>NW_026705535.1:0-617372 GCF_029867415.1 Vicia villosa
ATCTTCACTTCAATCCATATCATTTACTTCGGACAGCGGACAACTGGTAGCCAGATGTTCCAAACAGAGTTCGAACTACAAGAAGAGGACATCTTCTGATCAACAAGAATTCAAGTCGTATCATTAGGATTTTACATCCGCGACAATTCTATTCACATTCACTTTACATTTTATAGTTGTCATAATATTCATGCATACATTACATCACAACTGCATAGTCAAATTAGGCTTTTAATCGTGAGAATGCCCGAGTCATAAGGGCATGAACTCAAGTTTCCCCTGCAAGTCCTGGAGAAACTTTTTCCTGCAAGACAACGATCCAAGTAGAGAGATTTCCCCAAGCAAGTCAACAGATGGTAGTCTCCCTCAAGGAGATAGTTTGTTCACTTTGGGAATTCCTTTGCCGAGATTCTCCTGCAAAGCAACATTCAACAGTCTTTTTCAGATAAGATAGTCTGCTTCGCATTTTGGGCTTCCCCAAAAGTTTGGCATTTCCCCAGCAAGGTCAAGAGATGCCACCTTTTCGTCAAAGAAAATAATTCAGAATCTCCCAGCAGATCGACAAATGATTCCCCAGCAGAATCAGTGAATGGTAGTCTTCATCCAGAAGATAGTTCATGATCCCCAGCGGAGTCAACAAATGGTAGTCTTTCCCAAGGAAAGACAGTTTGTCTGTTAAATACTCAAGAGATCGACAAATGGTAGTTTCTTCAAACAGTTTGTCTGTTTCAGGGATGTTTAGTTCCCCACAGAGTCAATAAATGGTAGTTTTCCCCTTAAGAAAACAGTTTGTTGATTCCCCAGGCACCAATCGACGAATGGCAGTTTTCACCCCGAAAACAGTTCGTCTGCCTTCAAAACAAAGTCATTAGCCCCTCAAAAAGCATGGGCCCGTATGACAGTCTTTCAAAGATGCCAGGTCAAAAGGGAAGATGGTGAAGTTTCTTTATTACCGTCAAATGGTATCTCATCTCCAAGTGCTGATGAGAAGTTTGATGAGGAAACAAACCCTTGAAGTTTCTTTATTACCGTCAAATGGTATCTCATCTCCAAGTGCTGATGAGAAGTTTGATGAGGAAACAAACCCTTGAAGTTTCTTTATTACCGTCAAATGGTATCTCATCTCCAAGTGCTGATGAGAAGTTTGATGAGGAAACAAACCCTTGAAGTTTCTTTATTACCGTCAAATGGTATCTCATCTCCAAGTGCTGATGAGAAGTTTGATGAGGAAACAAACCCTTGAAGTTTCTTTATTACCGTCAAATGGTATCTCATCTCCAAGTGCTGATGAGAAGTTTGATGAGGAAACAAACCCTTGAAGTTTCTTTATTACCGTCAAATGGTATCTCATCTCCAAGTGCTGATGAGAAGTTTGATGAGGAAACAACCTTTGAAGTTTCTTTATTACCGCCAAATGGTATCTTACCTCCAAGTGCTGGTAAGAAGTTTGACGAGGGAACAAACCTTCGGAAATTTTCTCTTTATCTGAGATATTGTCCAAACACAACTAAGACCAGTTTCGAGATATGGACATCCGAAACGAGGGGAAGTTGGTTACCTTTCTCTAAGTATCAACACTTAGTTAAAGAAGATGGATTGCGCATCCTACACTGCCATCCATTCACCAGAATCCACATCAAGTATTTCTACAGGAGTTTGTCTCCTCATCCCCGCCAAGTGCGACAACGGGAGGTTTTATCATCTCAGGAGCGCCCAAAATTCGGGCATTCTTTGATATTTAAGTCTCTTTTACGCAGGAGAGTTCGAGATATCAATCTCTCTCCCTCCAGATAAAAGAAACTTAAATAGGGGCATCTGTCATACCCTAATTTTTGACCCCCCTGAGATGACATATCTTCAGGATTTTTCATCAGGTCAAGACAAGTACCCAGAGCAGTCATTTC
Source organism: Vicia villosa (assembly GCF_029867415.1). Taxonomy (NCBI): domain Eukaryota; kingdom Viridiplantae; phylum Streptophyta; class Magnoliopsida; order Fabales; family Fabaceae; genus Vicia; species Vicia villosa. Next base: position 1,905 of record NW_026705535.1, read on the forward strand.
TCCATCTGGTACCTAATCGAGGATGCTCAAAGACAAGAAAGCTCAGGCAAAGGATCAATCAATACAAAGACTAGTCTCTAATACAATCATGGGGCTCAAAAAACTTCACTTTTCTCATCTATGATTGATTAGACATCCAGTCATATGAGTACAGGTTTACTCAGGTCACCAGACTAGGGTTTTGAGCCTATCAAGGACTAAAATCAGGGATCACATTTGGGAAACCCTAAAAAACCTCAGAGGGTCATTCAAAGACATCAATCATCTCCAAATAACTCATATTACAAGGTCTACTGGACATCACACTTCAATTCAAAGTCTACAGTCATTACTTTCACATGGTCGACAAATTAGGGTTTTGACCTAATTCACCAAGATAGTTGACTTCTGATCAGGGCATGAATCCAAAACTCAAGACATGATTCAAGGATCTCTACTACCTCCATATAATCCATTTACATCATTCATTTGAGGAGAAGATCTTGTTTCTACACAAAGGCCCAAAAATTCACTTTGTCAGGAAAAAGTCAACTGTGAAGGATCATCATTGACTTTTAAGGTTTTTGGTCAAAAAATGACTTTCAAAGATCAATATCATCAATATATGGATGTCAAAGTCATTTGGCCAAAGAAATTCAAAGAAATTCATCAAGGAGCGAAAAGTCGGGAATTAGGGTTTTTGAAGGCATGGTGAGATCTCAAAATTTCACCTACACAACTCAAAAAACTTCCAACATGAAAGTTGTAGATCTTGCCAAATAAAACAACATCTTACAAGGGAACTTTTTTCAAAAGATCAACCATTTATGAAGTTTTGGAAATTTTGAAGTTTAGGTCATAAACACTTAGAAATTTTTCTAAGTGTTTTAACCTAGTTTTCTTCCAACTTTGGCCTCATTTTTCACAAATTTCCCAAAGGATTCTGAAGAAGACATAAACTAATGATTTAAAGTAGATGTTTAGGGATTTCCAAATTGTGTTCAACCTTCTCAAAATTCAATTTGAGCTAAGAGTTATGCTTGTTCAAAGTTGGCCTCATGAAGTAAAATTATAGGTCATGCATCATTTTGGAACTTTGAAATTTTGTGCACATGACCTCAAATGCAGATGCTACATGACCCATAATACATCTGCAAACATGCCATGCATTCATTTTCACCATGCCATGATAATTGAAGAAGATTCCTAAAACAAGAACATGTGATTATGTAATGATTACATTTGAGAATTTATGGCAAATTGATGAATCACCCAAGGAATCTTCTCATCAACCAATTAGAGCTCACTTTGCATCTGAATTGTCCCCTAAGATCAGATAGAATCAATGGATAGGGGAGGTGGCTCGAAAATGCAATGATCACACTTGGATATTCTTTGAAATTTCTTCATGGCTAAGAAACCAAACTTGCTTCACTAAGCAAGCTCACTCTCTCACTCAGTACTGAGACATTTGCCTATAAATAGGAGAGCACAATTCAGTAGAAAAACACACCAAAGCAACCATATTACTTGCTTTCTCTTTCTCTTCTCTTGTTCATTGTTTTTCAAAGTTCTTTGGCAAGAAGAATCGATTTCTTCAAACCAGAGCTTATCTTTGGGAAGTGAGCATTCTAACATCTCAAGGGAGGTCATTTGAGGTGATCCAAGCACCTGGATCACTTCTGTAAGTGGAGGAACACCATTGTTGCTCTCACTTTGGAGCATTTGCAGTTGGAGGTCCATGGAGTGATTCAGAAGGTTTCAAGGCAAGCCAATCATCCAGGCACACTCCTCAGGTCATAGTGAAGCTAACCAGATGGCTGTAGCTCATCTGTAACTCAAGAATCAACACCCTCCATGTTCACTTGAAGCTGAAATCGAGGGAGGTCCATAGAACAATTCAGAAGGATTCAGGTTGCAATAAGCATTCAGTTAGCATCATTGAGTCTCAGGGAAGCTATTGAGATCATTCATTCAAGCCCAGGTGCTCTCCATCATCCTCACGACCTCCATTTTCAGAGGTAAGTTTCTGAACTCCACCTCTTTAATTTAAGTACTCTTTGTGTTAAAGCTCGATTCTATCTTGTTCAGCATCATCAGAGGATTGAAAACCCTCTATCATCGTTCATTTATTCATCTTGTGCATCATTTAATTTTAAAATTAGGGTTTATGTGTTCTTCGTGTTCATGATGAAATTCGTTAGTTACACTTAGAATAAATGAATTCTGAGCCCATAGTCATGTTCCTTGTCCAAAAACGAGTGAGATTGATGTTTACATCATGCCATTTAGTTGAGAAACCAGAGAGTTAGGAATTTGAAAATCTGAAGCTCGAGGAAGAAGATGAACATGGCGCGCGCAAAATTTGAATCTTCTGGCTTGTTTTAAAATATATTATGTTGGATGCGTGTGAATAACAAACTGCGCGCGTGGCCCAGATGGTGGGAGTTTTGGCCAATGACTTGGAGGGCGCGAGTTCAAGCCCTCTAGGTGACAAAACCATTTTTTTTATCACCTTTTTCACTTAATTTCTTCACAACTTTAACCAATTAGTTAACCTATCAAATTAACTCCTTTTTAATTCATTTTTTATGCACTTATTGATTAATATATATATTTTATAAATAATCAAAAAAATCATAAAAATATTATTTATTTTATATGTTTTGATTAGGTTAAAAATAGTGTTGTTTTAAGTGTTTTAAAATATATTTCAATATATGTTTTCATTAAAGTTTCAAAACCTAATATTTCATAAGTGTTTTAGTGTTAAAAACCCTAATCATTTAGGTCTTAATTAGGTATAGATTTTGTCTGTACTTCAATTAAGTTGACTTTTGTCAAAAATTCAAATTATGTTCAAACTTCAAAGTAAACAGACGATCAAGGTTTTCAAACAACAGAACCCCGTATCTTTTCAACTGTTTTCATAAACAGTAAACCATTTTTAAATTGGGCCTCTAATAGAGTGTAAGTCCCAAAAACCTTCTCTTCTTAGCTTGTTTTCAAAACTGTATTTTCAAAATCTTCTTTCTGTTTTCAAAACATTCTTCTGGTATTTGAAGGGCATTATTCCCGGTGAAACTCTTCAGATACCTATGTGACCTTTGTCCATCTTCACTTCTTCTGTTTTCAAAAAAACATTAACTGTTTATCATATATATTCAACTGTTATCAACAAAACAATAAAAATACTGTTGAGGCTCTGTACATACTTCTTCAATGGCCTCCACTCCATCCAGGTTAGGCTTTACAAGCTTTCAATTTACAGTCTTTATTTAAATTACTGTCAAATATAAACTGTGCATATATATTAGTTTAGATCTGCGTTTGAGTATAAACCCTAGGACAGTTAAACTATATATATATATTATAGGAATATGACCTAGGATTGAGAATGTCTTCCCGGTGAAGGCTCTTTCCTAATTAGAGATCTGTAGTTCAAACCCCCAAGATGAATTATTCCCGGTGAAACATCTTGGCAAAAACTTTAGAATCCAAATAAATAGGACACATCCACCCAAAGAGGAATTATTCCCGGTGAAACCTCTTACCCATTTGCTTAGAGCCAAAATAAGTTCAAAACTACATAGCTTTCTCTTGTGCTATAACAAGGACCCTCGATTAGCCTCCTCTTGGGCTTTGTACAAGGACCCACAGGCTTCTTAAAAGCATTTCCAGCTTCCTCTTGAGCTTGTATACAAGGACCCATCAGGTTTCTTATAAACATAGGAACAGGTCTTTAGTCACCTTTTAGCCTACCCTGGTGAGTTTCTTCCATTCTAAACCAGACCTTAAACAAGCTAAGTTTGTCTCAATTTCACATTGAGTACATTTTTGGAATGAGAGACATGGACAGTCTCTGTCACCCTTATCTTCATCAATCTTCCTTAGCAGAGTCTAGGATCCATGTTTGGTCATCCTCAGCATTGAGTCAGCCTTCATCTTGGGCTTTAAACAAGAAGTCTCCACTAGATAATCTTTCTGCCAATCCTTTCATCCTTTAATAATTAATGGAGTGCTACCCAAATCATTCATTTTAATAAAAATCCCTGGAAAGGGTTAGCTTCCACACATTCCTTCATTTCAACAAAACCCCTGGAAAGGGTTAGCCTCCAACATCTGTCAAAAAAGTCAAAACCCCTGGAAAGGGTTAGCCTCCAAAATTAATTAATAAATAATTTCATTCTCTTAGGAGATAATTTCCCCAAAAGAGTCAAAACCCCTGGAAAGGGTCAGCCTCCAAAAAACATGATAAAGTCAGTCTTTTAACAGACAAATTCACCAGCTGAGTCAAAATCCCTGGAAAGGGTTAGCTTCCAAAGAAAAACAGTCTTTTAATAAATAAAACCTCCTCAGTAGAGTCAAAACCAACAAAAACAGTTAGCCTCAACCTTGGGCTTCATACAAGGCACCCAAACAATAAAACTCCCCAGTGAGTCCTTCATCACTCAGTAGCCACAACCTTGGGCTTTGTACAAGGCAGATAAACCATATCTTTCATGTGTCAAAGATTCCTAACACTTAGGATCTTTCCCCATATAGTCATCAATACTTAATTCATTTAAGAGTCCGCCACAACCTTGGGCTTTGTACAAGGCAGAAAATAGTGTTTTTCCCTAGCTAAAGTCAGCCACAACCTTGGGCTTCGTACAAGGCACATAAATAGAGTCTCCCTAAGTAGAGTCAGCCTCAATTCTGGGCTTTGTACAGAACACTAAAATACCCTGTAATTAATCCCCAGTGGAGTCATCTCCCAAAGTCAATAATAATTAATAAGTCAATCAAAAAGCCTCAAGCTTGGGCCTCATACAAGCCAGCTAAAGTCAAATCTTTTATACAGTAGATAGACATAGCTTATCTCCATAGAGAGATATTTTTACTACTCTACCACATTCAAACAAACAAACATTTCATTTCAATTTTAATCAAGTCTCCCATTTAGGATTTTGAAAGGCATGAGCTGGCAGTAAAACCCAGACATGTGGTAACTTTCCCTAATTTGGATGAGCATTTTTCTTTCATTTAAGAGGCATTTGACTGGTATACTTGCACATACACAAGTAAGGTCCCCCTCTTGAATGAAATGAATTCAGTTATTCTGTCACTCCTTTAAATGTTTGTGGTAGAATAGTACAAATACCTCTCTGTAGAGATAATTTCATGTCTCTTTACTGTAAACAGAGATTTAATTCCAAGCTTCAACCTTGAGCTTCAAACAAGGCACCAAAAACAAGTAATTTCCCTAGTTAGTTCCCCGAACTACATTAAGCTCTGACTTCCACTAGGGATATGTAGGCATGAGGTTCACAAGGAATCTCAGCGAGCTAATAAAATACCAAAAATAGTCAGTTTGTCTGTCTGTCTGTCTTTTCAAATCAATTCAATTCCTTCTCCTAATACAAAGGAGAAACTTTCCCAATCATTAGCAATAAACACAAACACAATGACACAGAGAAGGTTCCTGTAGAGTACTACAGATATGTAGGGTGTTTAAACACTTCCCTATGTATAACCGACCCCCCGGACTCCAGAATTTCTAGTCTAGGTGTAAATCCCCACACTTAGCAAACTCCTAGGGTTTAGTTGAGATCTTTTTTCCCCTTTCCTACTCGTAGGACAAATAAGAAAGTTCGTGTGATATCGTAGGAAGAACTGAAATAAAATTCATCCCACCACGGGCGCATTCTCCTTCCAAATTTCGCGTGAAGGGTTTAGCGTGCCGTCCTCCCAAGTGAAACGGGGAGGTAAAGAAAACGACCACCACAAGTTGCAGAAGAATGAAAGATGAAGATGTGTGAAGGCTAAAGGTTTAAGTATTTAAAGGTTTAGTAAGAAACTTTTCAAATCTTTTGAATAAAGGTTAAAAGGACACGCGGCAAGAGATGACTTAATCTAACGGCGATCGAACAGTTGTTAGCCTTACTCCTAGTATCTAGGAGCAATGATCATAAGTAATGACAAAACGTGGGAATGCACGTTTTGAAGAGACGTTTTTTTGAAAATGACAAGACGTTTTGAAAGATGAGTCATAAATGATTATGACGTTAGTCAGGTGTCTTGGAACTCTAAAAAATGAGTAAAACGAAATCTCATCATGACAAGAAATGTCTATTTCTCTTGTTTTTCGAAACAGACATTTATTGGGGGCAATTTGTTAGCTGGAGATTTCGATTGAAGAAAATGTTCTTTAAAGAAATTAGAGTTCGAAGAAAAATGGTTTCTGATGGCCATTTCCGAGAATAAATGGCTCCTGATGGCTATGTTCGAGGATGTTATTTAAGTTGAAGTAAAGATGATGGAAATCGAAGCTGAATCGAGATAAATTGTCTTTGGGACTTAAGCGTTTTCTCGAAATACAAAGAGTATTGAAGCTTGGCGTGTTTCGTGGCATCCTCGTCAAAGATCACGTTGCCACGTATCGAAAGAGAATTCAGGCGGGAGGATTTGAATTTTGAAACATTCTGTGTAACCGAACAAGGACAGATGGCGCCCCAGGGATTCAAAGCGTATGCATGTGAGCAACGTGGCATTTCGTTAGTGTAGGGCCGTTAGGGTCAAAATTAGTATAAATAAGGGTCTTAATATCAGGATCCAGTATGTTCATTTTGTACAAATCACTCACAAAATTACTCAAGTATCAAGTGCTAAGAGAAAGAGTTCGCTGAGAATTGTACGTATGACACCAACACCATTTTAAATACGTTTGTATTTTTCTTTATTCAAGTATGTTTCCAATATTTTTATCTTTCGTTCAGTTTTATTTCTAAGCCTTCTTCATTTACCGCTATTTTACATTCCGCTACTTTACGTTCTTGTACTTTACATTTTTGCACTTTATATTTCTTTTACATTTCGTCAAGGTTATATTTACGTGTATAACAAGTTTATTTCGCAAGATTATTCACACAATCACACCATAAACAAGATTCGAAACAAAAACCAACAAATATGAACCACATTATATCAAAAGACAACTATTTGACTATGTCCTATGATCAATCTAGTCGATCCTGCGAGTAACCAAAGTATAAAATATAGTTTGGAAGACTAGCGGTTGTTTACCTGAAATCACCGTAAACAACAAGTTACCAACAATAGTGAAAATCTCTTACTGCTTAAGGGGACTGGAGTACTCTCGGATTGTGAGGGGAACCAAGATATATCGTTGTGTCCTTTATCTTTCCGCATTTTATTGCTTTATACACACTTAACCATACCATAAAATAAGAACGTCCTTGTCTCTAAAACCAGAAAAAATTTATTGGTCCTAATTCACCCCCCTCTTAGGCACACTTCATACTTACAAGAAACTAGCCACAATTAGCAACAATGGTGTCCAAAATGCCATATCAGAGATGCAGGCCTTTACGAAAGAGTTAAATAGCCATAACAAAACCATGTAAGACATTGTTTTACATCTTTAGTGACAACAACAATATGAGGTCGACCAACCAGAGGATATAAAGGTCTTATACCTCCAAAATGAAGTGTTATAAGTATCATAAAGTTAAAGCTCATCATACAAACGATTACCATCAAGTAAAGAAGAAGATAAAGCACCTCATCAATGAAGGGAATATGAGAAAACACGTTCTGAGTACCTCATAGAATTTGGGAGGTAGAACATATCCCTTATAATGGGATCAATGCATAAGCTCACAACCTAGGGGAAACAATGAGCTATCCGAAAGATGGGAGGATGATTCAATCAGCCATACACTAAACACCATTGCAAGAGTATTTGTTGGAGGAGAGTCGAACTCCTCTCATAAAATATATGCATGATAAGTGATTACGTGGTTGACTCGCCTCTAAAACCCAAGAAAACATACACGCTTGAAGTCACTTTTTGGGCTAGAGACGCGTTTTACCTCATGAAGATGACCCCATGACGATAAGCATGCAAATATTGATCAAGGATGTAAAATGCGTCCAGGTGGACCCTAGAAGCTCAAATGATGTCCTATGTTAGGACACATTTAAGGGATACATCTCCATCAAAATTGCATCTGAGCTTTGTAAAAATGTGGAGCCGATAAAGGATAAACACCTCTTCATGGATGCCATTTGACTCTTATTCAACTACCAAGTGCTCTTATTCTATTTAGTTGTAAATGATGATATGGTCAAGAAAATTTCAGTCACTCAATAATATTTTACTAGATTAGGTGCGACATAAATGCCTTTTTTTAGATAATTAGAGGTTGTAGTTATAGTAATTATGACAAAGAGATACTAAAATGTCCGTTCGTAGAAATTCCAATTCTCAAGTGACTTTTATTCCAATAAGGTGTGAATGAACAATAAAATTGAGAAATTTATAAACGCTTTTGTAATACGGTGGGAGAACTGACTTTTTGAAATGTGCGGATAGCAAGAGTCGCCATCGACTTTTATTTTATCCAATTAGAAAGGCAAAAAGAACAAGAAAGACCTTTGAAAGATTTTGAGTTCAGGGGGTGGGTTATAAAAAGGGAAGGTGTAAGCACCCTTTGTATCCATGGTTATCCATGGGCTCTTAATTTCTTAGCTCACTTTGTTTGTTTGAATTGTTTGAAAAAGTGTAGTGTGTGTTTAGAAAAGATTTTTGAATAAGGACTTTAACTTTGTAAATAAAGTGTAGCCTTTTGGAAATTGTTTTGAAAATGAGGTGTTTAAAGAATTTTGAATTTATTGTGAGCAAGCAGTCAAGAGCTACCTACCCTAAGTTCGTCTTTCTTGTTCTTTAAGTCTTTCGTGTAAAGGGGCTATCCATACCAATTGTTAGGCAGGTAGTCCTTTCATTGGATGTGATCGGGTCATCGAGGGTCATCGCATAGTCATAAGGCTATCCATACCATTAGGAGGGTACGAAGTCTATGCATTGGATGAGAATAGTCATAAAAGGCAACTAGTAAGAATACCTTAGCAATCGAAGGGACTATCATCATTTAATGAAAGGCAACATCGAGGGACGAGATCATTTCATTGTAGGCAACTCGAAGGGACTATGATCTTTATGATGATTTTTGAATCGAAGGCAACAGTCTAAGGTATCCCTACATTCGAGGGACTTGACTATTTAACCGAAAGGCAGCATAATAGAGATTACCCTAAAGGTGGGTGTGTGCAACAATCACGTGTGTTATGTTCAGAAAATTTAATCTTGTATTAGGTGAACTATATTCAATTAATTGTTTTGTCACTCCCTATTTTACTAACCACGCAGTTAATAGAAAACAAATAAAATAGTTATAATATGCGGAAAGTAAAGCAGAAAAGATAAGCCCTAATTATTATTACATCAAAAAATTGCAACCTATACACCTTCTAGAATTTAAATAATAGAAAATAAATAATTAAATAAACACACATGCGACAATCAATGGAGTTTGGAGATGAGAAGAGAAGATCGCGATGAAATATTGTAGTTAGGGAAAAATCAGGGTTGGAGGTATTTGTGGTGATAAACCCTAAATCTTGAAGGTTGACCTAAAATTGGCTTAAGGATAAATAAATTATAACCTAAAAAGGTTAAAAATTAATAAACCTAAAATCAAATTGATTAGCCTAAAAAAACCTAATGGTTAAAAACCTACTGACAACATTCGCCTAAGGGAGAAAACCTAACGGGTAAAAATAACCTAATGGGTAAAATAAACCTATAGGGTTTAAAAACCTAAGCGAAGGTTAATGGGCAACACGTACCTAAAATCAAAAACATAATTAAAAAAAATTATCCTAGAAATTACCATATTTCGCGCTTGGCCAATTGTACTGCATTCAATTTGTTATTAATTAACCAAATCAAATGCATAATATAAACAGAAAAGAATTAAATGGTGAATTCAAACATAGAGTCAAACTGGGCCCCATTGTTTCCACGCTCCGCCAATGAGAGAGAGAGAGAGATGATCAATGTTGACCACTCAATAGGAGCGCAACACACGTCCCCAGACGAGTCAAAACATATTGTTCTTCGTCTTCTTCAATGGGCCAGATTCTTTGCTACAGATTTGCGTGACTTTAGCTACGATATTTGTCATAGCGATTTTTCTGCAAAATCAAACTAAATAATTTCACGTTAAACAACAATCAACGATTGCCTAGATATGCTAATTTGGCCATGGCGAGTTCAATGGTGGTGATGGTTTAGACTGTAGCGGCATGTGACTATGAAACCGAAAGTAAGCTCCTTTGAACCCTAACAATGACAACACACGGTTTGGCCATGATAACTCTCAAACGATGGTCCTAACCTGTCTTATGGAACCTCACGAATGCGTTAGTGATGTTAGTTTCATTCAAAACGCAATAATATTAAAAATACGTTTTCAAGAGATAGTATACAAACGATGTTCATGCATGGAGCGTTTCGGGAACATTTGGCCATTGCTTGGGACCTGGACTTACTCCCTGATACCTCTGGAACACGATGGAATGCTTGGAAGATCTTGAAAAAGGCTCTAAATACCAACTCGAAAGTGCAAGTTGTATTTGAATTTTTGAGTGCAAACCCTAGTATACTTTGCTCTCTTTTTTCATCCCCTATTATGTTGCATCTATTGTGTATATATGCAAGAGTAATTCAGGTCAAACAACGGGCTTGGATACTTGGCATTTGGGGAAATACAAAATTGATTGAAAATTATGTGATTTCTTTCTATTTTTTCCCAATTTGATTTAATCATGTTTCAATATTTTCCAATCAATTTGCATGGTTTTTCAGATCATATTTTCTCCATATTAATTAATAAATCAACCAATCTCATATCTTTTGTATTTACCATTATTTCTTTTATTAAATTTTGAATTAAAATAAATATTATTCAAAATAAAATAAATAATAATGATAATAATGAAAGGATGGCGTGGTGGGATTCTAAATAAACCATGGACATGTTTAAAATCAAGAAACTTTGGCCCATTAGTCAAAAATGCAATTTCCATCACTTAGGGTTTCAAGCTTTTCTAAAAAATTAGCCAACTTCCACCAATCATATCTCTCTCAATTTTTATGATATAAAGTGTTATAGGACTTTTTAGAAAGCCCAAGATGTCCTCTACAAACCACTTTGGAACATGTTTTGCTTTTGGAGATTTTATCCTGATGATATTGGTCCCGACAAAAAATAGCTTTTTGTGAGCTCCTAGAAGGACATGTAATGTTTTGGCTCATATCTCCCAAATGATGCATTTCTTGGTCTTGGACCCAACTTCAAAGTTGTAGAGAATTGTATTTCCTTGAGAATGAGCTTTTGTTGGGGAATTTATGATGAACAATGTGAGAGATATGATCAGTTAAAGTTCACTTTACTTTCTCCTATAAACCCTAAATTAGCAACTTGGACTTTAGATGATTTCCGAACTTTCCTTGATGAATCATGACCAACTCTTGATCAAATGATGAATGTAACTTCAAAATGTTGATGTTGACCAAAAATCAGGAGTTTTGACTTTGATTTGACCATAGTTGACTTTTAGGTCAAACTAGTCGACTATTGATCATTTGAGCAGTTGACTGAGCAATCTTATGAATCAGAGCTTGAAATTTGAGGTGAAGATTCCTTGAGACATATGAGAAGCCAATGAGTCCATTTGAGGTCTTAGAACTTGATTTGAACTTGAGAGAAGCAAAACCCTAATTGGGTGCTTGTTGCTTGGGAGAAAGAGTAGGCAGACTAACTTCTCAGTGCTTGAGCCAAGATATTTTAAAATAAGATGGGCAAATTTTGGGGTATGACAGCTTTGTATTATTTAATCGAATTAGATGTGACTGGTAGAACATTTCTAGATAACTATGTTGCTTAAGTCATGGATATCATGATATGGAAATGCTCAAATGTATAATCGAAGAAATCCCAACTGCTAATGGACTCTTATTGCAATTAGATGTGAATAAATTGTAATTGCAAGCTTCTCAAGCATATTTTGTTTTGATGAAGACAATGTGGACATCAAGCTTTCATAAAAGGATGTTCAACAAGTATTTCAAATCCTAAAGAAAATATACATCATTTCAAAGTCTTGAAGAAATTGTGAAGATTCAAAATCGAGCTAAAGCGTCAAAGGTATAAACAATACTTACTTTGACATATAATTGTTCACAAATACATTCCATGCATATCATAAACATACTACAAGTTTCATACTTTAAAAGTTCATTTAAAACCTTTTTCAAAAGTAAAATATCAAAATAAGGTTTTAGGAACCGGGTTGTACCTATGGAGGAACCGGTTCCCAGCATTCTGCATTTTCTCAATTCTGTGTTTTACTACTAGGAACCGGGTTGTCCCTAGGTGGGAACTGGTTCCCAAGTTCAAAATTCAAATTTTTCTGCTGTAACGTTCAGCAGGAACCGGGTTGTCCCAGGCAGGAACCGGTTCCTACTGAACCAGTGTGTTTTTCCATTGCATGATTTCATTCAAACGAAATTGTTTTCTTACCACTTGATCATTGCATTGTTTCATGGAAAAATAACCTTTCAAAGAGGTGTTTAACACATTATATATACTACATCTTTCATAATCATTAAACATTTTTTTCATTAACAATTCATAAACTTCATCTTTCAATATTTCCAAGTGTTCATCAAATCATTATTTTCAAGTGAAACTTTCTATACACATTTTCATTGATAATTCATTCAAAGTTTCATGCATTCATTGTGAACACTTATATTCATTTTGAGAATTGTTTATTTGAAGAAGAAGATCAATCCAAGATTGATATTGCTCTACAAAATTCATCTAAAAACTCTTGTATAAATTCAAAGAATATTGTTTCCTTACTATCCAGGATTGTTGGATGTAAGTGGTGTGTTTGAAGAGGATTGTTCTTCATCCACATTAGTGTTGATTGATCTTAAAGGTGTTAAGAACCTTTGATCACCCTATAGGTTAGATAGTAGGCATAGGCTTGTACAATCATTCTAACTATAGTGAAATCTCTTTCGTGTTTGAAAGGGGACTGGAGTACTCTCGGATTGTGAGGGGAACCAGTATATATCGTTGTGTTCTTTATCTTTCCGCTTTTACCGCTTTCATCACCATTGCCAAGAAAAAGATAAGAACCATCCAAAACCTTCAAACACTTAAACAAAAATTGTTAGAAGTATTCTCATTAAACCGATTAAGTTTTGAAAACCTAATTCACCCCCCCCCCCTCTTAGGCATATCTGATACTTACATTTGGCATCAGAGCAAGTTATAGGTAACTTGTTCCTAAAGATCCATAATGGCTTCCGCAAATCCAGTTTTCAAAGATGGTGGTTCTAACAACAAGCCTCCATTGTTTTGTGGTGAATACTTTGACTTTTGGAAAATACGAATGAAGGCTCATCTGGAAGCACAAGGAGAAGAAGTGTGGGAGGCTGTCATAGAAGGTCCTCATGTTCCCGTAACTGTCGTCGATGGTGTTGGGTCAAACAAACCTAAATTGTCATGGGATGATAACGATAAAAAGAAGGTTCTTACTAACAAGAAGGCTATCAATATTCTTCAAAGTGCTCTTAGTATGGATGAATTTTTCCGAGTATCGGCATGTACAACAGCAAAGGAAATATGGGATACTCTTGTAGAAACTCATGAAGGTACCACTGAAGTTAAAAGATAAAGATTGAATACTCTAAGTCAAGAGTATGAACTGTTCAGAATGAAGCCCGGAGAAACTATTCTCGATTTGCAAAAACGATTCGTACATTTGACAAATCACTTGAAGGCACTTGGTAAGACCCTTATTACAGAAGAACTTAATCTTAAAGTGCTCAGATCTTTGACAAGGGAGTAGCAACCAAAAGTGACGGCGATATCCGAAAAGAAAAATCTGTCAAAATTGACTTCCGCAACATTATTTGGAAAGCTTCAAGAATATGAAACGGAACTTGGAAGATTGGAAAAACATGAGAACTTAGAGAAGAAATCCAAAGGCATTGCACTAAAGGTAGATTCAAAGGAAAGCCAAATCAAAGATGCATCGGATGAAGATGAAAACTTCTTGCTTCTTGTAAAAAGGTTAGGCAAATTTTTTGGTAATAAAAATAATATTGATAATGCTAACTATGTCAAAAGAAAGAAATTCTCAAAGCATAAGGATAAAGAAGCATCCACTTCATCACAAGAAATTACATGCTATGAATGTGGGAAACAAGGACACATAAAGCCGGAATGTCCAAAACTTTCTAAGAAGAATGGATTCAAAGGCAAGAAGGAATTCAAAAACAAAAAGGCCTACATAGCATGGGAAGATAATGAAGTAAGCTCTTCATCGAACTCCGATAGTGACGAAAGTGCAAACCTAGCACTAATGGCATCTCACCACTCGGACGGTGAAGAAGGCGAGGTTAGTTATGATGATTCTATTTTTGATAATGGTGCACAAGGTGCAATAGATGAATTATTAAAATAATGCAAAATTCTCTTTAAACTATTTCATCTCAAAAGAAGATAATATCATCTTTAGAAGAGAAGGTTAAAATAATTGTAGAAGAACATAAAGATGAAAAAGAAAAAATCATTAGTGTTCAAGAAGATAATGTTGCATGCAAGAATTGTGAATCACTTTTCTTCCAAATTGTCCAATTAAAACGTGTTTTAGAAAGATATGAAAAGGGGCAAATTGGATTGGAAAATGTTCTTAGCACACAAAGATACTCCAATGATAAAAGCGGACTTGGCTTTTCTAAATTTGATAAACCAAGTTCCAACAAGACTATCTTTGTCAAGGCTAGTAACCAACCAATTCAAAAGAAAGTGAAAAAGCCTAAAGTAATGCAACATTATCCTAAAAGGAAGAACTTTGTTAAGAAGAAATCTTATCCTCCTAGATATAGAAGTAACTTTGAACCCACTTGTTTTTATTGTGGTATTATTGGTCACACACCCAATGCTTGTTATGTAATAAACTTTAGTGTACCTAGTGGACATTATGTATGGGTAAAGAAACGAGCTAACTATGATGGACCCAAAGCCACTTGGGTACCTAACAAAACTTAATTTGTTTTGTAGGCATGCTTGAAGACCACTTCAAACTTATGGTATCTAGATAATGGTTGTTCAAAGCATATGACGGGAGACCTAAACCAATTTTCAAATCTAAGGTTAAAGGCCAAGGGTTTTGTCACTTATGGAGACAACAATAAGGGAAGAATTCTTGGCAAAGGAAAAGTTGGTGCACCACCTTTCACATCCATTGAAGATGTTCTTTATGTTGAAGGACTAAAGCATAATCTTCTTAGCATTAGCCAACTTTGTGACAAAGGCTTCAAGATCAAATTCACTAAGGAGGAATGCTTGATCATCGATGAAGTCACCAATGAGGTAAAACTCAAAGGTACAAGAATTAATAACATTTTAATGATTTCTTTAAATGATTTATCTTTGAAAGTAAAATGTCTTTTGGTAAACAATAATAATGATTCATGGTTGTGGCATAAAAGAGCAGCCCATATTCATATGGATCATTTAAATAAGTTAACCAAACATGATCTTGTTATTGGCTTACCTAAGATAAAGTTTGTCAAAGATAAACTATGTGACGCATGTCAAAAGGAAAAGCAAACCAAATCATCTTTCAAACCAAAGAATGTGGTGACTACAACAAGACCACTTCAATTGTTGCATATGGATCTATTTGGTCCATCAAGGACAAGAAGCTTCAGAGGTAATGTATACGCTTTAGTTATTGTTGATGATTATTCTAGATATTCTTGGACTTTGTTTCTTGTGCAGAAAAGTGATGCTTTTAAAGCCTTTAAGAAGTATGCAAAACAAATCCAAAATGAGAAGTCATTAAAGATTGTATCCATAAGAAGTGATCATGGAGAAGAATTTCAAAATGCATCATTTGAAGAATTTTGTGAAGAACATGGTATCTCTCATAATTTTTCAGCACCAAGAACTCCACAACAAAATGGAGTAGTTGAAAGGAAAAATAGGTTTCTAGTGGAACTTGCAAGAACAATGCTTAGTGATGCAAATCTTCCTAAATACTTTTGGGCGGATGCGGTTAGTACGGCATGTTATGTTGGAAATCGAGTAATCATTAGACCTATCTTAAAGAAGACTCCATATGAACTCTTCAAAGGAAGAAAGCCAAACATTGCTCACTTTCACATTTTTTGGATGCAAGTGCTTTGTTCTCAACAATGACAAAGACAATCTTGGTAAGTTCGATGAGAAATCCGACGAAGGTATATTTCTTGGTTACTCTCTCTAGTAAAGCATATAGAATCTATAATAAAAGAACTTTAACTATTGAAGAATCCATGCATGTATCTTTTGATGAGACTAACACTTCCAAGGAAGAAATAGTTGTTTGTGATGATGATGATCCTTTAGATTTACCCCCGGAAGAACTTTCAAATGATACAATTGTGAAGGCACCGGAAGTTCAACAAGAAAGTGTTCAACAAGAAAGTATACAACAAGAATCAAACACCAATGATCTACCAAAGGAATGGAGAACTCATAGAGATCATCCTATTGATAAAGTTATTGGTGATATTAGCCAAGGAGTTGCAACAAGATTAAATCTCAAAGATGCTTGCTTACACATGGCTTTTGTTTCTCAAATTGAACCTTCCAAAGTTGATGAAGCCTTAGGAGATGATAAATGGATAAATGCAATGCAAGAAGAATTAAATCAATTTGAGAGAAATCAAGTTTGGGAACTTGTTTCTAGACCAAGTAATAAACACATCATAGGTACTCGATGGGTGTTTAAGAACAAACTTGATGAGAATGGTATAGTTGTTCGAAACAAATCAAGATTGGAGGCCCAAGGTTACAATCAAGAAGAATGAATCGACTTTGAAGAAACATTTGCTCCGGTTGCAAGGTTAGAAGCAATTCGTTTCTTACTTGCTTATGCATGTTCATTAAATTTTCAGCTTTATCAAATGGACGTCAAAAGCGCATTCTTGAATGGCTGCATCAATAAAGAAGTCTATGTCAAACAACCCCCGGGATGTGAAGAATTCAAGAATCCTTTGCATGTCCTTAAGTTGAGAAAGGCTCTTTATGGCTTAAAGCAAACACCTAGAGCATGGTATGATAGACTTAGCAATTTTTTGTGTGAAAAAGGTTTCGAAAAGGGTAAGGTTGAAAAAACTTTGTTCATTAAGAAAATCAAAAGTAACACTTTATTGGTTCAAGTCTATGTTGATGATATCATTTTTGGATCGACTAACAAAGAAATGTGTGAAGAATTCTCATTGATGATGCAAGGAGAATTCGAGATGTCTATGATGGGAAAGATAAACTACTTTCTTAGACTACAAATTAAGCAACTCAAAGATGGAATATTTATCAATCAATCCAGATATTGTAAATAATTATTGAAGAAGTTTGATATGGATAACTGTAAAGCAATGAATACTCCAATGGGCTCCGGTACATATGTTGATCAAGATGAATTCGGTAATCCAATTGATATTACTAAGTATTGAGGTATGATTGGTTCTTTATTGTATTTGACGGCAAGCCGTCCTGACATAATGTTTAGTGTTTGTCTTTGTGCTCGCTTTCAAGCAAATCCAAAGGAATCACATCTTATGGCGGTTAAAAGGATCATGAAGTATCTCAAAGGAACAACCAACGTTGGCCTATGGTATCCTAAAGGTAGTATTTGCAATTTAATTGGTTATTCTGACGCGGATTATGCAGGTTGTAAAACTGATCGTAAAAGCACAAGTGGTACTTGTCACATTCTTGGAAATGCATTAGTATCATGGGCTTGTAAAAAGCAAGCATGTGTTGCTCTTAGTACGGCCGAAGCAGAATACATAGCAGCAGGTAGTTGTTGTGCACAAATTCTTTGGCTTAAGCAACAACTTCGTGACTACGGACTTGATCTCGGATGCATTCCTCTTCGATGCGACAATACAAGTGCTATAAATATTACAAAGAATCCGGTCATGCATTCAAGAACCAAACACATAGACATTCGGCATCATTTTCTTCGAGATCATGTGCTTAAAGGAGATGTTGAAGTCACTTTTGTAGATACTCATAATCAACTTGCAGATATCTTCACCAAGCCTCTTCCAAAAGAATCGTTTTACAAAATTTGACGAGAGCTTGGAATTTTAGATGAAGGTGATGTTTAAATGTGTTCTTAATTATCATAAATCAAAGGTACACATTTCTAACATTTTATGTGTCAAAAAGTGCTTTATGAATGTTTATATATTATATCTTGATGTTTATGTATGATATATATACTTTCTATTTCATAAAATTAAAGTTTTTGGACTTTTTCTGTCCAGGAACCGGTTCCCATGTAGGGAGGAACCGGTTCCCCATAGTAAAAACCAGAGGCAATGTTTTTGTGTGTCTCAGGAACCGGTTCCCATGTAGGGACGAACCGGTTCCCACGTAGTTTTTTTCAGATTTTTACTTATCTTGTTAGTTGTCACGTGTGTGATTATGTGGTTATTATTGTTTTGTTATTTTTCTTTTACTTATTTATTACACTTCAACATATATAATATCTCTTAACACCACACAATTACTCTCATTTAACTCTCATTCAACATTCATCTTCATCTTATCCAAAACCTTCCACCTCCATTGTCAAACTCTATTAAAACTCCATTATCTCACCATAACTCTCAAAATTAAATTACCCACTACCTCAAATCAATATATAATCCTCCACTCTTTCACATATCTCACTTAAATCATCTTCTACTTTCCAAATCCAAATACCAAAACCCTAACTCTCAACCATGGCACCAAGAGCTACAAGAAATGCTAAGGGGAAGAACAAAGTTAGTGAAACAAGTGAAGAGCCTCAAGAGATTCATCCAACTGTCAAGAGTCGGAGACTCACATTCAACACTCTTAGTCGAAATCTCCTTCCGGCAAAGTACGGTAACCTCTCTGACTTTACTAATCACAACTTCAATTTTCCGGCTAGGCTAGCTAATGCAGGGGTAGCTAATTTTGTGCTTGACCATGGTGATTATTACCCGGATTTGGTTAAAGAGTTTTACCATAACCTTAAGATAGTGACCGATGATTTTGGTGATTTCACTTTGTTGTCTGAATTTTCAAGAAAAGAAATATGTTTAGATGTTGAGGAATTCGGGAAAGTGTTAGGAATTCCATCTGAGGGTTTAGTGCTCCTTCAAGGTAACATTCCGGAAGATTGGCTACCACATAGCAAGATTGATACTTTTGTTGATATGTACCGACCTACTCAACGTGATTCGGTTCGCCAACAACTTGCTACCAAATTCAATATGTTTGGGTCAAGTCTATCGGTAAGTGATAGGATGCTTCATCTTATCATTGCTTATGTTTTGTTTCCAAAGAATTCTAACCATTCCAGGATCAATGAGTTTGAATTGATGGTCTTGGTTGCTCTAAGACGTGGCATTGAAATGAATTGGGCTCTTTCAATTATGCGCCACATGCAACTTATGGCTTCTCTTAAAGGAGGCTTACCATATGCAAGGGCAATTTCTCACATTGTTCGGAATGCCGGTGTCCTTCTCCAAAGGGAACCTAAGAAGACTATGGATGAACAAGAGTGTGCTATCACCACCGCAACCGCTCTTAAGAATACCGGAATTGTTACGGACCGTGAAAGTAGATTCTTCTACAAAATTGACTTTGAGCCAACCGTGCCACAATTCCCTCAACCTCCCGAAGGTGGCTATACAATGGAGATGATGTTCAACAAACTTTGCTCCATTCAAACCTCCATTGATAACAACAAGCGGGAAAACAACTATGAGCATAATCTTATGAGGAGACAAATGCGTGAAATTCAACGCACTCAACGGCGCATCTTGGCTCATTATCAAGAAGAAGAAGGAAGTGAAGAAGAAGATGAACAAGATGAAGATGATGAAGAGAAAATGAATGAAAGTGATTAATTATGTTTTAATTTCTATGTTATGTTTTAATTGTTCGTTTTTATATTTATGCTTTCTAGACATTGTTCTATTTATGTTTTGTGATGTTTAGGATCATTTATTTATGTTTTATGTTGTAATCGTAAAAACTACGTATCGTTTATGTGTGATATGTTTATGTTATTTCAAATTATGTTATGTTTATGTTTCATATCAATTCTTTCTTTTTCCTCATCCTTTTTGATAATTACAAAGGGGGAGAAGAATATGCATGTGTTTTGTTGTTGTTTTGTTTTAAAGACAAATGCAGGCCATGGTTGAAAAACTATCAAATGAACTCATCACCATAAATCAAAAAAGAAATCATGGATTTAGGGGGAGTCTCTAACATAGGTGGAGCCTTGCATTATTCAACATATTTTCAAAGCACAAAACAACTTTTTCAAAAACATTTCAAGACTTGGTTGTCATCATCAAAAAGGGGGAGAATGTAATTGCAAGCTTCTCAAGCATATTTTGTTTTGATGAAGACAATGTGGACATCAAGCTTTCATAAAAGGATGTGCAAAAAAAATTTCAAATCTTAAAGCAAATATACATCATTTCAAAGTCTTGAAGAAATTGTGAAGATTCAAAATCGAGCTAAAGCGTCAAAGGTATAAACAATACTTACTTTGACATATAATTGTTCACAAATACATTTCCATGCATATCATAAACATACTACAAATTTCATACTTTAAAAGTTCATTTAAAACCTTTTTCAAAAGTAAAATCTCAAAATAAGGTTTTAGGAACCGGGTTGTCCCTATGGAGGAACCGGTTCCCAACATTCTGCATTTTCTCAATTCTGTGTTTTACTACTAGGAACCGGGTTGTCCCTAGGTGGGAACCGGTTCCCAAGTTCAAAATTCAAATTTTTCTGCTGTAACGTTCAGCAGGAACCGGGTTGTCCCAAGCAGGAACCGGTTCCTACTGAACCAGTGTGATTTTCCATTGCATGATTTCATTCAAACGAAATTGTTTTCTTACCACTTGATCATTGCATTGTTTCATGGAAAAATAACCTTTCAAAGAGGTGTTTAACACATTATATATACTACATCTTTCATAATCATTAAACACTTTTTTCATTAACAATTCATAAACTTCATCTTTCAATATTTCCAAATGTTCATCAAATCATTATTTTCAAGTGAAACTTTCTATAGACATTTTCATTGAGAATTCATTCAAAGTTTCATGCATACATTGTGAACACTTATATTTATTTTGAGAATTGTTTATTTGAATAATAAGATCAATCCAAGATTGATATTGCTCTACAAACTTCATCTAAAAACTCTTGTATAAATTCAAAGAATATTGTTTCCTTACTATCCAGGATTGTTGGAAGTAAGTGGTGTGTTTGAAGAGGATTGTTCTTCATCCACATTAGTGTTGATTGATCTTAAAGGTGTTAAGAACCTTTGATCACCCTATAGGTTAGATAGTAGGCATAGGCTTGTACAAGCATTCTAACTATAGTGAAATCTCTTTCGTGTTTGAAAGGGGACTGGAGTACTCTCGGATTGTGAGGGGAACCAGTATATATCGTTGTGTTCTTTATCTTTCTGCTTTTATTCTAATGATAAAAGTTGGCTTGGTTATTCTAATGATAAAAGTTGGCTTGGTTATTCAAAGTTCTCAAAACCAAATTCTAACAAAACTGTGTATGTTAAGGCTAGTGACCAAACATCCCAAGAGAAAGTTAACAAGCCTAAAGTATTTTATCACCATCCTAAGAAAAGATTTCCTAAAAAGAAACCTTATGTTCGTAGATATAGAAGTAATTTTGTTCCTACATGTTTTTATTGTGGTATAAGTGGCCATACACATAATGTTTGCTATGTTAGAAATTTTAGTGTGGAAAGTGGTCATTATGTGTGGGTTAAGAAAGGAACTAACTATGATGAACCCAAAAAACATTGGGTATCAAATCAAACTTAATTTGTTTTGTAGGTTTGCATGAGGACCACTTAAAATCTATGGTGCTTTTTGGTAAGTGGTGGTTCTAAGCATTTGATGAGAGACATAAACTAACTTTCAAATCTAGTTCTAAAAGTTCAAGGATTATTTCATATGGGGATACCTTAAAGGAAGAATTCTTGACATTGGCAAAGTTGGAGTACTAACTTTCACATCCATTTGAAGATGTACTTGATGTTGAAAGACTAAAGAAAAATCTTCTAAGTAAAAGCCAACTTTGTGACAAAGGCTTCAAAATCATATTCACCAAAGATGTATGTTTTGATGAAGTCATTCATGAGGTTAAACTCATAGGAAAAAAATGTTTTTATTTTCGTAAATTTCTCTACATTTAAAAAAAAAAGTCTTTTCCCGTCCTTTTTAGTAATGACAAATGGGGAGAAGATATATACATGTGTATGTGTATGCTTCTCTCTAACTATTGCAGCCCAAAAGAAAGATACAAAATCTATATGAATCAAGGGAGAGTTTTGATCAAGGGTGAGTTATCAAAGATTGGGGGAGCATTCACATAAGAGATTCAAGTTCTTCAAAAGATCCAAGCACTTCAAATTTCAATGGTTTGTCATCATCAAAAAGGGGGAGAATGTGAAGTCAAGACACTCCATCTATTTTGTTTTGATGAAGACAAAGTAATAATCAAATGATCATGACAAAAGTATGGAAAAAGTCTCAAGTACATTTAATAAAATCAAGTACTCAAAATTCATCATGTATGAAAGCTAGCATCAAAGAAATTATATTTTGAATAATAGCATTGATCTTGATTTAGCGAGGTATAAGCATGCAATTATATTAATAATTTTAGTGCTCAAATTATTCTCCAAAAAAATCACTTGCATGCATTGGTCATTTATGTTCAAAATCACTTTCAAATATATTTTTTAATCATATTTGAACCATGTTAAATCTCTTTTAAATATAATTTTTTATTATGTTTGAACCATGTTAAATCACTTTCAAATATAATATATTGACTTGAATAAATCAATAGATGTTGCATTAAGATGGTTCAAATATTTAGACAATTATTTAAATATTTAAATTTTTCAAACATGCAGTTTTTGGTAAATTATGGCATTTTTAGCAGCCGTAACAGTACAAAAACAACCACAACTTACAACGTTCTGAACCAGTTTTTTTATATTTGAAATTTGAAAAATGCTGCGAACTTGTTAAGTCAAGTGGCCGTTTTAAGTGACTTAAGAAGTGCTGTACAAAATTTAAAATTAAGTTTTTTTCATGAACCATTGTTATTTTAAACTATTGCAAACCTTCATGAAAATGTTTCAAAATTTACCATGTTTCATAGTGGTGTTGTGCACTTATAAATAAGGTTGTCAAACTCGCGACTCTACTCAGACTCGTAAAGGGTCTGTAGAGTTGACTCGCAGACTCGACTCGTAAACTCGTACAAGTCTATGGAAAATTAAAATTTACTTTGAAAAATCTGTAAGTGAAACATATATAACACACTTCTATATTTTTAAACTTGTAAATTCCTCATATATGACACAAATATATATAATAGAACACTTATTAAATTTTAAATTTAAATGTCATACTTCATAACAAATTTGTTAGCAAAAAAATTTTGACAATAAAACAAAAAGAAAGTAAAGTATGTAGTTAAAGACTTAAAGTACTAATATCTTGTCAATTGGCTACTACATAAAGCAAAAAAAAAACATATATGTTAATCGCTTCAAACATCGAAAGCTCCAGTAAAATCATCACCACCAATATCATCACCATCTTCTTCATCGGTATCTTGAGTATCATCATCAAACTCTACTCTAGATAAAACATCTTCCTAATCATTAGCCAATGTTACATTTCTTGAAGTTTCACTTCCACCTAATTCAATATTTCCACCACCACCACTTCACAACATTCGCAACAACAACATTAGCTTCCATAACATTATTAATAATAACATCATCTTACTCAACATTAAATTCAATTTGCATATTTTCTTAATTAGAATCTTCAGTTATCCATTAATAATCTAAATTAATATCTTTAAATGAAATAACAACACTCTTCGCTTTTTCTTTTCTACTTTTCAATTTCAAATTGCACATGAAATAAATTAAATTATTTTTTATGCAACATATTTTTTCTCTTGGAATGAACTTGCAAAGCAAATAACAATTCAATTCAATGTTTATAAAAAAATAAAAATTAAATCTGTAAACAAACAAATAATAATTCATTACCATTTCAAAGGAACTCCAATTTCGTTCACAATCATATGAGCTACAAGCTATGCTTCAAACACAAACTGCAAACCTCTTTGATTTTAGAGTCATATCTCCATGGAAATAGCATACAAGAGACTAGGAGAGAGACTTTCTAATTCTTTTACAAGCAAAACAAAATAAGGGTTTCTTAAAAAAGTAAAAGAAAATCTTTTGGAGAATCTAGGCCTTTTTTGGTTTAAAAAAACAAAAATAAAAAAATACTGATAGACTCGTAAACTCGTGATAGACTCGTGAGTCTATACGAGTTTGTGCGAGTCTACCCGAGTCTACTCGAGTCTATCAAAAAACGATTCTATGTGCGAGTCTACTCATTTATGCTTCCTAGACTCGTAAACTCGTACGAGTTTACGAGTCTACCCGCGAGTTTGACAACCTTCATGAAAATGTTTCAAAATTTACCATGTTTCATAGAGGTGTTGTACACTTATAAATACATGAAATTTCATATTAAAAATCACCTCTTCCATTGCAATTTAACATCATATTTTTTCACTCATATTTTCAAACAAGTGTTTTTGTTCTTAATATTTCATAAAGAATTTTCTACATGTATGTTCATAACATTCTAGAAAATTCATATCATTCTCATAAACACTTGAGCACTATATTTTCATCATAAATTGCTTGTTTGGAAGAGAAGATCAATCCTAGTAATTGATATATGTTCATCAACATTACTACTCAAATATATTTGGTTATTATTGACTTGCTATCCAGGATTTTGGAAGCAAGGGTTTTTGATTAGTGAGAGGATTGTTCTCATAATCAATTTAGTAAATCCAAGAGGATTGTTCTTGGTGGTTGAAATTTTGTTGTCCAGGATTGATGGAAACAAGTGAGTCATTAAGGGAGGATTGTTCATGGTGTTTGGTTTGTCTTGTGTAAGTCACAAACAATAGTAAAATCTCTTTCATGTTGAAAGGGGACTAGAGTACTCTCGGACTGTGAGAGGAACCAGTATACATCATTGTGTTCTTTAATTTTCCGCATTTACCGCTTTCACAAATCATAACCAGAAAAGAAAGTAACACATTAGGCGCACACTTCATACTTACAATTGGTATCAGAGCAGATTATAGGTAACCTGTTCCTAAAAGATCCAGATGGCTTCCCCAAATCAAAATCTAGTTTTTAGAGACGGTGGTAGCAACAACAAACCTCCATTGTTCTATGGACAATACTTCGACTTTTGGAAAATTCGTATGAAGGCTCACTTAGAAGCACAAGGAGAAGAAGTATGGGAGGCTGTCATAGAAGGTCCTTTTGTTTCTGTAACCATCGGCAATGGTGTTGGATCAGATAAACCTAAAGCTTCATGGGATGATAACGATAGAAAGAAGGCTCTTGCTAAAAAAAGGT
Source organism: Vicia villosa (assembly GCF_029867415.1). NCBI lineage: Eukaryota > Viridiplantae > Streptophyta > Magnoliopsida > Fabales > Fabaceae > Vicia > Vicia villosa. The sequence goes on from NW_026705535.1 coordinate 27,378, forward strand.
TATCAATCTTCTTCAAGGAGCACTTAGTATGGACGAGTTCTTTCGTGTTTTGGCATGTACAACGGCTAAACAAATATGGGATACGTTAGTAGAAACTCATGAAGGAACTGTTGAAGTTAAGAGATCTCGATTAAATACTTTGAGTCAAGAATATGAGTTATTTAGAATGCAGCCCGGAGAATCCATCCTTGATTTACAAAAAAGATTCGTTCACTTAATAAATCATTTAAGTGTTCTTTAGATCCTTAACAAGAGAATGGCAACCAAAAGTAACGGCGATATCCGAGAAGAAGAATCTATCTAGAATAACTTCCGCAACATTGTTCGAAAAACTTAAAGAAAATGAAACGGAACTCGGATGACTTGAAACGCATGAAATTCAAGTAAAAGATTCAAAATACATTGCCTTAAAGACGAGAGTCAAACATCATGATAGCAATCAAGAAGAATCCACTAGTGAAGAAGATGATGATTTTATCAAGAAATTTGAAAAGTTTCTAAGAAAAGAAAGGAAAAAGTAGATCATTAAATGGGAAGCACCAACAAGGAAGGTTAGATATTTTGAATGTGGAGAAAAAGGACATGTCAAAAGTAAATGCCTTACACTTGAAAAGAAGAATAAATACTTCAAGAGAAATAAGGATAAAAAGTTAAAGAAATCATATATAGCATGGGAAAATAATGAAGTAAGTTAATCTTTCGATTCCAAAAGCAAAGAATATGCAAATCTAACATTCATGGCTTCACACTATTCAGATGATGAAAACGATGAGGTTAGTAATGAATTTTTCATATATGATCATGATGCACAAGGTGCCATAAATGAACTGTTAAATGAATGCAAAATGCTATATAGAACTATAACAACACAAGAGAAACAAATCAAATCTCTTAAAGAGAAAATTGATACTATGCAAAAAGATTTCGAGATTGAAAAGAAACAATATGTTGATAAAGAAAAACAAAAATCTACATGTAATAATTGTGAATCTCTTTCTTTTCAAATTGTCCAATTAAAGAGAGTCCTAGAAAGATATGAAAAAGGACAAATTGGTTTAGAGGGTTTCCTTAGTCAACAAAGATATTCTAATGATAAAAGTTGGCTTGGTTATTCAAAGTTCTCAAAACCAAATTCTAACAAAACTGTGTATGTTAAGGCTAGTGACCAAACATCCCAAGAGAAAGTTAACAAGCCTAAAGTATTTCATCACCATCCTAAGAAAATATTTCCTAAAAAGAAACCTTATGTTCGTAGATATAGAAGTAATTTTGTTCCTACATGTGTTTATTGTGGTATAAGTGGCCATACACATAATGTTTGCTATGTTAGAAATTTTAGTGTGGAAAGTGGTCATTATGTGTGGGTTAAGAAAGGAACTAACTATGATGGACCCAAAGAACATTGGGTATCAAATCAAACTTAATTTGTTTTGTAGGTTTGCATGAGGACCACTTAAAATCTATGGTGCTTTTTGGTAAGTGGTGGTTCTAAGCATTTGATGAGAGACATAAACTAACTTTCAAATCTAGTTCTAAAAGTTCAAGGATTATTTCATATGGGGATACCTTAAAGGAAGAATTCTTGACATTGGCAAAGTTGGAGTACTAACTTTCACATCCATTTGAAGATGTACTTGATGTTGAAAGACTAAAGAAAAATCTTCTAAGTAAAAGCCAACTTTGTGACAAAGGCTTCAAAATCATATTCACCAAAGATGTATGTTTTGATGAAGTCATTCATGAGGTTAAACTCATAGGAAAAAAATGTTTTTATTTTCGTAAATTTCTCTACATTTTAAAAAAAAGTCTTTTCCCATCCTTTTTGCTAATGACAAATGGTGAGAAGATATATACATGTGTATGTGTATGCTTCTCTCTAACTATTGAAGCCCAAAAGAAAGATACAAAATATATATGAATCAAGGGAGAGTTTTGATCAAGGGTGAGTTATCAAAGATTGGGGGAGCATTCACATAAGAGATTCAAGTTCTTCAAAAGATCCAAGCACTTCAAATTTCAATGGTTTGTCATCATCAAAAAGGGGGAGAATGTGAAGTCAAGACACTCCATCTATTTTGTTTTGATGAAGACAAAGTAATAATCAAATGATCATGACAAAAGTATGGAAAAAGTCTCAAGTACATTTAATAAAATCAAGTACTCAAAATTCATCATGTATGAAAGCTAGCATCAAAGAAATTATATTTTGAATAATAGCATTGATCTTGATTTAGCGAGGTATAAGCATGCAATTATATTAATAATTTTAGTGCTCAAATTATTCTCCAAAAAATTCACTTGCATGCATTGGTCATTTGTGTTCAAAATCACTTTCAAATATATTTTTTAATCATATTTGAACCATGTTAAATCTCTTTTAAATATAATTTTTTATTATGTTTAAACCTGTTAAATCACTTTCAAATATAATATATTGACTTGAATAAATCAATAGATGTTGCATTAGGATGGTTCAAATATTTAGATAATTATTTAAATATTTTAATTTTGCAAACATGCAATTTTTGGTAAATTATGACTTTTTTAGCCGCCGTAACAGCACAAAAACAGCCACAATTTACAACGTTCTGAACCAGTTTTTTATATTTGAAATTTGAAAAATGCTGCGAACTTGTTAAGTCAAGTGGCCGTTTTAACTTACTTAAGAAGTGTTGTACAGAATTTAAAATTATGTTTTTTCATGAACCATTGTTATTTTAAACTATTGCAAACCTTCATGAAAATGTTTCAAAATTTACCATGTTTCATAGAGGTGTTGTACACTTATAAATACATGAAATTTCATATTAAAAATCACCTCTTCCATTGCAATTTAACATCATATTTTTTCACTCATATTTTCAAGCAAGTGTTTTTTTTCTTAATATTTCATAAAGAATTTTCTACATGTATGTTCATAACATTCTAGAAAATTCATATCATTCTCATAAACACTTGAGCACTATATTTTCATCATAAATTGCTTGTTTGGAAGAGAAGATCAATCCTAGTAATTGATATATGTTCATCAACATTACTACTCAAATATATTTGGTTATTATTGACTTGCTATCCAGGACTGTAGGAAGCAAGGGTTTTTTTATTAGTGAAAGGATTGTTCTCATAATCAATTTAGTAAATCCAAGAGGATTGTTCTTGGTGGTTGAAATCATGTTGTCCATGATTGTTGGAAACAAGTGAGTCATTAAGGGAGGATTGTTCTCTTAGTGTACTTAGTGAAAATCCAAGAGGATTGTTCTTGGTGTTTGGTTTGTCTTGTGTAAGTCACAAACAATAGTAAAATCTCTTTCATGTTGAAAAGGGACTGGAGTAATCTCGGACTATGAGGGGAACCATTATACATCATTGTGTTCTTTACTTTTCCACATTTACCGGTTTCACAAATCATAACCAGAAAAGAAAGTAACACATTTCCAAACTCTTGCACCAAACCAGAAAAATAAGAACAACTTGTTTCTAAAACTGGATAAAATTTCAAAGGCCTAATTCACCCCCTCTTAGGCGCACACTTCGTACTTACAAATGTGACTTAGAGTCACATATATTGAGGTGACAGTCTTGATAGAAAGAGAGTTGTGCTCCTGTGTGGCACCTGTGAATGAAGGTCTACCTGTATGTCAAAGACAGACACACTCAGAAACATGCTATAAAATAGATTATAACTTATGTATTATTTTTTAACAAACATAACTTATGTATATACTTCAATTGAAGTCTCAAATTAACTTATACTAGTTACATCCCTTGATATAAGATTCCTTTAAATAAAACACATGAATTAATAAAGTTGGTTGTGATATTAAATCTGCTGACTATTGTTATTGTACTTACAAGTATATCTTTCTAGATATTAATTATGTTAATTTTACCCTAAATTATTTCTTTCTTATTATTTAAAAAGATGTAACATTATTACAAGTATGTTGGTAAAGAATTAATTAATGTAGTTTAAATTTGAAAGAAGTCTTATAAAAAAGAAAATTGATAAATTTCAAGAAGTTTTTAAATATATAGAGATGAATGAAGCAATATTGTTTCATAAGATATTCTTGAAAAATTGAGACTCCTATTGATTTATGATTTAAATCAATTAAATGTTCGAGTTAACTCAAGTTTCATGTTGGCTTTCAAATTTTTTTGAAACAATGGTAATAAATTTTAAGATAATTAAATATTTAATATGTATTTTATTAATTTAAAATAATTAATATTTATTTTTAAAATAAAATAAGTATTTAATTTATACTCATTAATCATGTAAAATATTTTTAAACATATATTTAATCAAATCACACACATACATACATTTATAAAACTATTTTAAAAACTAATTTTTTTTAATCAAAGGGAGAAATATATTAATTCAAAAAACAGTCAAATACAAAGGTGATCAAAAGATCCAACCCACAAGAAAAACCTATATCATAACACTAGCTATATGGTTACTAATCTTTCTTGAGCTCCATCCACAATACACTATACAATCTATAATATTTTCATATGTATTGCTATAAGTATGGTTTTGGAACACCACATCGTTGTTATATATCCAAATGCCATATAAAGTTTCTGTAAACGCTAGCTTGAGAACTCTAGTCGTCCAACCTTTCATAGAGTTAAAGCTAATGACCTATTGAAGCTCATCAGGCCAATTTCCAAGGGTATGCACAATCTCGTGTCACTTTAATACCTTTTTCCAGTTGCTCAAAGTAATAGGACACTCGAAAAATAAATGACAGAGAGTCTCATCTGCAATTCCACATAAGTTGCATCTATTATCTTGGATCATCTTGAAACGATAAAGCCTATCTTTGGTAGCCAACCTACCATGACAAATAAGCCAAGCCACATGGATGGCTCTAGGTCTAGCCATATTGCCTTTAAACAACTAATGCCATGGAACCTGCTTACCATTCTCAAAAAACACAGCATACAACTTCTTCATACTAAAGTTCCTTTTAACCAGCATATCATTCCAAATCTGACGGATCGTGCTCACCTGGGATCTAAGCCTCATAAGATACTTAATCACCCAAGAGGCACTAGTCACAATGCTGGAATCCATAACATCAGTCCCCTTCAGGTAGTGAGCGTGTATCCACCGAACCTAGAGGGTGTCGGTTTTGTTGCAGAGATTCCAAAGGCATTTGAACATACACACCTTGTTCCAACTGGTCAAGTTGCAGATATTTTGTCCACCTTGGTTTGTAGGAATGCATATAGCTTTCTGAGCAACGGGGCTCTTCCTGCTATTCTCCAGCCTGCCTGTCCAAATAAACATCCTACAATGAGAGTCAATCCTATTAACAACAAATTGGGGGAGGGGGAGACAATGCATCCAATATTGAGACATAGCTAGGATCACACTCTTCATCATCTGGATTCTTCTAGCATAACTAAGTAACCTGGAAGTCTATTGCTTCAACTTGCTAGTGATTCTGTCAATCGGAGGCAAATAGTGATTGATGTTAAGCTTTTTACTAGTCATAGGGACATCCAAATATCTAAAGGGAAGCTGCCCTTCATCAAAATTTGTAGCCTCAATCACCTGAGCCCTGGACAAAGCATCCATACCACCACAGAAAACTTTACACTTTTAAAGTGGTAATATGGTGTGATTTTATAGAACAAATGTGTAAGAAAATTACACTTGATGTAAAAATTAATATCAAACAATAAATAAATTAAAATTTTATTTAATAAATTAATTCAAATAAATATCAAAGCATAGAAATTATTTTTTATTCAATAATATTTAAAGATAAAATATGTTAAACAAATTTTTTAGAGCATTACGTTTCAATACGGTATAAGTATATAAGCACCTACGAACAAATTTATAAACAAATTGACGAATAGGCATAGCACAAAGTAGCTGAAGGAAATAAATTATCATAATTAAATAATTAAATAAAAGGAATTGAAGGGGTTAGATTGTTGGTGAATGATTCAGTTAATAGAGCATGCTCTTTTCAAGATGCAAGATTTAAATTCTAATAGGTGTTATTAATTTTCATGTTTGGAAACTTTATAAATAACTTTGCCGTAGATTTTTCGTTATGGGTGGTTGAATTTATGAAGGGTAACAGGTAGAGTTTGGACAGGATATTACAGTATTTTTTTCTATACCTGTATTTTAAAAAAGATGTTATTTTTCGAGCCCATACTTACGTGGTCATCAACTTTGTAACCGTATATGAATCTTCTGGGTATCTAAGTATCCGTATCCATCCCGTTTATCCGTATTTCTAATAAAAATAATCGATCAATTATAATTTATCATGTTATTTTAAATCTTTTCAACAACATTAAAAAAATTTAAGATGTTATTATTGAGTTAAGAAACATATATATATATATATATATATATATATATATATATATATATATATATATATATATATATATATATATATTAAATGAGTAAAAGTTAAATAATGATGTATTTAATAAATTTGATAAATTAACGTGTACATAATAATAAAAAAGAAAAATATATAAAAATGTATATTGATGCGGGTATGGGGCGGGGTGGTTACTAAGGTACCCGTATCCGTGTCCATGCCTTTTTATTTTATTGGGTAGTTACCCGAGTCCATGTTCGTACTCACACTACAAAAAAATAATCCATTTTATGACGGAACATATCACCTCACCTAACAAAAATCCAAAGTGTAAACCATAGACATGTTGCATTTTATTTTATTTAAAAAAAATACCATATAATTCCTCGTTTTTGCTGGAAACAGAGGGAAAAAGTATTTATAGGTCGCATCTTTGAATCTCAACAACTACATTTTAATCAAATTAGGTTAACGAATCTTTCTCGTCCATCAAGACATTGTCAACTCATCAATCTACATGAAATATTAGTGATCCACGTGAAACTCTCACTAGTCAATCAAAACGTGAATGCCACAACTATCCTTCTTGGATGCAAAGTGCAGAAATTTAAACTTAACATATTGAAAATAATGAAAATGAAAATAAGAACAGGAAAGTATTTCAAGGTTAGTTTCTTAATGTAATCTGTTAGCTAGTAATTCTTTGTTAAAATTGTTTAATGTTTCTTATAGTTGTATCAAGTAATTAAATGTTTAATATTGTTGTTGTTGTAGAAATTTAATATTTAATGATTCTATTGATTTTGTTTACTTGTCGTTGTTGTTGAGATTTAATGTTTAAAGATTCTATGAATTCTGTTGTTGTTGTTATTACTTCTGTTTTGAGATTTAATATTTAAGTATTCTATTGATTTTGTTTATTTGTTGTTGTTGTTGTTGTTGTTGTTAATATTTAACATTTAAAGATTCCATGGATTTTGTTGTTGTTGTTGTTGTTATTGTTTTTGTTGTGAGATTTGATGTTTAAGGATTCTATTGATTTTGTTTTTGTTGTTGTTATAGGTGTTGTTGATGATGAGGAAGATTTATAATTTGTCAAAAAAATTAGTGCTTTGTAGATTAAAATGAAAAAAAAGGTAACATTAAAATTTTGTAAACAGGATTTTACCTCTCGATTATTGTTAAAACCCAAGGTAAAAAGTAGCACAATTTTGAAAATTAAAAAAATGCAGTTGTTAGGGATCGAACTCATGACCAATGCCACTTTCCCCCTCGGTTGTTAAATCACCGAGGTGATAAGTGGCAACTTTTCATGTCGTCCTTCGTTATCTCGCTTGTGTAACCGAGATTATATCCATTTTGCATCCGAGGTTAAAAACATTTTGTGTAGTAATGTCATTTTTACGGATTTTTACTCTACTCGTTATGGGTATTTTTTAGTGTACCCACTGAGAAATGAATAAAATTCCATATGTAGTTGAGTTTGTTCTTTTTAAATTTGTTGATCGTATATGAAATTAAAAAAAAAAAGGAATTAGAAGCAGTACCACTCAAAAATAAAATTGAAAGTGCTCAAAAATAAGGTTATAAATATAATTAATAAATTTAAAGTAAATATAATTATTTAAACTAATAACTTTTTTTAAGAAAGTAGATAAGAATTCACCTAAAAAAATTGTTAAGGAAACATGTCAAACTAAGTTAAAGATATTTTGTTTTACCACCCTTAAAAATGTATTTGATACCTCATAATTTATGTATTGATCAATCTGCTCTTTTTTATTATTTATCCATCTCAAAATTACAATCGGTCAAAATAATTCGCTCTTATAAAAGGAGTAATTTAGGGGCATTAAGCTTATGGACTTGATGCCTTTGATATGTGTTTGGTCCTTAATATGACAGTCCCGCCAAAGTTTAAAACACCAGATTTCAAAAAATACAAAGGCCTCAGTTGCTCGAAGAGTCATTTGTGAAATGATTGAACATGGAGTGAAAAGTGAAAAAATCCCAGGTGTTATGGGAGTACTAAGTGGTGTAAAAAAGTTTTCTGGTAACTTCCATAATAAAAGGGAGAGACCAACGCCTCATGGCTAGTGGTGGAAATTCTTACCAGGCATCTGCAAGACCTTACCATCCCTCGGTTTATCAACAACAATTGCCTCCTACACTATATTATACACGTCATATGTAATGGCGGCGGTGCCAGTTCATTACCCACAACCAACTCCTTCCATGCCTTCACATCAACAACCCATATCCTTCCTTCCTCAAAATCACTATCAAAATCAAATCAGGCCACGAGGAAATCAAGAGAGAAAGAGCACTACTACAAATATACATTTTATGATGAAACTTTCACCTCACCCAACAAAAAACTGAGGTGTAAACAATAGACGCGTTACATTTTAATTTTTTTTAAAAAATACGATATATTCCCTTGGTTGAGCTAGCAACCGATGGGTAAAGTATTTAAAGGACACGCCTTTGAATCCCAACATTTACGTTTTAACACTTTTTAATTTTTATTTTTTTTTGAACTTATTACCTCGATTTTAATATAATATTTTCTCTAGTAATTCCTTGTTCAAATTTTTTAATGTTAGTTGTACTTGTATCAAGTAAAATATTTAATATTGTTGCTGTTATTGTTGTTGAAATTTAGTATTTAACGATTTATTAATTTTATTTATTTGTTGTTGTTGTTGTTGATATTTAATGCTTAAAGATTCCATAGATTTTGTTATTGTTGTTGTTGACATTGTTTTTGTGATTGAGATTGAATGTTTAAGGATTCTTTTAGTTTTGATTTTATTGTTGTTATTTGTGTTGTTGCTGATGATAAGGAAAATTTAGAATTTGTCAATAAATTTGATGTTTTGCAGATTAAAATAAAAAAATATGTTAAAACTAAAATTTTGTAAATAGTACTTTACCCCTCGGTTTTTGTTAAAAACCGAGATAAAAAGTAGCACTGTTTCGAAAATTAAAAAAATGCAGTTGTTGGGGATCGAACCCATGACCAATGCCACTTTTTCCTCTCGATTATTCAAAAACCAAGGGATAAAGTGGCCGATTTTCATGTCTCCCTTTATTACCTCATCTATGTAACCGAAGTTATATCTCTTTTTCATTCGAGATGAAATGAAGTTATTTGTAGTAATGGAGGTTTCACTTCAACCTGATTCCTATACCCTACATAGCCAACTCTTCCCACATTTAAACTAAAACTCATTGATTCCTATATCCTAAAGAAACTCATTGAATGTTTAAATTTTTTAGTGTGTTGTGAATGGTGGTGGAATAGGATGTTGAATTTTATTAAACAAAATCATTGTAGTGAGTATAAATTGAATGTGTGTTGAATTATTAGGTGGAAGAAAAAGAAGATGATGTGTAATATAAAAAATGAAAAAGAAGAGTGTTGAATAATAAAACCATTGTACATAGCCTAATGGTGTGTCACCCATCAAGAAGGGTGTGGAGTTGTGAAAAAGAACATTCTAAAGCAAATGGATCAAGTTATTTTACACATCGGTTGTGCTGAAAGTGATGTAAACATCTCAACCTTAGATATGCACTTTGACAATAAACAGTCGAGGTCTCTCGAGATCATTTACCAAAGGGAAAATGTCCAACTGATGGTGAGCCAGAGGCCACCAATTATCATATGTGTTCTGCCACCTTTACCATGCAAAAAGTCAAGGGCGGTATCATGAAATGATAACGTGACAACCTTGGTGAATCGAAAAGAATAAAGTGTGAAAGAAAAGTGGATCGAAGCCGTAGAGGATGATGTCATCCACAACTTTGGGACAAGTGGAGTAACTAGAAGTGGTCAAGTTTTTGTGTTGGAACGATTCAAAGGAAGTACAGTTGAGGCGTCAGAAGGACTGTCAAACAAGAATGAAACTCTAAACAAGGGGCAAGATCTTACAAAGAATGTCACCCTGCCTGATGAGGCAGAAGAGTTCTTAAAAATAATAAAAAAGAGTGAATACAAGGTGGAAGACCAATTGCAACACACACATTCCAAAATCCCCATCTTCTCATTGCTTTTAAACTCATAAGCACGCTAGGAAGCTTTGTCGATGGTCTTAAATCATGCCAATGTCACTCAGGACATCACAATGAAGTAGTTTGATGGGGTAATAGTCAACATTATTGCTTGTAGCAACTTGAGTTTTAGTAATAACGAGCTGCCAATTGAAGGAAGGGCCCACAATAAAGCATTGCATATATCAATGAAGTGTTTGGACAACGTTGTTGGAAAGGTTTTGGTGGGCACTAAGAGCATCTCCAATGGTAGTATTTTCCTTTGAGTTCTCCAGCTAGACATCAATATAATTATTAAATATTGAAACAATTTGCCATGTCATAGTACAGTTGCATTGCATTGTAACTAGTAATAAATTGTGGTACCCAATCAAATTAATTTATGAGGTAAAGTTGTGGGACCCATTAAAATTAAACTAATAAAATAAAAATTAAATAAATTATTTTGAGATGATATGACTAGTACGACCCATAAAGAACTCAAAAATAGATTGCACCATTGGAGATGGTCTAAGTACTCACTAAATGTTATACCCAAATCAACACTAGTTAAATTATCATTTGATGGGACATACACGAGGGCCAATGCTCTAGTGGTAAAAGTATTTGATGGTTCCAGAAGAACAATCAAAACGGAAGTAGACCTACCCATTCAAATCAGTCCATATATCTTCAAATTCACTTTCCAAGTGATGTATATCAATCCGGTGTATAGGTGTCTGCTCGGGAGACCATCGATCCATGCAGCCAACGTTGTCACATCCACCTTGCACCATAAATTAAAATTTGTCGTAGAAAACTAACTGATCATTATTTCTAGTGAATAAGATATGCTTTTGAGTCATTTGTCATCCTTTCGGTATATCGAAGCAGCTGAAGAAGCCTCGAAAACATCTTTCGAAGATTTGGAAATTGTCAATGTTGTCACCGTTGGTGACAAAGACTGTGCTAAGAACTGAATCTTGAATCTACCAATCACCTTATTGAGCAAGGCAAAGTTTATGGTGGAGATGAAGAGCTTTGAAGGATGGGAGAATTTATGGAACCGACAGAAGAAAAGAAACCGTTCTGGATTAGGATATGTGCCATCCACGGTGAAAAAAAGAGTTACTGTTCTGAATGTTGAAAAGAGGCTATCTAAAGCAATTAAGAGACTTTCCATAACGCGGGATTCATCTACGATCATCAAGTGGCCCCCCATTTAAGACATAGCATCTGAAAAGGAGGTATTCTGCTTGGTGTACCCTTAGAGTGTGTTTGGATGAGGTAATTAGAAATTTTAAGGGAATTTAAAATTCAAAGCAATTCAAATGATTCAATTGAAATCCATTTATTTTAAATTATTTTGTTTGGATGAAGTATTAAGGTAATTCATTGTTAGATTTTTTGGGTCATTTTTTATAAAAAATATAAATTTTTTGGACCAAATTAAAAAATTGAAAAGTAGGGACCAAATTACAATTTTTAAAAATTTGAAGGACCAAATTGTAAATTTTAAAAGTTATCAAGGACCAATTTGCAATTTTTTAAAAATTTTTGGGGTCAATTTTATAATTTTGGAAAATATGAGGACCAATTTGTAAAATTTGAAGAATTAATAATAACAAATACATTCTATGGAACATGAGAGGAATTTCAAATTCTTTGGTTTTTGGTGTCATTTCAAAATGATTAAATTTAACTTAGATGAAATACTCCATAAATTTCCATCATTTTAACAATTCTTCATTTTTGTATCCAAACAATGGATTTTGGTCAAATCATTTTAAATTCCCTCAAAACATTACTTTCCCTCGTTAAAATGCTCCATCCAAACACACTCTTACACTCCAAACTCAACCTCAATAATTGGACAGCCGTCAAAATTCCTGAAACATTTCCTGTATCAAAGTAATTTGTTGTTTTCCTTTCAAATTGTTTTTCTAGCTTGTACGAAACACCTAATGTTTTAAATGATTCAATTATCATTAATAAAAAAAAGCATTTTGTTGTTTCCATTATTTTTTTCTTTTGTTCTTACTTCTTTATCAAAATGGCAATTTCTTCCAATGCATTTTTTCCTTTTTCTTTTCTAAAAAAACATCATTAAAATCATGCACATTCATTACTAAACCCATTGAAAATGACACCTTTATAATCCCACATTATTTTGAAATCCCAATTAACCAAGTTGAAGAAGAGTGTGAGGATGATTATGAGCTTCCTAAATACTACCTCCGGTCCTATTTATAAGAAAAGATTCTGTTTTTAGATACATTGAATAAATAATGTATCCGGACAATATGTTGTCCAGATACATTATTTATTCAATGTATCTAAAAAGAGAATCTTTTCTTATAAATGGGACCAGAGGGAGTAGCTGAGAAGACTGCTTGAGCACGAGTCGAAGGTGATCAAGAGCTGGTGGAAGTGATCAATTTGGAAACTGAGCATGACAAATATAAGGTCAAGATAGGTGTCTCTTTGTAAGAAAAAGAGCGAAAAAGTTGGTCAAACTCTTACAAGAGTATGTAGATGTGTTTTATGGTCATATCAAGATATGTCAGGTTTGGACACAAATATAGTTGAGAACAAGCTACCTCTTCGACCAGAATGACCTGTTGAGAAGTAGAATTTAAGAAGGACGAGGCTCGATATGTCACTCAAAATTAGGAAGGAAGTTAAATGGCAGTTTGATGTCGGTTTCTAAGCTGTAGCCAAATATCCATAATGGATCGCCAATATTGTTCTAGTCCCAAAGAATGATAGAAAGGTATGCATGTGTGTTGACTAAAGGGATTTGAACAAAGTCAATCCAAAGGATGACTTCCCCTTACCACACATCAACGTGTTAGTAGACAACACAACCCAATTTTCATTGTTTTCCTTCGTGGATGAATTCTCTGGTTACAATCAAATCAAGATGGCTCCTGGAGACATGGAGAAGACCACACTCAGTACCCGATAGGGAACCTTTTGCTACAAAGTGATGTCATTCGGCTTAAAGAACACTGGAGCAACCTACCAAAGAGCAATGGTGGCTCTCTTCCATGATATGATGCACAAAGAGTTAGAAGTCTACGTGGATGACATGATAGCTAAGTTAAGCACCAAGGAAGCTCACATCCTCCACGTGCATAAATTATTTGTATGCCAAAGGAAATTTTGACTGCGATTAAATCTGGCTAAATGTAACTTTGGTGTCTGATCTGGAAAGCTACTCGTTTTTATTGTCAGCCAATGGCGAATAGAGGTTGACCCCGATAAAGTTAAAGCCATACAACATATACTTACTCCTAGTACCAAAAAATAAGCCAGTGGTTTCCATGGAAGACTGGATTACATCTCCATGTTCATTTCTCACCTGACTGCCAATTATAAGCCTATCTTCAAATTGCTTCATAAATATCAGGCCATTGAAAAGAATGAAGACCGCCAAGGGCATTTGAAAAGATAAAGCAATACTTGCAAGAGCCATCAATCTTGATACCGCCTATCTTAGGCAAACCTCTCATAATGTACTTGGTAGTGCTTGATGAGTCAATGAGATGTGTGTTTTGGGGCAATACAACGAGACTGGAACAAAATAGCATGTTATCTACCACTTGAGTAATATAGCGGTGAAAAATTGAGACTGAGGGTATTGGATTGACCCAGCTCGTATTTAAGTGAAAATCCCCACCGCGCTCTATTGTTTTCAAAGGAGATGTGAAAAATAGCGAAAAAAAACATAAATAATTTTTAAATCAAAACTAATAAAATAAACAGAGATCTTAGGTTCGAGGGTTGGTTATTTTTTGCTTCTCAAATGTGTCACATACAAGTATACATGTTTTGATCGCAGCAAGTAATAAGTATAAGAGTATTGTACCCACAGGAGTGTTACTACTTAGATATGACTTTGTATTAAAACTATTCTTTCACTTTAAGCATACGTAGGAAAAATAACAATAGGTGATGGTTGTAAGTTCACCTTTCTGATAATAAATTAAAATAGACAAAGAGAAAAAAAAACGTGTGTAAGAGTGTTGAGAGAAAGATAGTTGAGCTATGATCCATTAATATCTTTTAATATGTTCATGTGTTAATGATGTGTGACGTCATGACATGCAAGGTCAGAAGGATCTAAAAGTTTATTTCTACAACAATCAGTAGCATGCATAAGAGGGCAAGGAAAACAAATCTCAAAGTTCCACTTGTAACCTTAGTATACGTCTATTAAAAGTTGTGATCTTCCTTAATGATTGTAGTTTCTTATATCTAAGCAACTAATTAAAGTGAATATCTCTATTGTACTCTTTCAACCATTTTTACTCATGAAATACACTTGTTGTTGGATCTCTCACAACAACAAGCTTATACCTATCTCTAAGGTGATCAATCAAAGAATTAAATGTTGGAGTTATAAACACATGGTAAAGCATGCACTAATCACACAATGACATATCATAAACACACTATTAATATTAACTTCACATTACTTAACTAAAATAAGTTTAACTCATAGCGAGCTGAGTACAAACAATTAACATGGTTCTCATAGGAAATATCTTAAGACAATTAAATGCATAAAAGATAACAACCTAAAAGAGACTGAGAGTAGAACTTGAGACGACTAAGTTTTCAAGAGGAAACTCCAATCGCGCCAGTGTTCATTAGCAAGCAAAGAGGTGGATGAGGAGAGTAAATGAAAGCATTCTTCTGCAACACGCTTCGGGAAATTATGTAAACTTGGAACAAATGCTGAACCATTTCCAATGTTTCTTCAAGCTCCTTTTATAGGCCAGGGAATTAGGATTTCTTTTCTTCTCAGATCATGGGCCTATGATCAAGAATATCACCCAGTCCAATGCAAGCAGCAACGTTTTAAGCAAGACAAAGAGGATATTCGTACTACCGACCATGGAGAGGGGGACAAGGCAAAATGGACAGTCTGACGCAGCAGGTGCAGGCGGCGTGCAGAGTCCTTATGTACCAGAATTTTGTCTTCTAGCGCTGCTTGCTTTCCACCTTGAGTTTGAATTCATTCCACTATCTTTTTCAGCGCCATTTAAGTTTTTCCCTTGATTAGTACTTCTTCTTATTTCCTTGTTCCTAGCTTTCCACGTGAGATTAGTGTCTCTTTATAACTTTTTCTTCCTCACTCAAAACTCATCTTCTTACTTGCACAATCGTGACTCAGCTTGTCTAATTGCTAGCTTCTGCACACAAAATAAATATTAAACTAACAAATAGGAGCACCTAATGTACTCCACACTAATTTGATTAAAACAAAAAATAAACATATAACTGAATTAATAAACATAAAAAATACTAAATACTAAAATAGACATGTATTAACTCTCTAAATGTGGGTTAACACACCCCCAAAGTTGAACTATCACCTGTCCTCAAGTGATGCAACAAGCAAAGACAGACAGAAGAACTTGAACAAATCCTCCCCCTTGTTCACCAAAACGATGTCTTAGCTTAGAATTTATCTGCTAAAATTTTTTCACACAAATAGGTACAACACAAACAAGAGGCACAACAATGATCGACTACTCTATGGGCTAGAGAACACTTCATGTCATGACACAAGTCTCCTCTGAGGTTAACCAATCTATTTTAAACTCTTATTTTCTTTTTCTTATAGTCCTAAACTTAGACCAACAACTTGAAGGGGTTATGATTTGATAATTTTCTAAACCTACACCTAGGACCTACACTTGCATGCTTATTTTATTCAAACCCATTTTGTAGTTTTCTCATCTTTTCACTAGACAGGATCTCACTAGTAATGAGTCCAACCTGCTTATTATGATGAGACAAACTACTATTCCTCCAATTTCGGGCACATGAACTTATTAGACACAATGCTCTTCCAGTTTTTGGCACAAGATCTTATTCAGGAGTGCTCTTTGGCATCATCCTTTTCACACATTTGTGTGATTATTTGCTAAGACATGCAGTGTTATCGGAGTGTTACAGTCCTTATAAGTATTGCATCAGGTACCCCACTAAGCATTGGCTCTAACTTCTATTCTACAATTGAAACCAAATCAATTATCTCACACAGACTGGTTACCTAAAAGTGAAATTCTGGTATGACAGACTCAGGATGTCACTCACGATGTCAAGACATCTGATCTGTTATCGGCTTAGCAAAGGCAGGACAGAACAATCCCTAATTTTTTATTACCCCTAAGAAGAAGGAGTCCATGTGTACAGGGATCATGTTAGTTCAGTCAACATAACTAGATTGTAAACTTCATTGGTTTTGTAATGGGACAGGCTATCAATCCAGAACCTGATGTTATACACGATGTCACAACATCTAAGACTGAACAGACAATACAATGCAGAAGATAAATAACACAGTGAATTGTTAACCTAGTTCGATTTAACTACCTACTATGGGGGCTACCAAGCCAATAAGAAGATTTCACTATCAGTAGTACTATTATTTGTAAACAACCTCTGGTTTACAGATAAACAACCTGTGGTCTACCTAGTCACTACCCAATGCAACCATTATCTTAGAACTCCATCTAAGACAAGAGAACCTCTGCTCACTCCCTAGTGATACCTACTTGTTACAACCTTGTAACAGCTATTTAAACAATTGACAAGAAAAACTAACTTGATCTTGCTTCACAACTTCAATCAAGAACATAATACTCAACTCTTACCTACAGGTTTCGAGTGAGAACAATGACTTCTCTTACCTATAGGTTTCGAGAAGGACATGGCAGTCATCCCACAGCCTGGGTGGTCTACCTATACAAACCCTAATGACTACATCTTTTCTATACACGGTTTGCTATATTAAACTAGGTTTCAAAGGTTTCTTTTTATAACCTATTCCAAATTGGACTTGGGCTTACAAATCGCAGCACTACTAGCTGTTACAAATCAGAAGATATCTTCTGCTAAAAGAAAGGTCTTCAATCACAAGTTTCCTAATTTATCTCCTAAATTAGAAACTGTTGAATCTTCAATATTTTGATTTGATTCTCCAATATTGTGACTTGATTCTATTGACCTTTAAATCTGTGCCATATAGGATTACATAATATTTCATAGAATATCCTGTATCTGTTGAGTATCACACTGAATCTTCATGTTCCAGTTCTATAGGCGCGATGTCATGAGTTGATGTCATGACATTCCATAAAACATCTTGCTTGTACCTGTTTTGTTCTTTTATATTTGCAAGACTTATACATTCTATTACATTTTGCTTCTATTATATTTTAGCCAAACTTAAATGCCAATCAGCCAATAAAAACAACAACAAAAAGGCTACTTAAGTCGTGACAAGCCTTGTCTCTAACTTAAGATCAGTGTCAAAATCCTCCTCAAGTCTATATTCCCTAAGTTATTTTAAGTCCTTAAAGAGCCCCTGAGCCTATTTACAGTCTGCTTACAAAGGGAATGTCACTCAAAGTCTCTCTGTTTTGTCTTTATTATTGACTCTTTTTATTTATTTTTAGCATTAAACATGAAAACAAAACAAAATTTCATTAATAATAAAAGGCTGACATAGCCTACAACAGATAAGACTAAGAAAGACTTAACAAAAGGCTTTGACAGCCATTAGGGAAAGGGAAACTAAAACAAAAAATAAAAAAACATGAATGATTAATTGATAAGATATGATATGGTGGGATAAGAGGAGTCACGACTTTAGCCACCAATCCCCCAAACTTAAAGTAAGGACAGTGTCCTCACTGTTCAGTGCGGGTAACAACCTTCTTATTTTTCTTTTCAGCCTCCTTCTTGGCAGGCTATGGAGTTGGTAGCTTGACATTTTCATTTTCAGGTGTATCAGAGACTACTAGAGTCTCCTCTTCAACCAAAGTTTCAACAGGCTTGACTGGGGCTTTCTCTGGAGATTTTGGTTTTGCAGGAGCCTTGGCTAGATTCTTCTCTGTGGTCACTTTCTTAGCTGATGGAGGGGGACTAGCTTTCTTAGTTCCCATAGTCTTTTTAGGAGTAACAACATCTTCCTTCTCATAAGCGCCCTCACTCGGCCCTAATTATTTCAAGCTAGCTGAGGAGCCTTCTCCTTCCTCTTCATTTTCACCTGATTCCTCATCATCATCAACAAACTCATCTCCATAGTTCTACTTCATCTCCTCATCTCCATAGTTGTCGTTATCTTCTTCCTCTTCATTGCAAGAGTCCTATGCAGTCAAGTCATCAGCTTTCTTTCCTTGTTCTTCAGCCTCTCCTTTTTTTTCCTCCTTAATCATTTCACTTGTTGTGCTCACAAAAACTTCCTCTTCTTCTTCAGTTAAGGTAAGGGATTTCTCCTTTTCAGGCGTTTTAGCATGCATCTTCTTATTATCCTTAATTGCTTGATTAATCATTTGTTCAAGGTCTAATTCAAATCTCTCAACAGCTTCATTCTTTCCTTTATTTTTGTTCTTATTAGAAAAGATATCTTGAGCTACGAAAGTTGTTGATTCACTTGGTTTCTTTATCTTCCAAACCTTCCCAGGCTTCTGCCCTTTTCTCTTCTCAATTTCCTCAGCTTTGGTCATTTTTTCTTTGGTAATTTTGTTTATCCCTAATAAGTGATCTGGGAATGGAGGAGGTTCGTCACCACCATCCATTATTCGGTACACACTCCCTTCCCATTCATGCTTCACTTTCTGAAATTTAAATAACTCCAACTGATCTTCCTGTATCTTCTTAATCATTTCCAAAATCTGTTTGTTACTTCCTTCAGT
This sequence comes from Vicia villosa, assembly GCF_029867415.1. Lineage (NCBI taxonomy): Eukaryota > Viridiplantae > Streptophyta > Magnoliopsida > Fabales > Fabaceae > Vicia > Vicia villosa. The sequence goes on from NW_026705535.1 coordinate 46,495, forward strand.
TTTTCCTTCTCCTGCCAAGTACTTTCCCGCCTCTTCCCTTTTTCATTCTTTGGGCTTCATAAAAACTGCAAACTTAATTTATCGAAGGAAGCTAGAGCTGAGCACACCTCGTCAGTCTCCTTGTGTTGTAATCCATGCTTCAAGCACAATGCAGTGATGAGGCAAGGGAAGTAGAGCATCCCATCTTTCTTTCCTCCATGTGCCTTAATCTCATGTAGATTATTTTTTCCAACATTAACATCCTCACCAGCTATGATGCAGTGCAGTAGGCCTAATCTTGATTTGTTGACAATTTTGTTGTATGTTATTGGCTTGACAAAGTGCTTGATAAACTAGTACCATGCCTTAGAATTTGGCATAAAATCCATCCTGTTCACCGTCTTTTCTCCAGATGCCTCCACCCTTGTTGTTCCTTCGTTACAAAGGGGTTGCATGAAAACTTTATATTCATCTTCAGTTACCTTCTCCAAAAATTCATGATACAGGTTTCTAAGGTTCTTCATTTCCATCATCATATTGATGGTTTCCTCAAAATAAGAGACACTTATCCCTCTCACCATGACTTCATGCTTCTTGCTGTTGGTCATCAGATTGGCATAGAATTCCTTCACCATTTGAGTGTTGTAAGGACCTGGTTGTCTACACCACTTAGACCATTTATTCGCCTTAATCAACGACCCAATGCCGCCAGGAAGGCCTAGGTTTTCCTCTTCACGGTTCAAAATGAACCCACGCTCAACTAGGATTGCTCGACTAGAGATGTACTTCATGAAATTAATCTTTGCTTCAGCGTTGGTGAATGTTGCCTCAGCGTCACTTCCTTCTTCTTCAGATACATCAACAACTAGGTTTTCATTTTTACACACAACATTTTTGGGTCGGACTTAGGAGTGTGGCGTTTTCATATTTTAGGTTTTGAGTGGGGTGGTTATTTGGGGGAGAAAATTTGTCAGAGAGAGAAAATAGTCTTAGGGATTTTTGGGGATAAAGACGTGAGATAGTGATTTTGGGAAACCTGAAGAAATGATGAGTAGTTATAGGGAAAATTTGAAATTCATGGGTGACAAGAAGGTACAAACAGTCTAGGGCTAGGTAAAGGGTTTGGTAGGTTATTATTACCTTCCAAAAAGGTACAAAGCATTAAATGACATTGTCTGTATGACGTCACTTATGGCATCTAAACAGAGGCACGCACATGTGACCTTTGCTTTTCTCTTCCACTGAATCACGTGCCCCAAGTATTTCATTTTCTCATGTTAAGTTTTAAAGACTTAGCATTCCAACATCCTATATTTTCTCTTGTAACCACTTCTCAAGCCAGAAAGGCATGACAGCGTAGGTCTGAGACTCTTCACCACTCTCTATCTTTTATCAATCAGCTGGAAAAATAAAAATAAAAAACTAAAAGACAAAAAATAATCTGGGCTGCCTCCCAGTAGCGCTATTTTAGAGTCTTATAGCCTGACTTTAACACAAATCAGAAAGATTCTAGCAAATTAATGGAGATCTTTTCATTGTCTAAGGACTCACCATGATACATCTTTACTCTTTGACCATTGACCTTGAAAGATTCACCTATTTTCTCTATCTTTTGTCAGAATGTTCTTAACCAAAAATTTGGTCACAACCCTAGCGTCATTAGTGGGAGTTTCTACTGCCTCTATCCATTTGGACACATAATCAACAGCTACTAATATGTAAAAATTACTAAAAGAGGGAGGAAACGGTCCCATGAAGTCAATGCCCCACACATCAAAAAATCTCAATTTCCAAAATCTTTGTTAAAGGCATTTCTTGCCTCATGGAAATGTCTCCTACTCTTTAGCATCTATCACATTTGCTAACAAAATCATGGGCATCCCTAAAAAGAGAGGGCCAAAAATAACGTGATTGTAGAATATTGGCTGTTGTCTTGCCTCCCGCAAAGTGTCCTCCATATGGTGCCTCATTACAAGCAGACAAGATTTGTTTGCCTCTGGTTAATCTACGCATCTTCTTAATAACTGATCAGCACACTTCTAGTATAAGAAGGGCTCATTCCAAAAATAGCTTTGTGTCATGTGAAAGAACCTCTTCCTATGCTGGGAGTTGAACTCAGGTGGCACGACTCCACTTACAAGGTAGTTGACAATGTCAGTATACCATGGAGTCACGCCGTCAGTTATCATCAGAAGCTTCTCATCAGGAAAATCCTCGTGAATTTCTCCGGTTTCTTGATCATGAACTTCTTTTGGTAGCCTTGACAAATGATCAACTACTAGTTTTTCAGCTCATTTCTTGTCTCCTATATGAAGATCAAACTCTTGCAACAATAATACTCATCTGATAAACCTCGGGTTGGCATCTTTCTTAGCAAAGAGGTACTTAATTGCTGCGTGATCAGTATACACAATGACCTCGGTGCCTACTAAGTAAGGTCTGAACTTGTCAAAGGCGAATACTACTGCTAACAGCTCCTTTTCAGTGTTAGTATAATTGATTTGAGCTTCAATTAAGGTTTTGCTAGTGTAATATATAGTATGAAAAACGTTTTCCTGCCTTTGACCAAGTACGGCGCCAAATGCGAAGTCACTAGCGTCACACATTAACTCAAATGGTTTCGTCCAGTCTGGAGCCTTCACTATAGGAGAAGAAACTAGAGCCTTCTTCAGCAAATTGAAAGAATTCAAAAACTCCGTACTGAAGACGAAAGGCACATCATGCTGCAGCAGTTGGCAGAGTGGTTTGGTAATCTTTGAAAAATCCTTGATAAAACTTCTATTGAAGTCAGCATTTTCCAGGAAGTTTCTAACACCCTTTATATTCACAGGTAGGGGCAGCTTCTCAATTACTTCTATCTTGGATTGATCCACTTTCAAACCCTTTTTTTGAAATTTTATGCCCTAGCACAATTCCTTCTTTTATCATGAAATGACATTTTTCCTAGTTCAACACTAAATTAGTCTTTTCACATCTTGTCAGGACTATATCCAGGTTGTCTAAGCAATTCAGAAATGACTCTCCAAATATAGAAAATTCATCCATGAAGACTTCCATTGAACTCTCTATGATATCATAAAAGATAGCCATCACGCACCTTTGGAAGGTAGCTAGTGCATTGCACATTCCAAAAGGCATCCTCCTAAAGACAAAGGTGTCGTAGGGACAAGTGAATGTTGTCTTCTCTTGCTCTTCGGGTGCAATGGATATTTGGTTGTAGCCCTAGTAGCCATCTAAAACTTTCCCCGCTACACGTATCCACAGGGAGTGTTACTACTTAGATATGACTTTGTATTAAAACTATTATTTCACTTTAAGCATAAGTAGTAGAAATAACAATAGGTGATGGTTTTAAGTCCAGCTTTCTGATAATAAATTAAAATAGACAAATAGAAAAAACGTGTGTAAGAGTGTTGAGAGAAATATAGTTGAGCTATGATCCATAAATATCTTTTAATATGTTCATGTGTTATTGATGTGTGACGTCGTGACATGCAAGGTCAGAAGGATCTAAATGTATATTTCTACAACAACCAGTAGCATGCATAAGAGGGCAAGGAAAGATAATTTATAAGTTGCACTTGTAACCCTAGTATAAGTCAATTAAGAGTTCTGATCTTCATTAGTGATTGTAGGTTCTTATATCTAAGCAACTAATTCAAATGAATACCTCTATTCTACTCTTTCCACCATTTTTACTCATGAAATACACATGTTGTTGGATATCTCACTACAACAAGCTTATACCTATATCTGAGGTGATCAATCAAAGAAATAAATGTTGGAGTTATAAACACATGGTAAAGCATGCACTAATCAGAAAATAACATAATATAAACACACTATTAATATTAACTTCACATTACTCAACTAAAAGAAGTTTAACTCATAGCGAGCTGAGTACAAACAATGAACACGGTTCTCATAGGAAATATCTTAAGACAAGAAAATGCACAAAAGATAACAACCTAAAAGAGACTTAGAGTAGAACTTGAGACGGCTAAGTCTTCAAGAGGAAACTCCAGTCGCGCCAGTGTTCATCAGCAGGCACGGAGATGGATGAGGAGAGGAAATGACAACACTCTTCTACAACACGCTTCAGGAAATTATGTAAACTTGGAACAAATGTTGAATCCTTTCCAATGTTGCTTCAAGCTCCTTTTATAGACCAAGGAATTAGGATTTCTTTTTTGTCTCGGATCATGGGCCTAAGATCAAGAATATCACCCACCTCAATGCAATCAAAAACGTTTCAAGCAAGACAAAGAGGATATTCATACTACTGGCCATGGGGAGGGGGACTAAGCGAAATGGACAGTCTGACGCAGTAGGTGCAGGCGGCGCGCAGAGTCCTTTTGTACCAGAATTTTGTCTTCTAGTGCTGCTTGCTTTCCACCATGATTTTGAATTCATTCTACTATCTTTTTCAGCGCCATTTAAGTTTTTTCCTCCATCAGTACTTCTTCATATTTCCTTGTTGCAAGCTTCCCGCGTGATATTGGTGTTTCTTTATAACTTATTCGTCCTCACTCATAACTCATCCTCTGACTTGCACAATCGCAACTCATCTTGCCTATTTGCTAGCTTCTACACATAAAATAAATATTAAAGTAACAAATGGGAGCACCTAATGTACTCCACACTAATTTGATTAAAACAACAAATAAGCATAGAAATGAATTAATAAACATAAAAATAACACTAACTAAATACTAAAATAAACATGTATTAACTCACTAAATGTCGATTTATAGTTATGCAAGGGGCATGTATCAGCACCCACACATTTGTAGTACCCTATAAGAACCTCTTTGAAAATATATATTATTGTTTTCTTGTTATTGTTTTTGTTTGTGAAATAGAGTGGGATTGTGAGAAAAGAGTTTTATTATGTGCTCGGCAAGAGATCGCATTTTATGCCTACATACCCTTTTGTGCAATAGAGAAGTCAGAGCATTTGTAGTTCCCCTTAAAAGGAAAATAAAGAGCCAAAGTAGAAAAAAATCTTTTTGGGTATTGAGCTTTAACAATACACAACAGATTTTTAAAATGCTGAGCTTTAACAGTACAGAGCAAGTTTTTAAATGGATCCAAGCTTTAACAATACAAGACAAAGGTGACATGCTGAGCTTTAACATTACAAGACAAAGGTGACATGATGAGATTTAACAATAAAAAGCATGGTTTGATTTTAAAAAATGGTTGAGCTTTAACAATACAAAACTCGTTTAAAGTTGGAGCGAGGTGCTAAGCTTTAACAATACAAAGCACAAAGTAAAAGAGTGGGAAGAGAGGTTGAGTACCTTGATAATTTTAGTCAATACTATCCCAATCTTTTGGATTTTAAGCAACAATGAGGAATCAAACATCTCAAGCAATCATTAATTATCTCAAGTGGTGGGTGAGACATGTTATGTGTATCATGGATAAAAACAAAGTGAGTTAAGATGGAACAAAGATATCAATGTAAACAACTCAAGTACAAGGGTTATAGAATTAAAGAGAACATACCTCAATATCATATCATGTATATATGAGTATGATGTAATGATCAAATGGATGAGTATAGAAAAATATCTCATGTATGTGTGGTTAGTCAACAATTGTGTATATATATATATATATATATATATATATATATATATATATATATATATATATATATATATATATATATATATATATATATATATATATATATATATATATATATATATATATATATATATATATCAAAGGTAGAAATATATAACAAAGGTATATATCACAAGTATATGGATTAAACAAACATATGTATAAGCAAATAATAAGGTATAATCATGGAAACAAGTTAATATTAACATGGTGTTATATCAAAGATCAAAAGGGAAAGATCAATGGATAAAGATACTAGGGTTTTAGTATATGTACACTAAATCTATTCATCTGGAGAAACTAAATCCTAAGGGAAAACTAATAGGGGTCATGTTAGCATTATCAAAAGAGGCTAAATTTAACCTTAAGGGAATCACATAAGGTCAAACAATTCATTTGGTGAAGGATCATTTGATAAATATTTGATTAAAAGACCTTTATAAAGTACAAAAAGTAATTGTTTTGACTTGATTAAAAAGTGATTAAATAAACTAAAAAAATTGGGATTTTAAAATATGGTCTAAAAATATATAACATAAATAAGGTGTGTACAAAAAATCAAGTAAAAATAAATTAGTTTGCTAGTTTAAACAACTAATCAAAGTTGTGAAGAAAATAAGAAAAAAAATAGTAGTAAAAATTTAGGGATGCTACCAAGGAGGCTTGAACGCAAGACCTATGGGTCACTACTGAAAATTTTAACTACTTGGCCACGCACCAATAGTGATTACTAAATACAAACAAAAAATGATATTTTTAAACAAGTTCAAAAAACAGTTTCACTTCATCTTCAACCTCAACTCAACCATGGAGCTCAAATTCAAAAATCCTCATTTCTCAACCATTTGCAAAACTCTAAACATGAAAGTTGCTCAACTTTCACTCACGAATCCAGCCATTTATCAATCATTAATTAATTCTAACTATAACTCATTAATTTTTCAGAAAAACACTAGGAACCCTAGAATTTCAAAATAAGATGATGATCATGATGAATAAATGAAAGGTAGTTGAGGGCTTTTGATCCTCACATGATGCTTAACAATATAGAATCGATAATTACTCAAAATGGTACCTTAAACATGAAGTTTGAAGTCAGAGAAACTTACCTCTAAAGTGATAATCGAGTCTAGAGTTTGAGCACTTCCCAAAATGATTTGATGATCCTCACTCACACCTTCCTGGGACCTTGGGGGATCTAAAGGAATGATTTACTTGCCTTGAGAGTGCTTGAATTTCTTTACCTTGGTGAAGCTAAAGTTGTTGTATGAAATGTGCTCTTTAATTTGATCTTTGGAACATGAAAAATGGTGACTTGGTGAACGAGCTACAAGCTTCCAAAGTTGAGTATTTGAACATGTAAAAACTCCATAACTTAGAAAAATCTTCAAAACCCTAATCTTGAATCTTGAAACGTTTGATTGATTTTCTTGATTAAACTTGATCAAATGAATTCAGTAATAATATTTTCTCGATCCTTAACCTTGGAAGTTCATAGATAACCGAAATTCCTAAAAGTCAAAGGTAGATCTTGCATAGTTGACTTTTGTCAATTGAATTGCAATTCTTCAAATATCAGTTGAACCAAGCTCTCCTAGACAAATGAAGGACATGAGTGGATATAATGAAGCACTTAAGGTACTTGAATCATTTTTTACCAAAGGCAACTTCCTTAGAGAATTAGGTCAAAACCCTAATTGGTGTACCAGATGAATTTGAAAGTTGTTAATCTTGATTTGAGACACTCTTGAGTTTGAACATGAATGATGGGAATCACTTAAACATATGATAATCTTGAGTTTCTTTGAGAATCACAAAACCCTAATTTGCTTGAGCTCCTTGACCAATCACCAATCTTGTGAAACAAGCAAACAAGTAAACACATTTTTGTTCATTTTGGGTTTGCAAATGATGCATGAATGATTTTATATGAAATGAAATGAATGATGATAATAAAGTGGGATATTAGGGTTAAAAGTCGGGGTATGACTAGTAAGAAATTCACTTATTGTGAAACTAGATATTCAGTGCTATAAAGAACTTGTTGCGCAATGGCATGGGCCGCCTGACACCTAAGATAGTACATGATGTTTCATACAACCTGGCTAGTGTCAAAGATGTGAAGGCAAGCCTCTACAACATTGTGTTTTGATGAATACAACTATCATGAGTATACATCAATAAAGGATGAGCAAAAAGATCAGATTAGCTATGGATCAAGATTGCAACCTTCATGGAGATTAGCTTTAATTGATTTATCTTCATGTCATAATGGTATAAGCTAAATCCTTTTACATTGATATTCTTTAGTGCTCAAAAATCATATAAACTTTCATGAATATGCATGTCCAAACTTATATATGCATGGCATAAGTTTCCATATACCAAAAACATGCATTTTCACTCCTTATGTTGAGGTAACCGGTTACCAACATTCATGTAACCGGTTACTAAAACTATGAAAATTATTCCCACTAGTTTTTGTATGGGTAACCAATAACCCTTGATTCAGTAATCGGTTACTGAGTTAAAAATTTCAAAAATTATGAACGTTGGGAGTGGGTAACCGATTACCCTGCTTTTGGTAACCGATTACCTACTGAACCAGTGCCTTGTTTCACTTTGCTTTATGTTCAAACATGAATATCTTTTCAAACCTTAAACATTGCATTGTTTGATCATTTTATACTCTTTCTAAAGGGTGTAAATACCTATATAAATACCATAAAATTCAGATTTAAATCTCACCTCTTTCATTACAATTTACCACCTTTTTGTCATATATTTTCATACAAGTATTTCATACTTGAACTTTCATTAAAACTTTTTCTGCACCTTGTTAGAAAAGTTTCTCATTCATACATAAACACTTGAGCACTATTATATCATTGTAAATTATCTTTCTTGAAAGAGAAGATCAATCCTAGTGATTGATATATGTTCATAAACATTTCTACTCAAATATATTTTGTTATTATTGACTTGCTATCCAAGATTATTGGAAGCAAGGGTTTTTTATTAGTGAGAGGATTGTTCTCATAATCAAGTTAGTAAATTCAAGAGGATTGTTCTTGGTGGTTGAAATCTTGTTGTCCGGGATTGTTGGAAACAATTAGGCACTTTGAGAAGATTGTTCTCATAAGTGATCTTAGTGAAAAATCCAAGAGGATTGTTCTTGGTCCAAGAGGATTGTTCTTGGTCCAAGAGGATTGTTCTTGGTGTTTGATTTGTCTTGTGTAAGTCACAAGCAATAGTAAAATCTCTTTCATGTTGAAAGGGGACTGGAGTACTCTCGGACTGTGAGGGGAACCAGTATACATCTTTGTGTTCTTTACTTTTCCGCATTTACCGCTTTCACAAATCATAACCAGAAAAGAAAGTAACACATTTATAAACTCTTGAACCAAACCATAAAAATAAGAACAACAAGTATTCAAAAATCAGATAAATCTTCAAAGTCCTAATTCACCCCCCCTCTTAGGCGCACTCTTGAACTTACAAAAGATGGATCCAATCAATTATATCTTTAAGAAATTGTCCCTGGCTTGAAGGATTTCTTAATGAAAATTCTTTTATCTGAATATGACATTCAATATGTCACACAAAAAGCCATCAACAAAAAAGAAAGTGGTTTCCAGCGAAGACTAAACTACATCTTGTTAGAACATAGTTTGGTTCTAATCTTATCTTAGTGTTTTGATGATAACGAATTAAATAAATTTTGTATAAGTAAATATGATACTCTAATTATATATCTCTTATTTGAGAAGAAGTTCTAAAAATATGCTGAAGTTCAAGCAAAACAAGTACCATCAGAACTTGGACTACATACAAATGCTGAAAAAATAGTCACGTTGGAGTCTAAAGAAGTTCTAATGAAGAAACTTCTTAAAGCACCAACCGCTGAAGCATAATTCTAATAAGTGTTATCTCTACAAAGTCAGAAAGAAGTTTTCTTGAAGAAATACAAAGATAAATTACTCTGACAGAAGAAAGATTTCCGTTGGAGACATAATGATTAGTAACGGCTAAAAGCATATTTAGTAACAAGTCTCAACAAGCGTGGAAAGCAAGTTTATCCAAGATAACACGCAAATATGAGAGGCTAATCTAGCCTATTATCCAGCATCGGACGAAATCTTCAAAAATTTATAAATAGAAGATCATTTGAAAAAGAACTACACACAGACAATACACAAGAGAGCTCTTACATGAAATAGAAACACACGCAAGATACAAGCAAGCTCGTTCAAAGAAATTTCTCATACTTGAACACTTATTCTAAAAGAAAATATTATTGTTCAAAGTATAAGTTTAAAGTTCATTTTATTTGCACTAAACTTAGTGAAAAATCACAGTTGTGATACTGCTTAGATTAAGAATCACTTAAGATCACTTGTTAGAAATTATGTTTGTAATTGTTTCTTGAGTAACCAAGTTGTGGTTAGGATTCTCAAGAAGTCAAATTTTGTATTTCTTGAGTAACCAAGTTGTGGTTAAGATTCTCAAGAAGACGTTGGTTGTTGCTTTCGTGGATTGTTGTAATCAGTTTTTGATTAGTGGATTAAGTCCTCGACTAAGAGAGGCGAAATCACCTTGGCGGGTGGAGTGGAGTAGTTGAGTTATAACGAACTAGAATAAAAATACCGTTTCACTTTTATTTTGCAAAAAGAAACCACTTATTCAACCCCCCCCCTTTCTAAGTGTTTTCATACCCTTCACATCTCTAGGTTCATTTCTCACCCGACTTCCAATTATGAGCCTATCTTCAAATTGCTTCGTAAATATCAGGCCATTGAATGGAATGAAGACTGCCAAGGGCATTTGAAAAGATCAAGAAATACATGCAAGATCCATCAATATTGATACCTCCTATCTTAGGCAAACCTCTCATAATGTACTTGACAGAGCTTGATGAGTCAATGAGATGTGTGTTTTAGGGAAACACGCTGAGACTGGCACAAAAGAGCATGTTATCTACTACTTGAATAAGAAATTCCCTAATTGTGAAACCAGATATTCACTACTATGAAGAACTTGTTACGCATTGGCATGGGCCGGCCGAAACCTAAGATAGTACTTGATGTGTCATACAACATAACTAGGGTTAAAGATGGATCCAATTAAGTATATGTTTGAGAAACTGGCCCTAACTTCTAGGATTTCCCAATGGAAAATGCTTTTATCTGAATATGAAATTCAATATGTAACATAAAAAGCCATCAAAGGAAGTGGCCTTGTAGAGTACTTAACTCATCAACCAATAGAAGAATATCTACCAATGCGTTTTAATTTTCCCAACAAAGACATCATGGTTTTATAAAAGGATAATGAATTTAAAGATAAAGAGAAATGGACTCTAGTGTTTGATGGTGCCTCTAATGCCCTCGATCATGGAGTTAGGGAAATTTAAATGTCCCCTGAAAGACAATTTACCAATTTTACAGCAAGGTTATGTTTTGATTGCACCAATAATAATGTGGAGTACGAAGCATGTACAATAGGTATCCAAGCGACTATTGACTTGAAAGTAAACGTTCTTGAAGTATATGGAGAAATAATATTAGTCATCAATCATATACAAGGAGATTGGGAAACCCATGATTTCAAGTTGTTCCCTTATTGCGCGCACATATTTGAGCTCTTAGGGCATTTCAAAGAGATCACCTTCCATCATATTCCCCGAGAAGGAAACCAAATGGCTGATGTATTGGCTACTCTATCATCATTGTTCAATGTAAGCAAGGACCAAGAGGTTCTACTTATCAAGATCCAAAGGTGAGATAAACTATTTTTTGTCTATCAATAGAAGGAGAGCCCGATGGCAAGCCTTGGTATCACAACATCAAATGTTACCTCAAGAACCAAGAGTATCCAATGGGAATCTCAAATGGGGATAAAAAACATTAAGAATATTGGAATCCAAGTTTTTTCTAAATGGTGATGGGATATACAAGAAAAATAATGACATGTTTCTTCTCATATGTATGGATAAAACAGAAGCCGACTTACTCAAAAGAAATCCATGAAGAATCTTTTAGAACCCACGCCAACGGGCACACTATGGCTAAGAAAATCCTGAGGGGTGGCTATTATTGGTGGACAATGGAATTTTACTACTTTAGTTACGTCAAGAAATGCCACAAGAGTCAAATCTAGGGCGATAAACTGCATATACCTGAAACTCCTTTGAATGTGATGACATCACCCTGGCCAAACTATGTGTAGGGAATTGATATGATCATGATCAGCAAACCAAAAGCTTGAAATGGATGCTGGTTTATTTTAGTCACCATTGACTACTTCACCATATGGGTTGAAGTTGCTTCTTATGCAACCTAACAAGACAGGTGGTCATTCGATTCATCCAAAAATAAATAATATAACGTTATGTACTCCCTAAAAAAATCATCACTGATAACACGTCCAGTTTAAACAGCAAGATAATGAAGGACTTATGCGAGAGTTTCAAGATTGAATACCATAACATGTCACCATACTTTCTGAAAATGAATGGTCTCATAGAAGCAGTGAATGAAAATATCAAGATCCTATAGATGATGGTGAAAACCTATACGGGTTAGCATGAAATGCTTCCTTTTGCACTGCACAACTATAGATCAATCTGCACTTAACCAGGGGCAACCTCTTTCTCTCTGGTATATGGTATAGAAGCAGTACTTCACATCAAGCTCCTCCCTCGAGAGTTTAAGGAAGGCGACCTACTACTTAAGAAGATCTTGCCCATACACAATGACTCAAGCGGGAATGTGACCCCAAACTATAAAGGCCTATATAATGTGAAAAAGGTCTTCTCTATAGGAGCTTTAATTCTTACAACAATGGATGAAGAATAGTTTCCACTCCTAGTGAACTCCGATGCAGTCAAAAAATATAATTCCTAAAAAAAAAGAACAAAAAGGAAAGCTCTCTAATTAGAAAACCCAAAAGGGCGACTTAGGAAAAAAGGGGCATTTTGGTTGACCGAAAACTCGAAAGAACGACCCAGGAAAAAATTAGGGATACAAAAACAAAAATAATAGCCCGCTAAGTTGAAACCCCTAAGGGCGACTTAGGCAGAATTAAGTGTTCCAGTGGCCTGAAAACACGAAAGAGCAGTACAGGAAAAAGTTAGGAATTTCTAGAAAAGAAAAAAGGCAAAGAAACAGCATCAGCAAAGACTTCTCAATGCAAAGATAAAAAATATGAAAGATCAATCAAGTCGTTATCTTCAGAAGCAAGGTGTTGCGGACTTAAGGTTATAGGGAAAGTAGGGGTTGTTGTAATCCAATGGAAACCCCAAACATTTTCCTATTGCCATTCTCATTTTGTTTTCTTTATATCTTCTGTAAAATTCCATATGGAACTACACCTTCGTGTGATAACATTCCATGAATAAAATCTCTATTGCTCATCAAATAAAGCTTTTCCTTTGTGTTTTGTTTATTATCTTTTCTTTCGCAAAATGTTGTTTATTTTTTATAATAAAACTTTGAAACCTAGGGATAATAAAAGCATTAAAAGTCTTGGGCTAATTGAGAAGATGGTTAACAGAATTAGGCATTGGAGTTCTAGACTGCTTAGCTTTGCAGGTAGAACCCAATTGATTCAAAGTGTGCTTTTCTCCACAAGTAACTACTGGATTCAGAGCTTGCCTATGCCTAAATAAGTCATAAGGAAAATTGAAGCCATCTGTAGATCTTATATCTGGGCTGGGACAGATATAATAATAACAAGAAAATCTATTGTTTCGTGGCAGAAAGTTTGCACTCCCAGGAAGAAAGGAGGTCTCAACATCATTGATCTCCTAGAGAGGAACAAGATATGCTTAGCAAAAATCTGTGGAACTTGACTGGCAAGGCTGACAGCCTTTGGATAAGGTGGATCAATGCTTACTACATAAAAGGTCGGAGCATAATGGAGGTTCCAGTCAAACAATCTGCATCTTGGGTGATGAAGAGTATTTTGAAAACCAAAACTGTTGTATCTCATATGCAAGCTTGGCATCATAACCTTCAGCAGGAAAGGTATAGTGCAAGAAGCATGTACTTGAATTTGAAGGACTCAGTGCAGAATGTCTCGTGGAGGAAAGTTATGTTTAGTAATCGTGCTAGACCTAAAGTCGTACACACACTATGGAGAGCATGCCACAATAGCTTACCAACCAAGGAAAGATTGCAGAGATTTGGCATGATTGATAAAGATGAGTGTATTTTCCGCAGGTCAAGTGAGACAATAGATCATCTATTTTTGACTGTCCAGGGTTGTGACCTATATGGGAAGGAGTCTTGCATTGACTACAATTGGAGCATAACCCTAAACAATGGAAGGAGGAATTACTTTGGTTCATCAAGGCTTGTAAGAAAAAAGGCTGGAAGTAGAGAATTATACAATGTGCTTTTACTGAAACAGTGCACGAGTGCTGGAGGTATAGGAACACCATCTGCTTTGGGGAAAATTTGACCCAGCAACAAAGATTTCTAACATCATAGATGTTGTAGTGTATAGATGTTGGGACAATAGAAATACTAGTCCTTATGTGAGTAGACTTATGTTACCTTGAGTTAGGTGTGTTGGTCTGTTGGTATCACTTGATTTGTTGGATCATAACTGATCACTTGAGTTGTATCATTTTTTGAATCTCAATAAAGTTATATATTTTATTCAAAAAAATAAAAGCATTAAAAAACACAAACGTTTTGATATTCGACATGATTAAAGGAAACCCGTTGGTACCCAACTTTGCATTAAACACACAAAATCATAAAGCAATTTGAGATCGTCTCAAATGAATCCTCATGTAGGATAATCCATTAACTTCCAAAGAGATCATCCGCTTAACATACATCACATAGGCTTGACATTTAAAAAAAATGCCTTCAGACCGTCCATCCAAACCTAGAATTGGAAAAATTTTCTAGTATCGAGGAATCAAATCTTCCAACATATCACAAAAGCAATCATTATACTTCACACATCAATCATAATGCATCAACAGATATCTCATTCAACTATCATGCATAGAATAAGTCATGTGTGGTGCTCAGCCCCATTCCCTAAAGACCGATTGTCATCAGCATTTTATCATTAAGGTTTAACCTCGTTCGTCTCCTCAAATCCCAACGAAATTAGCACCTTAAATCCCAACATCGCTTAGCACCCACAAAGACCAGTACTTGTCTGGCAAAATTCAAAACCCATTATTTAATTTCTAGAGTCTGATGCTCCTCCTGATCTCTTTTAATTTTTTTCTGGTGCTCTTCTGGAACCCTTTCTTTTTATGATTCTGGCACTCCTCCACATCTCATTTATTTTTTTCTGATACTCCTCCAAAATCATTTCTTTTTCGGATTCAAATGCTCCTCTAGATCTGATTTAACTGTTTTTTGATGCTCCTCCAGAACCCTTTCTTTTTTAGATTCAGATGCTCCCATGGATCTAATTTAATTTTTTTATGCTCCTCGGAAACCCTTTAATTTTAAGAGTTTAATTTTCCTCTGGATCTTATTTAATTTATTTTGATGCTCCTCTAGAACCTAGTCTTTTTTAAAAGTCTCATGCCCCTCCGAATCTCATTTAATTTTTTCTGATGCTCCTCCGCAAACCTTTCTTTTTTAGATTCTGATGTCCATCTGGATCTCATTTAATTTGTTTCGATGCTCCTGTGAAACACTTTATTTTTTAGAGTCTAACGTTCCTCTGTATCTCATTTAATTTTTTCCAGTGCTTCTCTAGAACCCACTCTTTTTTAGAATCTGATGTTACTCCATATCTAATTCAATTTTTGGTGATCCTCCTATTTTTAGAGTCCGATGCTCCTCCCGAACTCTTTTCAAAGTGTCCCCTGGGAATGTTCTCCCCAGTGATTCTTTACCGAAAATCTCCCTAGTGGATCTTCTCCATAAACCTTTCCTAGTTAATCCATAATGATTCTCCCTTAATATCTTTGTTAATCCAAGTACCAACCCTCGAGTTGGAGACGACCATCCCTCAATGAAGGTGATTTGTCAAAACTTATGTCATTCCTTTTCTTTCCTTTAAATGAAACACAAAATTTGGGTCCTTATTACTTAATTATATTTCACAAAGATTTTATGAATACTCTTGTCATTTATATTTTGAAAGTTAAAAATAATTAAGTACGGGTAACTGTAGCACCCTAATTTTGTCTGGTCTGATTTTCCTTTTGTTAGTGTTTAACTTTTAATATGTTGTCTTAGGAAGAAAATGAAATTTCTAAATCATGAGTCGTATAGTTCCTTTCATGCACTTTGAGTTGTCTCGATGCATAAGCCACTACCTGTTGATTCTGCATCAATGCACCACCTAACCCCATCATCGAAGCATCGTAATACACCACAAAAGATTCCGCCGGATTTGGCAAAATCAGAATAGGAGCACTAATCAACCTCTTCTTCAGTTCTTGGAATCCTTTTTCACACTCTGAATCCCAAATAAACACTTGCCCCTTTCTGGTCAACTTAGTCAATGGTAATGCTAACTTCGAAAATCCTTCTATAAACTTCCGATAGTAACCTGCAAGACCCAGAAAACTACGAATCTCGGAAACAGACTTCGGAGATTCCCACTGCGACACAACTTCTACCTTTGCCGGATCTACGGTAATCCCACTCTTGGAAATCACATGGCCAAGGAAACTCACTTCACTTAACCAGAATTCACATTTCGACAGTTTAGCATACAACTTCTTCTCTTTCAGCAACTCCAACACAATTCTGAGATATTCTTTATGTTCCTCTTCGCTTTTGAAATATATCAGAATATCATCTATAAACACCACTATGAACTTATCCAAATAAGGATTAAATATTCTATTCATATACTCCATAAAGACACCAGGTGCATTTGTAACTCCAAATGGCATCACTGTATACTCGTAATGACCATACCTCGTTTTGAATGCAGACTTTTGAATATCGTCCGGCTTCACACGAATCTGATGATACCCAGACCTCAAATCAATCTTGTTGAATACACTTGCTCCAATCAGTCGGTCCATTAAATCATCAATTCTCGGTAATGGATACCGATTCTTGATAGTAACCTTATTCAGTTTTCTGTAGTCTACACACAACCTCATAGATCCTTCTTTCTTTTTCACTAATAACACAAGCGCACCCCACGGTGACACACTCGAACGAATAAATTCCTTCTCAAACAATTCTTCTAATTGACTCTTCAACTCAACCAATTTCGATGCCGACATGCGATAAGGCGCCATCGACACAGGACTCGTCCCAGGAATTAAATCAATGACAAACTCCACTTCTCTCTCAGGTGGCAGCTCCGTAACATCTTCTGGAAAAACCTCTAGAAAATCACACACCACTGGTAATTCACTACTTACCGCTTTTCCTTTGACTTCCATTGAAGCAAACAATACAAACACCTCAGCACCATCTCTAACCGCTTCATTCACTTGCTTAGTGGTCATCGTCAGATCTTCAGCACTGGCCTCTTCAAGAAAACTAACTGTCTTCGTGAAACAATTAATATAAACCCTGTTGAATTGCAACCAATTCATCCCCAAGATAACATCTAGTTGTTCTAACGGAAGACATATTAAGTCCATTCCGAACTCCTTACCAAAAATGTCAACAGTACAATTCAAACAAGCACACGAAGTAGTTACTGAACCCGACGCAGGAGTGTCAATAACCATACTTCCACCAATATCAGATATTTCTAATTCAAAACGTTTAGCACATTCCAATGAAATTAACAAATGAGTCGCTCCAGTATCAATAATTGCAACTAAAGGTGTGCCATGAATGAAACACGTACCTTTAATCAATCTATCGTCCGGGGTAGTCTCTGACCCAGACAAAGCAAACACCTTTCCACCAGATTGAGCCTTCTTTGGTTTAGTGCACTATGGACTGATGTGACCCTCTTCACCGTAATTGTAGCAAGTCACGGTCTTCATTATACATTCAGAAGCAATATGACCTGCCTTACCACATTTGAAGCATTTCCGTTCCTCTTTCTTGCACTCACTCTTCTTATATCCAGTAGCACCACAGTTGTAGCATCTAACGAGGGCACTAGAATCTCCCCCACTAGGCTTCTTCCAATCTCCAGCTCTAGGATTTCCCTTAACATAAGGCTTACCCCTATCCATCGGTTTCTTACCTTTCTTGTCAATCAACTCGCGAGAGTGAGATAACTTCAGCTTAAAGTTATCCTCTTCGAATATCCTGCTACAATCTACCAGATTTACAAACCTACGAATCCTCTGATACCTGATATCTTGCTTAATCTCGTCTCTGAGACCATTCTGGAACTTGATGCACTTCGAGAATTCACCAGCTTCGTCATTGTTGTAGTGAACATAGAACTTCGCCAACTTAACGAACTTGGAAGCATATTCCGGCACCGTCATGTTACCCTGCTTCAGCTCCAAAAATTCTATCTCTTTCCTCCCTCTAACATCTTCAGGAAAATATTTCCTCAGAAATTCTCTCCTGAATATAGCCCAAGAGATAGCTACACCGTCAGCATTCAGTTCTGCTCTGGTAGAGACTCACCGGTCATCAGCTTCTTCCGACAGCTTGTGAGTACCGTACCTCACTTTCAGCTCTTCAGCACAATCAATGACTCTGAAGATTCTCTCGATCTCCTTCAGCCACTTCTGAGCACCTTCAGGATCGTGCGTGCCCTTGAACAACGGAGGATTGTTCCTCTGCAAATTCCCCAATTGCCTGCCAGCATCAATCCCAGCTCCTCCGGGATTTCCCCCCAGCACACCAGCAATCATGCTCAAAGCCTCAACGATCGCATCATCATTTCTTCCACCTCTTCAGCCATTGTTCTGTTTATTCACCAAAACAATTCCATTAGCACAAAAGTATCGACATTGATCAACTCGCACTAGTCGCATACAAAGGAAAAGACTGACACTAAGACTCTGGTCACAACGACCGACTATGCTCTGATACCACTATTGTAACACCCTTCTAAACCCCGCGGAAATAATCGAATAATTCAGAGTAAACATGAAATACAAGGGTATCACAATTATTTTAACATAAAATACCATAGTCAATTGTCATGCCACACGAGGAACAATTTAACATAAAACACAATTCATGTTCAACACAGCGGATTATAATTCGTAACATTGCATATTCATCATCCATGCAAGTTAATCCAATACAATTATAAAACAACAAAACCAATTTGAGTAATTCATCTCTAAACTAGCGTTCCCTAGTGTTACAATCAGAGCATGACCGACACGACTCATGGATGAACTCTAAGAGCTATCCACACCGAATCAGCTAAGCCTCTACTCCTCAATCTGAAAAAACAACATGTAAGGGTGAGTTTCATTCACAATTACCGAGTATTATATAGTCGTAAGCAATAAATCGTTAAGGAATTATCAATCACTCAATCCTACATGTATACAAACATTCCACAATTCACATCCATCAACATACTCCAAATACATCATCATTCACAATACAATTCATTGCAAGTCATAGCATGTTATAGTGTATATGAATGAACTGACACTAATGCATGTGGTACCAAACCATGGGCTGAACCCACTCACCAATTGACCTACTCCTCATCGAGATACGGTCCATCGACACCAATTCCGCACAATGGGAATTATGTCCGCCAATTGAACCAAACATCACTGGGATCCATCACCAAATGCATATGAATGAATGTACACACATATCATACTTAAAACATCACCAATAACGATGAACAATTCATCTCACCACCACATCACCGAATAAGTATGTATATGTTTTCAACATCACTCAAATAATCATGCATCCATCACCATAACAATAATAATAATAATAATAATAATAATCACAGTCAAATCCTTCACCACATCAATCACATTGTCACACATCACATTATATGCACACAATGTTTAATTATCATCAAAGTAATTAAATCGAGTTTTGAAATAAAGTCGGCCACTGCCCATTTTATCACTTTATCATGTAAAACATATAATTAGCTTTGCAACGCCCAAAATGGCACATAAATCGGACAAACGAATCAAGAGTTATGACCTTCAGAATATTTTTCAAAAATTGCATGATGTGCGTCGACGCATGGACCCCTTCAGGTCGACGCAAAGAACTTCCACCACCCTCGGGTAAGCGCTCGTCGACACTACAGATCGACGCAAATTTGCTGAATGTGTCGACGTAACTGACACTTAGGTCGACGCATTCTGCGTCTTGTGCAGAATTTTGCTGCGATTCTAACATCCTTCCTCTTCCATTTCCGATCCAATCACACCATAATCATTCACACATCAAAACATCATCAAGTAACATAATATATTACAATTTTAACACATTTTAGAGGTCATCTAACATCAAAACATTCGTCAATTTCATCAAATTCATCAAATTCATCAAATTCACCAAAACCTAACATCTCTATTTATTCATCATACTCCTAATTGACATAAATAATATTCCTAACCATTCCATCACTATCGATTACATAATAATCATTAACCGAGAAGAATCCCCCCTTACCTTAGGTTTGATCTTCGTCTTCCCCTTTCCAAAGCTCTTCAGGTCTTTCACGTGTTTTCTCTTTTCCCAAATGCTGTAACCTTCTCTATTCCACAACTTCCTTCTATTTTATTAATAATAGAATAACTTTGGTTAATGGGCTTAATAAGTTAACACCTCCCTTTTCATTAACCACAACACGAGCCCAATAGCTATATTTCCAATATTTCTGAATAATTCTCATAACATCAATTATTCCAATTAAATAATTATCCTATTTAAATTAAATAATTAGAAATAATTTTCGGGGTGTTACACTTCTAACGTTCCTTTTGTCAGTCAGAGATTAGACGTTACAACCTTTCATCTTGTACTTTCTTCTGAACTCAGATTTTGTAGATAACAATGTTTGAATATCAGAGCCATCAGCTTTGGTGCAGAGCATCTTCTTCTTCTGACTTTGAAGAGCTTGAGCGTGATACCATCAGAACTTCAAAGCTTGTTCTTCTAACTTCCATTCTTCTGATGCTTTCTAGTTCATGTTCTGATTCTGCATGACCATCTTCTGATGTCTTGCCAGAGCATGTTCTGATGAAGCCATCCAGAACTTTCTAAGTCAGTTGCTTCTGAGCGTTGATCTGTGCATACTCTTTATATATTTCCTGAAATGGAAAATGTAAAGGATTAGAGTACCACATTGTCTTATACGAAATTCATACATAATGTTATCATCAAAACAACGAATATTGATCAGAACATTTCTTGTTCTAACAATAACTTCATATAAAAGCCTAGCCAATCAAAGGCAATTCTCATGGCATAGCCATTGGAACTCCTTTCATCCGGCTTGTGGTGACATCTTTTGAAACTCAAATTGTGAATATTTGGGAAGTTTCTTTAGTTACATTGGAACTAGGAATGCTCTTTACTCAAAACTTATTGGGAGCGATGTTGGCAGTAGAGATTGCTTCTAAGAACAATTGAACTCACTTTTGACTTTATTCAGACTCCTTGGTTGTAGTGCAAGCTTTCTCTCATCATAACTTAGTCTCTTAGGAAGTTAAATCTAAATGGATGAATTGTATCACTTTAACACACTCAATGCAATTTTTGGTAACTTAAAATCGAATATATGACAATTCTAGAGTATGTAACTATTTTTTTACTACATATTATTTAAATATTTGTTAAAGTTAAAAATCCACACTCCTTATTTCAAAATAGATGAGTATAAAATCTCAAATGATATTTTGTTAATTAAATTAAATGAGTGTGAGTTATAACAACTATTTAAAATTCATTCTAATTTTTTTTATAATTAAAATATATAAAATTGTGTATAAGAGGTACTATAACCCAAACAATTACACATGTATAAAGTCATGGGAACTTTTGCACCAATTGTAATAATTTACACCCCCTTCCACACACTCCTATGACGAGGCAAAGTCAAGAAATCAATTTAATGTTTGACACTACATCATCAACAGAGTTATAATATAGTAATTAAACATATTATTCATCTGTCCTATGTAATAAGCAAATTTTACTTTCTAAATCATGTCTTTGACCGTTAACGGCTAGCTTTCACCGATAACGGCTAGTTCACGAGAGTAATTGCTAAACTTCTCTCCTCCTCTACTCCCTCAGCCATGGATGTTGACTTTCTCTTCCCTGAAGCCATTGTGAATCAGAAAGAAGATAATCATGTAGCAAATCACTCAACTGAAGCAAAAAACGCAAAAGACCAAAACCGTGTGAAATCATTCGCACCTGTGGTTTCAAACAATGTTTGCGACATTCCATTGAGTCAGTTCCCTACCCCTTGCCTCAAAGGGGACAGATTAGCCATCACCATTCCGGAAGATGAGTACAAACTTGGAGTGGAGGCTTGCAAACATAACCTCCATGGAAGAGTCATTTGGTCCAAAGGAGCGGTGCCTTTAACAGTGTCAAACTTAAGAACAAAACTTTTGGAGCTTTGGCCATCTATTGGTAAATGGGGAATAACTTCTCTTAGTAAAGGTTTATTTGAGTTTGCTTTCTCATCTTTAGAAGATGTTTAGCGTGTTAGATCTGTTGCTGCTTGGTCCATCCCGCGTGGAGTTCTGAAACTCTTTTCGTGGACAAAGGACTTCATCCCCTCAACTCTAAAGCAAACCTCTACTCAGGTATGTATTATAATCCATGGACTTCCTCAAGAGTATTGGCGACTAAGAATCCTATTTACAATTGCAAATAGTATAGGAACTCCAATTTGTATTGATTCAACATCTAACAAATCGACTTTTGAGAGACCTTTTGAACACTTCGTCAGGGTTTTAGTTGATTTAGACTTAACAAAAGAATTTGTTTATAAAATCCTGGTTGAGAGAGTGGGATTTGCATTTTTTGTAGACATTGAATATGAAAAAGTTCCTGAATTTTGTACATTATGCTCGTGCATTGGACACAGTGTTACTGTCGCCCTCGGTTTTTTTTATCTCGCGTGAGATACGAACTGACTCTTCTTTTGTTTTTGAGTTTTGAAAATCAGAGAGTCGCCACCGACTTTTATTTTATCCAATTAAGGAAAGGTCTATAAAAGAAACAGAAAAAGACCTTTAAGAGATTTTGGGTTTGGGGGTAGGTTATACAAAGGGAAGGTATTAGCACCCCTTTGTATCCATGGTTATCCATGGGCTCTTAATTGCTTAGCTCACTTGTTTGAATCATTTGTCTTGCATTGAAATGCTTGTATGTGGTTTTAAAATACCTTTGTAAATTAACTTTGTAATGATCCTTGTGCGGATGTACACAAAGTGTTTTATCTTTCGAAAGATGTTTTGAAAAAAAAGATCTTTTAACTTCGTAATGATCCTTGTTTGGATATATACCAAGTGTTGTCTTTTTTGAAAGCTTTGTTTTGAAAAACGGTGAATATGTGAGACATTTGTTGTTTTGATTTGAGCAAGCAATTTAGGAGATCTACCCTCAGTTTATAAGGTCCTTTCCTATTTCTTTTAGAAAATTCTCCTTTGACCGGATGTAAACAAAAGTTTGGATTTGCATTTGAAACAGTAGAATTTGATTTTTGAAAAGAGTAACAGAGGGATTACCCTAAGAGGTGCAAGTGTGATTGTATTTTGATTCAGATATTTTTGTCTTTGAAGTTAGTGACCTAACGCTTCAGTTATGGTCTTTGACATACACGCAGTTTTATATGTACAGAATTTAAAGTGCGGGAATGTAAAATGCGGAAAATAAATCTACGCTATTACATCAATTGTGCGGGAAATGTAAACTACGCTATTTACATGATTTTGACAACCTATACACTTTATCTAGGAATTTAAATTGCAATAAGATAAAAGGAAGTATTTTTTGGATTTTTTAGATGGTTGATTTTAATTAGAATTAATGCATAATTAATTTAATTAAATGAGAAAAAAGGTAGAAATAAAATTTAAACCTAAAAATCAAGTCTAAAATATGTTCATATTTCTTATTAATTAATTTTAAAATAAAAACTATTTTTTTTTTGATTTTTTGAAGTTGTTTTAGAAATTTATTAAGCTAATTAACATATAATTATATAAACAATTATACACATAAGTTAAACTTAATGAGAAAAATATTCTAATTATGTACAAAATTAGTCTATAATATTGTCATACCCCAAAATTTGCCCTTCATGTTCCATTCACAATAATTCAAGGTTCAAGATTCAATGCCAAAGCTGTGCTCAAACAATCCCCAAGATCCATAGTCAACTGATTCAAACTTGAAGGTCAACTGCAATCAAAGCATGGTTCAAACTATGATCATTGGTCAAACATCAAGTATAGAGGTGCATAACCATCATTTGATCAAAGATTGATCATGATTCCATTAATAGAAACTCAGAGATGAACAAATACAAAAAAGGTTCAAATTAGGGTTTCTTAGGAGAAAGTCAACCCAACTTTGACTGGGCATAACTTTCACATGGAACATCAAAAATTACCCACTCAAAGCCTATTTTGAAGGAAATTGGATTATCTACAAATTTGTCTCTCACAAGCCAGGGCTAGAAATGATTCATTTGAGAGATACAATGCAAAAGATTACAGGTCCCTTTCTGGCATCCTCCAAAAGCAGTTTTTTGTCAAAGAGGATATGATCAAGATAAAAGCTCCAAATGAAAAATATGTTCCAAAGTGGCTTATAGAGGACCTCTTGAGGTTTCCAAAAAGTATTAGAACTCCTCCATAGCTCAAAAATTGAGTGAGATATGATTGATCAAAGTTGGGTGATTTTTGGAGGCCAAATGTGAAATAAAGGAGGTCTAAATTGGATTTCTTATAAATGGGCCTATTCATTTATGATCCAAACTTGCTTATGAGGCCACCATGAATTCCTAAAACTAATCTCACAATTATTTGGCATTTATAATATTTTTAGTGAATTTTTATTCATTTAAAATATTATTTAAACAAAGATAATTGAAGAAAATATGTGAGATTTGATTTAATTTTATTTTCCAAGAAATTCCAATCATATAAATGTCAAATATTGCCCTAATTTTCGTGCACCAGATGATTGGAAGGAGAAGATTGAAATAAGGCCAAAATAGAAAGTTTCCATTTAAAAATAAAATCAATTTTCTCAAGTTTGGCAAGTTTTGATTCAAAGGACTTTGGGATGGTTTTGTTGACCTAATTTGATCCCCTATAAGTACATGACACAAGGCATATGAATAAGGGGACGCACAATTCTGCAGAGAAGGATTTGAAGAACAAAAAAATTTCACCAAGAACTTGATTTCGGTTTCGTGGAATTTGGAACTTTCAAGGAGAGACAAGGATTGCTAAGGACTCGTGGGATCATTCTGAAGCTATTGGGATACTCACGCTTCAACAACAACCCCAGAATCTCTCCTTATAGGCCCTGGTAAGTCGCACTGAACTTTGAATCGATTGGGCCAATCTTTGCGTTTTTATGTGAAATTGTTTGCGTGTTATGCTTTGTTTCAATGTTGCGATCGTTTCTGGGTTATTAGACTGGAGTTTGCGTGTTTAGATCCCACGTTGCCATTAACGTCCGAGCAAGCTTTCTAGGGTTTGAATTGGGGGTTTTTCAGTAGGGTTAAAATTAAGACAAAACCGGGCTAGCATTAGGATCGTAT
Organism: Vicia villosa; assembly: GCF_029867415.1. NCBI lineage: Eukaryota > Viridiplantae > Streptophyta > Magnoliopsida > Fabales > Fabaceae > Vicia > Vicia villosa. The sequence goes on from NW_026705535.1 coordinate 71,770, forward strand.
GATCAAAACGAGAGGAATTGGAGGGTCGCGCCATTTTTGTTCGCATCCATGAGCTGTTCGCTATTTTTGGTGGTTTGGAATTGCTACGAAATATTCCTAGCAATTTCGTAGCAAAAGTTGCAGGGTCTTTTGATTTTAATGGAGAAGATGATGATGTGTCTCCATAGCACTGGTTCATTTGAATTTCGCGCCCAGGCATTCTCTTACCAGGATTGTTTCATATATGATATGTTGGAAGTGTGTTTCAAACACACGCGCGCGCTAGCTGGGTTGGTTGGGGAACGCTTGTCAAAGTTTAAGGGTGTGGGTTCGATCCCCCACGCCCACGCATATTTTTCTGAATTTTCAGATTCATGATCCCATGTGCACGCGCCATAGGTCCCCACCATACACAGCCAGATCTGGACTTTCAATCCAATCTCTCCAACAGATCCAACGTCCAAGAATTAATCCTCATACCATAGACCTCCGACCCAGCCACATGGTATCATAATCCCTAATAACTAAGATTATTTTAATTAAATATTTATTTTGATTAAATCTCTTTTAATATATTTATTTATGTAATAATATTTATTTTTTACAAATGAATTAGTACATGATATTTATATTAAAAAATGCAATTTATTGTTCGTGCCGATTAAATCGATTAATCGCTATGGGCAATAATGATTTTAATTAAAATGTTTATTTAATTAAAATAAAATATAACTAATTCCTATTTAGTTAAATGGTTGCAACTATTCTATTGGTTGTGATGATTAACTTTCCTTTTTTTTTTAAAATTCCAATTTGTTATTATTTGTAATCGTGTTAATTGGTTACGAGGGATAACAATACAAAACAAAATTCACAAAAATAATAAAATACAATAATCTGTTATTAGTGATAATCGAATCAATCGATTTGAATTGGTAATGGTGCAAACCTCTAATCTTTTGACTATGGTGATCAAACCCATTGATCATTGCGGTTAATTGTGCCAAATCAGGGTTGTACGCCCAAACCCTAAAATAATTCTAAAATCCATTCAAACTTCAAATTCAAAAATACAGATGTTTATCTACGATAGGCTATTCAAAGCCTTCAAACCTTCAAATCAAATTTCAAATCTTAAGGGCGTACAACCCGTCCCCCGAACTACGTAGACTCTGATCCTCCATAAGGAGGTACGTAGGCACTTGGCAACAAGGCGAGTCCCCTTCCCAAAAATCTCAATTTTCCCCCTTCTCATTTCCTTAGCTATTAACCTCTGTAATTTTGCCATAAACCTTTATCTTTGAATGTTAGCCTTTAGGAAAGGGTTGAGGGTGCCTAACACCTTCCCTCGACCTGAATATAGTAACTTACCCTGAATCTCACATCTGCGTAGGGTTTCCTATTCGCCCTTCAGAATAGGTGGCGACTCTCTAAGTTAAATTTTTAGGCAGGTTGCTACAGCTGGCGACTCTGCTGGGGAATAACTATAACGGTGAATTACTATGCTCCTATAGGCTTTAGGCTTTGGCAGGGTTTAGGTTTGGCAACTTTTTAGGGTTTGGCTAACGCGCCTTTTTCAGGGTTTGTAATTATTTTTTATTTCTTTTTTTTTTAAATTTGTTTATTTATTTATTTTTATTTAAAAATTATTTAATTATTCAGGATATGTTTATATCTGATCACTTATGTGAATATATTTATATATTTTATTGACTATTATATTTTTATATACTGTTGGATGTATTATGTAGTGTTAAAACCCTAAGTGTGGGAGTTAACTTTGAGACCAAAAGGGGACATGAATCGCCTTACGAGTCTCACTGATAACTCCACTCGGAGTGGGTTAGGTATTTGGAAAGGTCCGAAACGAAGCTTGACTTTGTGGAGGGCTGGACTGGATACTTAGCTGATCTCTCCGGGAACCTACCCCAAAAATTCGAACCTCATGGATAAAATGAGTTGTTCCAAAATCCGAAGAGACAAAAAGTCTCGGAGGCTACGAACGACCCCATGAGACCTTCTAGAACACCCCCTATTAAAAGGTTGGCTCCCAAGAGCCGCTACGTCGAACCTATGAACTTATGTGATTTGTGCTATATGTATATATTGTGTTGATCATTATTTTTATTATTTCTTTTTTCATTCCTCATACATCATGTGCATTCTTGCATCATATTTTATTCAAAAAAAGAAAAAGAAAAAAAGGATATCATACACATCATGCATGGCATACACATCATTTTCATGACATTAAGAGAAGATTCCTCTTCTATCTCCAGAGCAAGGGACCATTGGGAAGGATAACCTAACATCCCGACCATACTATCAAACAAGATTTCAGCAGAAGAAATCAATGGATCAGTTGGAACAGAATCAAGCCGCCCTTCGTGAGGAAGTAGATCAACTGAAGGTCAGTGTGGAAGAGGTTAAAGGAGGTATGGCTCAGATGCTAGAGTTCATGAAGGCCCTCCTAGACAAACAAGACAAAGCAAAAGAGGTTCAGTCTGGGGATACCCTGGTTCAGGATGAGATCCCCAATGACGAAAACCCGCTGCTAGGATTTGTTCCAGGCTTTGGCCCTGCTAAGGACAGACCTCAAGTCCGATCTGTTAGGAGATCTATCCAATTCCAAGAGAAAGGAGAGGCCTCCCAAGAAGGATTTGTCCCCACTCCACAAACAAAAGGGACAACCCGCACAGTGCGCATTCCGGCTAGCAATGTCCCTAAGGACGATGATTACCTGGATCTACAATACGGAGTGCAAGAGGTGGACAACTCAGACCAAGTACCTCAAACACAACAGTCTATTCCTAACTCTAGGGAAGACTCCAAGGGTAGTGAACAAATCAAGGCACTGGAGGAGAGACTAAAAGTGATAGAAGGATACGATGTCTTTGATGTGGATGCCTTCGAAATGAGTTTGGTCTCAGACTTGACTATCCCTCGCAAATTCAAGATTCCCGATTTCGAGAAATACAAAGGACTCACATGTCCGAGGAATCACTTGCGCATGTATGTACGAAAAATGGCTGCTTACGCCCACGATCAAAAGCTGATGATACATTTCTTTCAAGAAAGTTTAAGCGGAGCGTCTATTGACTGGTATATGCAACTAGAGAAGTCTTCTGTCCGAAGCTGGAATGATCTGGCCAACACCTTCTTAAAGCATTACAAGTACAACTTGGACATGGCACCCGATCGGATGCAATTACAAAACATGTCACATAAGAAGGATGAATCATTCAAGGAGTATGCCCAAAGGTGGAGGGAAATGGCTTCTCGAGTCCAACCTCCCCTAATGGACAAAGAACTGGTGGACATATTTATGAGCACTTTGCAAGGACCATACTATGACAAGATGGTCGGATGCACATCTTCGGGGTTCTCGGACATGGTAGTCATTGGCGAAAGAATTGAAGATGGGATAAAAAATGGGAAGATACAAGGGGCACCCTCAGGTTCCTATCACACAAAAAAGTCATATGACGGAAAAAGGGAACCCAACACTGTTGGAGCGATCCTGGCTAATCAGACACCAACACTACAACAGAAGGATCAGCAAAAACAACAGGGTGGCCAACGCCCCTGGAGGTCCAAGCCAAAACGATCGTTTACCCCATTGCACATGCCGCTGTCTCAAGCTCTGCAACATCTGCTCAGTCAAAACTTGATAACTCTGCTGCCTCCATACTCAGCTCCAGCTAACCCCGCTCCTGGGTACAAGCATCATGCTAGGTGCGCTCATCATTCAGATAGTCCTGGTCATGATACAGAGGATTGTGGGCCGTTGAAGCACAAGATACAAGATTTGATTGAAGAAGGGCTCATTGAGTTCGAAGATCCTAGCAAGTCTAAAGCCATAGGTGGCTAGAAGGAGGATTTCTTAGATCATTAGTTTTGTTTTCATTTGCAATTTCTTTCCGTTTGTTTAAACATTAGTCTTACGACATATGCTGTGTACTTTACAATAATCATTAATGCATTGCTTACGTTTGTCTTGATTTACTCCTAGTGTTCTCACTATATTTAAAACTGTGTTTTTACCCGGTTTTCTCATTTGTGATATTCAACTCTCGTTAAAAGTCGTACACCTTTAGAGGGAGAATGACGAAAACGATACCATAATTTCATACACCATGCTTTCGAACAGACCGTGTTGACGATGTACAGGCATTGTTTCGATTCCCAAACAGTGGAGATATAAGGATGTTAATCCCTCGTCAACCCCTTTGAGCCTAAAGAAGCAGGAGTTTTCCTTCATATAAAATAAAACCCTTAATACATGACCTGGGGTAGGGTAGTTGCTCAGTTAACTTAATTATTCCAAACTGTTCCTTTGAACATAACCACCGATGGTTCTCCGTCATCATTAAGACCGGCAGTCAATGTCCTCAAAGAAAAAGAAAGCAACGCAAGAGCCTGCTAAGTCAAAACCTATTAAGGAGACTTAGGCAAAATTGGGGCATCCCGCTGACTATAGTTTTAAAAAAACAAACAGTTCAGAAAAGTTAGGGATAACAAAGTCGAAAAAGGTTACTATGTACCTCCGACAAAAGGAAAATACTACAAAAAAGGAGGATGACTGCCTTTGCAGATAAACCTTTGGTTTTGGAACCATCACAGATGTCAATGTCATAATTCCCAAATTCTTTTGGAGACTAAACGCATAGCCAACTGAGCATAGGACCGGAGAACATCACGAAGATTGGGATGGGTACAAATAAACTTTGAGCCTTTATCTTTTGTTTCTTTAAACCGTGAACCAGGCCACGTTACAACCTTTAAAAGTCCTAACTGAAGCATGGTTAGTTCGAAAGCATACCGTTGCCAAAGGTATCCCGACTCCTTAAGGTCCACTACAATTCTTGAGTTGATGTCACTTTCTTGCAAAAAAAAAACTTTGTTTTACTCAAAAAATATTTTCAAACTTTCAAGACAGACGTATGCATTTGCATTTCATTATAAAGTACACTTGTCTATATAGATTTAAATGTTAACATCAGGGAGAAGTTGCATGGGGCATGGTTAATGTCTAAAAATCCTACTGACTGACGAAGTAGCTTTTAAAAAGCTTGTCAAAAGAAGAAGCATCTCTCACACATGACTGAGATAGCTGAAATGCACACGGGGCATAACTCGTCATTTATCCCATTTACATGGGGCAATCTGATCAAGATCCATAGAACCTCTCAAAGACGCTGAATAGCCCATGGGGCAAGTCCATCATCTGGGGGCGTTGCAAAGATCGCTCAGTATCAGATGGGGTCAATACAGCTCTCACATCCTTTCCAGGAACCTTTACAGGGCATTTCTCATTCTATCCATGCAGTCTTCTTTAAGACATGTTCAAACACTCCTTACCCTTTCTAGGAACTTTTTCAGATAGTCTTTTAAGACACATTTTCCTATCCCTTCTATTTTTCAAACCCTTTCAGACAGTCTTCTCTAGGACATATTCTTTTCTACGAACCTTTTCTAGGTAGTCTTCTGTAAGACATCTCTTAACTTCTTTCAATCAGTCTTTTAAGACATGTTCAAACTTTTCTTATGATTTCCAAAACCTTATCAAACTTTGTTTAAAGTATAGAGTCTTTTCTAAGACAATTCACCATCCTTTCTGGGGATGATCTTCTTCAAGATGTCTTTTCCTAAGTTTTGTTTAAAACCCCACAAACAGTCTTTATCCTCTATAGGAATCATTTTTGACCATCTGCACAAACATATCCCTTCGAGCTTTGTTTAAAGCGCAGTCTTGTTTAAGACAATTTCCCATTCTTTCCAAGGACCTCTTCAGGTAATCTTATAAAGGACATCATCTCATTCTGAGTACTCAGCAAATCACTATCCGTCAGGCGCTACCGAAACGCGTGACTCACTCTGAAAAGCTTCTGCTTCACATCCAACACTTACAATCAAGAATCCTATTGACTAGGGGCATTCTTTTCCAAGAATTCAAACACTGGGGCAATGCACATCAGGCAAGACATGGTGAAATTCGAGTTCCCTCGAAAGGTCCCTCCTTCAAATCCAGGGGCACATCTCTCAAAATTTCCGATATTCGGGAAGTCATACTAGCATCATGCAAAGAGCATTGTTGCATATTTGATCTTCTCACGCCTGTACTATTCACATCCCGCAGTGTGGGATAGGCGCACATGCATAATTCTCATTGAGAATCTCATTACATAGTACATGCATCATGACATTGCATACAACTAACGCTGCCTTTTCAGGTCACTTCATAATCAAAAGGGTGTTATCATCCAATTATAGTGCAAATACGATCGTATCAACGATTCAATCTTAACAGATGCAATTCTAACACCTCATTCCAAGTCTTTCTTCAAAGACAATCCAGAAGCAATCTAAGAATCTCTCACCTCTCCGGGTAGTCTTGCCAAGACAATTATCCTAAACCTTTATAGGTAGTTTTGTTTAAAACGTTTCATATCCTTTATAGGAATCTTTTTAGATAGTTTTGTTTAAAACGTTTCATATCCTTTATAGGAATCTTTGTAGATAGTTTTGTTTAAAACATTTCATATCCTTTATAGGAATCTTTTTAGATAGTTTTGTTTAAAACGTTTCATATCCTTTATAGGAATCTTTGTAGATAGTTTTGTTTAAAACGTTCCATATCCTTTATAGGAACCTTTATAGGTAGTTTTGTTTAAAACATATTGCTCCCTTTATAGGAATCTTTTTAGGTAGTTTTGTTTAAAACGTATCATATCCTTTATAGGAGCCTTTCTAGGTAGTTTTGTTTAAAACATTCCACGCCCTCTATAGGAATCTTTCTAGATAGTTTTGTTTTAAACGTATCGTATCCTTTATAGGAATCTTTATAGGTAGTTTTGTTTAAAACATTTCATATCCTTTATAGAAACCTTTCTAGGCAGTTTTGTTTAAAATATCTCGCATCCTCTATAGGAACCTTTCTAGGCAGTTTTGTTTAAAACGCTTTCAAATCCTCTCTAAAACCTCTTCAGGTAGTCTTCTTTAAGACATTCTTTTTCCAAAAAAAAAACCTCTTCAGGTAGTCTTCTTCAAGACATCCTTTTTCTGAGAACCTTTCTAGGTAGTCTTTTCTGAGACAAGCATCGTCATTTCCAAAAACCTTGCCAGGTGGTCTTCTTTAAGACAAATTTTCATCCTATTCAGGAACTTCTTCAAGTAGTCTTATGTAAGACATCACTCCGTATCTTCAGATACAATTAATATGATCCTGGTATGAAGAGCATATGCTCTAGACAAGCATCTTGTCAAACAAATGGGTGGCATCTATAAGCCCATCTCCTGCGGAACTCCTTCCCTACACAAGCAAATTTCAGGGCATTTCAGTGTCCAATCATCTTCTACCTCTTCAGGTTCAAGAAGATTGAACAGGGGCAGCTGTCATACCCCAAAATTTGCCCTTCATGTTCCATTCACAATAATTCAAGGTTCAAGATTCAATGCCAAAGCTGTGCTCAAACAATCCCCAAGATCCATAGTCAACTGATTCAAACTTGAAGGTCAACTGCAATCAAAGCATGGTTCAAACTATGATCATTGGTCAAACATCAAGTATAGAGGTGCATAACCATCATTTGATCAAAGATTGATCATGATTCCATTAATAGAAACTCAGAGATGAACAAATACAAAAAAGGTTCAAATTAGGGTTTCTTAGGAGAAAGTCAACCCAACTTTGACTGGGCATAACTTTCACATGGAACATCAAAAATTACCCACTCAAAGCCTATTTTGAAGGAAATTGGATTATCTACAAATTTGTCTCTCACAAGCCAGGGCTAGAAATGATTCATTTGAGAGATACAATGCAAAAGATTACAGGTCCCTTTCTGGCATCCTCCAAAAGCAGTTTTTTGTCAAAGAGGATATGATCAAGATAAAAGCTCCAAATGAAAAATATGTTCCAAAGTGGCTTATAGAGGACCTCTTGAGGTTTCCAAAAAGTATTAGAACTCCTCCATAGCTCAAAAATTGAGTGAGATATGATTGATCAAAGTTGGGTGATTTTTGGAGGCCAAATGTGAAATAAAGGAGGTCTAAATTGGATTTCTTATAAATGGGCCTATTCATTTATGATCCAAACTTGCTTATGAGGCCACCATGAATTCCTAAAACTAATCTCACAATTATTTGGCATTTATAATATTTTTAGTGAATTTTTATTCATTTAAAATATTATTTAAACAAAGATAATTGAAGAAAATATGTGAGATTTGATTTAATTTTATTTTCCAAGAAATTCCAATCATATAAATGTCAAATATTGCCCTAATTTTCGTGCACCAGATGATTGGAAGGAGAAGATTGAAATAAGGCCAAAATAGAAAGTTTCCATTTAAAAATAAAATCAATTTTCTCAAGTTTGGCAAGTTTTGATTCAAAGGACTTTGGGATGGTTTTGTTGACCTAATTTGATCCCCTATAAGTACATGACACAAGGCATATGAATAAGGGGACGCACAATTCTGCAGAGAAGGATTTGAAGAACAAAAAAATTTCACCAAGAACTTGATTTCGGTTTCGTGGAATTTGGAACTTTCAAGGAGAGACAAGGATTGCTAAGGACTCGTGGGATCATTCTGAAGCTATTGGGATACTCACGCTTCAACAACAACCCCAGAATCTCTCCTTATAGGCCCTGGTAAGTCGCACTGAACTTTGAATCGATTGGGCCAATCTTTGCGTTTTTATGTGAAATTGTTTGCGTGTTATGCTTTGTTTCAATGTTGCGATCGTTTCTGGGTTATTAGACTGGAGTTTGCGTGTTTAGATCCCACGTTGCCATTAACGTCCGAGCAAGCTTTCTAGGGTTTGAATTGGGGGTTTTTCAGTAGGGTTAAAATTAAGACAAAACCGGGCTAGCATTAGGATCGTATGATCAAAACGAGAGGAATTGGAGGGTCGCGCCATTTTTGTTCGCATCCATGAGCTGTTCGCTATTTTTGGTGGTTTGGAATTGCTACGAAATATTCCTAGCAATTTCGTAGCAAAAGTTGCAGGGTCTTTTGATTTTAATGGAGAAGATGATGATGTGTCTCCATAGCACTGGTTCATTTGAATTTCGCGCCCAGGCATTCTCTTACCAGGATTGTTTCATATATGATATGTTGGAAGTGTGTTTCAAACACACGCGCGCGCTAGCTGGGTTGGTTGGGGAACGCTTGTCAAAGTTTAAGGGTGTGGGTTCGATCCCCCACGCCCACGCATATTTTTCTGAATTTTCAGATTCATGATCCCATGTGCACGCGCCATAGGTCCCCACCATACACAGCCAGATCTGGACTTTCAATCCAATCTCTCCAACAGATCCAACGTCCAAGAATTAATCCTCATACCATAGACCTCCGACCCAGCCACATGGTATCATAATCCCTAATAACTAAGATTATTTTAATTAAATATTTATTTTGATTAAATCTCTTTTAATATATTTATTTATGTAATAATATTTATTTTTTACAAATGAATTAGTACATGATATTTATATTAAAAAATGCAATTTATTGTTCGTGCCGATTAAATCGATTAATCGCTATGGGCAATAATGATTTTAATTAAAATGTTTATTTAATTAAAATAAAATATAACTAATTCCTATTTAGTTAAATGGTTGCAACTATTCTATTGGTTGTGATGATTAACTTTCCTTTTTTTTTTTAAATTCCAATTTGTTATTATTTGTAATCGTGTTAATTGGTTACGAGGGATAACAATACAAAACAAAATTCACAAAAATAATAAAATACAATAATCTGTTATTAGTGATAATCGAATCAATCGATTTGAATTGGTAATGGTGCAAACCTCTAATCTTTTGACTATGGTGATCAAACCCATTGATCATTGCGGTTAATTGTGCCAAATCAGGGTTGTACGCCCAAACCCTAAAATAATTCTAAAATCCATTCAAACTTCAAATTCAAAAATACAGATGTTTATCTACGATAGGCTATTCAAAGCCTTCAAACCTTCAAATCAAATTTCAAATCTTAAGGGCGTACAACCCGTCCCCCGAACTACGTAGACTCTGATCCTCCATAAGGAGGTACGTAGGCACTTGGCAACAAGGCGAGTCCCCTTCCCAAAAATCTCAATTTTCCCCCTTCTCATTTCCTTAGCTATTAACCTCTGTAATTTTGCCATAAACCTTTATCTTTGAATGTTAGCCTTTAGGAAAGGGTTGAGGGTGCCTAACACCTTCCCTCGACCTGAATATAGTAACTTACCCTGAATCTCACATCTGCGTAGGGTTTCCTATTCGCCCTTCAGAATAGGTGGCGACTCTCTAAGTTAAATTTTTAGGCAGGTTGCTACAAATATATAAACTAAATTTAGTAAAAAGAACATATTTTTTTTCTGATTTTTTAATAGGTTGAAATAATTAAAAAGCAAATATATAAATATATACTAATTAATTAAACAAAATATTTTAATTATTAAGAAAAATAAAATATTTTTGTATCAAAAAATAATATATTATTTTATAAACCTAAAAATATTTTTATTATATTTTTTTGATTTTTAAAACTATTTTTAAATAATTTTAGAAGTTAAATCAAATAAAAATAGAAAATATTTAAATCTGTGATCCTGTGTGGTAGAGGACTGAGTGTCCATGGTGTGGTTGTGTGTTTTGGTGCGTTGGATGTGTTGTCAGATTAATCCAGTGGCTCAGATTGTAGGTCACATGATGCACATGGAAAGAGAGAATCATTGGATCATTCAGCATTTAAAAGTTCCAGGTGGGGTCCACGCTTGCTGACCAGCGAATAGGATGAAGAGGAAGTGCCACGCGTGCTGGTCAAGATTTCAAACTTACTATTCATCATCTTCTTCCTTTTACCTGCGGATTTTGCTGCAAATTTACCTGCGGATTTTCCTGCGGATTTTTCCTTCAAATCTTCAATCTTTTGAACGACCTACAAAATGAAAATAAAAAAAAAAACAAGGGCCACCCAGATCACCTAATTTGACCCTTCTAAACATGATAGCGGTGTTAGTTTTGTCATTTGGAGCTCGCATCGTGGAGAACGAAACCTTTACATCTTTGAAGCTAAAAAATGGTAGAGCTTCAAAACCACGTTAGAGCTTGCATGTAATCACTCAAATCTACTATATATCATGCCATGAGTCCATTCAAATGATTAGTTTGTATTATAGTTAAGTACACATAGGAAAACGAAAGCTACATGGTTATAAGTAGGAAGATGATTATGCATGTGTTTGAGGTTGTTTCTATCACATGCTATAGTTCAATCCTTACCTATGATGTTATACAAGAGTGATAGAATGATTATTTTGTATTGAAAGTGGCTGGAAATATGAAAACGAAAATTACAAGTATTTGATATTTTTTTGACAATTTTATGAATTTCTTAGCTGTTCTCTTGGTAGATTTTCGTGTCTCTTATATTGATGAAGCAACCTACTTCATTTATAAGCAAAGAAGTGTTGCAAATTGAAGCTAAGAAGCATTGATTGCTTTGTTGAACTTTTGATTTTTTAATATTAAAAATCTTTGAATTTTTGACCATGGCTTGATTTTCTTCACCTCTCTTGCTCTAGGCCTGCTTTGTACCTTCATGCTGCAGAGTATTGATCAACTTTGATGGCTTTAGCTTAAGAACAAAGCATGGTATCATTATCCTTCACCATTTCTTTTTCAATTTAACTTTAAATGTAATAAAATTAAACCAAAAAAGAAATAAAAATGTTATGGGCCTTAGGTTGGTCGTGGGAGGCCCTTAACATTATTAGAATCATGTTTGGATCATGAAAACTTGGCCCCTTTTGGAAAAAAAACATTTTTGTTCAATGTTGGTTTCATGCATTTTCCCAAAAAATAGTCAACTTCAACAAGGCATAGATCCCTCAATTTTGATCCTATGAAGGAGTTCTTGTACTTTTTAGAAACCTCAAGATGTCCTCTACAAGCTACTTTGGAAACTTCTTTTCATTTGGAGAAGTTATCTTGATGTATGGCCTTTGACAAAAAACCACTTTTTGTTGACTTTGAAAATGACCTGTAATGTCTGAGCTCATATTTTTCGAATGGTGAATCCTATGACCATGGGATCAATTGCATTTGAAAGATAATTGAATTTCCTTCAAAACAAGCTTTGGTTGGAATTTTTTGAATGAACGAGGAGAGAGTTATGGCCGGTCAAAGTTCAGTTGACTTTTTAGGAGAAAACCCTAATTTTGAAACTTAGGGTTTTGTTGATTTTTGATCTTTTCTTGATGAATTATGATCAACCAATGATCAAATGATGAATCTTTTGACAAAATATGGATGTTGACAAAACATTTCATTTTTGACTGTCTATTGACTTTTCGGTCAAACTGGTCGTCTGTTGACTGTTTGAGCTGCTGACTGTGCGACTGAGCGAATTGAAGTTTGAAAATTTGTATGGTGGTACTTTGAGACATATGGAGGTCCATGAAATCCATTTGAGGTCTCAAAAAACTTGTTCTCCTGAAAAAAACAAAAACCCTAGTTAAGGACTGTTTGTGTAGGAGACAGTTAAGCGTACTTGATTTTTGTGCAGTGCTGACTCTCTGCTGATCATGTGATTATCAGAAGACTTCTAGAACAAAAATATTGGAATTTTGAAATGCAAAAGATTGATTTGATTGATGGTGCAAAACACGGAGAATCGCGCTGTCAGCGAGTTTGACTGTCAACTGGCTGTCCGGGCATTAACGTAACAGATAAAGTGAAAATTCAACAGTTAAAGTTAATTTTTTTCTTTTTGTTTTTTGTTATGTTAATGGTGAAAATTTATTTACATGAGTTGTTAGAAAAACACAAACATAATAAATAAATAAAATATACTATACACAAACGAAATTACCGATAATAACCTTGAAAAATATTTAATGCTTAGAAAAATAAATATTTAACTGGCAGAAAACACACATAATATTATCTGGATAATTAAACTACAGTATGACAGATAGTATGACAGATAGTATGACAGATAGTACGACATTTAATACTGACAGTACAAATATTACATAATATAATGAACAGTACGACAAATAAACGGTACATTATTTGAAAACAAAAGATACGACAAACTTTAAAAATGACGATTAAAAACCCATGCTATAAATAACAACATATAGATGATTGGGAGTGTAAACAACCCAGGTCCGAATTTTTCAGGACTATGCAGACAGAAAAAGGACATGATCACCACCAAGACGGTGATGACCATAAGAAAACACGTATCCATCCACTTCGCCATTTTTGCCGGGAAAGAAGAGAAAATAAATATGAGGTAGAAATTTGAGAGATGAGTTGAAATTTGATGTGAGAATTTATGGAAAAAATGAGAGGTATTTATAGAGTGAAAAGAAGGATAGAGACGTTGGGGAATGAAGTGATTCCGTACAAAAAAGGAAAATTTGAGTGGTAGTAGGATTTGAAAGAAAGTATATGGTAGGGTTTGAAAAGAGAGATGTATAGAATAAAGTTAGGATTTGATTTTGAAAGAAAGAGATTTGAAAAGAAAGGAAAAGATTTTGAAAATAATAGAATATAGTACAAAAATTAGTGGGAAACAAAAACAAATAATAATTTACGCGTTACCAGTACAGTCCGAATCCCCGGACTCTGTGCCTGCAAAATTTAATTCTGTACCAATTGCGTCAGTACTATTTATCTGCAAATAAATCTCAAATAAACAGCGTGTGTGAAGTAATAAACAGTACTTGGCGTTTGTGTAAGAATAAATTCAACAGCGAACCAAAATACTGTATAAGAAAAATTCTAAAAACCAAGTATTCATAAAATCAGGATATTTATGGAATAAATCCAACATTATATGAAACTCCCAATTTTTAGAAAGAAGTCAATTGTCTTCTTGAAAAAGATGCGGGCAAATTTTGGGGTATAACAGTTGCCCCTATTCAATCTTCTTAAACCTGATTGGAATCTGAAGGTAGAAGATGATTGAATATTTAGATGCCCTGAAAATTTGCACTTACCTCCACCGGAAGTGATGTTGGAAATTGCATTTGAATGATGTCTGAGAAATGTTGTTGGCAGATCGAAACATTACCTAAGATGGGCTTTCAGATGCCATCTGGCAAATGTGTTGATGGTTTGTTCATCAGAATGAATCCATTGATTATATCTTGATGAAGGATTTGAAAACCTCTGCGTTGACCGTTTCGGAACCGTCCGAGGTTACCGCTTTAAGTCTTGGAGGCTGATCGTTACGGAACTGTCCAAAGTTTTTCCGCTTTAGATTTTGAAAGTTGATCTATGTGGAACCGTCTGAGGTATCAGCTTTAGATCTTTGAAGGTTGATCGTTGTGGAACCGTCTGAGGTATCCGCTTTAGATCTTTGAAGGTTGATCATTGTGGAACCGTCTGAGGTATCAGCTTTAGATCTTTGAAGGTTGATCGTTGTGCAACCGTCTAAGGTATCCGGTTTAGATCTTTGAAGGTTGATCGTTGTGGAACCGTCTAAGGTATCCGCTTTAGATCTTTGAAGGTAGATCATTAAGGACCCGTCCAAGGTATCGACTTAAATCTGTGTTGCTTGTTTTGAGTTAATAGATGATTTGGAAAGTGATTTCTTCAGAATGAATCTTTGGTTTGATTATATCTGAGAGGAATGCTTGTCTAAATAGAATCCAGGGGAACACTGCATGTGATTGAGAACAACTTTTGCTGAGGATATTCGTCCACCTGAAAAAATCAAGTTAGTGACATGCAATGTCATGATGCATGTAATGTATATGTTGAGATTCTCAAACTAAAAGAGAACCGTGCATATTATCTATGTGTTTGTCATGAAACATTATATGCTATGTATGAATATGCATATGATGTATGACTTATGCAGTTTAGAGCGTATCAAACTTGTGGTTGGGAAAATAAATCCCTGCTTGCTATTTTGGAAACGAAGGCATTGTGATCGTTGATGATCTTTGCTCTCTTGTTCGAGTATACTCGGCTGGAGAACTTCCTTACGGACCAGGGTGCTCTGTTGAGGGATCTTTGACTACCGCTTGAGGATGAAGGTAATTTAAAAATTATGATTTTGATGCCCTTTGAATGGGAATGAGAAAGGTGTGTAATCCTTCGATGCACTATTTGACCAAGCCTTGGTGTGGAGGATCACGCCTTCTGGGGATAGTGATCGTGAACAGCCCTGCTGGGAAATAAGGTTTCTTGAATCACTTTGTTGGAGAGAAAAAAATCTGCTTGAGAAACGTATCTTTGTTGGGGAACTTTTCTTCTGATGTTGGTTTCGGGATGATGTCCAGATGACTGGGACATTATCTGAATGCTATTCCTGTTTTTTCTTATAAACATCAATCATATTCAAATGCATATGTTCATTCAAAATTATCATTGAGACGTTTACACGTTCAAAACAGAAAAAATGAAAACGTTGATTTTGAGCATGAGCTGTATTGATTTTGAAAGAGAGCCATAATAGGCGGATTAGTACAAGGAGATAAAATCCTAGTAGTAGGAAATTGTCATAAAACTTTGGAAAGTACTTATAAAGGGAAATAGCTATGTGAACACAATCCGGTCAAGTTTCAACTCTGCTATTGCCAATCTGTCTTTGAGTATCTCATCCCTCACTTGCGGGAAGAAAATGATTGGACTGATTAGTGCCTTTGATGTGTTGAACCTTGAAGGTGAGTGGGTTGCCAAACGGGACATAGTCGTACGCTTTATTCCCTAACTTTTGCCTAGGCTGCCTTTTCAGGTTTTCAGCCTACCGGGATAATTATTATTTATTTAGTCTCTAATTTTTGCCTAGATCGCCCTTTCAGGTTTTCAATCCACCGAGACGCTCATTTTTTGCCTAAGTCTCCCTTTCAGGTTTTCAATTTAGCGAGCTTTTTCTTTAAGCGAAGTATTTTTTGACTATGTCCGCATTTACAGGGTGTGGGAAATCCTCGCCATCCATAGTGGTAAGCAACATGTCTCCGCCGGAGAATACTTTCTTGATTACAAATGGTCCCTCATAAGTGGGAGTCCACTTGCCCCTGGGGTCACCTTGTGGTAAGATGATGCGTTTGACAACCAAATCACCGGTTTGATATGCCTGACTTTTGACTTTCTTGTTGAAGGCTTTGATCGTACGTTTCTGATACAACTGACCATGACAAATAGCTGCGAGCCTCTTTTCATCGATCAAGTTTATCTGGTCCAACCGAGTCTGAATCCAATCGTCTTCATCTAGATCGGCTTCTTTCATAATCCTTAGGGAAGGAATCTGAATTTCAATTTGAAGAACTGCCTCCATACCATAGACTAAGGAAAATGGAGTTGCTCCTGTTGAAGTACGCGCTGACGTGCGATAACCATGAAGAGCAAAAGGTAACATCTCATGCCAGTCTTTGTAGGTTACTGTCATCTTTTGTATGATCTTCTTGATGTTCTTGTTGGCAGCTTCCACCGCACCATTCATCTTTGGTCGATATGGAGAGGAATTATGATGTTTGATCTGGAATTGCGTGCAGAGTTCAGTAATCATTCTGTTGTTTAAATTTGTGCCATTGTCTGTGATGATCCTTTCAGGGATGCCATACCGACAAATGAGATTGTGCTTGATAAATCGGGCCACCACATTCTTGGTGACTGAAACAAATGAAGCTGCCTCTACCCAATTTGTGAAGTAGTTGATCAGTGGTTTTTACACGTTTATTTACCGTTGATTTTAGTCGTCTTTGCTTTATATTGTCAAGTGTTTTACTTCATTCTTCTACATTTTATGCTATGGTTGTGTATTTTATTGTTTGCAGGCTCAAAGGAATAAATCGAGACAAATCAATGCGAAAAAGTACAAAAAGGAGAATTTCGAAGGAAGTGAAAAATCAAGCTACATGAGGTCTGACACGACCACCTGTGTCACCTAAAACTGGCCGTATTAGGATGAAGCGTGACCAAGAAAATGCAAAAGAGATGAAATTCATGGGGCTGACACGGCTCGTGTTAGCAAGTGTGAGATCTAGAAATTTTCAGCATGTTTCTCATCGTGACAGGCGTGTAGTATTTTGATCATAACTGGAGTTTCGTAACTCGGAATGACGCGGTTCCGGTGGCAAAATTTCGCTAACGAAAAGGGCTACAACTTTCATGAAGAACGCAAATCCAAATTCTGAAGTTAAGGACCAACACGGCCCGTGTTACCTAACACGGCCACCCGTGTTAGCAGTGCTGAGTGTGATTTTGAAAAATTAAGTTCAAGAGGCCAACACGGCCACCCGTGTTGCCTGACACGGCCAGTGTTGGCTAAAACGCTGATTTTGCTGATTTTTGTGATTTTTTATTAAGTGTTGACCCAAGGGGCATTTTGGGTACTTCCAACCAACCTAAGTGAGTCTGCACTATTTAGAAGAGTTTTAACGATGAATTAGGGGACTTTTTGACCGAGAGAAGATACAAGATTGAAGATTGGAGAAAACAAGGGTTTGGGAGAGATGAAGGTTTTCATGAACGGAAGCGATTGAAGATCAACTTTCATCTCAATTCTTGTAATGTATCTATTTTATATTTTGTTTTCTTTGAACAATATGAGTAACTAAACCCTAATGCTAGGGGGTGTCCCTGATTTGATTCTGTAATGATTTTGAATTCCTGAGTTCATCAATAGATTGTTTTCTTTTTTAATTTAATTGTACAAGGTTTTTATGCTTTCTTTGTCAGACCAACAAGATTGATTTACGGTTAACAACCAGCTGGACAGCGGTTGTTAAGGTTTTTGTACGATTAGACTATAGTAGATATCACCTAGGACTAGGGATACCCTATAGTTACCAGTTAACTCTTGATAACATAAAGGCTTGATTTCATCATAATTCTCTAAGGACTTAGGATTTAGGATGAATGTTCAAAGGTTTTCCCACTAAGGACTTAGGGGAAAATAATCTAAAGGGCGGTAATTAAAGGTTATGAACTTGTTGAAGAGATCTAAATCCAAGGTTATTACAGGAACAATCACACACTATACCCCTAGCATAATACTCATATTTATCAAAAAGCCAATTTACTTTTCTGCTTATTTTAATTATTATTTAGTCACAATTTGCAAACATAACCCCAACATTAGTTTTTGTTTAATTGAACTACAATTTGAACTCGATATTACTACGCAGTCCTTGAGATCGACATTCGGGGAATTTCCCTATTATTACTACAGAGGCAAAATAGTACACTTGCTATTTTTTCGATCAAGTTTTTGGCGCCGTTGCCGGGGACTGCCAAAATATAGAGTTTTAAAATTTTAGTTCAATTGAAATTTTGTTGCTCGTCAGCTAAAATTTTGTTTTAAGTTTTTGTTTATTTGAATTTGATTTTATCATAAAAAAAAAAGAAAAAAAGGTTGATTATTTTTGCTTCATGAATTCTTCTATACTTTGCTACTAACAAATTGTCTGAGTTTTGTAGCTATGTATTGTTTTGATACATTGCCACCTGTATCTCCTGCATGTTGGTCGCCTGATTCAGGAGTCACCTTGGAAGAGGCGACTAAAATTTTCAAAGCATATAAGAGGGAGGTAAGAATCCTTATGAATGAATGTAAGGAAGCTAACTTTTATCCAGATAGGTTTATTTGGAGAAAGTTACAGTTGGAAGAAGAGTATGTGGAACCAGAAGAAAAATGCTTAACATCAGATGAAGAGGATGCAGTAAGAATAGAAGAATTTGAGGTAAAAAAGAAATATGGGGAAGAAGAAATAAGGAAACTTGAAGATGATCGAGTTTTGGACAAAACCACAAATTTAACAATTTGTGAAGATGTGTTCATCCAACAAGAAAATTTTCAACAAAAGAGTATCCCCAAAAACTATTTTTACAACAAGGCAGATGAAAGACAAGAAATTGACAAAGTATTGGAAGACATTTATGCCTTGTTCAATAAAATCAAGCTGAAAAGGATTTGGGAGCAACATCATCGGTACTTTAAGTTCATGGGATTGCTACCAAACAAAAGAAAGAAAAAAGATGATGTGTTCTTTGTGTCATATATGCCACCCTAACAAGGGGAATGGATCGTCGAGCCATGCGACGTTAAACGAAGCGCTTCGTGGGAGGCAACCCATGCTTTTAACAACTTAGTTTTCTTTTTGTGTTTGCTTGTTTTTGTTTCAGGAAATAAAAAGGGGGACTTTCTGGTGAATGCTAGGAAGCTGCAGTTAGAGTTGCACTACCCTCTGTGAGTCACCCCTCTCGGGCTTGTTCTGAAACATTGGGGCCAATGTTTAGTTCAAGTTTGGGGGAGGATTTACTCTTGCATTTTTATTTTTATGTTTTTGTTATGATGTGTAAAACCAAACATTGAGTTCTTCCCAAATTTTGACCGAAATTTTAATTTTTGTTGAAGAGTTTTTGATCCTAAAGAGCGATCGGGAATAGTATATAGAGATGAAGCGAGGATTGTTTGAGGACAGGAAGTTCGGAATAATGTGACAAGAAGAGGTTTGTTTAAACACCCTTGATTCCCTAAAAGCGATACGAGTTTAACGTGTAGATTTGCACCATAGTACTTGTCTCCTGAGAAGTACTTCTCGAGTAGTTTATTGATACAGTCTGGCATAATTCAGATTCACTTGCATGATGACTGGTTGAAAAAAAAAAAGAGATATAAAGTTGGCACCAAATGATGAAAAGGCGGTAAAAGGCAATCGGCTCGCTAAGTTGGGTAACCCTCACCCGGTTATTCAGCCCAAAGGAGATTGATCCCCAAACGTCGTCCAAAAGGACAATATATAACTGCAAAGTTTGAAAATTTCATCGGTAATAAAAAGTAGCCAATGCTGCTAGTTTGGTGCCAAGAAAAGAAAATAAGAAGCCTCGATTCGTCTCATGCAGGTGATGATTATTATAAGAAATGCAGTGCCTTAATATGATTGTCCGAATGAAAGAGGAGGAAAATCGGAAAAAGACTTAAGTGCAAAGCATAGTTGGAGAGGTATCCGAAACGGAAGCTTGAGGTTTAATGTGGTAACAGAAACTCGTCGCGTCATGTGAATGCCGAACCAACTGTTTCTTGATCAATACAGACGGATATCTCACGTATGAACACCGTGTGCTTTGAAGTTCATTAACTTTTGTAATTGTCGCTTGAGGTCAAGCAACGGTTTAAGTTTGGGGGAGTTTGATCAGTGGTTTTTACACGTTTATTTACCGTTGATTTTAGTCGTCTTTGCTTTATATTGTCAAGTGTTTTACTTCATTCTTCTACATTTTATGCTATGGTTGTGTATTTTATTGTTTGCAGGCTCAAAGGAATAAATCGAGACAAATCAATGCGAAAAAGTACAAAAAGGAGAATTTCGAAGGAAGTGAAAAATCAAGCTACATGAGGTCTGACACGACCACCTGTGTCACCTAAAACTGGCCGTATTAGGATGAAGCGTGACCAAGAAAATGCAAAAGAGATGAAATTCATGGGGCTGACACGGCTCGTGTTAGCAAGTGTGAGATCTAGAAATTTTCAGCATGTTTCTCATCGTGACAGGCGTGTAGTATTTTGATCATAACTGGAGTTTCGTAACTCGGAATGACGCGGTTCCGGTGGCAAAATTTCGCTAACGAAAAGGGCTACAACTTTCATGAAGAACGCAAATCCAAATTCTAAAGTTAAGGACCAACACGGCCCGTGTTACCTAACACGGCCACCCGTGTTAGCAGTGCTGAGTGTGATTTTGAAAAATTAAGTTCAAGAGGCCAACACGGCCACCCGTGTTGCCTGACACGGCCAGTGTTGGCTAAAACGCTGATTTTGCTGATTTTTGTGATTTTTTATTAAGTGTTGACCCAAGGGGCATTTTGGGTACTTCCAACCAACCTAAGTGAGTCTGCACTATTTAGAAGAGTTTTAACGATGAATTAGGGGACTTTTTGACCGAGAGAAGATACAAGATTGAAGATTGGAGAAAACAAGGGTTTGGGAGAGATGAAGGTTTTCATGAACGGAAGCGATTGAAGATCAACTTTCATCTCAATTCTTGTAATGTATCTATTTTATATTTTGTTTTCTTTGAACAATATGAGTAACTAAACCCTAATGCTAGGGGGTGTCCCTGATTTGATTCTGTAATGACTTTGAATTCCTGAGTTCATCAATAGATTGTTTTCTTTTTTAATTTAATTGTACAAGGTTTTTATGCTTTCTTTGTCGGACCAACAAGATTGATTTACGGTTAACAACCAGCTGGACAGCGGTTGTTAAGGTTTTTGTACGATTAGACTATAGTAGATATCACCTAGGACTAGGGATACCCTATAGTTACCAGTTAACTCTTGATAACATAAAGGCTTGATTTCATCATAATTCTCTAAGGACTTAGGATTTAGGATGAATGTTCAAAGGTTTTCCCACTAAGGACTTAGGGGAAAATAATCTAAAGGGCGGTAATTAAAGGTTATGAACTTGTTGAAGAGATCTAAATCCAAGGTTATTACAGGAACAATCACACACTATACCCCTAGCATAATACTCATATTTATCAAAAAGCCAATTTACTTTTCTGCTTATTTTAATTATTATTTAGTCACAATTTGCAAACATAACCCCAATATTAGTTTTTGTTTAATTGAACTACAATTTGAACTCGATATTACTACGCAGTCCTTGAGATCGACATTCGGGGAATTTCCCTATTATTACTACAGAGGCAAAATAGTACACTTGCTATTTTTCCGATCAGTAGTCAATAGCGACTAGGATAAAACGATGTCCGTTGGAGGCAGTAGGCTTGATTTCTCCAATCATATCAATACCCCACATTGCAAAAGGCCAAGGAGCCGTCAGGACGTTTAACAGAACTGGAGGTACATGTACTTTGTCGGCATATATCTGGCATTTGTGACAAGTTCTGGAGTGACGATGGCAGTCTGTCTCCATGGTAGACCAGTAATAACCTACTCTCAGAATCTTTTTAGCCATTGTATGTCCACTTGAATGAGTACCAAAGGCACCATCGTGTATGTCTTCCATAATCTGTTCTGCTTCCTTCTTGTTTACACAACGAAGTAAAGTCGAGTCATGGTTGCGTTTGTACAGGATTCCATTACTTAGAAAGAATTTGACAGCAAATCTTCTTAGAAACTTTCTATCGTTAATGGATGCCCCTTCAGGGTATTCTTGGATTTCGAGATATCTTTTTACTTCATGGAACCATGGTTTTTCTTCCATTCCTTCGGTATTGACCTCATTGCAATAGGCTGGTTCATCCTGTCTGTAAATGGTGATCATTGGCGCCTCTTTATCCCACCTGACTTTGAACATAGATGACATGGTAGCTAGAGCATCAGCTAGTTGATTTTCTTCGCGCGGGATGTGTTCAAAAGTGATTTCTTCAAAATAAGGAATCAAACTCAGCACATATTCTTTGTATGGAATTAGATTCGGGTGCTTCGTGTCCCATTCCTCTTTGACTTGATAAATTACAAGGACCGAGTCTCCGTAGACCTCCAGGAACTTGATTCTTAGATCGATTGCAGCTTTAAGACCCAGAATACATGCTTCGTACTCGGCTATATTGTTAGTGCAGTTGAAACATAATCTGGCAGTGAATGGTGTATATCCTCCTGCAGGAGAAATGATCACAGCTCCGATGCCATTGCCAAGCGCATTAGAAGCTCCATCAAAAACCATAGTCCATCGGGATCCTGGCTCGGGTCCTTCCTTCGGTCCTGGTTGTTCATAGTCGGTAACTTTCATAATATCTTCATCCGGGAAGTCAAAGTTCAACGCTTGATAATCATCCACTGCTTGATGAGCCAGATGATCAGCTACCACACTTCCTTTGATCGCTTTTTGTGAAGTGTATTGGATGTCATACTCTGTTAAGATCATTTGCCATCTTGCTATTCTTCCAGAGAGAGCAGGTTTTTCGAACACATACTTGATAGGATCCATTTTGGAGATCAAGAAAGTGGTATGGTTTAGCATATATTGTCTTAGTCGGCGAGCCGCTCATGCTAAGGCACAACAAGTTTTCTCGAGTAGTGAGTATCTTGTTTCACAATCGGTAAACTTTTTGCTAAGATAGTAGATTGCATGTTCTTTTCGTCCAGACTCGTCATGTTGCCCCAGTACACACCCCATTGAATCTTCTAACACTGTCAGGTACATTATCAGAGGTCTTCCTTCCACTGGAGGTAACAAGATTGGTGGTTTTTGAAGATATTCTTTGATCTTATCAAAGGCTAACTGGCATTTGTCGTTCCATCTTTCCACTTGATCTTTCTTCAACAGTTTAAAGATTGGCACACAAGTAGTAGTCATATGGGCAATAAATCTGGCTATGTAGTTCAGACGTCCCAAGAATCCCCTGACTTGTTTCTCGGTACGGGGTATGGGCATTTCTTGAATGGCTTTGACCTTGGCAGGATCAACTTCAATACCTTTGCTGCTGACGATGAAACCTAAGAGTTTACCGGATCTTACTCCAAAGGTACACTTGTTCGGATTCAGTCGCAACCTGTACTTCTTGAGTCTGTCAAATAGCTTGTGCAGATGACCCAGATGTTCTTCTTCGGTGTCGGAATTTGCAATCATATCATCCACATAAACCTCTATTTCCTGATGAATCATATCATGGAACATAGCTACCATTGCACGCTGATACGTTGCTCCTGCATTCTTTAAACCAAAGGGCATTACTTTGTAACAAAAGGTTCCCCAGGGTGTTGTGAAGGTTGTTTTTTCCATGTCTTCGGGTGCCATCTTGATTTGATTGTACCCTGAGAATCCATCCATAAAGGAGAATACCTTGCATTGGGCAGTATTGTCAACTAGTACATTGATGTGAGGTAAAGGAAAACCATCTTTGGGGCTTGCCCGATTCAGATCTCTGTAGTCTACACACATTCTGACTTTCCCGTCTTTTTTAGGCACAGGCACGATGTTAGCTATCCATGGAGGATAACTCACAATTTTTAGAAAGCGTCTTTGATCTTCTTGGACATATCGGGCCTACTTCTTCGCAGCTTCTGCTTAACTAGAGTGCTACCTTCTTTGATTGGTAGGCGATGAACCACAATATCCGTGTCAAGGCCAGGCATATCTTCATAGGACCAAGCGAATATCTCAACGTAGTCTTGTAACAATTGAATCAGTTTTTGCTTGACACTGTCTTCTAAATCAGCCCCTATCTTGACTTCTTTCTTTTCTTCGTCACTGCCCAGGTTGATAACTTCAATTGGCTCTTCATGCGGCTGTATAGCTTTTTCTTCTTGTTCTAATAGCCTTGCAAGTTCCCTAGGTACTTCACAATATTCCTCACTTTCATCCTCAGTTTGGTAGATCGGATTTTCAAAGTCATGACTGGCAATAGCAGAATCGTTATCAACAGGATCCAGAGTGAATTTGTATTTATTATGTGGGTGTGTGTAAGAACACATAGCTATTTGAAAATGAATAAAGTAAAGAAAGAAACAAAAAGGATCACAAAATTTGAATATGCAAACATCCCATGATTTTATTGAATGAACATGATCATGATATGACAAACCCTTATTAAAAGGACCAGTGTGCTTCGGGCAAGGCACCTGGCTTTTAAGTTCATGGTTCGATAGTACAGGAACCATTTTTATCTTTGAGCATATAAGCAACGAAAATAGGAAATTGCATTTACTCCTGATCAAGGGAGATCACATCTTCAGCTTCCCAGTTGTTCAATCCATTGTTGTGAGTAGGGAATATTCAGCTGCTCCAGTTACAGTTGTCTTCTTCGTCTTCCACAACATTGATTTCTTTGGTGGTGAAATGAGTTGTTGATCCTTCGGGATGAGCAAGATACTCTACTGGATACAAGAGCCCAGGCTGAGATACTTCTGTAGGCTGAGAGAGATATCCGATAAGATCGTCCCATCCAGTTGGAATGATGTCTTTGAGGGAGACTTGTGCATTCTGGGGAGCAGTGTACTGTGCCAGGAAATCATTCTCGTTATTTGGTGTTTCCCAGACTTCTTCAGGAGCGACAGGGCTTGTGAATGTCATATTGTCTTCGAAATGGTTGTCCCATCCAGTTGGGGTGATGTCTTCAATAGCGATCTGCGAGCTCAGGGGAGCGGAATACTTCACCATAAAGTCATACTTACCACTTGGTTCTCCTAGTGTATCCCAGATTTCTTTTAGACTAGGTGGACTTTGGTATTGCTCAGTAATGGAACTTGTGAAACTTTTGCAATCTTCAAACTGATCACCCCATCCAGTTGGGACGATGTCTTCAATGGCAATAAAAGAACTTTGAGGTGCAGTGTACTTTACTAGAAAATCATACCCGCCGCTTGGTTCTCCCAAAGTATCCCAAACTTCCATGGAAACAGGTGGAACTTCATTTGGATATTGCTGAATAATATGGTTCAAGATCACTCCATCGTCTTCAATAGCATTCACTCCTTGGCTGATGAAATGTGACATTAATCCTCCAGAACGAGGACTTTGATCGTTCTTTTGAGTTCCATTAGCATAACCCAGACCTAGCTTATCGAACTTGTAAGGTACATCGAGGAGCTGTCCCCATACTGTGCAACCACCTTCTTCGATCACATCTTTGGCATCTTTGAGAGAAGCCATAGTTGGAGTTACTTTTGTAGCAGAAGTAACAGAAATATGTTTGGCAGTAGAGACATCTGGAGGGACCACCTCAAAAGATTGGCAGGGAGTTTCGATGAATTCTCCATCCATCTCAACATACTTGGAGTTGCTCAGGTGGCTAACCACATACTCTTCTTCGCCATAAACTGTGACGACCTTGCCTTTTACCGGATACTTTAACTTCTGATGCAGGGTAGAAGTTACAGCATTTGCCCCATGTATCCAAGGGCGTCCTAGTAAACAGGAATATGCTGGGTGAATTTCCATTACGTAAAAGGTAGAATCAAAGATCTGAGAGCCCACCCTGATTGGGAGCTTCACTTTTCCGTACACTGTTCTTGTTGACCCGTCAAAGGCTCTTACCACAACATCGCTTGGTTGTAACACAACTCCTTCGAAGTCAAGTTTTTCCAGCACTGCTTTTGGTAACACATTCAAAGAGGAACCGTTGTCCACCAGCACATGAGACAGAGTGGTGCCGTTACATTCAATAGAGATGTGCAGTGCTTTATTGTGATTTTTCCCAGCAGGGGTTAAATCAGCATCATAGAAACCGAGACCGTTATTCACTGTTAGATTGGCAACACAATTTTCAAATTGATCGACTGAAATCTCCTGTGGTACATGTGCAGCTTTTAGGAACCTCATCAAGGCCTTGGCATGAGCTTCTGAATACTTTAGCAGAGACAGCATTGAAATTTTTGAAGCAGTGTGCCCCAGTTGTTCGACAATATTGTAATCACTTTTGCAGATGATTTTCAATATTTCCTCCATTTCTTGCCTCGATGGATCTTCAACAGTGACTTCCACCGGTATTTGAACTAGTTCAACTAGTGGCTCTTTGCCTCGAGCGTTGATATCTTGATTAGGAACTGGGACCTGGAGTGGATTAGTAGCAACATTTGGAGAAATTTCTGGTGAAAAGATCCTTCCACTTCTCGTAATCTTACTAGTACCCACAATATTATCAATAGTTGGAGTAGTAAAATTCATGGCCTCTTCAGTCAAGGTGTCTTGCTTAACTCCGTGGACATAAACATTAGTGTCATAACTCCACGGGACAGCTTTGTCTGAGGAGTATGCAAATGGAGTCGGACTGGTGATGATTACCGATGCCACTCTGGGTTCAGCAGAAATTTTGAAAGGAGTTTTGGTAGGGATTTTCAATGGTATGTTAGAAATCACTGAGACGTCCTCTATTCTCATCCCATTTGAAAAAACTTTGCATAAATCGTCCATAGAAGGGAGCTTTTCAAACACAATGATACGACGATCCATCCACTTTTAAATTCCTATTTTCAGATTCTCACAACCATTGGGTAGGTGTGCACAATAAAAGCAATCAGGGTCACAACCTGGAAAGAAACCAACTCGTATTAGCTTTCTTTTGACTTCAAGGAGCGGAGTTGACAATTCTCTCACATCATAGATATAAACAGTGTCTATGATAGCATTAACGGTCTTGTCGTGCTTCAGCATAGGTGCAGTGATGACATTTGGAGTCTCCGGAGGATCGAACTCAATTTCCCCAGCATCTATCATGTCTTGTATTTTATTTTTCAGGGCCCAACAGTGATCTGCGTCATGTCCTGGACAGTTAGAATGGTATGCACATGTTGCATCGGGGCGATAACTCGGAGAGGAAGTGTTGACATTCTTTGGAGGGTCTTTTAATGTGATCAGATTTGCTTTTAACAAGTGCTGCAGTGCTTGAGAGATTGGCATATTGATTCTGGTGAAGTTTCTCCTTGGTGCATCTGGTCGACGTGTATACTTTGGCGGTTGATCTTTTTGAGGTGCAGATGCAGAGATCAGAACAGCCCCTACAGATTGGTGATGTTCACTTTTGCGACTTTTCTGACTGTGCATTGTATTGACTTCATTTCTCCCACCGATGGGCCTCTTTGTAGTACCAGAGGAGGAGCCTATTTGAATTTTTCCACTTTGAATACCACTTTCGACACGCTCTCCGGTTAATATCAGGTCGGTGAAACCTGATGACGAGCTTCCCGGCAAATGACTATAGAACAGGCCAGTTAAAGTGCCCATGAACATGTCGACCAGCTCGCGATCAGATAAGGGTGGCTGAACCCTTCCAGCTAGATCTCTCCACTTTTGTGCATATTCTTTTAAACTTTCTTTTGGTGCCATAGTCATGCCCCGTAGTTGAGTACGGGTTGGTGCAAGGTCAGCGTTGTATTGATACTGTTTGTAGAAAGCAGCAGCCAAATCTTCCCAGGTGTGAACTTTTGCACTTTCCAGTTGGTAGTACCACTCGAGTTGTGTACCCGACAGACTTTCCTGGAAGAAATGAATCCATAATTTGTTATCTGCTGTATGAGGTAGTATCTTCCTTACATAGGACCTCAGATGTAGTTTTGGGCAAGAAACTCCATCATACTTTGCAAAGACAGGAACTTTGAACTTTGGAGGGATAACAATATCTGAGACGAGTCCAAGATCATCGAAGTCTAGACCAGATATTTTTTGTATCTCCATAGCTTTCATGCGTTCTTCCAACTGCTGGTATTTGTTATCACCCTGTTCGTCTTCGAAATGATAATCTTCTTCGTTAGAAGAGAGAGAGTGTTTGGCAGAACCCTGGTTGCTGTGGTTGTCTTCTTGATCACCCTCACCAACTACTTCAGGGATCGGCGCCTTTTTGGACCTCTTGACAGGGATTTTGACTTTCCTCGCAAGGTGACTTAAGCCTACAGATCCTTTGGGCTTCTTTTTCTTCTTGATCATCAGGGCTTTCAGTTCTTGTTGCCCCTTTGCTAACTCCAGAATTGCTATCTGAACTTGGGCGTTCTGTGCTTCGAGATTCTTGATGCTTGTTTCGGAATCCGTCCCTTCTAACTGAAATAAACAGCGAGGAGATGAGACACATGTTATGTGAACCTGTTATGCAATGTTTATGAATGAAATGCATATGCAATGTTTTCAAGGATCTTAGAATTTAGATTTGTTTAAAAGAGAAACAAACATTTATTAGTCAAACAATTTATTTCTTCTTTTTTTTCTTTTTTATTTGCCTTTTTCGGGCTTACATGATAAAATAAAGAAAATAAAGGATTCCTCAAGCCTCCCATGGACGCTTTCTCTTCGCACCTAGGAACGTGTTGATCTGCTATTCTTCTTGGAGTTGTCTGGTGAGCTCCAACACTTTCCGCTCATAGTCTTGACAGTGTTCTTTGAAGGTGTCTCTTTCTACTCTTAGTTGAACCCAAGATTTATGTAGTTCTTCTAG
Source organism: Vicia villosa (assembly GCF_029867415.1). Lineage (NCBI taxonomy): Eukaryota > Viridiplantae > Streptophyta > Magnoliopsida > Fabales > Fabaceae > Vicia > Vicia villosa. The sequence goes on from NW_026705535.1 coordinate 100,603, forward strand.
GTCAGTTGGCATGTCCAGATGTAGAATAACTCGAGGTTCGTCCCCTTCGACTTTTGGCTCAATAGTCACAGGTAGAATAGCGGGATATGGCATGATGAACTTCTGAGCATGAGCACGCACCCATTTGAGGTAAGGCTCCATAGGAATAGAGTTCCATTGTCCTAAAGTCTTGCTTTCTACTTTGTAGACACTGCCCCACGCATGTATAAATCTTCGTCGATGTCTTTGGGAATCATCTTCGTAGTCGAACAGAATGCCACGGATAATCATGTCATAAGGACCGTTTCTTCGTGCATATCCAAATTGGCGCAAAGCTAAAGAGGGGTTGTAAGTGATGCCTCCCCTGATGCCAAGGAGTGGCACATTAGGGTACTCTCCGCAATGGTCAATGAGAGTGATGTCTCTTCGAAAGAAGTTGTTCCACCGGATATCTGAATGAGACAAAGACATAATCCTGCGAGACCATTGCATCCTTTGTTCGTTTCTCAACACTGATCGGGGAAGGTGTAATGTAAACCATCTCGCCAGTAGTGGTACACAGCACATAAGAGTTCCTCGTTTCTTCATGGTACGAGTGTGTAGAGAATGTAGAATGTCTCCCAGCAAGGTAGGTACCGGGTTGCGGGTTAAGAAAATGTTGATAATGTGTACACTTATGAACTGGTCGGGATTAGGGAATAAAACCAACCCATAAATCAAAAGAGCCACAACTTCTTCAAAAGCTAGGTAACTTCTATTTTTTAATAGTAATCGAGCTTTTTCCATTAAGAACTTAGCGAGCAAACCCTTGACTCCACTCTTTGTTTCCCAATTGGACTCGATTTCTGACTTTCGTAAATGTAAGGCAGCAGCAATGATTTCAGGTTTTGGAATCTTTTCTAAACCAGTGAAAGGTAATTGATCTCGAACAGGTAACCCAATCAGTTCAGAGAACTCTTCCAAAGTGGGTACTAACTGGTAATCAGGGAATGTAAAACAATGATGTTCGGGGTCAATGAACTGGAACAGGACCCGTATCATGTCTTCTTAAAATTTTGAGGTAACCAAATGGAGTAGGTGACCGTGCTTTTCAGTGAATTGAGCATTTCTGGAAAATTCTGATATTAAGTCCTTAAGTTCAGATGGTACTGTTGAAATGTTGATCCGGACATAATCTCTGGTAGCGGGAGCCATTACCTGCAACAACAGAACAAAGGTAAACTCTTCGATCCTAGAAATGATTAGTGAGAAAATGATATGTTTATGATGCTTATGATGTCGTGATGTCAAACATGTGGCACACACAAACAAATCAAACAAATAGCCTTAGGTTTAAAGGCTTGCATGAGGTTGATAGGTGATACCCTCCCCACTGAAGTTGAGTTGGTTAAAACCTGTCTTAAAATAGTATTCGGGTTCTATGATCCTTGGAGACAACATCTCAATACGGCGCTCGGACGGCCGATCAAAATATTCCTCGAGGATAACTAACTTCGATCAATTTCAAAGCTAGTCACTTAATAGGGCACAAGTCAAATTCAACTAAAGGTTCTAAGAGAAATTAGTGTTTAATGACATTTCGGAAGCCTAACATACTCCTTGATCGTTTTCAAGGGATATCAGTATAAACCAAAGTGTCGCACTAACGGTGACTACCAGATCAACCATATCGGTACATGCCGTACAGTTTCCTTGGTCTATTGTCACCTACTTAAGGTATCTCGAGATTCGGGTTAGAATCTTTCACACAAGTAAATACCCAAACAAACCTTTTGAAAAATAGAGCAAACAAGACAAGCAATTGAAAACATCGAAGTGATCTATACTCTAAGGTAACCCCTTTTGAAATCCCCAGCAGAGTCGCCAGTTCTGTCGCCCTCGGTTTTTTTTATCTCGCGTGAGACACGAACTAACTCTTCTTTTGTTTTTGAGTTTTGAAAATCAGAGAGTCGCCACCGACTTTTATTTTATCCAATTAAGGAAAGGTTTATAAAAGAAACAGAAAAAGACCTTTAAGAGATTTTGGGTTCGGGGGTAGGTTATACAAAGGGAAGGTATTAGCACCCCTTTGTATCCATGGTTATCCATGGGCTCTTAATTGCTTAGCTCACTTGTTTGAATCATTTGTCTTGCATTGAAATGCTTGTATGTGGTTTTAAAATACCTTTGTAAATTAACTTTGTAATGATCCTTGTGCGGATGTACACAAAGTGTTTTATCTTTCGAAAGATGTTTTGAAAAAAAAGATCTTTTAACTTCGTAATGATCCTTGTTTGGATATATACCAAGTGTTGTCTTTTTTGAAAGCTTTGTTTTGAAAAACGGTGAATATGTGAGACATTTGTTGTTTTGATTTGAGCAAGCAATTTAGGAGATCTACCCTCAGTTTATAAGGTCCTTTCCTATTTCTTTTAGAAAATTCTCCTTTGACCGGATGTAAACAAAAGTTTGGATTTACATTTGAAACAGTAGAATTTGATTTTTGAAAAGAGTAACAGAGGGATTACCCTAAGAGGTGCAAGTGTGATTGTGTTTTGATTCAGATATTTTTATCTTTGAAGTTAGTGACCTAACGCTTCAGTTATTATCTTTGACATACACGCAGTTTTATATGTACAGAATTTAAAGTGCGGGAATGTAAAATGCGGAAAATAAATCTACGCTATTACATCAATTGTGCGGGAAATGTAAACTACGCTATTTACATGATTTTGACAACCTATACACTTTATCTAGGAATTTAAATTGCAATAAGATAAAAGGAAGTATTTTTTGGATTTTTTAGATGGTTGATTTTAATTAGAATTAATGCATAATTAATTTAATTAAATGAGAAAAAAGGTAGAAATAAAATTTAAACCTAAAAATTAAGTCTAAAATATGTTCATATTTCTTATTAATTAATTTTAAAATAAAAACTATTTTTTTTTTGAAGTTGTTTTAGAAATTTATTAAGCTAATTAACATATAATTATATAAACAATTATACACATAAGTTAAACTTAATGAGAAAAATATTCTAATTATGTACAAAATTAGTCTATAATATATAAACTAAATTTACTAAAAAGAACATATTTTTTTTCTGATTTTTTAATAGGTTGAAATAATTAAAAAGCAAATATATAAATATATACTAATTAATTAAACAAAATATTTTAATTATTAAGAAAAATAAAATATTTTTGTATCAAAAAATAATATATTATTTATAAACCTAAAAATATTTTTATTATATTTTTTTGATTTTTAAAACTATTTTTAAATAATTTTAGAAGTTAAATCAAATAAAAATAGAAAATATTTAAATCTGTGATTCTGTGTGGTAGAGGACTGAGTGTCCATGGTGTGGTTGTGTGTTTTGGTGCGTTGGATGTGTTGTCAGATTAATCCCGTGGCTCAGATTGTAGGTCACATGATGCACATGGAAAGATAGAATCATTGGATCATTCAGCATTTAAAAGTTCCAGGTGGGGTCCACGCTTGCTGACCAGCGAATAGGATGAAGAGGAAGTGCCACGCGTGCTGGTCAAGATTTCAAACTTACTATTCATCATCTTCTTCCTTTTACCTGCGGATTTTGCTGCAGATTTACCTGCGGATTTTCCTGCGGATTTTTCCTTTAAATCTTCAATCTTTTGAACGACCTACAAAATGAAAATAAAAAAAACAAGGGCCACCCATATCACCTAATTTTACCCTTCTAAACATGATAGCGGTGTTATTTTTGTCATTTGGAGCTCGCATCATGGAGAACGAAACCTTTACATCTTTGAAGCTCAAAAATGGTAGAGCTTCAAAACCACGGTAGAGCTTGCATGTAATCACTCAAATCTACTATATATCATGCCATGAGTCCATTCAAATGATTAGTTTGTATTATAGTTAAGTACACATAGGAAAACGAAAGCTACATGGTTATAAGTAGGAGGATGATTATGCATGTGTTTGAGGTTGTTTCTATCACATGCTATAGTTCAATCCTTACCTATGATGTTATACAAGAATGATAGAATGATTATTTTGTATTGATAGTGGCTGGAAATATGAAAACGAAAATTACAAGTATTTGATATTTTTTTGACAACTTTATGAATTTCTTAGCTGTTCTCTTGGTAGATTTTCATGTCTCTTATGTTGATGAAGCAACCTACTTCATTTATAAGCAAAGAAGTGCTGCAAATTGAAGCTAAGAAGCATTGATTGCTTTGTTGAACTTTTGATTTTTTAATATTAAAAATCTTTGAATTTTTGACCATGGCTTGATTTTCTTCACCTCTCTTGCTCTAGGCCTGCTTTGTACCTTCATGCTGCAGAGTATTGATCAACTTTGATGGCTTTAGCTTAAGAACAAAGCATGGTATCATTATCCTTCACCATTTCTTTTTCAATTTAACTTTAAATGTAATAAAATTAAACCAAAAAAGAAATAAAAATGTTATGGGCCTTAGGTTGGTCGTGGGAGGCCCTTAACATTATTAGAATCATGTTTGGATCATGAAAACTTGGCCCCTTTTGGAAAAAAAACATTTTTGTTCAATGTTGGTTTCATGCATTTTCCCAAAAAATAGTCAACTTCAACAAGGCATAGATCCCTCAATTTTGATCCTATGAAGGAGTTCTTGTACTTTTTAGAAACCTCAAGATGTCCTCTACAAGCTACTTTGGAAACTTTTTTTCATTTGGAGAAGTTATCTTGATGTTATGGCCTTTGACAAAAAACCACTTTTTGTTGACTTTGAAAATGATCTGTAATGTCTGAGCTCATATTTTTCAAATGGTGAATCCTATGACCATGGGATCAATTGCATTTGAAAGATAATTGAATTTTCTTCAAAACAAGCTTTGGTTGGAATTTTTTTAATGAACGAGGAGAGAGTTATGGCCGGTCAAAGTTCAGTTGACTTTTTAGGAGAAAACCCTAATTTTGAAACTTAGGGTTTTGTTGATTTTTGATCTTTTCTTGATGAATTATGATCAACCAATGATCAAATGATGAATCTTTTGACAAAATATGGATGTTGACAAAAAATTTCATTTTTGATTGTCTGTTGACTTTTCGGTCAAACTGGTCGTCTGTTGACTGTTTGAGCTGCTGACTGTGCGACTGAGCGAATTGAAGTTTGAAAATTTGTATGGTGGTACTTTGAGACATATGGAGGTCCATGAAATCCATTTGAGGTCTCAAAAAACTTGTTCTCCTGAAAAAACAAAAACCCTAGTTAAGGATTGTTTGTGTAGGAGACAGTTAAGCGTACCTGATTTTTGTGCAGTGCTGAGTCTCTGCTGATCATGTGATTATCAGAAGACTTCTAGAACAAAAATCTTGGAATTTTGAAATGCAAAAGATTGATTTGATTGATGGTGCAAAACACGGAGAATCGCGCTGTCAGCGAGTTTGACTGTCAACTGGCTGTCCGGGCATTAACGTAACAGTTAAAGTGAAAATTCAACAGTTATAGTTAATTTTTTTCTTTTTGTTTTTTGTTATGTTAATGGTGAAAATTTATTTACATGAGTTGTTAGAAAAACACAAACATAATAAATAAATAAATAAAATATACTGTACGCGAACGAAATTACCGATAATAACCTTGAAAAATATTTAATGCGCAGAAAAATAAATATTTAACTGGCAGAAAACACACATAATATTATCTGGATAATTAAACTACTGTACGACAGATAGTACGACATTTAATACTACAGGTCTCTCGGTCCGCTACTACAAGTCTCTTAAACATTGTTGATAGAATTCTACAATGGATTGTGGCACGAATCATCCGACCTAAACAAGGTGGATATTCTCGTGTTGACCAATAAGAAGTGTACTTGGTTTGGTTGATCAAGAGCAGAATTCCGGTAAATTGGCCCCATTTTATTGTGAAGCGTATGTTTGAATTAAAGGAATCAGGTAGAGGCACCGCTATTGGATATGCATCTCTCATCCAATGGGTACTTAATAAAGTCAATATTCCATCTCAGCGGCTTCCCAAGAAGAGCATCTCAATTGACCAAGAATTCACAAAGAAGACACTAAATATGATGGGCTTCTTCTACAATCGCGCCACGGGTGCCTATGGAGCTGTCCTACGAGGAAACAATCCGGACCTCAATAGAGAAGATGAGGATGAAATGAACATCGATGAAGAGGAAGATATTGAAGGTGAATATGAAGATGAAGATGTGGGTGCTGAAACTGCCGGCTCCAACATTACACAGTTGATGGAGGCTATGCGTCTTCAACAAATTGAAAATCAAAATTTGATGAATGAGCGCCTAACTACTCTGACCACTCGTGTCACTGAGCAAGGTGCTCAATTTACAGCCTACTCAACACTTCAAGAGCAAAGGTACAACACGCTCTATGGTATGTTGGATGCATAGAGCAATCAAATCTCCTCCTTCACAAACGTCTTCATGCAACACTACCCATTCCCTCCGGTTCATACAGCTTAACCACCACCACCGGCTCAAGAAGGAGATGATGATGCTGAGGCCTAGTGTTTTCTTTTGATTTTTTTTGCATTCACCATTTACATATTGTCATGAACATTTTTATTGAATTTTATGACTTCATTTTATTTTATGCTGGACAAAATTCTACCGTACTTTGTGTTTGTGTAAGGATTTGAATTGAGCTATGTGCTCATTATGCATTTAGCTATTTATGTTATGTTGCCGTTTATTTTATCATTAAGCGTTGTTTTATGTGAATGATTGCTTTATGATTATGATTGCAAAAGGGCTTAGTAATGATTCAAAATTTAATTATGTTATTCCGCCATGTATGTATAATATTGCCTGCCTCTTTTTGATGTTGTCAAAGGGGGAGAAAACTAAGTGAATCAGCAAGCCAATAGAAAACACATGCACCAAGATAGGGGGAGCATACAGAAAGGGGGAGCAAGCACTTCGGCTAAGCAACGCCTCGACAAAGATTCACAATTCTTGCCATCATCAAAAAGGGGGAGTATGTGAGAGCAAGGTGTAGTTTTCATGATGTCAAATCATTGTGAATCAACTACAACTCAAGTGGAAACTTAGAAACCGAGCAAATGCAACCAAGACAAGTATTTTTGGCTACAAGACACTAATAGGTCGACTCATAGATACAACAGGTCGACCTACTGCAAGCTGCCTCTGAAAAATTCTATGTAAGGGCTGAATGCGTCGACGCATCACATGAATAGGTCGACACATGGAACTTTGTGTTATCTCAGGTATGCGCATGCTGACTCTTCAGGTCGACGCATCCACTCTTTGAAATTCAAATGAAAAAGCAAAATGCGTCGACGCATTGAGTGACTAGGTCGACGCATATCATTTTGGGGAACCCACGGGAATGCGCACGCCGACCCTTCAGGTCGACGCAAGTGTTACACATGGCTCATTTTCAGGTGCAATACATTCAATAGGTCGACCTATGCAGAGAGCAGGTCGACCTGTCGCTAATAAATTTGGTTTTCTGCTGTTTTCATTTTGGCCTGCATTGTATGTGGTATAAATACTCAAGTGATCATTCTCAAGCATTCTAACAAGAAACGTGAAAGATAGACTCAGCTTCTTCTCATCTTAAACCTTTCGCTTATTGATCGAGAATCACACATAATCATCTTTCTCGATCGAAGTAAGGAACGTGTGTTGATAAGGTTCGACGGTAGATATTTGTCTTATTCGAGATTCGACGGTAGACATTCATCTTGTTCGAGTGAAGATTGTTGAGGGTGTTTCTTGTATAAAACCTTAGGGTTTTTCCTTCTTCATCAAAGATTTTGTTCAAAGGTTTTTGACGATCGATTCGCTTTGGTATTCAATTCAGCCGTGCATAAGGGATTGAGGGATTGAATATCCGCTCAAAAAACTTGCTACAACCGGAGGATTGAGAAAGGAATGATCGGGGTCTTGATCGGTGAAGATCATAGACATTGACTTGATTCAACTAGAATCAAGGGGAGGATCGAATTGTATTCAATTTTACTGCATGTGTGTAGTTGGTGATTGGTACTTTCTATCCTTGTTAAACATTTTGCAATCTAATAAAACTTTCCTAATTTCATTTGAAATTAGGGGCAGACGTACTCCTGCGAGGACGATAGAGGAACTGCCTAAACAAATATCGTGTTCCTTATCGTTTTTACTTTATCTTGTTTTCCTTTGTTTTCGTTTATTTCCATTGTTGAACAAAAACTAAGGTTAGGTAAAATATCGATCACCAAGTGTTCGATAAAATTACTCAATCAAATTTTTGTTCAAATTTTAGTGAAAACGCTCATTGTGAGTAATATACCATATAGTGTGCAATTGATACAATCGATATATTCGTTAAAACGTAATTCATAACTTGACATTTTCATCCGTTCGGTTTAGTGCACATATCCGGTCCCCGATAACCTAATCGCTCTTAGACGATTAAGTGATTCAGGGAAGTCACGTTTCAAAAGCTAAAATTTTCTTAAGTCGCAAAAAGGTGGTCTATTCACCCCCCTCTAGACCATTCCTATCGTCTAACAGAACTGAGAAAATATTAGATAGGGTGATTTGTAACTTGAACCTTTTGGATCTCTGCAAGCATGTTGTTTGTCATACTCTTCCTAAGATCAACTATGACCACTATCCCTTACTTTACTCCATCAACTTAGAGCAAGCCTCCTTTAAATCTCAATTCAAATTCCTTTCCATGTGGACTCTTAAGGAGGACTGCTCCAAACTTATTGAGGAAGTTTGGAAAACTAAAGTTTATGGATGCCCTATGTATGTTCTTGACAGAAAACTAAAGCTCCTCAAAAATAAACTTAAGGAATGGAATAAAAACCACTTTGGGAATGTAAAACTTAATGTTAATAATGCTATGAACACTCTAAAAGACATTCAGAGGGATATAGGCACAAATAGTTACACTAATAGCTTACAGGATAAGGAAGCCAAGGCTCACCATGACCTTGAGATAGCTCTGAACATGGAAGAGGAATTCTGGAGGGAGAAATCTAGAATAAAATGGCAAGTCAACAGTGATAGAAACACCAGCTTTTTTCATACTTATGCTAAAATTAGGAGAAAGACTTCCTTTAAATCTGCCTTGGTTATTGAGAATGAGGTTGTTTCTGATCAAGATAGACCTGAGAACCATAATGTGAATCATTACAAAAATTTGTTCAATAATGATGTTGTCTTGCAGAGTAATCTCTTACCTAGCCAGGTCAATTCCCTCTTTGGTCACTGATCAAATTAATGAGTTGCTTACTAGAACTCCTAGCCATGATGAGATTCATCATGCTGTCCAAAACCTTAAGGCTGACTCTGGCCCTGGCCCTGATGGTTTTGGGGGAGTCTCTTACCATAACTAATGGAACATAATCAAAGTTGATTCACTAATGTTGTTTTACAATTTTTCACCCAAGGTTGGATAATGCCAAACTTCAATGCTAATACTCTTGTCCAAATTCCTAAAGTTAAGGAAGCTAATTGCCTTGGCCAATACAGGCCTATAGCTTTGGCCAATTTTAAATTCAAAATTATCTCCAAAATTTTGGCTGATAGACTTTCCACAATCCTCCCCAATCTGATCTCTCCTGAGCAAAAGGGCTTTGTCTCTGGCAGGAACATTAGGGATGAGATTTGTTTAACTTCTGAAGCCATAAATATTCTGAATAACAAATGTTTCAGTGGCAACGTGGCCTTAAAAATAGACATAGCCAAAGCTTTTGACACTCTTAGCTGAAATTTCCTTATTCACACTCTTAAATGCTTTAGCTTTAATGATAAGTTCTGCCATTGGATTCTAACTACTCTTAAATATACAACTATGTATATTAGCTTTAATGGAAAACAAATTGGATATTTCCCTTGATCCAATGGTGTAAGGAAAGGAGACCCTTTGTCTCCTCTCTTATTTTATATAGCTGAAGATGTTCTAAGCAGAGGAATCACTAACCTTGTGCACACTCATAATCTAAACCTTATAAAAGCTAACAAGCATAGTTTGGTTCCATCTCATACTCTTTTTGTAGATGATATTATAATCTTCTGCAGAGGAGATGTTAAGTCTCTCAAAGCTATAGCAGACCTATTAAAAGACTATGGAAGCTTTTTTGGGCAGCACTGCAATCTTTCCAATTCTCTTATTTATGCTGGTGGCATGTCTCATAGAAGACACCACAATTTGGCTAATCTCATTGGATTCACTATTTCTAACCCTCCATTCATTATCTTGGGGTTCCTATTTTTACAGGTAAACCTAAAGCTAGTTATTTTATGTACATTGTAGATAACATTAGGCTCAGATTAGCTGCTTGGAAAGCTAAGACTTTATCCATGGCTAGAAGAACTCAACTGGTGAAATCAGTTATCCTCAGCATGATGGTGCACTGTATCTCTATCTACAACTGGCCAGGAAGCTTGACTAAGATGATTGAGTCTTGGATTAGAAACTTTGTTTGGAGTGGTAACTTGGAAAAAAAGAAACTTGTGACTGTTGCCTGGAAAACATGTTGTAAGAAGATGAATGAAGGAGGCTTAGGAAGTATCTCTCTCAAAGCTTTCAATACTGTTGCTAACATGAATCTTTGCTTAAAGCTAGAGTAAAGAGAAATGGTAAAATCATTAAATATGCTATCAAATCATCAATTTGGAATGGTATCAAGGAAGCTCATTTCAGTGTGATAGACAACTGCATCTGGAGCATAGGCAATGGAAAGAGCATCAATTTCTTGTTAGACAACTGGACAGGAGAATCATTAGCAAACAAATTTCATATTCCTGAAATCTTTCATCATGAGCTGACTTCTAAAGTGAGTGATTGGTGGAACAATTCTTGGCAGCTCAGCAACAACATTCAATTGGCCTTTCCATCTCTGCTTGGCATTATATCCAAATTCTCCATTTCTACAATAGAAGCTCATGATCTTTGTGCCTGGAAGGACTCAGTCAATGGCACTCTCTCACTGAAGGAAGCCTATAATACTGTCATCAAGCCCAACCCTTCACACTCTTGGAAATCTTTTCCTTAGGATCGTGACTCCCCTCCCTCCCAGTCTATGCTTGTTTGGAGGTTCATCCACAACAAGCTTCCAACTAATCATAACCTTAAAATGCAGGGCCTATCTTTCCCTTCTATATGCAATCTTTGTTCTACTTGCTATGAAACATCTGCTCACCTTATGTTTGATTGTCAATTTGCTTGCAATATTTGGAGATGGTTGACTAGCTTGCTTAACTTAAGCTTTATGATCAAGAGTATTGATGATTGTAAAAGAATCTTGTCTCTGAACTGGTCTCACCAAGCCAAGGCTGTAATCCATGCCAGTATTGTAGCCATTTTCACCCAAATCTGGAATGCTAGAAATCGTGGCAGATTTGATGACAACATTATATCTTGGCAGTCTTGTGTTTCCATGGTTAAGGCTCATGCTAGGATTATGGGAAACTCTTCTAAGAGGTCTTCTAATGGATCTACATCAAACTTTACTCTCTTAAAGCAGTTTGACATTACTATTCATCCTAGTTCCATGCTAGAACATTGGAAGTTATTTGGTCTCCTCCATTAATGGGATGGATAAAGTGCAATGTAGATGGTGCTTCAACCGGTTTTTCTAGTAATGCTGCCTGTGGTGGAATCTTTAGAGCTCACCATGCTACTCATATTATGAGCTTTAGCTCCTTCTTACGTGATGACACTCCGGAATCGGATGAACTTATTGTTGTTATTCAGGCCTTAGAGCTGGAAAAAGAGAAAGTTTTTGATAAATTATGGATAGAAATGGATTGTAGTTTTGTTGTTCAAGCTTGCAACAATCATACTCTGGTGCCTTGGAAACTCCGGTCTCGTTGGCTCTCTTGTTGGGATTACACGTTAACTATTGATTTTAGGATATCTCACATCTTTAGAGAGGCCAATTTTTGTGCGGACATCTTGGCTAGCATTGGTTTAATTTCCAAAACTACAACTACCTACAACTATGTTCATAGAGATATCAATAGAGATTACTTGTTAGACAAGAAGGGTACCCCTAGGCTTAGACTTTGTAATTAAGGGGTCTTTGTTTGGTCCCCCTCTTGTGTATTTTGGCACCTCTTTTTATTAATGATATCTTTCCTCTTTGTTTAAAAAAAAAACAGCATCACCTTCATATACATCCATATAAAAATCTTTTCCCACACCTTCAAACTAAAATGGATTGAAAAATAAATGAATCAAAATTTCATCAACTTTGAACCAAACCGCGAAAACCTTATCATGGACCATTTAACCTGTCACCCACCAAATTATATTTGACATTTTCTAGTTCTTATTATTTTAGAAATGTTTTTGGTGAAATGGAAATAATTTTTCCGAACAAAAATTTTTAGTAGTTTATTTAAAATTTCTGGTAAGTTGCAATTAATTTTGGAAATTTCAAAATTTGTGGTAAACTCCTGTAAATTTCGAAATTTCTGGTAAATTCTTAGAAAATTTGAAATTGCTGGTAAAATCTTCAAAAAAATTCAAAATTTCTGATAAAATCTAATTAAAATTGCAAAATTTCTGATAAAATTTCCGAAAACTTGAAAGTTTTTGGTAAAATCTACTGGAAATTTTAAAATTTCAGATAAAAATTTTCGAAAATTTCAAAATTTTCTGGTAAAAATTTTCAATATGCACCTGAATTTTTCGATATCACCTAAGTGATTTCAAAATTTTCCATGAAAAAATTAAATAATATTATTTTGGTCTTTTCATACGCTAAAGTGTGTTAAAATATAAGTGTGGGGATTCCAGAATAATTTCTACTTATCATAGCACTTTCATCAAGTTTCATTCTAATGATTTCAACCAAAACTTTTTCACTATGTTTTGAAAAATAAAATTCTGAGAACCAAAACTTTTTCAAAATGTGTTTAAAAAATAAAATTCAAAATTTATGACTTTGAAACAATAATTCCAAGCGGTGGCTTGGCAAAGCAATTATCTAAGACAACAAAACAAAATTCATCTAGAAGTCAATTATGTCAAAATGTGCAGTTACCAAGATAGGACGTTTCCACATTAAAATAAACTTTAAATACCAAATTAACAATAAATATAAGAAAGTAAAAATAATAGCTAAAATTTTAATAATGTGAATAACTTATTTATATTTACAAAAACTAAAACTAAAAAAATATATAATAAGATATAAATAAATTAAATTATTTTTAGTCAAAGTATAACAAAACAAAACAAAAATAAACCTATTACATGTTTAAAAATTATAATAAAGTATTTAAATAGTAACAAAATGATTTTTAAAGAAGAGTTTTATAATCTCCCGTGACTCTTCTTGACTTAAATAATTAGTCTATAATTCGGTGTGGAAATAAGTCAGATTTTAGAAGAATTAAGTCTTTTTCACGATAAATTTTAAAAATTTAAACATCTGATTTATTATAAAATATTTATTAAATACTCTAAGCTTTTTTAATTTTTATAAATTTAGTATGACCTCAAAACTTATTTATTTATTTCTTTCAAAAAATTATATATTACTTACAGTTATGTGAAGATATTCGTCTGATCTGATTTATTTTTATTTTTACTTACAGTTGTGTGAATATCTGATTTATTTTTATTTTTATTAAAGTTGTGCGTATTCATTTTATAAAAGAATTTTATAAAAGAATGAGAACTCAATGATAGATGATTGCTTGCTTCCATGATTATGATTATTTTAATTTGAACGTGAAGCAAGTTGTGATATATTGTTTATGGCTAAAAACTTCATATAAAAAGACAATTTTTCCGTGTCCTGCTCACAAAGGAGAGTGTGCAAGAGAGAGAGACAGCTAGAGCTAGAGAGAGAGAGAGGAGTAATGGTGATGGCGGCAAGAGACATAGATGAACTGCCAAAAAACGCAGCAAACTACACAGCCTTAACGCCATTATGGTTTTTAGAAAGAGCTGCTAAGGTTCACCCAAACAGAAAATCTCTCATCCATGGATCTCGCCATTTCACGTGGCAGCAGACGTACCAACGTTGCCGTCGATTTGCCTCTGCTCTTTCTAACCATTCCATCGGACTTGGAAACACTGTAATTCTCTCTTCCTTCTATCTCTTACTTTTCTGTAAATTCATATTTCATATTACAGTTATTTTGCTTTCTCTTGATTTCTAGATTTTAAAAAAACTATCTATGACGGTAAAAACGGCCCCACAAAACGGTATTATATATATATATATATATATATATATATATATATATATATATATATATATATATATATATATATATATATATATATATATATTGCTTGCGACATCAATATCATTGAAATCGTGAAAACTTTTATACGCTGCATGCTGACTATTTGTTCAAAATCTTGATTTATATCTTTAGAGTGTGTTTGGATGAAACATTTTAATAAGGTAATGTAATGTTTTGAGAGAATTTAAAATGAGTTGTACAAAATTTATTGTGTAGATACAAAAATGAAGAATTGTTAAAATGATAAAAATTTATGGAGTATTTCATCTAAAATAAATTTAATCATTTTGAAATGACACAAAAAGCTAAAGAATTTGAAGTTGCTTTCATACTCCATAAAATGTATGTTACTATTATTTCTTCAAATTTTGCAAATTGATCCTCATATTTTCCAAAATTATAAAATTGACCCAAAATTTTTCAAAAACTTGCAAATTGGTCTTTAATAATTTTTAAAATTTATCTTTTGATCCTTCAAATTTTTAAAAATTGCAAATTAATCCTTACATTTTAATTTCTTAATTTGGCCCAAAAATTTTAAATTTTATAAAAAATAACCCCAAAAATCTAACAATGAATTATCTTAATACTCCATCCAAACAAAATAATTTAAAAATAAATAAATTTAAATTAAATAAATTTAAATTAAATTTTTTAAATTACTTTAAATTTTAAATATTTTTAAAATTTTTAATTACCTCCTTCAAACAATTTAATTGCAATGTTTATTATGGTTCAATAATTGCATGCTTTTAGGAGTTCAAAACAGTGAACTTCTTTGCCACGTGAAAACATGACATCTCGATTCCGTGATCTAGATCCTCGTCTTTCAAAGTTTTTACATCAACCTTTCAATAATTCTCAATTGGGTCATGCTAACGAGTGCCCCCTGGGTACTCTTTAAAGATACTAAATAAAGAAAATATTGACAAAAGTCAATATTTCAAATTCCAATACATTTTCAATGCATTAAATACACTCATTTTAAGAAAAATTTACCACTTTAATTACTTAAAGAGTCCCCAGGGGCACTCGTTAGCATTTCCCTAAATAAAATATTCTTCATTAATACGGTGAAATAAAAAGTAGTTAAAACGGTGAAATAAAAAAAAAATGATAATACATATATTAAAGATGATAGTCATATATTCCTTTCAAAAAAAAAAAGATGATAGTCATATAAGATTTTATACATTAAATTGTAAAATATATTTTAATTTCTATGAAATTCACAATTTTTATATTTAATATCTACAAAAAAAATTATTATGCAAAATATTGTCTCCAACCTCAGTATAATAGTAGTCAACAATAATTTTCTTGAAAAAAGACAAACAAATATATATTACTTATATTCATATTTATTTCACTACTTCAATCATTTTTCTATATCATTCACTAGATATATATCTAATAAATTGTGTACATAATTGAGGGATTAATATAAGAATTTAAGACACAAAAGATCCAGATCTCCAATGAAATAAAAGTATTTGGAATTTACTTTTAAAAAACAAACATAATAATTAAAGAGTTTAAAGATAGTGTACTGAGGGTGTAAATTAACTTTACACATACAACTAATCAAAATTCTTACACTTACTATGTTATATTAATTTTTTAATTAAAATTATATTTTAATTAGATACATGGTTGTAATTGATTAAGAGTGTAAAAATATTTTACATTATAAGTGTATATCATTTTTTTCTAATAATTAAATACATAAAAAAAGTTAAATATAACACCACGTGAACAAGAAAATCTAGAAACAATATCATTTTACAGGATTCAACTTAGCAGTGAAGATTTGATCTTGAAAACGTATTTCTCTTAAAGTTCAAATCTTCACTACAAGTGGATGGAAGAATTTATTTATTTTTAGAGGGAATGTCCATTTTAGTCCCTCACAAAAATTATAAAGGACATATTAGTCCCTGAGAAAAAAAGTTTCTATTAAATCCCTTATAAAATTTAACCGAGCTATATTAGTCCCCCAACTAATATTTTTTTTAAATATGTTTTTTTTCTTACTTTTAAACCGTAACTGGACTGTCAATGAAGACCCATTTTAGTCCCTTACAAAAAAAAAGAGTACAAATTAGTCCCTAAGAAAAAAAGTTCATATTTAATCCCTTATAAAATTTAACTGAGCTATGTTAGTCCCTTTTTAATATTTTTTTCAAAGGATTTTTTTCTATTTTTAAACTGTGACTGCACTTAACAAGATAGATCTGCTTTCAAAAATTGGAAACTTAGACAAGATAAACCAATTTTCTTCCAACATATCATGTGTATTATTTTTGCCACAAGTATTATTTACAAAAGTAAGAAATTAGCATAAATCACCCCAGTAGCGGAACTAAACCTTCTTAAAAGATCATTAACAATTGAAATAATAAAAACACCTAATACACAAGAATACATAACAAGAAAAATCGTAGTCACCCATCCATAAGTCTGATAATAAATCCAACAAAAAAAACATCATGGTATTGCGATGATTTATCTACAATTCATTCACAAATAATTTCAAATCGATAGTCGTAAAATAGGAGTCCAGTCACGGTTTAAAAATAGGAAAAAATCGTTTGAAAAAAATATTAAAAGAGAGACTAACATGGCTCAGTTAAATTTTGTAAGAGATTAAAGAAGGATTTTTTCTCAGGGACTAATTTGGACTCTCCCTTTTTTGTGAGGGACTAAAATGAGTCTTCACTAGCAGTCCAGTCACGGTTCTAAGTAAGAAAAAATCCGGTTTAAAAAAAAAATTAGTAGAAGGACTAACATAGCTCGGTTAAATTTTTTAAGGGATTTAATAGAGACTTTTTTATTCTCAGGGACTAATCTGTCCTCTGCAGTTTTGTGAGGGACTAAAATAGACCTTCACTCTTATTTTTATAAGTTGATAATAAAATTGCAATTGCGTGTTATCCAGCTCTCAATAGATCATTTATGTATTTTTTTTTTTATAAAAACTCATAATATTTATTGTATAAAATATTATATTATATTATATAAATAATCAAACATATTTTTAAATAAAATATACATTTTAAAATTTTAAAAATTATATATAAATATTTAATATAGATGAGAGATATTCTTAAACCAAGAGTAAGTTATTAACACTTACTCCAAATCTAGACCATTGATTCTTCTCAATCTAATGATTAAAAATATTATATAATAAATGTGGAGTAAGAATATTCCTTCTCGTCTTCTCGTATAGTAAGTGTTAATTTCTTGTATAATACAAATTAATAGTATACAAGAAATTTATAAAGTAAAATATAAAATAATTTAATATTAATTTAATTATATTATTAAATAATATTTAATATAAAAAATTGAATATAATATAGAAACAAATTTAGTAGAATGTCACAGTTCAATATATAATAATTTTGAGTAAATAACATAAATATATTAATATAATTTGTAAAATTTCTAATTATAGGGAACAGACTACTCGTGCTCCTTTAGATCCAATGGATAACAATTTTATGGGCGGAGCTAAAGAAAAAAAGTCCTTATAATATTTGGAATATAATTTTAAGATTTAAATCTTATATTTATGGAGTTTTTAGACTAAGGCTAGCATATAGTTTATAAATTTATACGATAATAAAAAGACCCGTTTTTAACCGTTCTTTTTATTGCACTTTATAATTTATTTATTAGTTTATTGTTTTTTTTTCAAATTTATTTTTCAAACGTTATTTCAAATAGCATATTTTAGCTTATAATTTACAACTTCTCATTTTCTCTTCCTCTTCTTCTTATTATTTTAACTTAAATCCACTATTATTCTTTATAATTTATTTTAATTTAAAATAAAATAATTATTTATTTAGAAGAGGGTTATATTTACTACAAGAGTAAGTCAATATAACTTAATCCACATCCTGACCATTTATTCTTTTCAATTTGATGGTTAAAAATAATAAGTAATTAATTGTGGAGAGAGAAAACTATTCCTTATTATGGTTAACCATTAGATTGAAAAGAATTAATGGTCAAGATGTGGAGTAAGTT
The DNA here is from genome assembly GCF_029867415.1 of Vicia villosa. Lineage (NCBI taxonomy): Eukaryota > Viridiplantae > Streptophyta > Magnoliopsida > Fabales > Fabaceae > Vicia > Vicia villosa. The sequence continues at coordinate 118,840 of NW_026705535.1, forward strand.
ATAATGACTTACTCTTGGAGTAAATATAACCCTCATCATTTATTTAATATTTTTACGTTATTTTAATTTATCAGCTAATTGAACTGGTAATTATACCAAACACTTCAATTAACTTATAAGCTATAAGTAGGGGTGTGCAAAATATCCGGTTTTGATGTCCAAATCCATAACCAAATCTAAATCACTTTTAAATATCCGGATATAATTGAATGTTTATTAACCAGTTTAGTTATTAATGGTTTGATTATTCATTCATATAATCTGGATATAACTAAATCGTTATTAACCAGTTAAGATATTTTGGATTCGGTTATAATACGGTTATTATCCAAATTCAAATATTTTAATTCTCAAAATAAATTATTTTTTTGAGAAAAATAATTTGGAAAAAAATAATTTTCAAAATTGGACTTTTTTTTAAAAATCGATTATATAATCATAACCAAATTTATAACCAGTTTTGATTAAAATATAGTTATGATTATAAATCCAAACCATTTAAATGGTTTTAAAATGATTATGGTTTGGTTTTTGAAAATAACCAACCATGCACATCCCTAGCTATAAGTCATTATCAACTATAATTTATAAACTATCAACTATCAACCATCAGTCATAAACTATCAGTATAAGCTAACTTATCAGTCAATTGTCATTTTTATCAAACATGAGCTAATATAAATTAATCCATTTTAACAGTTTTAGATTAAGAGTCTTTTTGTTTTGGCTTTTTAAAAAAATGATTTTTATAATATAACATAATTTTTTGTAAAAAAAATTTACAAAATTTTTTTCATAAAAATTTCATTTAAATAGTTCTTTTTAAATGTTATTTTAGATATTCATTATTTTATTTATTTATATTAAAATTTTTAAAAAATCACTTAATGTTAAAATTTTCTTTTTATAAAAAAAATCATTTTTAAAATATAAATTATTAAAAAGAATTACAATTTCGACTATCTTTTGATTTTTAATAATATATATTTATATTATAGAATGTCAAAACTAATTTTTTAATTTAGAAAAAATAAATATAAAAAATAAATATATTTTTTTAAAATAAAACAAATAACACTTAACATGATTTAAAAAATAGACGAAAATGACTAAACAACACAAACATGCAAGTTTTTTATAGAATTAAAATTGAAAATCTTGAATTTTTTTTGATTAACATATATTTGACCATTGTATTGTCTTACCCATTCTCTTTAATAACAACTACGCACTACTAATATTTAATATTATCCAGACCCAAATAATCCTTTAAGGTGTGCTCTCTATATTTAAAAGAAATGTCATTATAACTTACTGAATTTACGTTGTTAGAGTTTTCATACGTAATGAAAGCACCAAAAGATAAAAATAAAACAAATGGAAAAAGTAATCGTTATGGATATTGCATAAGATAACACAAAAAAACAAAAATTTGGACTTGTTTGATGGCGGTGCTGACATAGCTCACATTTTTATATTTTTGAAAAAGACAAACTCACAGTTAATAAAAACGAATATAGTCATTTTAGTAAAATTACTAATAAATATTAAGTTTAAACTTTATTTATCTTCATGTTAGAATGTAAATACTTTATTAAGCCATTATAACTGTTTTTGTTTAATTTTGTTTATCAATAATAAAATTAATCAATCTAATAATTTATAAAATATTATTTATCTATAAAAAATCATTATTAAACATATAAATATAAAAATATAAATAAATATAAAAAAATAAATTTATTTTCTAAGTGTAATAACTGAATTTCTATTTTAATATAATAAAATTTATACAATTTAACATAAATTATTGGTTTGGTATTTAAATATGACATCAATGTTTCTTATAATTTGCTAATGCAAATATATTATGAATATATATAAACTAACAATTAAAAAATTTAAAACATTTATAACAAATATTTAATTCCTCCCATTAAAATAAAAAAAATAGTCTTTTTATATTATAGTTGAATTAATAAATAACGATATTAGCCTATGATTTAAGAGTTCAATTTAATATTTTCTTTGAACATCTTTAGAGTTGCCAATTACGAACGTGTGGGGTACTATGATACTCCTTTTTTACATCTATATCAGGTCATATAATTTTACCATACTCTATTATTTTGGATCTATTTGTCATCTTTGTTTTTTATGGTGTTGAACTTTTTGCCAACCTAATTAAACTTGACTTTTAATTAATCATTTCACTTTTTTTCTAAATCCTATTTTGTCTTTTTCAATAGAGTTTTACTAAGTTAAATCTTTTTTAAAAGTATTTTTATGTTGAATTCCTTACTTGTATCCCAAAGACTTAAATTAGCATTTCTCTTTTTGGTATGTTCATTCCATTTCTCTTCTTGGTATGTTCATTTCATATTCTTCAACAATTTGCATTTGCAAAAATTATATTAAAAAATAATTATGCATTCTATATCTCTAATTATAAAACACTTCTAAATTTTTTATTTGTTTATTTATATAAAATTCTTCACAAATTTTTTTTTTAAGCAAGATTTTCATATAAGGGAGAACTAAGGGTTCTCCAACCCGATTACACAAATACACGGGACAAAACCCGACAAAAAGAAAAGATTACAAAATCAATTGCTACTTGCAAAATTCGTAGAAAGAGTAATTGGGGTGTGTAATTTTTCCACAAAACGACCACTTCCAAACCAAATGCTTAATATTCCAAACGGTATTATTCACATTCCAAACTTCACACATGTTTTAATATTTTTTCAATATACTCTTTATTAGAACTATCAATTTGTTTATAAAAATAAAAACTCATATTAAATATCTATAAAATAAAAAATAATTTAGTAATAATTACATAAAAATACACAGTAATTATAACCCTAATATTTTAATATGGGTAAAATATGTCACAGCGTTTTATATAGAGACTGATAGAGTAGTATAATTATTCCATACTTTTTTTTAATAATTATGATTAATTATTTTTGAAAATATATAAAAAAAACTAAAATATTATTTCCAAAAGGAATCAAATTCAAGGTCTTTTGAGCCGCATCCTATGTTATTACCATTAGATAACAAATAATTCTCATGATTTATAATAATATTAAATAATTTTAAATTTATTTTAAAAAATATAAAATTTATAAGCATTGGTCTCAAATCTAAGCTCCTTAAGTCACTTTACAAGATGAATTCTTCTTAATATTTCTAACCATAAATACATAACTTGATAAATCAAAATAAATATTTATTAAATAACACAAATAAATATTTATCTATTTCAAATAATATACAAATTTAAAAATAAAATTAATAAAATATAAATTTTAAATATAATTAATCAAATAAAAATAAATTAAATATTGTCTAACTGGAATTAAATAACACAAAAATAAATATTTATTTATTTCAAATTAATTCAATTAATTAAATAATAATTAATTATTAAAATAATTTTATTTTGGGAGTAAGGAAGTTTATTTTATTATATTGAATTTTGCATTTATAAGAAAGGGTGATGATAAGTTTTTTTAAGACATGTCTATCAGAATTACTTTCTCTTGTTTTAAATATATAAAAAAATAGATCAACAAAAATTAATATATTGAGCTTATCAAATAGTACATCTAATTTTATTGATAAATTTTTCTCATAAATTTAAAATCTTTTTAAAATGTTTTTTTTAATATTTTTCTTTTGTCATCTATCATCTTACACAATATTGTAATGTGTGACATAATTTTCTTATACTACTGCAACAGGTATCTGTCATTGCACCTAATGTTCCAGCCATTTATGAAGCTCATTTTGCAGTTCCAATGGCAGGGTCTGTGTTAAACACAGTGAATATTAGGCTATGTGCATCCACAGTAGCTTTTCTTCTTAGTCATTGTAATGCATCAGTTGTAATTGTGGATCAAGAGTTTTTTTCATTGGCAGAAGAAGCATTGAAAATATGGTCTAACAAAACAAACACATTCAAGCCTCCAATCTTAATAGTGATTGGCGACGAAAACTGCGACCCTAAATCGCTTAGATACGCGTTGAGCAAAGGCGCCATTGATTACGAGGAATTTCTTGGAAGTGGTGACCCGGAGTATAGTTGGAAAGCGCCCGAAGATGAGTGGCAGAGCATTACCTTGGGTTACACATCAGGAACTACTTCGAATCCGAAAGGTGTGGTTTTGCATCACCGAGGAGCGTATCTTATGTCTCTTAGTGCAGCAATGGTTTGGGGAATGAATCAAGGAGCTGTTTATCTTTGGACTCTGCCAATGTTTCATTGTAATGGTTGGTGCTATACTTGGACACTTGCAGCTCTCTTTGGAACTAGCATATGTCTCCGTCAGGTAAAAATAATGTGTGATGCAATACAAATGGCTTCTTTAGAATTTAGAAAAATTTAGTTAATCAACTATTTGAACAAAATATATGCAGGTATCAGCAAAGGCGGTATATGAAGCCATTAGCCAGTACAAAGTGACTCATTTTTGTGCAGCGCCGGTGGTCCTTAATTCGATTATGAATGCCACGGTTGAAGATACAATACTCCCTCTACCACATGTTGTTGATGTGAATACAGGTGGTGCACCTCCTCCTCCTTCTCTACTTTCCGGCATGTCCAAACTCGGATTTCGCGTGATGCACAATTACGGTCTGTCAGAAACCTTTGGCCCGTCCGTATACTGCGCATGGAAATCAGACTGGGATTCGCTTCCAGCAGAATCCCAAGCCAGACTCCACGCGAGACAAGGTATTCGCTATATAGCCTTGGAGAATCTTGAAGTAATGAACCCAGAAACAATGCAGCCCGTTCCGGCTGATGGTAAAACTATCGGCGAGATCATGATGCGAGGTAATGTGGTGATGAAAGGTTACTTAAAGAATCCTAAAGCTAATGAAGAGGCGTTTGCGAATGGGTGGTTTCATTCTGGAGATCTTGCTGTGAAACATGTAGATGGATATATAGAGATTAAAGATAGATCAAAAGATATTATTATTTCAGGTGGTGAAAATATAAGTAGTGTAGAGATAGAGAATACTCTATACTCACATCCTGCAATATTGGAGACATCAGTGGTTGCTAGGCCAGATGAGAAATGGGGGGAGTCTCCATGTGCATTTGTGACATTGAAACCAAGTGTGGATAATAGTGATGAAAAGAAGTTTGTTGAGGAAATAATGAGTTTTTGTAGGGATAAAATGTCTACCTATATGGTCCCAAAATCAGTTGTGTTTGGGCCATTACCTAAGACAGCTACTGGGAAGATACAAAAGAATCTACTGAGGGCTAAGGCTAAGGAGATGGGGGTTGTGATGATGAGCAAGTTATAATAATCAAATTAGAGTAATATAGTTGTTGCTTAATATTTCCTTTGACCCAAAATAAATTTCATATCTAATATAATCATTATCCCAAAATAAATATCGTTTTTGATTTTTGATGTAATTTTAATTTTTATCTTTCAATTATATCCATCAAATTAATATTTTCAATTTATTATTCTCTTAGAAATGTTTGTGCAATGTTTTCTGCAAAATAGGCCTCCTATGAACCATATACGAAGTGGGTGTAGTATAAATTCGGCCACTAATTCAACTACATCTTTACTCTGTTATAAATTTTGGATTGATGTGATTTTCCATTGTATCACTTCTATTTATAACATTAATATTTACGAAATTGACTTAAAATATTATTATATATGATTTTGTAGTAGTCTATTATAAGAATGAAAATATAGGGTTAAATATGTTTTTTTTTCCTATAAAATTACTAAATTTTGTTTTTGTTCCTATTAAAAAAAATGACATGTTTTGGTCACCACAAAATTATTATGCACGTAGTTTTAGTTCCTACTACTAAACGGATATGTATTTTTGAATGATTATTTTACAGATATGTTTAGAACGTTATAAAAAGTTCTTCGAAAAAAAACTCAAAATTTAATTTCTAAGTCGAGATTTGCGTTACTTTTATCATTATCTTTTGAAATTTAAAAAATTCATATTTAATTCTTCTCATTTTAAAAAATTATATAATTTGCTAAAGAAATATTTTATAGTATTTTAAACACGTGTGAAAAAAATTATTCAAAAATTTAAAAGTTTAAGGGTAATTAAACTGTTTTCAAAATTTTAAAAAATAGCAGAGATTAAAACTGCATGCATAAAAATTTTGTAGGGACTAAAATATAAAAAAATTTATAGGGACTAAAAATGAAATTTGAGATATTTATAGAGACTAAAAATATACTTAACCCAAAAATATATACAATCAGGGAGAACCAGTCATTCTTTCTATATCTAATTTTCTAACAAGAAAATGATGATATGGATACATAATGGCATTGGTAAAAAAAATATATGAAACTGGAAGCTTATTACTAATATGAGGAAGTGATATTAGTTGATCACCATATGCATCACGAATTGATTCACAATCGACTTCGATATGCTTGATGTGTTCATGAAAAGTGAGATTTGCATCAATTTGGATGACACTTTTATTCTAATCATAAGATGATGTAGGCCTTCTTTGAGGAAATCCAAGCTCAACCAAAAGATTGTGAATCCAAATTATTTTTGAACGAGTAGCAGACATAGCACAATATTTATTTTCATTGGAAGATTTAGAAAATTACTTCTTACTTTTTTATGAGATCAATGAAGAGCCAAGAAAAATGCATCAACTAATGACCAGTCGTCTAGTGTCAGGACACCCTGCCCAATCAACATCACTATAAACATTCAATCAATGGACTATACTATAAGGAAAGAATAAACCAAGATGTGAGGTTCCTTTCAAGTAGAAAATTATATGACAAACTTATGTCAAGTGAAGATGGCGAAGAGAGTGCATAAATTGACTTACTAGTTGAACATCAAATAATATGTAATGGCAAGTAATAATCAAGTAATTAATGCTACCCACAAGGTAACGATACGACAAGGGATCAATCAAAAGATCAACATTATCATGATAATTTTTAATATTAACCTCAGGAAGAGTTTCCAGTGAATTTGTCGATTAGATACCAGCCATTGAAATCAAACTTATGGTGTACTTGTGTTGATGGAGGTAGATTCCCTTAGGTGTATATTGAACCTCAAGACTAAGAAAATAATGTAGGTTAACAAGATCTTTCATATGAAATGAGGCCTATAACTATTGTTTAAGTTGTTGAATGGAAGCGTGATCAAAATCAATGATAACCATATCATCAACATACAAAAGAAGTATAATAATACCCACAGTTGTGTTATGAATAAATAAAGAGGAATTGTTCTAACTCTGAGTAAAAAAGAACCTAAGTAGAGTGGAACAAAATTTCTCATACCGTGCACAAGGCGCCTGTTTCAAACCGTATAATAAGCACTTAATCATGTACACACCCTTAGATGAAGAGAATAGACCTTGAGATGGATTCCAATAAATATCTTCAATTAGGTCACCATAAAGGAAGACATTATTCGTATCCATTTGATAAAGAAACCATCCATTAGAATCATCTATAAAGAGTAGACTATGAACTGTTGTCATCTAGGCAACCGATGCAAATATCTTATCATAATTAATTCCACATTCCTACTTGTTTTACAAGGAAAGCAAAAAGCCTTAATGCGGTTAAGGGAACCATCAGAGTTTAGTTGCATATAATACATCCATTTGTAGTCTTGGGTTACAAATGAATTTTCTACTTGCAAAGAACTAGAGCAAAAAACAAAATGAGACATTCATAAGGAAAAGAATGCAATATGTTCTTTGTCGAAAACTTCCTCGATTAGTTCATCAAAATGACCAGTAATAAAATTTGTGAAGCAAGCACGCTCCGAATTAAAACCTATCTTATCTTGTTTTTGGATGGATAGGTTAAAAACTTCACTAGTCGGTCAAAGACTAGCGATGGCAGCCACATCAAGCAATGTTGGTGTAACCATACCACAATGCAATTGAAAGGTGTTTGTTGAACTTTCCAAAAAATGAAGTGCAACATGTAACATTTTTTTCCTGTATGTAGGACCTACCCTAGATAGTTGAATCAATATGAAAAGACCTTTATCCTTCCAGGTCTGTCCTTTCTTGGCTTCTACCTTATTTAGCCAAATGAGATAGTTTAACTGATCAGTATATGGGGCTGAACAAAAATGCGACAAGATATATAGGTGAAGTATAAAGGTTTATTTACAGCCAGAAAAGGTTTGGTATGGTCATAACAAAGGAAAATATAACTAACCTTTTCTATGTTCATGTTAAGGCTAGGGAAAGGACCTAGAAAAGCATGTGTTGCATCAGAAATGGTATGGAATTAATACCCAAGACTTCCTAATTAGGGTTTTTTCTTTCTCAAGTAGAGGTTCAAGAACAAACAGTTGATTTCCAGCAAGAATCGATGTCCTAATAGATACAATAAGAGGAATATGTGGTTTTCAAGTTGATTTAAGAGTCATTTGATTTGAAACGAGTAGGGATTATGAAGAAATTTGAGAGTTTTTTTTTTGTAGAGAAGAGCTTGAAGTTCTCTGAACTTTTGCGCTGAAGAAAGAAAAGAGAGGAATGGAGAAGAAAACTATCTATAGCTTAAGGAAAAGACTTTTTATTTTTCCAAGAAAATCAGTAAATATTTGACTAGTGTCCCACGAAAGGTGAGAGAAGAGAAGATGATATTCCGAGTGGCCCATGTTCTCCTAGGAAATTAGAACCATGATGGTTTTCCTAGCTTCGCACATCTCGATAAGACGTTTTAATAGGTAGCCATGATGGTAGTGACATTTTAAATAGTGTTTGGAACTTCAAAAACGCCACATGTCTCTTAAAATGAATCAAAAGTGGCATTTTTAGGGGGCAATTTATTTACCAGGAAATTTTATCATATAAAAGAAGAAGTTGTCGGAAATTCTGCACAAGCAAAAAACAAGGTTTTATACTTTTCCGACCATGGGTTGGTTCAAGAAAAAATGTAAACAATCGACCTGCTTAGTTTTGGTTTGGGACTTAGCGTTATTTCCAAAGGTTTGAAGATGGCTAGTTCGATGGATCAAAGGAGATTCAACGAAGGAAATTCCAAAATCAAATCAAGTAACTGTTTTTTGATCTTATCTAGGAGCACTAAAGACACGTGAAAATCAATCGCAGGCAAGTGAAACGTGCAAAGATGACGTGTCAGATGGAAGTGATTTTAATGTTGAAGATAATTATTTTTACAAATACTATAAATAGGGATTCTAGTGTTAGGATTTGGGTAGAAAATCATTGTAAACTTCAATATGCACTCAAAGTATCCACACATAAGCGAGAATCGAGTTTCTGAAGGAAATGAATGTCCGTCAATTTTTACTTAGGAAAATAAAGTTTTAATTTTCTTTTTAAGTTTGTTTATTTTTCTTTTTAACTATCAATTCGACCTAGTCAAATTGTTGTCCTTTATAAATTTTTACTTACACTTTATTTAACACTTTTTTTGGCACAATTGACATTAAACTCACAATGACTTAATTGCATACTTTTTTCCAGTGAAATCACATAATTGTTGGAAATTATGGGCAATCAATTCCCATGGGTGTGTTCCAATATGACAAAAAGTGTGTAACTGAGTTAATGACGATAAATGCATTGCCAATAGTTCCACATAAAAAGTAGTGGTTATTTTAAATTAAAATCATTTAAAAATAATTAAAAATATTAAACTCATCAAGAGGATAAAGTGCCACATGGATAAATATGATGGTCCCAAGCATTATATCACTTGTCTCATCCAAACAAAAATTTGCCGGTGTCGCCACCAGCAACATCAGCTCTGGCTCCAGGACCAGGTCCGAAGGCGTGGCCATGGAGGAGCTAGTGACTGCTTGTAGGCGGAACTTGAGCACTTATGCATGACGCGTCAGAGCAATCAGGTTATCTGTAGCGTTAATGAGGCGGTGTCGTTGGTGCTCTAGCAGTCGGCCTTTGAACGACATACGGAGGCTTGATTTTAAATGTTGCTCACGATTTTTGGTCTTTGCTTAAAGTTTGAATTTCCAATTCGAAATATGTAAATTTCATGAAGTGGTGCATAAGGTAACTCTAGGAAAACCATTGCAAACTTATGCTGAAAATGTGTTGTTTCATCAAGAGTTACAAACATGTGAAACAACACATGCATGGCCTATAAATGCATTATTCATAATTCAAAAATCATACAAAAAATCATACATCCTCTTAAATATTCCAGACACTCTTCCTTGCATTCGAGTTCTTTGCCATTCTTATACAGACTCAATTAAAAGGCTAAATTGTCATGGGTATTCTTGCGTTCCTACTATAAGACTATAAAGAGAGTGCTTGAAATGCTTTTAAGAAAAATGAGTATATTTACGATTCATACCAGGGTCCATTTAACCTTACTGAAATTTCTAACAGTCTTAAAAGTATTCAAACAATGGCTTTCAAGGCTGCAATTTCAAGCATTAAAGTTATGAACCAGGACCTCGTTAAGTTGGAACGCTTTGATGGAACCAACTTCACCAGATGGCAAGATAAAATAAAATTTCTCCTAACTTCCTTAAAGGTTCACTACGTCTTAGATCTATACTTAGCATCGATTCCATAACCAACCAAGAATGAATCTGATGAACTAAAAAAGGAGCGCAAGAAATGTAAGTAGGATGAATTATTATGCCGTTGACATATCTTGAACACAATTTCTGACCATCTATATGATCTCTATACAGAAACCCAATCTGCAATAGAAATCTTGAAAGCACTCGAATTCAAATTCAAGAGTGAAGAGGAAGGCACAGAAAAGTTTTTAATTTCTTCAACAGAAAATTGAAGTGGTTATTGATGATGTTGATGGTGATGTTCGATTTTTTCTTTGATTATTTAAAGACTGATAATTAAACCCTATACCAGTAAATATTTTACCTTATTTCCTAACTTGAAGAATTTCATCCAACACATCAGATCCATTGTTCAACATTCTTATGGATTTGGTCATGTTTTCAAGTTTAGAATTAAATAAGGTTACCTCTTTTTGAAGATCAAGGACAGTAGATGACAGTTTCTCTTTTTCAACCTACAATTGAGATATAATTTCCTTCTGTTTTTCCCCTTATTGACAGACTTATTCACTTTTGAAGAGCAATTCTTTGTAAGAAGCAGCCAGCTTATCATAAGTTATTTCTTCATCACAGGGTTCTACATTAGAAGCCTGCCTTCCAGTTAAGACAGTAACAAGTTTGGCAGATTCATCATCAGGATTACTTTCCTCGTCAGACCAAGAAATAGAAAACCCTTTAAGTTGTTTCTTGAGATAGGTAGGGCATTATTCTCTAGTATGTCTAAATCCTTCACATTCATGACATTGAATACCTTTACTTTGATTGGCATTTTCTTCTGTTACAACTTTTTTTTAGTATCATAGTTCTTGCCGATGTCAGGACTTATGTTCTTGACATTTGATCTAAACCTTCTATCTACTCTCCTCAGTACCTAGTTGAATTGCCTCCCAAGTAACACAATAGCATTGGATAACCCTTCATCAGTATCCAGGTCACATTCCTCCTCTTTATCTATAGTGTTAGATATAAAAGCTATGCTCTTGTTCTTCTTTTCAGATCTATCATTGATAGCCAATTCTAAAGTTTGAAGTGACCCAATAAGCTCCTCCACTTTCATGTTGTAGATGTCTTGGGCTTCTTCAATAGCTGTGACCTTCATGTCAAACTTCTTAGGCAAGGACCTGAGAATTTTTCTAACAAGCTTCTCCTCTTACATCTTCTCTCCCAAGGCACTAGATAAATTGGCAATATCAAGAATACTCATGTGAATGTTAGGGATAGAATCATCAAATTGAGTAGTGAGAAACTGAAGTCTTAACATTTTCACCTTAGATGTGCCTTCATGAGTGGTCTTGAGAATTTCCCAAGAATCTTTGGCCAGAGCACATGTGTTTATCAGTGTGAACATATTTTTATCAACTCCATTGAATATGACATTCAAAGCTTTGGAGTTTCCAAGAGCACATTCATATTCTACCTTAGACAAGTCCTTTGATGGATTCAATTCAATTGTACTCTTCACCACAGGGTGTTCCCAACCTTTGATAACTTCTTTCAAGGTTTTGCTATCCATATATTTTAGAAAAGCCATCATACGAGCTTCCTAGTAATCATAGTTGGTGCCATCCAAAATAGGTAGTCTGTTAACAAATACTCCTTCCATAGTACCAGAAAATATTTTCCGTGGAGCTCACCCAATATATAGAGTAGGGTGTCTACTCTGATTCCAATTGAAATTCGGGCACTTACAAAACAAATGTCAAGAATGATCTCCTAACAACATACAATATCAAGACAAATGTTATAACATATGCTGACTGACATCACAATTATCAAAACTGAAATAAAATGAAGAATGATAAATAACACAATAAATTGTTAACCTAGTTCAGTGCAACAATACCTAATGTGGGGGCTACCAAGCCAGGAAGGAAATCCACTATAATAGTATTAGTTCAAAGCCTAAACAATCCTAGTTTACAACTTTTCTCCTAATTACTACCCCGTGCAACTTCTACCTAGAAATTGACATTTAGATATGAGAAATCGACATCTCACTTCCAATCACCTCAGTGATAAAAACAGTCACACACACCTTGTGACTAGAGGAACCAAATAGAAATATTACACTTTCAAATAAACAATACTTGATCTTACTTAAAAGTTTTGATCAAGAACAGTATTCAACTCTTTTGCTTAAAAGCTTCAAGAGTGAGAACAAACAGTCCACCTTAATGTATTAGAAGATACATGAGTGTCCACCTCAATGTATTAGAAGATACATGAGTGACACACAAGTATAACACACGAAAACCTTAAAGGACTCCCAAAACACCAACCCTTATTTGCACTCACGATTTCTATCTGTGAATGCTTACAAAACTAAGTTTAGCAAGTCCTTATATATAAACTCCTGCAGTATGTGCTTGGACTCTGAAATAAATCTAATCTTCTCCTTTTTTTTAATTAGCTGCAAGATCTTCACACAAAATAGAAACAAATCAAATCAAATCAAATAATAGTTTCCTAAAAAAGTCTCAAAGATCCTTTTTTTTAAACTAAAACAAATTTGCATTTTTCCTAAAAACTCCTTGATTGGTTGCACCTGTATGAGTGTCTGAATCTTCCAGAATCTCATATTTTTCAATTAAATTTTCAAGGATTAAAATGTAGTGTGAATTGTCAAGATGTTCTAGTTTGGATGTCACAATATCTTTGTAGAACATATGTCAAAACACATGACACTTGAACCTGTTATAATAGTTGGTCAAGATGTTTCAACATCTTGTTCAACATCAGTTAAGAACCATGTTTTAGAAAAATGAATATGCCAATAAAAAAACCATGGAACTAACAAACACCATCTTTGAACAAAATACCATAAAGTCAACATTTGTGTTTTAGGCATTTTTGTTGACTTTTGCAATTGAACCAATGAACTTGAATTCCTCTTGAATTGCCTTATGGACTAAACAATTAACATCATGCCTTGCAAAAGATGATCTTATAACAAATTTTTATGATAAAAGAATGACTAGAATGTGTAGTTCCATATCAAAACCCTAGTTTGAGCATATTCCACTAAGCAATGATGAAACCCTAACTTGATGAACTTATGAATTTGAAACTTCTTGATGAATGGCCTTGCTTTAAGAAATCTTGAGAAGTGAATATGTTTAAGTATCTCATTGCTTGATGACCTTGAATTAAAAGAAAACCCTAGTTATATGGTCCTTGATCCTAATGCCAAGATTTTATTGATGATGCATGATTTATGTATGACCTAATGGAAGGTAGATACATATGAGGAGAATAAAGTATACAAGCCATATAATTTGATAAAAGGTAGGAAAAATTTAGGGTATGACATACATGAGGTGGAGGTTCTCGTGAATAAAATAAAAGCTGCAAAAATAGACATTCCCGGAACTTTTCATGTTGAAGCAATCATTGAAAAGTTGCCACCTTAGTGGAAAGGATACAAAAAGAAATTGTTGCATTGTTCTAAGGACTTCTCTCAAGATAAAATCCAAAAGCACGTTTGAATCAAGGAGGAATCGAAGGAAAGGGAGAAATCTGATTCCGCTATATTTTCCAAGGCCAATAATGTTACCTCTAGTGGAAAAAGGAAACGTGATGACATGAAGAATCATATCGACCAAAAGAAGAAACATAACAAGTTCAATAATTCTGGTGGTCCTAAAGGTCCAAAAGAAGATGTTACGTATGTGATTAACATGAACACTATGCTCGATATTACAGGCACAACAAGTCCAAAAATAAGATCAATGCAGCGCATGCAGATGACAACATAATCGCTACAGTAAGCAAAATAATGGCAGTCAAAGGCAAAGTACAGGAATGGTGGTATGATACATGGGCTACCGTACATGTTTGTTATGACAAGGTTGTTTTCAAAACCTATAAAGAGGCAAATGATGGACAGGAAGTACAAATGGGAAATCTAGTACGATCTAGATTTATTGGAACCGGGTCCGTCGAACTCAACTTCACTTTCGAAAAGAAAGACACCCTTGTCAATGTGCTTCATGTCCCGGACATGAATAGGAATATTTTTAGTGGGGACTTGTTGGATAAACCAAGTATTAAATCTATATATGGACAGGGAAAACATATATTGACTCGCAATGGTGTATTTGTTGGAAAAGAATATTTCACTGATGGAATGTTCAAACTCTGTATTATCGACAATATTATTCATGAGATTTATAATTCTGCTTACATGCTTGAGTCTATTTCTTTATGGCATAATAGATTAGAACATACCGATATTAGTTCTATGAAGATACTAATTAAATACGGATTAATCTTATGTAATATAAATGATTTTAAAAAATGTGAATTATGTGTTAAATCAAAGATGGTTAAGAAACCTTTCAAAAATATTGAAAGAAATACAAATCTACTTGATCTTGTATATTGAGATTTGTGTGAATTTAACGGCATGTTAACTCGTGGGGGAAATAGATATTTTATTACATTCATCGATGATTCTTCTGGATACACACATGTATATCTTTTAAAGCATAAAGATTATGCCTTTAATGCCTTTAAATTTTACAAAGCAGAAGTGGAAAATCAATTAAGTAAAAGTATAAAATTCCTTAGAAGTGATAGGGGCAGTGAATACTTTTCTACTGAATTTGATGATTTTATGAAGAACATGACATAATACATGGATGTTCAACACCTCAGACACCACAACAAAATGACATGGCCGAGAGAAAGAATTGAACATATCAAGAGATGATGAATTCGATGTTGGTGCAATATGAATTACCATTCAATTTGTGGGGTGAGGCCTTACTATCCACTTGCCACATAATTAACAGAATTCCTTTAAAGAAAACCAGTATTTCTCCATATGAGGCATGGAAAGGCAGAGCGCCAAATATCGATTACTTTAGAGTGTGAGGCTGTGTAGCCTACAATAAAAACATGGATCCTAAAATAACTAAGTTTGTTCCTCGAGGGATAGAATGTGCCTTTGTAGGATATGCACAAAATAGTAAAACATATAGACTTTTAAACTTAGAGTCTAATGTAGTTGTAGAATCTCGGGATGTAGAATTCTTTGAAAATCTTATCACTAACGATAAGGAATCTGAGTTGGTCGCTAATAAAGAATCTTGTGAAGAAAATACTTCTTGGATTGTAGAAATATAACCTGAAAGAACTTCTTGGATTATTGAAACAAGACACAAGCCTACGATAAGCAAGAGAGTCCAGAAAACAAAGAATCTAGTACTAAACTAAATTGATCCTCAACTTATTGCCTTTTATCTAGTTGAAGGAGATTGTGAGAATTTTGTTCCGAGCATTTCTATTATTCTTCAAGTAAAGGATGATCCTAAAACCTACAAGGAAGCAGTATCTTCAAGGGACTATTCCTTTTGAAAAGACTCTATCCAAGATGAAATGGATTTGTTAGACGCTTGGCTTACGTATCTAGAAGGGGGGTGAATAGATATTTCAAAATTTATTTCGGTTTTCTTAAAAAATCTGGCGAAAGCGTTTAGGAATTGACTTGCGTCTACTCCGAACCGCTACGGGAAGGATCAGATATGTTTTTAAACCACAAACTGATTTTGTTGTGAAGATGGAAATACTATCAGAGAATCAACAAGTTATGCTACGATAAATCGTTTAAGTGTTTAACTTGGATAAGCTAGTTTCCAATGACTTTGATTGATGAAAGTAAGCAATATATCAAAAACGTGGTGTATAATAACCAAATTGAGTTATGAATCAATGTGTGGTGACTTATGATGTGTATGCAAAATTTTATCACACAAGTTTACACTTTGATTCGTTAATCAATTTTCGATTATAACCATAAATAAGCACTACGTAATCGAAAAGATAAAAGCGATAATGAACACGATATTTGTTTAGGCAGTTCGTCGACCGTCCTCGCTACGACTACATCTGTCCCCAATTCCAAACGGGAATTGGGATGTCTTTCATTATGATTGAAAAGAGTTTATACAAGAAGATAACAAAGCAATAACGATAAACCGAATATGTTGATTCTTTGTATTCAGTGTGGCTGACTTGAGGGTATATGATATGGGCATTAGATCTGGGGCGTTTGATTTGAATGGGTGGAGAGCCAAAGGTTAGATTGTGAGGGATCATGGTAAACTATAGAACCGCAGGCACATGGGATTACTGGAAGAAATTTTGTAAAAAAAATATGGAGAAGGCCAGGGATCGAACCCTGGACCCTAAGGATAAACACTCACGCGCTCACCATCTCAACCATGCACAGTTAGTCGTTTAACCTTTCCGCCCAATATATTATATATAGAATCAAGAAAAAACCAAACAAAAACAGGCGCCAAATTCAAACACGCCAATGACGCCCTGACACCTCATCGTCTTCTCCAAAGAAGACCTGTAAAACCTGTGACTTTTGCTACGATTTTGCTACAAATATTTCGTAGCCTATGCATTTGGAAAAAATAGCGAATAGAGCACCCCTTAGCATAAATATTTCGCGACACATCTGAAAGCTTCGTATTGACCATACGAATCCAACCACACCATCAATTTGCCCTGATTTTCACTCTAACAGAAAGCCCTAATTTCAAATTCTTTAAAACCCTAACGGCCAACAATGGTGGTTCGTGTTTAAACCATACAAACCCCAATTAAACCACCCAGAAACGTTCAGAGCATCAACAATAACCAGAATACACACTTAAATTTTAATGAGAATGCATAAATTGTTCTCACCGATCCAAAATCGAAAACGACATACCTTGGCTTGTATGGAGGAATTCTGGGGTTGTTGATGTCGCGTGAGTATCCAGGAAGCTTCAACAAACACCAGTGAACATATATCAATGCTTAGAATCCTTTGAAATGCCTCCAATCTCCAAAACCGACCTTGAGTTTTTTTGAGTTTTTTTTGTGAAGTTGTTAGAATGTTCTTGGCTGCAAACCCTTGTCCGAAAATCCCCCTTTTCATTTGCCAATGTTGTATATATATAAGCATTGCATTAGGTCAACAATTATAGATAAAATCTTGGTTAATTGGAGTGATTGGGATTTGATTTAGAACTTGTACGAAAACCTTCCAAAATTGGCTAAAATTCAATCTTCTCTGACCAATCTCCATTAGCACGAAATTGAATCAAATATATGATATTTGGATGATTAATATTGATTCTAAGCCAAAACCAAATCACATCTTCCATATTTTTTCAATTATTTGATTTAAATAGTATTTTTAATGAATAAAAATTCAACAAAAAATAGGATAAAAACCAAATAATTGTGGGATTGGTCTTGGGCATTCTTGGTGACCTCATAAGCAAATTTGGATCATAAAAGGTCAGACCCATTTGCAAAGAATTCCAATTTGAACCTTCTTTTTTCATATTTGGTCCTCCAAAATCAACCAACTTTGATCAAGCATATCTCACTCAATTTTTAAGCTAATAAGGAGTTCTAATACTTTTTGGAAACCTCAAGAGGTCCTCTACAAGCCACTTTGGAACATATTTTTCATTTGGAGCTTTTATCTTGATCATATCCTCTTTGACAAAAAACTACTTTTGGAGGATGCCTGAAAATGACCTGTAATCTTTTGCACTGTATCTCTCAAATGAATCATTTCTAGCCCTGGCTTGTGAGAGACAAAGTTGTAGAGAATCCAATTTCCTTCAAAATAGGCTTTGAGTGGGGAATTTTTGATGCTCCATGTGAAAGTTATGCCCAGTCAAAGTTGGGTTGACTTTCTCCTAAGAAACCCTAATTTGAACCTTTTTGTGTTTGTTCATCTCTGAGTTTCTATTAATGGAATCATGATCAATATTTGATCAAATGATGGTTATGCACCTCTATACTTGATTTTTGACCAATAATCATAGGTTTGAATCATGCTTTGATTGTAGTTGACCTTCTGGTTTGAATCAGTTGACTGTGGATCTTGGGATTGTTTGAGCAAGGCTTTGGAATTGAATCTTGAACTTTGAATTATTGTAAATGGAATATGGAAGGCAAATTTTGGGGTATGACACCATGAATCAAAAACTATTGTTGAGTGTATGCTTGCACTTACATACTCCCCCTTTTTGATGAAGGCAAATATTGTTTGAATGATGTAAGTTGATATAAGCTCCCCCGTACTTTAGTATGTAAGCTCCCCCGTACTCTCATACTCTCATATTACTCCCCCTTTGACAACATCAAAAATGAAACATAGAGGGTAATAGGAGAAAACACACAGAATAATAATATTCAAGAAAAGAAAACATACTAGATTATAATTTATAATGGCCAAAGTTAAAGTAGGTCACAATTATAGAACAATGATATAGTCAAGATAAAACAAACATAAGAAAATGATATGATATGCAATGCTATGGACTAATGGAATGCAATGATCTCCTAACATTTCCCTCTCCCATGGTAACGGCCACCTATTCCTTTTTGAAATCCTTGAGGACGATCCTCTTCAACTTGCTCAAGTAGTTCAAGAACGCTCCTGTTGAGAATGTTAAAGTTTTGACTCAGGTTTGCATGATGATTGTTCGCTGTTTCCTCAAACCTGTTTTGTCTTTCAGTGAGATTGGAGGCAAACGTTTCAAAGTCGCTTTTATGCTCCTGAGCTAATCTTTGTAGATTCTCAAACTGAATTTGTTGCTCATTGTAGCGCTCTTGTTGGAGTTGTTGCATACTCTCAAACTGTAGATGTTGTGCATCATATCATTGTTGTTGAAGAAGCTGCATATTTTCCAGCATGGTGATGATACTAGATTGATCAGGTTGTGGCGGAGCTGTATATCCCCAAGGGATTTCCTCTTCTTGATGTGGTACATAGTGCCAATTTGAATTGACATCTTGAGGAACATCTTCCATTACATGATCATCATCAATATTCATGTCTAGTTCAGGTTCTTCTTCTTCATTTCCTCCTTGTGCACAAAATTCAGCAGGATCATCATAGTTGTAGATGATCTTTCCGGTGCCCTTTTGAATTAAGTAGTATGCTTTCTTCATTGGGTCCCAGTGGTATCCCATAAGGGTTAAGGTTGTTTGGGAGAATTCCTGTGGTGGTTTGATTCTGATATATGTTAGCCCATCAACCATCACAATTTTCTGGATTATAGATCCATAGCATAAGGTCGTTGTTTTCTGCTTGACCTCATAGAACTTGTTGGCCAGAAAGTGTGGCCAGTGAACACGAGTCATGTTTTCAAGCAAATACATCAAGATTATCTCATTCCGTTCAATCCTATAGTAGCCACCTAACCGTGGCCTAATGATGCGAGATATAATCCAATTCAGCAGCCTAGGATTTCTTTTGAGATGCCCTGCAGTGATTGACTCATTTGGTTTGTCAAGAATGGTTGGGTCCTTGAGAATTAAGCGCATGTAAGCCATATGATCATAGTTTGCAGGAATTGCACCTTCAGTTATACGAAATTCATCATTTTTCATAGTGAGACCAAAGATACTCACCCAAACTGGTTTATCAACAAAATGTGAGCATGAGCCCATCTTAAACCGAAAAGTGCAGCCATCGACCGTCTATAAACCAGCATAGAAAGCATGAACTACATCCTCATTATATGCGGTGTCACACTCTAACAGTGGACCAATATTCTGATGTTGAACTAAACTAGTAATTTCCGGAATGTTCATTTGGTCGGCTACCTTAGGGTTATACACATACTGCTTAATAATCTTCCTTTTCAGATGATATTTCTTAAATTCAGCCCTACAATCTGGATGAACAAGGGCAAGAGCACTTACCGGTCGAGAAGCGGATCCGGACGCGATTTCTTTTCCTTTTCTTGACTTGGGAGGCATGATGTTGAGATAGATTGAGTGGAGATGTTGAAGCAAATGAAGTTGGCTGAGAATTTGAGAGGTTTGATGCCAGAAGAATTTGGGTTGCTGTAGGAGAGATTAGGGTTGAGGGAGAGGATGATGTAATATGAATGAATAGAGAGAAGAAATGCATGGGCCGGGTCGACCTAAAAGCCCAAATTTGGGAATTTAAGTCCTAGTGCGTCGACCTAAAATGAGACTGCGTCGACCTAAAAGAAGCAGTGGCTTTATCTTTTATTTGACAACAGAATAGGTCGACCTAGAGATGGGGTAGGTTGACGTAACTGGCAATTGATTTCTTCTTTTTAAAAAAAATTCAATAGGTCGACGTGTATATGATTTAGGTCGACTCAAAATGCATGAATTGCAGCAAATACATAAAAATATGAATGTACATGTTTGAGATATCAGATGCAATGTTTATTTTTATAACTCTTCAATTAGACACGACTATGTGTATGAGAATATGCTCGTGATGAACAATCTATATGTAATTTGAGAAGTAATGATAAGCACTTAGGATGTCACTATAAGCATGTTAATTGATTTCATAATACAGAATCAATAATATTTTTTGAAGTGAACATGCTCCCTCGATCAATGTAGTACGATTCTTGACAAGTTGCGTATTACTTTCATACTAGAACAGAATGTTAGCATCAATAATGTAAAATATAGATAGACATGAATATAAATAGATAGCCATAACCACATTTAGCTCAAATTAGAGATATCTAATATCCCTAATTCTTTGCGAATGTTGAAGAAAGGCTCGGTTGCAATAGGTTTAGTGAAGATGTCCGCTAATTATTTCTTGCTCTCAACATGTTCAAACACAACTTCCCCTTTTTCTACATGATCTCTTAAGAAGTGGTGCCTTATTTCTATATGCTTGGTTCGTGAATGTAGAACAGGATTTTTGCTTAAGTTGATGGCGCTTGTGTTGTCACACATGATTGGTATGCGGTCAAGTTTGATGCCAAAATCAATAAGCTGCTGTTTGAGCCATAATATCTGTGCACAACAACTTCCGGCAGCTACGTATTCTGCTTCGGCTGTGGATAACGCGAATGATACTTGTTTTTTGCTGTGACAACTTATCAATGAATTTGAGAATAGATGACATGTGCCACTAGTGCTCTTTCTGTCAGATTTGCATCCAGCTAAGTCGGAGTCGGAGAATCCCACCAAGTAGCATTCATTTCCCTTAGGAAACCATTGACCATATGTGGTAGTTCCCCGGAGGTATCTTAGAATTCTTTTTACAGCCTTTAGATGTGATTCCTTTGGGCAATATTGGTATCTTGCACACATGCATACGCTAAACATAATGTCCGGTCTTGAGGCCGTGAGATACAATAGAGAGCCTATCATGCCTCGGTATAATTTTACATCAACCTCTTTACCGTTTTCATCCTTGTCTAGGTTACCATTTGTGGCCATAGGTGTGTCAATTTCCTTTGCCTCACTCATCCCAAATCTCTTTAGTAATTCTATGCAATATTTGGTTTGGCTAACGAAAGTTCCATGACTTAGCTGCTTGATTTGTAGACCAAGGAAGAAGTTCAATTCCCCCATGAGGCTCATCTCAAATTCACTCTGCATAAGCTTAGAAAATTCTTTGACAAGTTTTGCATTAGTTGACCCAAATATTATATCATCTACATAAACTTGAACCAGAAGTATATCTTTTTCTTTTCTTTTAATGAAGAGAGTAGTATCAACTTTACCCCTAGAGTATCCTTGACTAAGTAGAAATTTGCTTAAACGCTCATACCAAGCCCTAGGGGCTTGTTTGAGACCGTATAAGGCACGTTTCAACTTGTAAACATGTGTTGGATACTTATAATTTTCAAAACCGGGTGGTTGAGCTACATAGACTTCTTCATTAATATAACCATTTAGAAAAACACTTTTAACATCCATTTGGAAAGGTTTAAAATCTTTTGAGCAAGCATAAGCAAGTAAGAGGCGAATTGCCTCAAGATGTGCTACGGGAGCATATGTCTCCTCATAATCAATACCTTCCTCTTGATTGTAGCCTTGAGCTACCAACCTAGCTTTGTTTCTAGTAATAACTCTGTTTTCATCAAGTTTGTTACGAAAAACCCACCTAGTGCCGATTACTTGATGTTCTCCCGGATGAGGGATAAGGTCCCATACATCATTCCTTTTAAACTGGTTTAATTCTTCTTGCATGGACATTAGCCAATGCTCATCAAGTAATGCGTCTTTAGCGTTTTTTGACTCAACTTGTGAAACAAAAGCAAAAGGATGACAAAAGTTACTTATCTTGGAGCGTGTCGCAACGCCCTTTGAGATGTCACCTAAGATGTTGTCAATTGGATGATCTTTTAAGTTTGTCCAGGCCTTTGGAAGTTTTTCGTTGCTTGAGATATTTTCTTTTTCAATGCTGTCATGAGATTTATATTCCTCTTCCTTAGCATCTTCAGCTTGGATTATCTCACTTTCGTCTTCCTTTTCTTTGACAATATCTTCAGTAGATGGGCCTGCACTGTCAAAAGAGATACCTTTCTCGACACATTTTGAGTAAGATTCATCAAAGGACACATGAACTGACTCTTCAACAATAAGTAGTCTTTTGTTGTAAATTCTATATGCTTTACTAGATTGAGAGTAACCAAGAAATATGCCTTCGTCCGCTTTAGCATCAAATTTACCAAGGTTATCTTTACCGTTGTTTAACACAAAACATTTACAACCGAAAACGTGGAGATGTGACACATATGGTTTTCTACCCTTTAATAGTTCATATGGCGTTTTGTTTAGTATAGGACGAATTAGTATCCTATTCAAAACATAACATGCGGTGCTAATAGCATCGGCCCAGAAATATTTAGGTAGATTTCCTTCATTGAGCATTGTTCTTGCCAACTCTTCTAGAACACGATTTTTACGTCCGACCACACCATTTTGTCGTGGTGTTCTAGGAGCTGAAAAGTCATGATCAATTCCATGTTTGCCACAGTGTCATACCCTAATTTTGACCCCCCTGAGATGTCATACATCCAAGTACCTCATCAAACTCAGAACAGGTACTCAGAGAAGTCACTTGCTTGTCTGATACCCAGTCGAGGGTGCTCAAGGACAGAAGAGTTCAGGCAAAGAATCAATCAAATAAGAATAGCCTCTAATGCAATCTTAGGATTCAAATGATTCATTTATTCACCTATGTTGATTAGACAACAGTTATCAGAACTCAGGTTTGCTCAGCTAAGGTTTTCAACCCATCAAGGACTGAAATCAGGAACCACATTTGGGAAACCCTAAAAAGCTCCAGGACACCTATCAATTGGTTCAATCATCTTCAAATAATCCATGTGACAATATCCATAAGGCATTACACTTCAATTCAAGATCTACAGTCATCAATTTCATCTGGTCGACAATTAGGGTTTTTGACCTAATTCACCAAGATAGTTGACTTTTAATCAGGACATAGATCCAAAACTCAAAGCATGACTCAAGAATTTATTTTACCTCAATATCATCCATTCACATCATTCATTTGAGGAGGAGAGTTTGATTCATCACAAAAGTCCAAGATTCACTTCATCTGGAAAAAGTCAACTGTACAGGACCACCTTTGACTTTTAGGGTTTTGAGTCAAAAAATGACTTTTAAGGATCAATATCATCAATATATGATTAATGAAGTCATTTGACCAAAGAAAATCAAGAAAATAAATCAAGAATCAAAAAGTCAAAGATTGACTTTTCATACATAGAAAAAAAACTTCCAACATCAAAGTTGTAGATTTTGATCCAATGAACAACTTTGTCACATATGATTTTTTGGCTAAAAATCAACCATTGAAGAGATATGGAGCTCCAAAGTTGCTGCCTTCATGAAAACAAGCAAAAAACCCTAGTTTTCTTCAAACTTCAAGCTCATTTTTCACAAATTTCCCAATTGATTTTGAAGAAACTCCAAACTAATGAATTGAAGTACATGTTAAGGGCTTTCCAAATTATGCTCAACCTTCTCCAAATTCATTTTGAGCTAAGAGATATGATTGATCAAAGTTAGGCATTTGAAGTGAAATTATAGGTCATGCCTAAGTTTGAAATTTGCAATTTTATGCAAGTGCTTACACTAAATGACGCCTCTAAACTTCAGAAACATTGCAAGGATAGGAGAGAATCGTTTGCATCATTGCACAAATATTTGAAGGGAATATTCCAAAACCAAAACATGTGATTATGTAATGATTGCATTTTGAGAATTTATGGCCAAGTGGTGATTCATCAAAGGAATCTTCTCCCAACCAATTAGAGCTCATTTCTGCATCAAATTTGTCCCCTAAGATCAAGCAAAACCGATGGCTAGGGAGTGGTATCAAAGAACTCATCATTGCATATGGATCTTTCTCACATTTCTTCATAGCCAAGAAACCAAGTTAACCTCATTAAGCAAAGCTCACTCTCTGCAAACACACTGAACTCTTTGCCTATAAATAAGAGAGCATACCTCAGTAATTAGACACACCAAAGCAACAGAAATCTTACTTTCTCTCTTCTCTTCTCATACTTAGGTTTTTCAAAGGTTCTTTGGCAAGAAGACTCGGATTCTTCAAACCAAAGCTCTTCCTTTGAAAGTAAGTATTCAAACACATCAAGGGAGGTATTTAGAGGTGATCCAAACCTCTGGAACACTTCTGTACATGGAGAATCATCATCTTCACCTCTCACTTGGAGCTGTATCAGTTGGGGTTGAGCAAGGAGTTCTGGGCAGTTTCAATCCAAGCCAAGCATCTCAACACCTTCCTGAGGGATCACTGAAGCTATCTGGATCATTGCAACAACTCTGTAGCACACTTTGATCAGAGCTCAACCTCCATTTCTGAGGTAAGTTTCATGAACTTCAAACTCTATAATTCACGATGATAAATTAAAAATGAAGTTACCAGTTGGTTTCTGCACCTTTAAGGATCATTAAACCTCAATCAATTGCATCATATCATGCATATAGAGTATTTCATGTTAATTTCCAGTTTTAGGGTTCTTAGAGTTCATGCGTGCGAATTTTGAATTACACTGAAAATAAATGAAATCAAAGGATACCATCATAATCCTTGTTCAAAAACGAGCAAAATCCATGTTTACATCTTTGAGTTTGGTTGAGAAACGAAGGAGATAGCAAATTCAAATGTTTGGAGCTCGAGGTTGAAGATGAAGATGGTGGCGCCATTTTTCAAATTTCCCAGGTTTTAGTTTATTATATTTTGAATGGTTTGTGTTTAACCTACGAATTCATCGTAGTGTCCCATTGGTTACAGCGCGTGTCCAAAAGCCTTGCCTTGCCTTAGGTCTGGGGTTCGATCCCCCCCTCAGACCTTTTGTTCATTTTATTTTCCAATTCATTTTAATGCTTTGCTTTCACATATAATCACATGGGATCCTTTCCTAAACAGGCCACGCGCGTGGCCCCGTTGGTATTTGTTTTGTTTGGTAACCTATAGGGCGTGGGTTCAACCCTTGGCAAGACCAAACCCCTTTTTTTAACACTATTTTCTTTCATTTTATTTTACAACTTCACATAATTAAATCACCCATCAATTTAAATCATTTTCTCTTGATTTTTCACACACTTCTCATTTAATATATCTATTTTTGAGAATATACCAAAAAATCATAAAAAATATATTATTTTAATATGTTTTAATTAGGTTTAAAATCACATATTTTAGGTTGTTTTAATAGTTTAAAAGATATAATCATCACTTGATTTTCAAAACCTAATCTCCTGTAAATATTTTTAAGTTAAAACCCTAATCATTTAGGTCTTAGTAGAGTATAAACTTTGTCATTACCCTATTTAAGTTGACTGTTGTCTAGAATTTAAACTGTTTTCAAATCTCCGATTAGCCGGACGATTAAGGTTTTCAGACAACAAAACAGTAATCATTCCAAATCATTATCCAACTATTTCTCAAAAACAGTAAATATTCCAATGGGCCTCTAATAGAGTGTAAGTCCCAGCACCTTTTTCTTTTCTTAGTTTGTTTTCAAAACTGTATTTACAAAATCTTTTTTATGTTTTCAAAACATTCTTCTGGTATTTGAAGGGCATTATTCCCGGTGAAACTCTTCAGATACCTATGTGACCTATGTCCATCTTCACTTCTTGTGTTTTCAAAAACCTTTAACTGTTTATCATAAATATTCAACTGTTATCAATAAACAACAAAATTGCTGGTGAGGCTTCGTACATACTTCTTCAAAGGCCTCCACTCCATCCAGGTTAGGCTTTATAGCTTTCAATTTACAGTCTTTATTTAAATTACTGTCAAGTATAGAACTGCTTATATATTATTTAGAACTACGTTTGAGTGTAAACCTTAGGGCAGTTAAACTATATATATATTATAGGAATATGGCCTAGGATTGAGAATGTCTTCCCGGTGAAGGCTCTTTCCTAATTAGAGATATGTAGTTCAAACCCTCAAGATGAATTATTCCCGGTGAAACATCTTGAAAAAGCCTTAGAACCCAAAATAGGATACATCCATCCAAGAGGAATAATTCCCGGTGAAACCTCTTACCCATTTTCTTAGAGCCAAAATAAGTTCAAAACCACATAGCTTTCTCTTGTGCTATAACAAGGACCCTCGATGACCCTCGATTAGCCTCCTCTTGGGCTTTGTACAAGGACCCACAGGCTTCTTAAAAGCATTTCCAGCTTCCTCTTGAGCTTGTATACAAGGACCCATCAGGTTTCTTATAAACATAGGAACAAGTCTTTAGTCACCTTTTAGCCTATCCTGGTGAGTTTCTTCCACTTTAAACCAGACTTTAAACAAGCTAAGATTGTTTCAATCTCATATTGAGTACACCTTTTGGAATGAGAGACATGGACAGTCTCTGTCACCCTTATCTTCATTAATTTCCTTAGCAGAGTCTAGGATCCATAGTTATCTATCCTCAGTCAGTGTCATCCTTAATCTTGGGCTTTAAACAAGAAGTCTCAATTAGATAATATTTCTGCTATCATTCAAAATCCCTGGAAAGGGTTAGCCTCCAAAAAATCAGTCTTTTAATAGATAAATCCTCCAATAGAGTAAAACTCCCCAAAGAGTCAGCCTCAACCTTGGGCCTCATACAAGGCATGAAATAATAACTTCCCCAGTTAAGAGTCAGCCACAATTCCGGGCTTTGTACAGAACACCAAATAAAATACATCAAATAAATGCTCTCCAGCTAGAGTCAGCCACAATTCTGGGCTTTGTACAGAACACCAAATAAAATCCATCAAATAAATGCTCTCCAGCTAGAGTCAGCCTCAATTCTGGGCTTTGTACAGAACACCAAAACTTCATATTTTAAGTCAATCCCCAGTAGAGTTATCTCCCAGAGTCAATAAAATAATAAATCAATCAAAAGCCTCAAGCTTGGGCCTCATACAAGCCAGCTAAAATCAAATCTTTTATACAGTAGATGGATATAGCTTATCTCTATAGAGAGATCTTTCTCCTATCTCACCACATTCAAACAAACAAACATTACGTTACATTTTAATTTTAATCAGTTTCCCATTTAGGATTTTGAAAGGCATGCTCTGACAGTAAAACCCAGGCATGTGGTAACTTTCCCTAATTTGGATGAGCATCTTTCTTTCATTCAAGACGCAGTTGACTGGTATACTTGCACATACACAAGTAAGGTCCCCCTCTTGAATGAAATGAATTCAGTTATTCTGTCACTTTTTTAATGTTTGTGGTGGGATAGTAGAAATACCTCTCTGTAGAGATGATTTCATGTCTCTTTACTGTAAACAGAGATTTAATTCAAGCTTCAACCTTGAGCTTTAAGCAAGGCACCAAAAAAATAATTAATTTCCCTAATTAGTTCTTCGAACTACATTAAGCTCTGACTTCCATTAGGGATATGTAGGCATGAGGTTCACAAGGAATCTCAGCGAGCTAATAAAATACCAAAAATAGTTAGTCAGTCTGTCTTCTTTTCAATTCAATTCAATTCTCTCTCCTAACACAAAGGAGAGACTTTCCCAATCAATAAGCAACAATCACAAACACATAGACACAGAGAAGGTTCCCGTAGAGTACTATGGATATGTAGGGTACTTAAACTCTTCCCTATGTATAATCGACCTCTCAGACTCCAGAATTTCTAGTCTAGGTGAATCCCCACACTTAGGAAACTCCTAGGGTTTATTTGAGATCTTTTTCCCCTCTCCTATTCGTAGGATAATTCAAAAGTTCGTGTGATATCGTAGGAAGAACTGAAACAAAATTTCTCGCCCCGGGCGCATTCTCCTTCCAAATTTCGCATGAAGGGTCTAGCGTGCCGTCCTCCCAAGTGAAACGGGGAGGTAAAGAAAACGACACCACACACAGTATTTTTCAAAATGATAATTTTCAAATTCTCCACCGTGATCACTACGGATTGCAACTATTTTGGTGTTCATTTTGTTTTGACATAACCTTGCAAATTGATTAAATGCTGGAAATGTTTGATCCTTACTAGGTAGGAAGATTGTCCAACAAAATCTAGAGTAATCATCGACAATGACAAAACCATAGATGTTTCCACCTATGCTTTTAGTCCTTGAAGGGCCAAAGAGATCCATGTGAAGAAGTTCAAGGGGTCGTGATGTTGAAACCACATTTTTTTGATTTAAAAGAAACTTTTGTTTGTTTCCCCTTTTGACATACATCACATAGATGATCCTTTGATAAATTTATTTTTGGTAAGCCGATTACTAAATCCTTTGTGACAACCTTATTTAGTAAGCCAAAGTTTATGTGAGCAAGGCGTCTATGCCAAAGCCATGAGTCTTTGCCTAAGGCAATAAGACACTTGGCATTTGACTTAGATACTTCATCCAAGTTTAGCATATAAATATTGTTTAATCTTGTGCCATTAAACACAATGTCTCTTTTCTTAATATGTTCGATTGTGCAACTAGAATTTGTGAAAGTGACTTTGAAATCTTTGTCGCACTATTGACCAATACTTAAGAGATTATGTTTAAGACCTTCTACTAGTAATACATCAGATATGGTTGTGGTAGATGGGTTACCTACACTTCCTTTACCAAGTATAGCTCCCCGATTGTTGTCTCCGTAGGTGACTGTAATACGGTGGGAGAATTGACTTTTAGAAATGTGCGGATAGCAAGAGTCGCCACCGACTTTTATTTTATCCAATTTAGAAAGGCAGAACAGGAAAAGACCTTTTTAGAAAGATTTGGAGTTCAGGGGGTAGGTTATACAAAAGGAAGGTGTAAGCACCCTTTGTATCCATGGTTATCCATGGGCTCTTAATTGCTTAGCTCACTTTTATTTTCAAAGTGTTTGAAGTGTAGTGTGTGAATAGTAAAAACTTTGTTAAGGACTTTAGCTTGTAAATAAGCGTAGCCTTGTTTTTGAAAGTATTTGATAATGAATGGGAAAAAGAGTTTTGAATTTGAAAAGAGTAGGCAATCAGGAGAACCTACCCTAAGTTAGAAAAATTGTTCTTTAACTTTTCGGTTTGAAAAGGCTGTCCATACCATAAGAGGGTAGGAAGTCCTTTCATTGGATGTAAAGGGTCATCGAAATTATCGTTCGCCACAAAACTGTCCCTGCCATAAAGGGGCAGTTAGTCTTAGGGAAGGATATAATAGTCATTTTTAGGCAACAAGCGAGGATACCTTAGCAATGGGGACAATCATCATTTTATAAGGCAACCTCGAGGGACAAAACTGATGATGATAATGAACTGAGGGAAACAGTTGCTTTAGGTATCCTCGGAATCGAGGGACTTGACTATTTTAGAATTTAAAGGCAACAGGCAACAGGCAGCATAAGAAGGGTTACCATAAAGGTGTGTGTGTGGCACAATCATGTGGTTCAATTCAAATATTTATCTTATTGGTCTAATTCATTTTAACAAGGCTTGCACTCCCTAGGATTACTAACCACGCAGTTAAAAATAAAAAATAAAGACAGAATTAAAAGTTCCTACGCTTTTACAATAAACACCTGTAGGGCAGAAAAATAAAGGCAAGAAAGTAAAGGCGGAAATTAAAAACCTAAATCTATTACAATAAACATCTGCAGATGAATAGAGGCAAAATAATAGAAACCCCTAGCTATTACAAGGCTTTGGGGCAGTTACAGTATAGAGGAAGAATTGGGCGCGAAAATAAAAGCAGGATAAAATTGAAAGGAGAGCGAAAAGGCAACAAAAAGGTTTTTGAAAACAAGGCTAACAAACCTAAAAATAAATTAATTAGCCTAAGAATAAATTAATTAGCCTAAAATAATTATTAGCCCAAAAATAATTATTAGCCTAAAAATAAATTAATTAGCCTAAAATAATTATTAGCCTAAAAATAAATTAATTAGCCTAAAAATAAATTAATTAGCCTAAAAATAATTATTAGCCTAAAAATAAATTAATTAGCCTAAAAATAATTATTAGCCTAAAAATAAAGAATGTGATAAAATCCTAACCATAATTCATGAAAATGGACAACATCTACCTATTATATATATTTTAGGGTTAATGGTTAAAAAAAAGAGATTTTACCAAGGTTTTCAAGGGCAATGAAGCAAACAAATGAGTGTAAGGAAGAATTGACACCTGCTTCCCTTTGGCCAAAGAAGGTACCTTGATTTGGCCAAATACCAAAAGGTTTTTGGCCAAATATGAATAACCTTCATTTGGCCAATTACCAAAAGGTTTTTGGCCAAAAAATCAATTGGGGTACCATCCACTTGGTCAATCCATAGAAAACCCGGGACCTTTCGGTCGAGCATCTTTTGCCCTCAAATTCTTACCGATTGCGCTACGTCAATTATTTGAAATAAAATGACATAGACAGTTAAAGAGGGCAAATTTTGGGGTATGACAGTGACATGCCCCTTTTTCTTTGCATGAAACTCAACAAAAAGTGATATGTCTCCCGTCATGTGTCTTGAACATCCGCTATCAAGGAACCACAACCTTTCGGCAATGTCAAGACACTTTTCCTGCAAAATTAATTTAGAGTGGAAGATACCCAATTTTCATTGGGTCCTTTGTAGTGAGTACATAAATTGTTGCACTTAGGCAACCATTGAAATACTCCTTTAGGAACTAGAATCCTCATAAATTTGCATTTTTCAATGGTGTGTCCCTTTTTGCAACAATAATAACAAGTAATATGATGAGAATATGTTGGTTTTCTAGTTGATACTTTTGGTACAAAAGTGTATTTGCTATATAAAGGAGTGTACGATCTTTTGAACTTATTTGGATCAACAGCAAAAGTCATTTTGGTTGTAGAGCCTTATCTAATTTGGCCTTGAGATTTCTTACTTCTTTTTTCCAAATGTGACATGTCTCACAACCAAACCATGATGGAGGATCTTCCTCAACTTTATTCTTTTGAATATCTAGCATAGATTGTTTTAAGGCTTCCATGTTCTTTTCGGTCTTCTCAACTTTTGATTCAAGATATGAAAAAAATTTCTTATTTGAAGCTAAAAGTTTGAAAGCCTCAATTGCATCTCTATGTAGTTCTTCAAAAGCTAATTTTAATTGAGCATGAGATACCTTATCTACAAGTTCAGGTTTTAGATGACTTACACGTTTCTTTTTCTTGTGTTGATGAGCCATAAGACATAAGTTTGCAGATTCTTCTTCATTGATTGATGAGTCTTCACTTGAGGAATCACTTTCCTATGCAATATAAGCTCTTCTAGGTTTGTTGTGAGTTTTGCTTTGATTCTTGTCTTTCTCCTTCTTCAGATATGGACAGTCCGGTTTGTAATGACCAACTTTGCCGCAATTGAATCAAGGACCTTTGGATTTTCCTTTATTGTTATCATATTGTTTGGACTTGTTGAATTGCTTCCTATAGTTAATCAAACTTTTGTCGGAGTGTTTTGCTCCATTTTTCCTTATGTACTTGTTGTATCTTCGCACAAACAATCCCATTTCCTCATCATCCGAGTTTTCCTCATCACTTGTATCACTATCCTCTTGCTCTTGCTTTGAGGACTTGGACCTTGAAGCCTTTAGAGCTATTGACTTTTTCTCTACCTCTTTCTCCATGTTCTTATCCTTCTTTACCTTTTTCTCATGCATATCAAGGCATTTAAGGTGTTGCTCATGTTCTTCCAGTTTACCAAAGAGAGTGGTGATGTCTAAGGTATTTAGATCATTTTCTTCTTTTATAGTTGTAACCTTGGGTTGCCATTCCCTGTTTAAACATCTTAAAACTTTGTTAGTAGCATTTGCATTGAAAACAGGTCTATCAAAGAGAATTGAAACGATTTATAAGATGTACGAATCTCTTTGGCATATTTTAAATGGATTCACCACTTTCCATATGAAAGAGTTCAAACTCTTGAGTTAACGTGTTGATTCTAGCTAGTTTGAAATCATCTGTGCCCTCATGTGCAACTTGTAATGTGTCCCACATAGCCTTAGCATGTTTACAATGGGAAACACGATAGTATTCATCAACTCCTAGAGCTGAGATCAGAATATTTCTCGCTTTCCAATCGTATCCATATTTATTTTCATCTTCAGCATTCCAACTAGTTGCTGGTTTAGGAATGACAGCACCAGCCGCATTGGTCATAGTAATTTCAAAAGGACCATTAACGATAGCTGTCCAAATGTTCCTATCAATGGAGTTGATATGAACACTCATGCAATCCTTCCAATAGCCATAGTTTTCACCGTTGAAAACTATAGCTCTATTGTGAGCCCTTTTAGGTCTGGAAGCCATTTGTCAGATAAGTGTTTTTGAAGCAAGGAATAAACCAGAGCTCTTGATAGCACTTGTTAGACGCTTGGCTTACGTATCTAGAGGGGGGTGAATAGATATTTCAGAATTTATTTCAGTTTTCTTAAAAAATCTGGCGAAAGCGTTTAGGAATCGACTTGCGTCTACTCCGAACCGCTACGTGAAGGATCATATATGTTTTTAAACCACAAACTGATTATGATGTGAAGATGGAAATACTATGAGAGAATCAACAAGTTATGCTACGATAAATCGTTTAAGTGTTTAACTTGGATAAGCTTGTTTCCAATGACTTTGATTGATGAAAGTAAGCAATATATTAAACACGTGGTGTATAATAACCAAATTGAGTTATGAATCAATGTGTGGTGACTTGTGATGTGTATGCAGAATTTTATCACACAAGTTTAACACTTTGATTCGTTAATCAATTTTCGATTATAACCAGAAATAAGCACAACGTAATCAAAAAGATAAAAGCGATAATGAACACGATATTTGTTCAGGCAGTTCGTCGACCGTCCTCGCTACGACCACATCAGCCCCCAATTCCAAATGGGAATTGGGATGTCTTTCATCATGATTGAAAAGAGTTTATACAAGAAGATAACAAAGCAATAACGATAAACCGAATATGTTGATTCTTTGTATCTTCATCCCCTTGATCTTGAGCCAGATCAAGTATCTTCCAAGAGTTTGTCGTTGATTCCCTTTCTGCAGTGTTGTGAATTGATCGAACCCTTGTTCTTCAACTTCTACACTCAGCTGAATCGTTGATTAAGCCTCTTGACAAAAACTCCCAAAATTCACCAATCTTGGAGGACAAAATCCGCAGATTTTATTCACCAATAACCCCACAAATCTTCACCCACTAGGAACCTTCAATTCCTTTCCATGGACGTTATCAATCTTGATCATAAACCCTCACCATAATAATTGTTATGTGTAATTGTGTTGGAGTTGAGAAGAAGATAGAAGATGAGAAGACTTTGTGTATCTTTCAGTTGTTGGTGTTGACTTCAATAATTAGCAGGAAATGATATTTATAGGTTCTAGCAAAGTTGGCTGAAGGTAGAGCAAGAATTTTGTAACTTTTAGCGCGATAGATCGACCTACTAACTTCTTGGATTGACCTAAATGGAGCAGATTCAAAGGTTTATTAATTATCTTCAGTTACGTCGACCTGATGGGGCTCTGGGTCGACCTAAAATCAGATGACTCTTGTTCCTTTGATTTTCATTGGTTTTAGGTCGACCTAAGCAGTTGGTTGAGTCGACCTAAATGAAGCAGAATTGAAATCTTTTTGCTTCCTTCAGTTTACGTCGACCTGTGCACAGGGTGGGTCGGCCTAACTGGTCCAATTTCTTCCCCAAGATGGATTTAGTAGTCTAGGTCGACCTAGGCTTGTGTTGAGTCGACCTAAGATGTCCAAAAGTGCCAAAAGCTTGTTTTTCCTTATATCATTCACTTGTTGCTTGATATTTGTTCAAAGAAGATGTTTGCCATGAATCAAAAACTATTTTTGAGTGTATGCTTGCACTTACAAGATTCAGTTATGTCAAATCACTCTTGGGAACTTGTTGACTTACCAAAGGGATCAAGGCCCATTGGATGCAAGTGGGTGTTTAAAATAAAGTGTCTTATTGATGGTACCTTAAACACTTATAAGTTCATATTATTAGCAAAATAATTTAGACAAAAGGAAGATGTAGATTACTTCTATAGATATGCACCAGTAGCAAGGACAACCATAATTAGATTTTTGTTTGCCTTAGCCTCTTTGAATATGAAGGATAGAAAAACACTTAGAAAGGGGGGGTTTGAATAAGTGTAGCTTTAAAAACTTGACAGATAAAAATAAATTGCACAGTTATTTTTATCCTGGTTCGTTGTTAACTAAACTACTCCAGTCCACCCCCGCAGAGATGATTTACCTCAACTGAGGATTTAATCCACTAATCGCACGGATTACAATGGTTGTCCACTTAGTCAGCAACTAAGTCTTCCAGAGTCTTCTGATCACACACTGATCACTCCAGGAACAACTGCTTAGATACCCTCTAAGACTTTCTAGAGTATTCTGATCCACACGATCACTCTAGTTACAACCTGCTTAGATAACCTCTAAGACTTCCTAGAGTATTCTGATCCACACGATCACTCTAGTTCCTTACAACTTAATGTAATCAATTCTAAGAGTATTACAATTGCTTCTTAAAAGCTATAATCACAAACTGTGATATTTCTCTTAACGTTTAAGCTTAATCTCACTAATATATTACAACAGCAATGTAGTGAGCTTTGATGAAGATGAAGATTCTGAGCTTTGAATAGAACAGAGTTTCAGCAAGTTAATATGAGTTGTTTTGTTCAGAATCGTTAACCTTGCTTCTCATCAGAACTTCATATTTATAGGCGTTGGAGAAGATGACCGTTGAGTGCATTTAATGCTTTGCGTGTTCCGTACAGCATCGCATTTAATGTTATACGCTTTTGTCAACTACCTCGAGCCTTGTTCACGCTGTGTCTACTGACGTTGCCTTTAATAGACCCATGGGTCTATAAAACGACAAATAAAATCACTGGAATGTAAAAACAAAGAAACTTTTCATTTATACTCAAAAGATATTACATGAGAAGATGTTTAACAAGCAGATGCAACAAGGAAAGAAAACTACTAAGACCAAAGACTAAGACCCTAGCTAAGACAAAATCTGCGCCAGCATGTCTTGAACCCTGTCATTAGTTGCAGTTTTCCTTGCCATGAAGGAGTGAAACGCATCATTGACTGCTTCTTGGGCTTCCAGGCGAGGGGTCAGGGAGACTTGATTCTGATGCAGATCTTCCACAATCTTTATCAGAGACAACATTCTCAGCAGGTGAAAATGAAGAGATTTCTTTGGAATGGGTTGAGGGAGAGGATAGGTTAGATGAGGAGGAAGTTGAGTCTTGAAGGTAAAAAGATGAGGAAGAAGATGGAGATGATGGAGGGCTTTCACCAGGGGGTTGAAACACACGTCTAGAATAGTTTCCAGATAACTTTGCTTCGAATGGATTCACCTTGAGAGGGTCATAGGTGATCTTTATCTTTTTGGGTTTGGAAGAAGATGTTTCAACAGCTTTTCTCTTTTTGTTTTGATCATTTTCATGGTTTCCTGGGCTTGATGAAGAGTTCATGATGGATTTGCAGATAATGAACAGCTAGGGTTTGATATGAATGCAAAGAGATAGAGAAGGAAAACAAAGACAGAGTGTAATAGAGAAAATATGAGAGGGAAGGAGAAGCGTTTGAAAAGTATTTAAAAGAAAATAAAATGAAACAAATGATGGATAGCATTTAATGTTACGTGACATGAGGAGAGATAATAAAGACAAAGGAGGTGACTAGCACAGTTACCTATGGTCGGCGTCCCTTCAACTGCACGCGTGCTTATCCATGAACAGTAACGACAGGTTTACCATCCCGAGATAAAACGTTACAGCTGTTTTGCTTTAAAAGAGGTTCTGAATCAACTTAGACACTGAGACGTTAGTAATAACCGAATCATAATTTCTAAAAGATTTCAATCAGAACTTCTGATTAAAAAAAAATCCACATTCATTTCAGAAGATACTCATACGTAAGAACTTCTCATCTTCTCATTCTGGGCATAAATCCATACTGATGTTCTTCAGAATGAACTTAAACCTATCTTCAGCCAGGGGTTTTGTAAACATATCAGCCCATTGATGGTCTGTATCCACAAAGTTTAAAGATATAACACCCTTCTGAACATAGTCCCTTATGAAATGATGTTTAATCTCAATATGTTTAGCCTTTGAATGAAGAATAGGATTCTTAGATAAACATATAGCAGAAGTATTATCACAGAATATAGGAATGTTACTCTCATATATCTGATAATCTTCTAACTGACTCTTCATCCAGAGCATCTGTGTACTGCAACCAGCAGCAGCGACATATTCTGCTTCTGTTGTTGATAGAGCAATAGTTGCTTGCTTCTTGCTATACCAGGAGATCAAATGACTTCCAAGAAATTGGCAACTTCCTGAAGTACTCTTTCTTTCAATTCTGTCTCCAGCATAGTCAGCATCGCAGAATCCTACTAAGTTGTATTCTTTAGATTTTCTGTAAACTAAGCCAACATTAGTAGTACCTTTCAGATACCTTAGAATTCTCTAAACAGCAGTTAAATGAGATTCTCTAGGATCTGATTGGAATCTAGCACACAAACAAACACTGAACAGAATGTCAGGTCTAGAAGCAGTCAAATATAGAAGAGATCCAATCATACCTCTGTATAACTTCTGATCTACCTTCTTACTTACCTCATCCTTACCTAGGATGCATGTTGGATGCATAGGAGTTTTGGCTTCTTTGCAGTCTAGAAGATTAAACTTCTTCAGAAGTTCCTTCACATACTTGGTTTGGTGAACATACGTTCCTTCTGATGTTTGATTTATTTGTATTCCAAGGAAATACTTGAGTTCTCCCATCATGCTCATTTCAAACTCAGCCTGCATAGACTCAGCAAACTCCTTTCCAAGTGTAGCATTAGATGTTCCAAAAATAATATCATCTACATATATTTTACAAATTAAAATATCCCTTTTAAAGGTTTTACAAAAAAGAGTAGTGTCCACTTTTCCTCTAGTGAAACCATTATCCAGAAGGAAAGAACTTAAGCGTTCATACCAAGCTCTGGGAGCTTGTTTCAATCCATACAACGATTTCTTTAGTTTAAAAACATGATTAGGAGACATAGAGTCTTCAAAACCAGGAGGTTGATGGACATAAACTTCTTCATCTATGTAACCATTTAAGAAGGCACTCTTAACATCCATCTGATAGAGAGTGATGTTATGTTGAGTGGCAAATGAAATTAATAGACGAATAGATTCTAACCTGGCCACTGGTGCAAAGGTTTCTGTATAGTCAATCCCTTCTTGCTGACTATAACCCTGAGCCACCAGTCTGGCTTTGTTCCTTACCACTTCACCTTTCTCACTGAGCTTGTTTCTGAAGACCCATTTTGTCCCGATTATATTGAATCCATCTGGTCTAGGAACAAGATCCCAAACATCATTCCTTGTAAACTGATTCAGTTCTTCTTGCATAGCAATTATCCAGTCTGGATCTTCTAGAGCATGATCAACAGAAGTTGGCTCGATCAAAGATACAAGACCTAATTGACAGTCTGCATTGTTCTTAAGGAATGCTCTTGTTCTGATTGGATCATCCTTCTTTCCAAGAATGACATCTTCTGAATGACCAGAGATGAGTCTGGATGATCTTTTGACAGATGGTTCTTCAGAAATGCTTAGATTCTCCAGAGAAGCTGATACTTGATCTTCAGATTCTTTGCTTCTGAGAAACTCTGCTTCTGATGCGTTGCTTCTTGGCTCAACAACTTCTGATATATCAATATCACAATCTGCAAAATTATCAAACTGCTTTGGTTTTTCAGAACCAAGCTTATCATCAAACCTGATATTGATTGATTCTTCTACAATCAATGTTTCAGTATTGTATACTCTGTAGCCTTTTGAGCGTTCAGAATATCCAAGAAGGAAGCATTTTTGTGCTTTGGAATCAAACTTACCAAGATGATCTTTAGTGTTCAGAATAAAGCATACACATCCAAAAGGATGGAAATATGAAATGTTGGGCTTTTTATTCTTCCACAATTCATAAGGAGTCTTATTTAGAATAGGTCTGATAGAGATTCTATTCTGAATATAGCATGCAGTGTTTATTGCTTCTGCCCAGAAATGCTTAGCCATATTGGTTTCATTGATCATGGTTCTGGCCATTTCTTGCAGAGTCCTATTCTTTCGTTCTACAACTCCATTTTGCTGTGGAGTTCTAGGACAAGAGAAATCATGGGCAATACCATTTTCTTTGAAGAATTCTTCAAAGGATCTGTTCTCAAATTCACCACCATGATCACTTCTGACCTTTATGATTTTACACTCTTTTTCAGATTGAATCTGAATGCAGAAATCAAAGAACACTGAATGAGACTCATCCTTGTGTTTCAAGAATTTTACCCACGTCCAGCGGCTATAATCATCTACGATGACTAATCCATATTTCTTCCCTCTGACAGATGCTGTTTTGACTGGGCCAAACAGATCAATGTGCAAGAGTTCTAATGGCCTTGAGGTAGAAACAACATTCTTGGACTTGAATGCAGGTTTGGAGAACTTGCCCTTCTGACATGCTTCACAAAGAGCATCTGATTTGAATTTCAGATTAGGGAGTCCTCTGACAAGATCCAGTTTGTTAATCTGAGAAATCTTTCTCAAACTAGCATGACCTAATCTTCTGTGCCAGACCCACTGCTCTTCAGAAACAGACATAAGACAAGTCACCTTCTGACTCATAAGATCTTGCAGATCTGTCTTATAAATGTTGTTCTTCCTCTTGCCTGTAAATAGGATTGAGCCATCCTTCTGATTTACAGCCTTGCAAGACTTTTGATTAAAGATTATATCATAACCATTGTCACTTAATTGACTGATAGATAAGAGGTTATGTGTTAATCCTTCTACAAGAAGTACATTAGAAATGGAAGGAGAGTTACCAGACTTTATAGTTCCAGAGCCAATTATCTTGCCCTTCTGATCTCCTCCAAACTTGACTTCTCCTCCAGACTTAAGCACCAGGTCTTGGAACATAGACCTTCTTCCTGTCATGTGTCGTGAGCATCCAGAGTCCAGGTACCACGACATGTTGTGCTTTGTCCTTTTTGCAGCCAAGGATATCTGCAATAGGAATAATCTTATCCTTAGGTACCCACATTTTCTTG
Organism: Vicia villosa; assembly: GCF_029867415.1. NCBI lineage: Eukaryota > Viridiplantae > Streptophyta > Magnoliopsida > Fabales > Fabaceae > Vicia > Vicia villosa. Next base: position 158,814 of record NW_026705535.1, read on the forward strand.
GGTCCTTTCTTGTTAGATTTTCTCAAGTTCTGATTGAACTTGGGTTTAACATTGTAAGCAATAGGAGGAACAGCATGATAATTCTTAATGTGAGTTTCATGATATTTCCTAGGTTGTGTCACATGCTTTTTGGTGTGTGTTATGTGAAAACTCTGAGCATGTGAAGTGTGCCTAATATCATGGGAGTGGCCATACTTGAACTGATCATACAATGGCTTGTATGTGAATTTCATTTCATCAACAGGTTCAAGTTTGTATGGGGTTTCACCCTCAAAACCAATGCCGACTCTTTTGTTTCCAGACACAGCATATATCATAGAAGCTAGCTGACTTCTGCCAATACTTCTAGATAAGAACTTCCTGAAACTTAAATCATATTCTTTCAGAATATGGTTTAGACTAGGAGTGGATTTTTCTGAATCAGAAGGAGATCCAACATTATTGGATAATTTTAAAAGTTTTTCTTTTAATTCAGAATTCTCCAACTCAAGCTTCTTTGTTTCAGATTCAAATAGCTTTTTCAGCTCTTTGTATTTGAGACTAATCTGAGACTTGAATTCCAGAAGTTCAGTTAGACCGGAAACTAACTCATCTCTAGTAAGCTCAGAAAATACCTCTTCAGAATCTGATTCTGATGTAGATTCTGATCCGTCATCTTCTGTCGCCATCAGCGCACAGTTAGCCTGCTCATCTTCAGAGTCTGAATCATCTTCTGACTCATCCCAGGTTGCCATAAGACCTTTCTTCTTATGAAACTTCTTCTTGGGATTTTCCTTCTGAAGTTTTGGACATTCATTCTTGAAGTGTCCAGGCTCATTGCATTCATAGCACATGACCTTCTTCTTGTCAAATCTTCTGTCATCAGAAGATTCTCCACGTTCAAATTTCTTTGAACTTCTGACGCCTCTGAACTTCCTTTGCTTGTTCTTCCAGAGTTGATTTAGCCTTCTGGAGATCAAGGACAGTTCATCTTCTTCTTCAGATTCTGATTCTTCAGGATCTTCTTCTCTAGCCTGAAAAGCGTTAGTGCATTTCTTGATATTGGATTTTAATGCAATAGACTTACCTTTCTTTTGAGGCTCATTTGCGTCCAGCTCTATTTCATGGCTTCTCAAGGCACTGATAAGCTCTTCCAGAGAAACTTCATTCAGATTCTTTGCAATCTTGAATGCAGTCACCATAGGACCCCATCTTCTGGGTAAGCTTCTGATGATCTTCTTTACGTGATCAGCCTTGGTGTATCCCTTGTCAAGAACTCTCAATCCAGCAGTAAGAGTTTGAAATCTTGAAAACATCTTTTCAATGTCTTCATCATCCTCCATCTTGAAGGCTTCATACTTCTGGATTAAAGCGAGAGCTTTAGTCTCCTTGACTTGAGCATTTCCTTCATGAGTCATTTTCAAGGACTCATATATGTCATAGGCCGTTTCCCTGTTAGATATCTTCTCATACTCAGCATGAGAGATAGCATTCAGCAAAACAGTTCTGCATTTATGATGATTCCTGAAAAGCTTCTTCTGATCATCGCTCATTTCTTGCCTTGTCAGCTTTACGCCACTGGCATTTACTGGATGTTTGTAACCATCCATCAGAAGATCCCATAGATCACCATCAAGACCAAGAAAGTAACTTTCCAGTTTATCTTTCCAGTATTCAAAGTTTTCACCATCAAATACCGGTGGTCTAGTATAACCATTGTTACCGTTGTGTTGCTCAGCAGAGCCAGATGTAGATGTAGACTTTGCAGTTTCATCAGCCATCTTTTACTGAAGCGTTTTTCTCTTCCTGAATCTTTTCTAAACACGGTTAAGTGCTTGCACCTTAGAACCGGCGCTCTGATACCAATTGAAGGATAGAAAAACACTTAGAAAGGGGGGGTTTGAATAAGTGTAGCTTTAAAAACTTGACAGATAAAAATAAATTGCACAGTTATTTTTATCCTGGTTCGTTGTTAACTAAACTACTCCAGTCCACCCCCGCAGAGATGATTTACCTCAACTGAGGATTTAATCCACTAATCGCACGGATTACAATGGTTGTCCACTTAGTCAGCAACTAAGTCTTCCAGAGTCTTCTGATCACACACTGATCACTCCAGGAACAACTGCTTAGATACCCTCTAAGACTTTCTAGAGTATTCTGATCCACACGATCACTCTAGTTACAACCTGCTTAGATAACCTCTAAGACTTCCTAGAGTATTCTGATCCACACGATCACTCTAGTTCCTTACAACTTAATGTAATCAATTCTAAGAGTATTACAATTGCTTCTTAAAAGCTATAATCACAAACTGTGATATTTCTCTTAACGTTTAAGCTTAATCTCACTAATATATTACAACAGCAATGTAGTGAGCTTTGATGAAGATGAAGATTCTGAGCTTTGAATAGAACAGAGTTTCAGCAAGTTAATATGAGTTGTTTTGTTCAGAATCGTTAACCTTGCTTCTCATCAGAACTTCATATTTATAGGCGTTGGAGAAGATGACCGTTGAGTGCATTTAATGCTTTGCGTGTTCCGTACAGCATCGCATTTAATGTTATACGCTTTTGTCAACTACCTCGAGCCTTGTTCACGCTGTGTCTACTGACGTTGCCTTTAATAGCTTTTAACGTTCCTTTTGTCAGTCAGCGTAGCTTGCCACTTGTACTTCCTTCTGATCTGATGTTTGTGAATACAACGTTTGAATATCATCAGAGTCAAACAGCTTGGTGCAAAGCATCTTCTGATCTTCTGACCTTGAAGTGCTTCTGAGCGTGATACCATCAGAACTTCAGTGCTTCTGATCTCATGTTCTTCTGATGCTTCCATAGACCCATGTTCTGATTCTGCTTCGACCATCTTCTGATGTCTTGCCAGACCATGTTCTGATGTTGCATGCTGAACCCTTGAGACAAAGCTTCTGAGCGCTGAATTATGCATACTCTTTATATATTTCCTGAAAAGGAAATTGCATTGGATTAGAGTACCATATTATCTTAAGCAAAATTCATATTATTGTTATCATCAAAACTAAGATAATTGATCAGAACAAATCTTGTTCTAACAGAATGACCTTATAGTTCATCAAATGGATGTTAAAACAACATTTCTAAATGGAGATCTCGATGAGGAAATCTACATGGAACAACCAGAACGCTACATGCTTCCTAGAAATGAACAAAAGGTGTGTAAATTTGTCAAATATTTCTATGACTTGAAACAAGCACCAAAACAATGGCATACAAATTTTACTCTATCATACTTTCAAATGAATTTACTCTTAATTCTTGTGACAAGTGTTTATACACAAAGGTGTGCAAAAATATTATAATATTCATTTGTCACTATGTTGATGACATGTTAATAATTAAAAATGATTTGAATAGAATTTCAGAGACAGAGAAGTTTCTAACTTCCACTTTTAAGATGAAAGATCTTGGACTTATTGATACAATTTCAAGGGGTTATGGAAATAGTGGGGGATATGGACTTAGTCAAACATATTGAGAAATTGCTTGATAATTTTAAACACCTAAACTTTAAAGAAGTAACCACTCTATTTGATCGTGTCATTAAACTTCAAAAGAACAACGGAATAGTGGTGGCTCACTTGGAATATGCAAGTGTGTAGCGGGGAAAATCTGAGATCGAAGCCATTGGATTGACTCGACTCATTATTTCAGTGAAAGTCGCCACCGCGCTTTATTGTTTCCAAAGGAAATGGGAAAAGAGCCAAATAAACCCAAAGTTTTTTTTAAAACAAAAAGAGATCTTAGGTACGGATGTTGATTACACAAGGGAAGGCTTTAAGCACCCCTCATATATGTGGTACTCCACATGAACCTTTTTGAAAATCTGTGTTTATTAAAAGATATTGTGTGCAGAAGAAAGGTGTATTTGAATTTTTTAGAATAAGCTCAGCAAGACATTACATCTTGTGCCTACATACCTCCTCGATGCAATGGAGAAGTCAGAGCTAATGTAGTTCCATTTAAAAGACAAGAATTTTAAAAGGAATAAAATATTTATCATCATAGGAGAGAATACTCAATCATTAATCTTAAACATGAGAACAAATGGATTCTTTGCATCACAAATGAAAGAAGGGCTCCAAATTGGATAAAATCAACAAGTATGCCACTAGCTCTCTCAAGTGGAAAAGATTCCATCATATCAAAATCGTGGGGTGTCGCAACTCACTACAACAATTAATCGTGTCTAAACTTTGAAAGGAATGCCAACAAGGGAAAAAGATATTTTAAACAAAGATTTTTAAAAGAGTTTGCAAACATAAGAAGATTTTGGAAAAAGGGAGAAGATTTTGAAAATCTAAGAAGGGGAGGAGATGAAGGGACTATCCTAAAGCATAAAATAAAAGGTTAAGGAAAAGGACGATCTAACCAAATAAGAAGCCAACACTTGACATTAAGAGTCAAGGTAGATTTCCCATCCTTTGGACTACTAACACTACACTAACACATTACCACTTGGGGGTCCAGATGAACTTGATTATCTTTAGCATCACTTGCACCAATCCTTTGGATTACAATATAAACTCTTGACAAAAATCGGGAAGAGTAACAACTGTGTACAAATGAATTCCTTATCACAACGCCTTGGAATTAACCATCAAGGACTTTCGAGGAAATACCTGCATACACAAATAGAAAACAACCCAACGCCAGACAAAATAACAACAGAATAACAAGGTCCAGAGGTGCTAAGTCCAAAAGGTCCAGGTCTCCAAAAATGCTCGTGATAGTAACCAATAGCCCATAGATCCTTAAGTGTTTTTTTATCGTTTTAAGTTGTTTATTAATGTTTTAGCACAAAAAAAAATATGGTCCAAATGGACAAAAGGAAAATGGCGAAAATATAAACAAGACGTCCAAATGAACAAAGAGAAATAGCGGAAAAAAAAAACAATACGTCCAAATGGACAAAGAGAAAATTGCGGAAACATAAACACGATGCATCATAAAATAAAGCATAAAGCGAGAAATATAAAAAGCAATATAATAAAATACGGATATTAAAGTCAATTGTTAATTGTTAGCAAGATGACCATCTTGAAACTTGTCAAGTATATCATCGATTTGTTAGTAATGAAGATCAATAGTGAGTGAATGATGATCTCGGGTTTTAATTCAATGAAAGTTCATCAGAAGCTTGATAAAATCATACCGACTACATGATAAACTTCCATAAGTCTTAAACCAACCGCATACAATCTCTGCCATATTTGATCTTTGTTTCGATTCGGGATAATGAATGTTGCGCTATGTTAAGCAGATCGCCAAGTAACTTATATAGAAGTTACCCTACAACGAGGCCGGTTAACAATTTTTGTGCTAATGCATGCGAGAGAAACGATATGTAGATCGTTCTCCGAAAGCAATACCGCGCGAAAAGAAAATAGGTAGTGGTCTCATCTTCATCAAGAATCCAAAAGAATTCCAATGATATCGAAGATTTTCATCGACCAAAATAAAAAGAAAAAAGAAGAAAAATGGAGTTACATTAAAATAAAATCACTCAAATTATCATTAATATCATTCATCTAATATTATGGATTTGGTTCTTTCAAACCTATCAACATCCTAAATCCAATGACATTAATGAAGTAGAGGAAGAAGAGATACCAAAAACAAGTTTAAAAATGCAAAAAAAACAACATTATGTCAGCTGCAAATCGATTTGCACAGAGTGGAAATCGATTTGCATAACTCAGATTTTCAAGTTCTGCGCAGAAAACAATTGTGTAAATCGATTTGCACAAGATGCAAATTGATTTGCACTGCACAGTTTGTCAAAAAAAAAGCAAATGAATAGAGTGAAACTCGTTTAAACATAAAACCAAACACCTTGTGATCTTGAATACATTCATGCACGAAAATACCATAAAATAGAATCAATGTATCACCAATGGTGCATCACACACAAACAACACTGGATCACATCTTGGAATATGGAAGTTGATAAAAAATTTACCAATTAGAATCAAATATCTTCAAGAGCAACCATCAAATGCTTTGACCTACCAACAATTGATGAAGAAAGAGTGTTTGGATGAAGGTTTAGCTCAAAGTTAGTGAGGTTCAATGTGGAGCTCACTAACTTTTTTATGGAAGAATAGAGCTTTGAGTGATTTGGTAAGGATGGGAAGAGAAATTGTAAAAGTTCTTTTGGCTTTCCAAGCTTATGAAATGAGGAGGTAGAGGCCTCTATTTATAGGATTTAGGCTTGGGGTTAGTGGTGGTTTGGAGTTAGGTTTGGTAAATGAAATTAGGATTGCTAAATGAATTTGGAGCCAAAATTATGATCAAGTGGTGCACATGTCATCAAATGAGGGTACATGATAGGATTTGATCATTATGAAGTAGGGAATTAAGTATGAGACCTAGAACATTCTTCCCACGCATGCAAATGGTGACACAACCCTCAAAAGCTGAAAATTGCCTTCATTTTTCAAATTTCGCACTAGTGCAATCGATCGCTCCCTTATGCAAATCGATTTGCACTGTTGAAAAAGGCACAATCTGGTGCAAAAACAGTTGTGTAAATCGATTTGCACCTTATGCAAATCTATTTGCACTAGTAATAGAGGCAAAATATGGTGTAGAACAGCTGTGTAAATCGATTGCATCCTTATGCAAATCGATTTGCACAGTTAAAATGTTGAAATATGCTCTTTTTGATGGATATTTTGACTTGGTACCTACAAAACACAAACATACAAAAGAAAAAAGCAATATTTTTGGTATTTTGGTTAGTATAATATATACAAATAAAAAAATAATGGTGCTTGATGACCCCCCTTACAAATGAGGTGAGCATAACACCAGAAGAGAAGCTTTAAAATGAAGCTCTTGATTGATGATTGAGATGCAAATGATGTATGACCTTAATGTCAAAAATTGGGGTATGACAAAGTGCAATAGGGTAATTGTTGCACCCCAATTTTTGACCACTGAGATCCCATCATAGCCTAAATATTAGGTTCTTCATTGTCATCATTATCATCATGCATTTATTATTTGCTAACCAAAAATACAAAAATTGTTGTTTGTTGCTTGTGTCCTAAGACAGGAGACTGATCAAGAAGAATTTGAGCAAACTAGGGTTTTTAGGCCCACAAATAAATTCAACATTCTTCTATGATTCAAAGGGTTCTCCAATCAAAACCAAGGTCCAAATATGGGTCAATGCAAGATCAATCACCTTCAAGTTCATCAGAAGCTCCAATTAGGGTTTTTGACCTAATTTCTATGAAGGGTTGACTTTTAATCAGGAGATGGTTCCAAGACTCAAAATATGATTTAAGGGCATCAAAATAAACATTATATTCCATCCATATCATTCATTTGAAGAGGAGAGCTTGATTCATTTAGAAATCACAAAACTGCAATTCATCTAGAAAAAATCAACTGTGCAAGTCAACCTTTGACTTTTGAGAAAAATAGTCAACCATGGACTTTTAAGGATCCAAATCATCATCATATGGATATTGATTACATTTTATCAAAGAAAATTCAAAGAATTCATCAAGAATCAAAAAGTCAACAAAAAAGTCAAATTAGGGTTTTTGAGTGTATTTTGACCTAATTCATGGATCTCCAAATTTTGCCTACATCCTCAAAAATATCCCAACATGAAAAATGTAGATCTTGGCAAAACAAACCACTTATCACAATGGAAATTTTTTCAAAAAGTGATTATTTTGAGAGATATGGAATTAAGAAGATAACTTTCAAAAGACTTATAGAAATTTTCAAGTGTTTTACTTGGATTTTTTCTTAACTTTATGACAATTTTTCTCAATGATCCAAAAAGATTTTGAGGAAAATTTTAACTACTCATTTGAAGTATGTAGAAAGTTCTTTCCAAATAGCTAAGTAGCATGAAATTTCATGGCTTGAGCAAGGAGATATGATTTTGTCAATATGCCACCATGAACACTTGAAAATGAAGAAGAACATGAAGAAAGTGAAGAAGTTATGAACCAAACTTGTTCAAATTTGAAAGATTCCTTTCTTGAAGCCCATATAACTTGTTCAAAGCACCATAATCAGAAGATTACACTTGCTTTTGAGCTATAATCCAAGTGTTTAAGCCATTATCCAATTGATCATTCCATTAATGGCACACAAAGTTAACACTTCCATTCTAGTAAAGTTAGCTTTATGCACAAAGTCCACTCCTTGAACCACTACAATGTCTCTTTTGCCTCAAAAGCAAGATAAAACTCACAAGCAAGCCTCTAAGATTAAATCAAAACTTTGCAAGCATGCTTAAAGCTTTGTACCTTACCATTGAAACCATAACTTTCTCATTTCTTCACAAACAAGCAAGATGGTACACAAGTCACATGTGAACTTAAAACTCTGAACTTTTGCCAGCCACAAACCCTAATTCTTGCCTATAAATAGAGGACCTTGCCTATTGGATCATTTACACCAGAATTCTCCAAGTCACTACCTCACTTGAGATTCTCTTTTCTCACCTCTTGCATTTTCATAGTGATTTTGAGTTCCACAAGTTCTGGGTGTCAAACAAGAGTTTGAACAACTTCTAAATACCATTTAGAAGCTGCCCATACCTTCCCTAACCTACAAAAATGCCTCTAACCAAAAAACACCATTTTCAATCCATTTTTAAAGCTTTTAAGCTCATAACATGCCATAATCCAAACCAAACACTTCCAAACCAAACCAACAGTCCTAATAGCTTCTATTTGCCATATTGAAGCTATTTAGAACCCGTAAACACAAGCCAAACACCCACAATTCAAATCACCCTTCAAATTTTCACTTTAAAGAATCTTTGAACCAAAGTTTGGAACTTGAGTTTTACTCGTGCGTTTTAAGGCTTCTTGAGTTTGATATCTTCTAAACATCACATAGAAGCTATCTAAACTTCTATTTTGCATCTAGAACATCATTTCCATAACTAACACACCATAACTTTTTTAGTTTCAAGTGGAATTCGAGTTTGTAGTTGCAGGTACAATCAAGGAGTTTTAAGCATCCCAAAAGCTTCTCTGAGGTCCATAGAAGCTAACTAAATACTTGAGGCATTCCTAGGTCCATTGAATTGCTCCCCTCGAGCTCATTTTCAGAGGTACCTTTCTTAATTTCGTGCATACTGATTTGAGCATTGTTTTGATTGAAACTTGTTGCCATTATGCTTGGAATCATGTAGGGATTAATAGCCCTAAGGTTTTAGGGCTTAATTATGTGTTTATAGCATTTAATTTAAAATTTGAATTTTAGGGTTCATACGAAAATTCCTGAAATTCATGAGTTTTACTTTGAATAAATGTGCGTTAACTGTATGGTTGAATTCGTGTGTTAATTCTGATCATGTTAGCATTTTATTTTGTTGAAAATGGTTAAGTTTTGAAGCAATTCAAATTTGTGTCATGGTGTTATTGTTGTTGTGTTCACGAAGGCTGGTTGGAGAAGATGAAGTTTTGAACTTCATTTTTTAGCGCGCACTTTTAAAATATATAGAGTTGTAAGTGATTGCAAAACGACTTCATCGTAACAGCTCACTTGGCCATCACTCTTGTACCTAGCGCTTGCAATCTCCAAGTCTGGGGTTCGAATCCCCCTCGCCCCAGACTTTTTGATTTGTTTTGCATTTTTCATTTTCCCACTAAGTTTCACATATTTTGAACTGAATGCATCCCACTTAAACCACACACGCGTAGCCCAGTTGGTGGTTATTTTGTGTAGTGATCTATAGGGCGTGGGTTCAAGCCCTTGTGGACACATTCCTTTCTTTTTTAATCACTTAATTTTTTAGTTTTCTTTTAAACCTCCAAAAATCCAAACAAATTGAAAAATTAATGTTTTTAACTTGTTTTTTTTTTGTGTATTTCATTCATCTTGTCTGTTTTAATACCATGTTAAAAAATCCCAAAAATATTTATTTTATCATCATTTAAAAATTAATCAAAAACAAGTCTTTTAATATATGAAAAATCTACAAAAATATGTTTCCTTTTGAATATTTTTCTAAAAGTGACTTAGTATATTTTTGTAAATACTTGTTTAGGGTTAGGTTAGAATGTCATTGACTTTCTCATATACCCTTAGACCAATTCTCTTAAAGAATTTGGTATTTAACAATTAAAATCAATTAGGTCTAGGTATTTCTTTAGAAACCCTAAATCAAAACCCTAATTTAAAAACCTTAGGTTTAAAACCCTAACCAAAAAATTTGCAACATGTTGATATTTGTTTATCCATGTTTATCTTTGCACACACTTGTTGATTTTAATCCATGTCTTGTACTTAATTATTAATCTTTGTTTTGTACACAATTGTTGATTTTCTAATCCATGCTTTGTATTTAAATGTTAAATCTCGTCTTGTACATATACTTGTTGATTTTATATCCATGTGATTTGTACTTGTTATTATTTTGTTGATCTAACCCAATGTTTAATCACCATATTAATCATTCATACATGATTTGAATCCAAGGGTTTAGATACATCCATCTCTTGCTTGTTAACACTCGCTTGTTTGTTCTTGTACATACATGAGGTATTTATTGTTAATTGTTTAAGCTTGATGTTTTATCCAAAGGATGAGAATGATATTGACTAAATTGTCAAGGTACTTAAATTCTTTTCCAATCTCTTTTATGTTTGTACTAAGTATTTTAAAGCTTTTCACTTGTTTATGGTTTAGTATTGTTAAAGCTTAACCAAACCCTTTAGTTTTAAAACTTTGGTGTTAAGAATAGAATTATTACCGGTGAAACTATTCTTAATCCATTAATCTTATTTTTAAACCTTGGTGTTAAAAGATGAATTATTCCTGGTGAAACTTCTCTTAACCCATTGACCTTGTATTTTAAAGCTTGGCCCTTCTTTGATTTGTTTTAAAATTGTTAAGTATTTTAAAGCTCAACCTTTTAAACTTATTAGGTATTTTAAAGCCTAATCCCTTTTCCAAAATTGTTAAGTATTTTAAAGCTTAACCTTTTAAACTTATTAGGTATTTTAAAGCCTAATATTCTTTTAAACTTGTTGAGTATTTTAAAGCTTAATCTGGTCAGAGGACTCCATAATCTGAAATATAAATCAGATGCTCTTTGAGAAGAATGTCAGAAAGGGAATTTTTCAAAACCTGCATTCAAGTCTAAAAATGTTGTCTCTTCCTCTAGGCCGCTAGAACTTCTGCACATTGATCTTTCTGGCCCAGTCAAAACAGCATCAATCAGAGGGAAGAAATATGGATTAGTCATCGTAGACGACTATAGCAGATGGACATGGGTAAAGTTCTTGAAACACAAGGATGAGTCTCATACTGTGTTCTTTGACTTCTGCACTCAGATTCAATCTGAGAAGGAATGCAAAATCATAAAGGTTAGAAGTGATCATGGTGGTGAATTTGAGAACAGATTCTTTGAAATTTATTTCAAAGAAAATGGTATTGCCCATGATTTCTCTTGTCCTAGAACTCCACAGAAAAATGGAGTTGTAGAACGAAAGAATAGGACTCTACAAGAAATGGCCAGAACCATGATCAATGAAACCAATATGGCTAAGCATTTCTGGGCAGAAGCAATTAACACTGCATGTTATACTCAGAATAGAATCTCCATAAGACCTATTCTAAATAAGACTCCTTATGAATTGTGGAAGAACAGAAAGCCCAACATTTCTTATTCCCATCCATTTGGATGTGTATGCTATATTCTTAATACTAAAGATCATCTGCATAAGTTTGATTCTAAGGCTCAGAAGTGCTTTCTACTTGGATATTCTGAACGCTCAAAAGGCTATCGAGTATACAATACCGAAACTCTTGTAGTTGAAGAATCAATCATTATCAGATTTGATGATAAGCTTGGTCCTGAAAAGTGATAACACGTAATTATATCGTATATTAGGCTCGATTATAACATAAATTGTTTCGTTATTTTATTATAATTATATTTTATTACGGTATTATGCTGGTATTTCTATTGTTTCAGGTATTTTGTTCATGTAAGAAGTATTTCAAAAAAGGAGAAGAAATGGATTCAAAAAGTACAAATAGTGAGATGGGAGGTAATAAGAAGAAAAGAAATAAAGAATGAAAAGGCCCAGTCCACGAAAATAGTGGAGACGCCCGTCTCTAAGACCCACACCAAGTGGGAGACGCACGTCTCTAGTCCATGCCACATCACCATTTCCTGAGACGCTCGCCCCCATCTTTTTCTCCACAAAAGGCACCCGCCTCCATGCCAAAAGAGACGCCCGTCTCCAAAGGATGGGGGACCCACCACTTAACCATGTTCTCCACTATTTTCGTGGACAATTCTAAGTCCACTCACCCCATGATTTTCTCAACTTCTCCAACTTCCCATTTTCTCCACTACTTCTCACATGATGCTGAAAGTAACTTCCACTGCCATTCACTATAAAAAGAGTCTGAGCATTCATTTGAAAGTATCCAAGTTTTAGGCGCGAATGCGCTGTTCATAGTTTTAGGCATAAATTATCACTTTGTAAAAGTGGTAGTTTCTCACATTGAGGAACTACCACACCATTAGTTTTAGGCCTACAATTTATGTACTCTTGGATCACAATCTTGCCGACATTATTTCAAAGCTTTATTCAAGTTTCAAGATTTGTTTTGTTCGTAATTTTATTCAAGTTTGTTTCGTCTGCTTTACTTCCAAGTTTATTTATTTGCAATTATTTTAGTTTCTTGTTCTTATAATATTGTTTTATCATTAAAAATCTAAATACGCACATGTTCATGGTTAGTAATTATAATTTCATGTTTAATAATTATAATTTCATGTTTAATAATTATAATTTCATGTTTGTTCCTTTAAGTATGTCTGGCTAATTTATTTAGATGTCGGTATGTAAAGTAATTTAACCGTAGGGATCCGAAATAAATTGGCTTAATTATGTTTTATTAAAAATCACTCGTTTCTGGTTTTGTGTCTAATTTAATTTCTTAAAGTTCTAAAATCAACAGAGGGAGAGTTTGAGATTTTAGAACTGATAAAGGTTAAGATCAACAGAGCGAGAGTTTGAGATCTTTAACTGGATAGTAGACATAGAGCATTAGTTTTAAGGATGGCGAAAGCGTATTAAGACTAATTAGAATTTATTTATTTTCAAAAAGTGTTTTTAAACCCGACGCGGGACAGCGAGAGCATACGTTAGGGAATACTAGCATGATCCGAGTCAACAGAGCGAGAGTTTGAGACTAGGAGATTTAAGTAGGTAACGTCTTCATGAACCGATCATTTTATTAAATATGATGTTTTCAAAAAGCATTTCTAAATCTGGTGGGATGGCGAGAGCGTACATTATGAGTTAGGATCGTAGTCTTAATCAATAGAGAGAGAGTTTGAGAGAAGGACTTTTAAATGACATAGTTAGTAAAGGTTTTTGATTTAATAAGAATCTGGCCAATGGAACTTCAGATCACCTAAGTTAGACGAACTACATACCGATATCCACGCATTTATATTTTACCTAGATTTAAGATTTTAGTTTCCCCTTATAAACAACTCAAATATCATTAGCCTTATCTTTACATAGTAACTTTAGATAGCGGTATATCGATTTATAGTCCCTGTGGATTCGATATCTTTTAAAACTACACGACACGACTATGCACTTGCAGTTATCCTGACTAATAGACACGTAAAGTCGCGATCAAAAAGCCAAAGCCGTTTGAGAATTTTGCAGATATTGAAATCTCTAACTCAGATCTTGAAGAACCCAGAAGCAAAGTTTCAGAAGATCAAGTTGCTGCTTCTTTAGAGAATCTCAGAATATCTGAAGAGCCAACACCCAGAAGATCTTCTAGACTCAACTCTGCTCATCCAGAAGATGTTATCATTGGAAAGAAAGATGATCCTATCAGAACAAGAACATTCCTTAAGAACAATTCAGAATGTCAATTTGGTCTAGTATCTCTGATCGATCCAACTTCTGTTGATCAAGCTCTGGAGGATGCTGACTGGATAATTTCCATGCAAGAAGAACTAAATCAGTTTACAAGGAATGATGTTTGGGATCTGGTTCCAAGACCAAAAGGATTTAACATCATTGGAACTAAGTGGGTCTTCAGAAACAAGCTAAGAGAAAAAGGAGAAGTTGAAAGAAACAAAGCCAGACTGGTTGCTCAGGGCTATAGTCAGCAAGAAGGTATTGACTATACAGAAACCTTTGCACCAGTGGCCAGGTTAGAATCTATTCGCTTATTAATTTCATTTGCCACTCAGCATAACATCACTATGTATCAGATGGATGTTAAGAGTGCCTTCTTAAATGGTTATATAGATTTAGAAGTATATGTCCACCAACCTCCTGGTTTTGAAGACTCTAAGTCTCCAGAACATGTTTTCAAATTAAAGAAATCATTATATGGCCTGAAGCAAGCTCCTAGAGCTTGGTATGAAAGATTAAGTTCTTTCCTTCTGGATAATGGTTTCACTAGAGGACAAGTGGATACAACTCTCTTTTGTAAAACCTTTAAAAAGGATATTTTAATTTGTCAAATATATGTTGATGATATTATATTTGGAACATCTAATGCTACACTTGGAAAGGAGTTTGCTAATTCTATGCAGGCAGAGTTTGAAATGAGCATGATGGGAGAACTCAAGTATTTCCTTGGGATCCAGATCAATCAAACTTTTGTAGGAACTTATGTTCATTAAACCAAGTAAGTGAAAGAACTTCTGAAGAAGTTTAATCTTTTAGAAAGCAAAGAAGCAAAGACCTCCTATGCATCCAACGTGTGTATTATGTAAGGATGAGGTAAGTAAGAAGGTAGATCAGAAGCTCTATAGAGGTATGATTGGATCTCTTCTATATCTTAATGCTTCTAGACCTGATATTTTATTCGGTGTATGCCTGTGTGCTAGATTCCAATCAGATCCTAGAGAATCTTACTTAACTGCTGTTAAGAGAATTCTGAGGTATATGAAAGGTACTACTAATGTTGGTTTAGTCTATAGAAGATCTGAAGAATACAACTTAGTAGGATATTGTGATGCTGATTACGCTGGAGATAGAGTTGAAAGGAAAAGTACTTTTGGAAGCTGTCAATTTCTAGGAAGTCATCTGATCTCTTGGTACAGCAAGAAGCAAGCAACAATTGCCCTCTCTAAAATAGAAGCAGAATATGTTGCTGCTGCTGGATGTAATACGCAGATGCTCTGGATGAAGAGTCAGTTAGAAGATTATCAGATATATGAGAGTAATATTCCTATATTCTGTGATAATACTTCTGCTATTTGTTTATCTAAGAATCCTATCTTACATTCCAAAGCTAAACATATTGAGATTAAACATCACTTCATTAGGGACTATGTTCACAAGGGTGTTATTTCTCTAAACTTTGTGGATACAGAACATCAGTGGGCTGATATGTTCACAAAACCCCTTGCTAAAGATATGTTTAAATTGATTCTGAAGAATATCAATATGGATTTATGCCCAGAATGAAAGGATGAGAAGATTTGATATATGGATTAGATTTGAAATGCTTATTTACTTTTGTATCAGATATTCTGGATTTATTGATCATTTAGATATTCTGATTCTGTTATTGCTAACGTTTCATATGTCTAAGAAGATTCAGAATTTCTTTTAAAGTAAAACAGCTGTCACCAGCTATTCCAGATGATGAACACGTGTTCATTCTAAAGGGACAAGCATGCTTGCAGTTGATGAGACGCCGCCCTAGGTAACTGTGAAAATCATTTCAAATCTCACATTTTCTCCTAACGTCACTCAACATTAAATGCATTTGATTCTCTGCGTTCTGTAACTGTTCATTCTCAGAATTTAATTGCATTTTGTTTCAAATCCGTGCCTATTTTAACATTGTTCATAATCATTTTCATCTTTTCACGCATTCTTCATTCATATTGTTTATGCATTTCTTCCTCTTTTTCTCTCTATTCAAAAACCCTAAACCGAAATCCAGTAATCTCAGAAGTGCATCAATGGCTTCCCCTTCAATGCAAAATGTTGGTTCATCCTCTCAACAACAACTTCAAGATCAACAAGAGCAACAACTTGTTCCCCAGAAAACTTGTTTGATTCTGTTGGAACTGTTAGAAGTTATTTGCGAGTTGATGGTGGATTTTGAAAATCTGGAAAAGCATGATATTCATCTTACAAAGAACATGGTCTTTCAAGGATGGGGAGACTTATTCTATGGTTTGTGTGGACCAGTCTACCCAGATTTAGTGAAGGAGTTATGGGTTTATGCAACTGTAATGCCTAAAGCCATTCTCTCTATAGTTCACGGTGAACTCTTCTCCATCACAGAAAATCTTCTAAAGAAGTTGTTTGGTTTGGAAAACGCTGAAGGTGTTACTGAAGCAACTCCTGGAAGAACTGATTGGGATGCTGTATATGCAGAAATCTTTCACAATGGAAAGAAGCCTAAGGAAGTTAAGGATCTGACAACTCCTTACAAGATATTGGCTAAGATTCTTCTGGGTTGCATCTACCACATAAAATCTACAGTTTCTTCAAACTATGTTAACAAGGATCAACAATAAATTATGTATTGTATTGTCAAACAAATAAAAGTAGATCTTCCCTACATCATCTTCAATCACATGTGGCACGCTGTGAATGATTCTAGAGAAGAAAACAGACTGAAGTATCCAAACAGCAAGAGTAACATTATTCCTTTTGGGAGAATAATTACAGATCTTCTGGTTCAAACCAAGATAGTTGAAGATCTGGAGAATGCTGGCATTGTCAAAGATCCTTACACCATTATTGGAAGTACCATGAATGTTCATACTCTGAAGAAAATGAGTATAATTCAGTCTATTGGTACCACTCCTAAAGTGAACACTGAAGTTAGGTCCAAAAGAGGTCCTGTTCTGGCTGACTTTGAGTTGTTCTTCAGAAATGAATGTCTAGAAGTTATTGTCAACTACATTTCTATGCACAAGGAAGCTGGTTCTGAGTGTGATCCTATTTGGATAAGCAACCAGAAAGCTGCCACTACTGCTGATCAAGTTCCAGAAGTAATGCAAGATCAAGAAAGGAGAACAAAAAGAAAGTTAGATCTTCCAATAATCAGTGAAGAGAAGAAGGAAGATAAGAAAGAAGAAGAACAGAAGAAGAAGAAGAAGCAGAAGGAAGAAAAAGAAGTAGAAACGAAGAAGGAAAAGAAGAAAGATAAGATAAAGAAAGAAGAAGAAAAGATGTTACAGAAGAAAGAAGTGGAAAAAGAAAAGAAGAAGGAAGACTTGAAAGGAAAGAAGAAGGTAGAGATACAGAAGGAGAAGAAAAGGAAGACAGATGGAGAAGGACCTTCTAGGCCTCCAAAGAAGAAGCGCCCTTCGGGTATTGTAATTTCTGAACCTGGTTCTGCTCCTGTTTTAAATTCAAATTTTGTATCAACAGAAGCTACCCTTGAAATTCCACCATAAAAAGCCCCTGCTAAACCTCCTCCAACCACCAAAGTTCTCACCCCTCCTCCTTCACCCAAGTCTAAAGGCACAACGCCTATTCTTGATTCTAAACCCCCAGTTTCTGAACCAATCTTTGAAGCCACACCCTTAAACACCATCATTCCTCCTCACGCCACTATATCCACTTCTCAACCTCCTCCACATTCCAACTTCACTCTTGTAAACACTCCAGTGTTCTGCAATTTCACTTCTTCTGAATCCTCTCATTCTGATTCATTCACCAATCTCATGAACAAATATACTCGTAAACCCAAACCAACTTCTGACTCAATTGTCTTAGTCTTGGACTCTTATAATGAAGCTGAATCCTCTCAACCACCCTCTTTAGAAACATTATTTGTTCTGGATAGAGCTCCTCAACCATATGCCTTCTCTCACTTAGATAAGCCTATCTCATCTCTCATTCTTCAAACTCCCATCTCACCTCCCAGAACTAAACCTCCAAAACCTTCTGTTGATGTAAGCTTTGAGTTTTTATCTAACAAGATCATAACGGGTTTAGATGTTCTGAAGGTTGCTCATGATTCCAAGCTGGATCATGTAGCTGCTGGGAAGCTCTGGAGAGCTTTTGGAAGAGAGATTCAGTCTGATTTTCTGGATCTTCAGAAAGAGGGCTTAGCTGCTGCTCTTGGTCCTTCTAGATTCCTTCTGCAGTATGATGATGGCAATTACTATCACCCCATCACCAACTGGAAGCCTCCTGAAGAAAAGCCATTTGTTGATGATCTTGAAGAAGAAAATCCTCTGGCAATCGTTGTGTGGAAGCCACATCCATACAAAGTTCTGACTGGAGATTTTCAGGCTTTGTTCAGCTGGTTCAGGGAGAACCCTTCTAAAAAGGCTCCTGAAATGGTCTACCCAGAAGTTGAGTACCCTCCAGAACTTGAGACTCCAACTACTCCAGAGAATCTGGCTGCCATTCTTCAAGGCCTAGAACATCCTGCTGAAGAGATTCCTGTTGAGGAAAATCATGAAGATGTTCTTATGGTTGAAGCTGATGTAAATCATCCTGTTCTGGATAACAATTTTGATGCTTCTTCTGCTGGTTCTTCTATTTCTGTTCTGGTGAACACTATGAAGGAGCTCCAACAGAATTAAGCAAGCTTGGCTAGTCGTCTGGATAAGCAAGATGACACAAATGCTGAGTTTAGATCCTTTATGAAGACTCAAGAAGAAGCTACTAAGAAGCAAGTTGCGGACACTTCTGAGATTAAGAACCTTCTGACCGTCTTAGCTTCTAAGTTTAGTCAATCATAGTCTGTCTTGTGTCTTAGTTTATTTTCTTTGTTTTTTGCATCTGCTTGAATTGCATCTGCATCTGTATTATTTTTTTCTGATGATTAATCAATGAAATATTATCTTTTTCTTTCTTCACTCTGTGTGTCTTTTTCATTTGAATCTTTATGCTTTTTGATGTTATGACAAAAAGGGAGAGAAATGTGATAATTGAATTGATTTATTATATCAGTTGCTGGGCTTAAGACTCAACATTCCTAACAAATATATTGCAAGTTTTCTGTCTTTGATAGTTTTTGCAGGAATGAGATATTCTGGACAAAGCTCAAAGTGAGAAGCAAATACATGGGAAAAAGCAATTCTAAAGCTCTTAAAGATTTGAAGCAAGCTGAGTGCTCTGAAGCTTCAAGTCCAGAAGCAAGAAATGTTGTGATCAAACCCAGAAGCTCTAATGCATGAAGTCTCAAAGTTCTGATGGATCAGATATATAGAAGACTGAAGACATAAAGAGTTCTGATACAAGTGATCACAAAGAGAAATTCAAAGCTCCGCAGCTGTCCAATGGAAGCTTTGAAGAGAAGCTCTAAATGTTCTGAAGTTCTATTCAAAGTGAAAGTCTCAACTGAAATGGAAAAATACTCAGGGAAGTCTTTTATTTATAAATTCTTCTAGTATTAATTTCAGGGGGAGATTGTTAATCTCAGGGGGAGACATATTCACACACTCTGATTATATGCTTATGCTATATATGTGTAATTTTCTTTGTTCATCTGATATTCTGGATACAAATTCATATCAATTATATATGTTTTTGTCATCATCAAAAAGGGGGAGATTGTTAGAACAAGAAATGTTCTGATCAATATTCTTTGTTTTGATGATAACATTATGTATGAATTTTGTATAAGACAATATGGTACTCTAATCCTTTGCATTTTCCATTTCAGGAAATATATTAAGAGTATGCACAAATCAGCGCTCAGAAGCAACTGACTCTGAAAGTTCTGGATGGCTTCATCAGAACATGCTCTGGAAAGACATCAGAAGATGGTCACACAGAATCAGAACATGAACTGGAAAGCATCAGAAGAATGGAAGTCAGAAGAACAAGCTCTGAAGTTCTGATGGTATCACGCTCAAGCTCTTCAAAGTCAGAAGACAGAAGATGCTCTACACCAAAGCTGGTGGCTCTGAAATTCAAACGTTGTTATCTACAAAATCTGAGTCCAGAAGAAAGTACAAGATGAAAGGCTGTAACGTCAAATCTCTGACTGACAAAAGGAACGTTAGAATCTACAAAAGGCAAAGTCAGTAAAAGTAGTAAAAGCAAGACTCGAGGTAGTTGACAAAAGTGTAAAACATTAAATGCAGCATTGTACTATTCACGCAAAGCATTAAATGCTCCCAACGGTCATTTCCTCTCAACGCCTATAAATAGAAATTCTCATCAGAAGCTAAATATAACAACACTTGCGCAAATATACAAAATTGCTGTCAAATTCAAAAGCTTACGAACTTCGTCTTCAACCTCAGAAACTCTTGTAATATTTAGTGAGTGTTAAGTTTAGAACTTAAGAGAAATATCACAGTTGTGATTACAACTTTTTTAGAAGCAAATCTATACTCTTGTAAACGTTATTTTTACATTGATTGTAAAAGGATCCCTAGAGTGATCAAGTTGTGATCTGTAGACTCTAGAAGACTTAGAGGTTATCTAAGTGGAAAACCATTGTAATCAGTTGGATTAGGGGATTAAATCCTCAGTTGAGGTAAATCACTCTAAGGGGGTGGACTGGAGTATTTTGGTTAACAACGAACTAGGATAAAAATCATTATGTTGATTGTTTTTATCTTCTAAGTTTTTGAGATACACTTTTTCAATCCCCCCCTTTCTAAGTGTTTTTCTATCCTTCAATGAGGTTCTCTTGGATTTTGTTCAAATGAGTATGTTGATACAGAGTTTACAATCTCAAAGTTGGGCTACTTGAGTCTGGGAAACAATAGAACCTTGATCTACAGGTATAAAATAACCATAGTACACACCTTTGGGATGGGTAGACCTTTGGCTCCATGCTCGTGACTTTGAAACCTCAAGCCCATGTTTTTGCTATGTTTGCATTCATTCATCCATGCATCCAAAAACGTAATATCTTTCGAGTAATTAAAAGAAACCTTTTGTTTAGTAAACATTATAGGAATGGAACCTGAAAGAAGAAAAACCAAGAAATATACTTTCAAGAGTTTAGACGTGAAAGAATTAAGAAAGCTAGGTTCTTTGATTGTTGATCAAGACAAGTTTTGTAGCAAGTATGGAAGATTGTTATATCTCCTCAGAACTAAGATGGAAGAAGGAATCCTCTCCACTTTGATTCAATTCTATGACCCATTGTATCATTGCTTCACCTTCCTTGATTATCAACTATTTGATGGAGTGAAAAACACTTAGAAAGGGGGGGATTGAATAAGGGTTCTTTCTCAAAAATGGTAGATAAAAATAAATAACACAATTATTTTTATCCTGGTTCGTTGTTAACTAAACTACTCCAGTCCACCCCTGACAAGGTGATTTACCTCAACTGAGGATTTAATCCACTAATCAAACTGATTACAATGGTTATCCACTTAGATACCCTCTAAGTCTTCTAGAGTCTACAGATCACAACTTGATCACTCTAGGAAATCATTTTACAATCAATGTAAAATAAACGTTACAAGAGATTCAAATGCTTCTTAATAAGCTATAATCACAAAGTGATTTTTCTCTTAAGTTTAAGATCTAACTCTCACTAAGATATTACAAAGTTTCGAGGTTGAAGATGAAGTTCTTCTTTGCTTTTGTTTGATTTCAGTTTGACAGCGCTTTGGTTCTTTTGCGCAAGAGTTCTTTAGCTGCTTCTGTCGCACGCTCGCGAAAATGAACAGAGTCGCCACCAATATATTTATCCCAAAGAGGGAAAGGAATATCAGAAAACCTAGAATAAAGAAAGGATAAGAGAAGGTCTTTCGACCAGAGATAGGGTACGAGAGTCGGTTACGCAAGGGGAAGGTGTTAGCACCCCTCACGCCCATCGTACTCGATGGTATCCACCTATGTTTGTTCTATTCTAAGGGTGTATAAATCTAAAGCTTAATGCTAAGGGAATGCATGCAAATGAAAGAAAAGAAACACGGGGAAAATAAGGTTTATAAATAGTTGTGCTCGCTTAGGCCCCGCGACCTAATGCCTACGTATCCTTTTCAGGAATCAGAGCGCCGTAGTTCGGCTCTTTAGTTTTTGTTTGTTTTTGTGTTTTTTAGTTGAACAGTTACATTCGCACTCAGCTGCTCGACCTCTGGAGTCTTAAGCTGGGAATGGAGCGGAAATAACGTGTCCGATTAGGAGAAAGAATGCCCTGAAGGCAAGAGAAAGAATGCCTCGGAGGCAAGAGAAAGAAGAGAGAAAATTGGTTTGTGTCTTTTAGATGTAATTCCATGATGAACAAAACCCAATACAAGGCTTCGCGTCACTTCCTTACTTTGTTTAGGTCTGAGCCTTTATTAAGTGTTTTAGATGTTTTTGGTAGGGTATTTTTAAGGGAATTTACTTTGCAATTCGAATCACATAAAAATGTATAATGATCGAGAAGCAGATTAGGGAATGAATCCCACTCACTTCTATCCCATTATGTAATGTTCTAGAAACAGATTAGGGAATGAATCCCACTCATTTCTATCCCATTAGTTAATGTTCGAGAAACAGATTAGGGAATGAATCCCACTCATTTCTCTCCCATTAAGTAGTGACCGAGAAACAGATTAGGGAATGAATCCCACTCATTTCTATGCCACTAAGTGATTGAGAAACAGATTAGGGAATGAATCCCACTCATTTCTCTATCACTTTCTTAATGTGATTCGCATCTTCCTTTATTAAATGTTTTAAAGTTGAAAAGAAAAAGGGAAAGAAAACTAGCCTAAAATGAATAACTAGCCTAATGTTATGATTATACCTAAGTGTTAGGATTTTAAGGGAAAAGACTAAGCCTAATATTATGAAGATATAGGTCCTAAATCTAAAGGAATGAGATTATACGCACAAGCAAAGATCAAAATTACAAGTAAAAATTACAAGTAAACAATGATACAAAATTAGTACAAAAATTGGCTAAAAGAAAGACTTGAAATATGGTACAAAACATAGAAGCAAATGATGCAAAATATAGTACCAAAAGTGAATTAGAGGACTATTATTTTTATTGATTTTTATATGACAAAGAACAAGAATTCTAATCAAGCCAAAGAATTAAAATACAAGCCTAAACTAATAATTTTTAGTGATTATTTTTATATGTCAAAAGTCATGTATTAAAGTCTAAAAATTAGTAGGAGAAAATTAGTTTTAATTACTCAAAGAAAATGGTAAAAAAAAACTAATTAACCTAAATAACAAAAGGATAGAACCAGGGGGGGCAAACTGGAATACAAGGTGTGATTAGCAGGCGCAGGGCCCGGTGGTTAGCCCAGAATAGTTCGTTTTTGTTCAGTTTCTTATATGCCAAAAAATTCAACATGGGCCAAGGGGGGTGTGATCAGCAAGGAGGCCCAAGATTTTTGTTGTTACAGTTCTTTCTAAAAAAGCAAGACCATTGGCAAAAGGGGGTGCGAACTAGAATTGGCCCAAGATATGTTTATTGATCCATATTATTATTATTCAGTTTTTTAGCATCAGATTATAATTCAATTAAAGTCAACTAGCTCAATTAATTAGAAACTAAACCTTATGTTATTATTAATATGCGAGTTAAACCTTATAATAATTCTAACTAATTATTAATTAGCATTAATCAGACACAGAATTACAAAAGGGGAATTAGGGTTGTGACTATGCGACGATTCAGCTCACGTATCCTCTCTCTCTCTCACGAAGAAAACGGCGCGGTGAACTTCGCACTTATCTCCGATCAAACAAGTACTGCGCCGCCGTGAATCGAACCACGAGCGTCGCTCTCCCTCGCCTTTCATCTCAATCTCAGATCCTAATTTGTATCTTTCTCAGATTCTCCTCTCTTCGTCCCTAATCTAATGTAAAACGAAACCCTAGGTCTAAGAAGAAATGCAATTAAGCCTCCACGATTAACAATCGAGGAGCGAGATCATGGGAAAAATAATCAGAAGACAGTAATCTACTGTATGGCATCAAAAAAATAGCGTAAAGAGATGAAGAGAGTTTGAGGAGTTCGCGTTTACCTACCGGAGTCAGTCCGGCGCTCCTTCGACGGTGTCGATTTGGCGAAATAAACGCGAGGAAGTCTTCACTTCAGGTACTCTTCCGTTATCTTTCTACTTCTTGCGCTATCTTCTTCTTCTTCTTTCCGTTCTTCTTGCAATTTTCTTGTTGCGTTTCGTTGGTTGATTCTGAAATCGTGAGAGACGAGGATAAGGAGATTGAAAGAGGTTCCAATGAATTGCAGTATTGGAGTCTAGCTCTATTGGAGGAGTTTCAGAGGTTGAAACTCCATCAATAATGGTGATGAGCTCTAGTGAGGGTTGATGGATTCTGAGTGAGAGTGAGAAAGATGAAGATGAAGTGAGATTGATGAATAGAGCATGGAGAAAGTGGTGAGAAATGGTGGAGAGGAATGGAAGACCCCGAATGATGAAGGGAGCTTTGAATTTATAGAAGTGGAGGGAAGAGAAGTTAGTTACAGAGTGAGTTTTTGCTGTTAGATTGGAGGGGGTTAGTTACAAAATCGAGGGTGGAGATTGAAGATTGATTTCAGGTAGTTTGAGTCAGTTTGGGAAGTTAGTTACGTGTGGTTGGATTCTGTTATGTGGTTGTTAGGTTTGTTAGAGGTAGTTGGTTATGACAGTTGCTACTTGGTTTTTGACAGTTATGAGTTAGTTATCTTATAAGAATGGTAAATGTTAGTTGAGAATTCTGTTAGCATGTGTTGCTATGTTAAGTCAGAAAGTTTGAATCAAGTAGAAAAGTCAGTTGTGAGATTGTTAGTAAAACAGTTAGTAATTAATTGGGGATACTTATGTTAGTAGGTTAGTTAAACAGGACTATTAGCAATTAGAAAGTGGTTTAGAAATTGTTAATTACAAGCCAAAGAAGTGATTCAGAACTGTTAGTGTGTCAAAAAACGGTTAATAAACTAGTAGTTAGATATTAGTAGTAAAACTGTTAGTATGTTTAGGTTAGTGAAGAGTTAACCCAATTAGTAAAATTGTAAAAACTGTTTAGTTAGTAAAAGTATTTGACAGTTGGAGGTTTGTAACTGTTAGTGGTTCAGTTAGTTTGGGTTAGAGGTTGTTAGGAATGGGAGAGTTAACATGTGGTGAGGTTTATGTATGCAAATCTATATGAAGGCATATTTCTGGAACTGGTTTTTATTTGTTTGATGATAATGCAGGTTTGAATGGATATGCAGGCCATAATTAATGCTAGCAAAGACATGGTTTGAAGGCGTATCGAGGGGCTGTTAGTGACTTTTTCTTGCAGTAATACAGGGCTGAGTTTGGATTGTGTATATGGTAATTCGGTTTATGAAACATTATGCTGAGGTATTAATCCGCTTGAGGTTTTTTGATTGGTTTGACTTGACTTATATATAGACACAGTATGACTTTTATGTGGTTTGAATTTGTAGATTTACAACCTGAGTATGACAAGCTTTGAACAAGGTTTTAAACATGGATCCCACATGGAGGGCATAGGGTGATGATTTGAAGTTGGCAAGCTTGAAGATGAGACAAGAATGGAATCGTGGCTTCCCTACAAGAATAAGTTTAGAACAACTCCTGTATCGGGATAGTGTAATGTGCAATTGGACATAGATTCCCCTTTTTTTGTAATATGGCATGTAATGGAATTGTAATATGAGATCCTCTTGTAATAACTTCTTGTATAACATAATTTTAGATTTTTTTGTAGACATTCATGAACAAAGTGTTCTTCTCTTGTCAACGTAGATGTAAATTCTAACTTTCTCTTCCAATTTGAATTTGAAACGAACTATGTACAGGAAGCTTCTTGAACCAATATTGAATAATGCTCAAAAGTGAGTTTGAAATCTTTGGCACCAAAAGAAAATCCATGAACTACAACCCCGTACCATGACAAACGTTTTAAATTAGTATCTTATATTTCAAGTACTCATATGGCCTTTCCGATCTCGCATGCACCAATGAATTCCAATCCTTAAGTTAATGAACGTTTTGTCCTTACTTCCCAAATCATAAGTAATTTGCGCTTCAAGCGATCAAAATATTTTGAGAGCTTCTTTGATGCGTAGAAGAACATCTTGACCTGAATAATTCACCATAACGAATCCAGTCTCACTTAAATTTTCTCCGTTTACTCGCATAAAAATGACAAGCAAACACCTTTTGATCATGATGAACCCTTAATTGATATTACGTATATTAATCTCCCGAGTTCGCGATGGTTTAATGAATGTATGATATGCTGATGACCTAATGAAAAGTGCAGATGAATGTGAAACTTTAAGCCAGTTAGAATAAAAATTAAGATGGGCAAATTTTGGGGTGCAACAGCTGCCCCTATTTAATCATCTTAAACCTGAAGAAGAGGTTGGCGCTAGCCTTTCGCGCATTCGAGGTGGAAGAAGATTAAATACTAAGTGAACCTGAAAATTTGCCTTATGAGAGATATGATCCACTGGGGAAGAAATGGTGTCAACTCCACTGAGGAAGGTTGTATCAACTCTGGATTGAACAAATTAACTCTGGGTTAGAAATGAAATAGAACTCAGCTCTGGGTTGAAGAAGAAAACTGGGTCGACTCTGGGTCGAAGAAGGAAGGGAAGTCAACTCTGGGTTGGATAAGAGGTGAACATCAATTCTAGATTGAAAATGGAAAGGGAAATCAGTATTAGGGGGACAGGATGTAGGCATCAACTCTGGGTTGAAAAAGAAGGCAAGGAAATCAACTCTGGGTTGAACAAGGAATTAGATAACAACTATGGGTTGAAAGAGAAAAGATGAACAATCAGAAATAAACGTCAACTCTTGGTTGAGTGGGTAAGACAAGAGATAGCCGTCAACTCTGGGTTGAGAGAGAAATAATAAATGATAACCGTCAACTCTGGGTTGAGTGGGAAAGAAAGACAAGGATCAACTCTGGGTTGAATAAAAGATAACCGTCAACTCTGGGTTGAGTGGGAAAGAGAAACAAGGATAACCGTCAACTCTGGGTTGAGTGGGAAAAGAAGAAAAGGTAACCGTCAACTCTGGGTTGAGTGGGAAAGATAATTAACTCGGGGTTAAAAGATGAAAGGAAATCAACTCTGGGTTGAACACAAAAACATCAACTCTGGGTTGAGTAAAGATGAACATGGTTGACTTTGGAAGATGACACCACAATGGTAACTCTGAGTGATCTAGTGGAATATCAACTTGAATACTTTGTAGGGACCTCATCTGATGAGTAACTTGGCTTATGCTTCACATGCAAATGTTTGGTTTATTTTATGCACTTCTGAAGATGCGATGCAATGATTTCTATATGCAGTGTACTGATGGATTGTTCAGGATTTCTGCTTTGCGTGGAATAGGTTAGGTGGAGTTCTGAAACTCTGTTTGAGAATCAAGGTGGGGTGGATGCCCTTGATTGGTTGATGATTGGATCATGCAGGAGAAATGATTATGAAAATGCAATGATATGCATGATGTATGTATGATTATGAATGAAATGATTGTTTCCAAGATACAAGGAGTGGATGGAGGATGCCTTTGTGGAAAGGTCATTGCTTGAAGGATAGAATTTGTGAAGGTGAGGTGTTTGATTTGACTCCTCGACACCTATCTCGATATCTGACACTTGATTGAGGATGAAGAAATGAATTGTTGCTAGCTTGCCCCAGCTTGTAAGATCTCTTGAGATAGAACTTTGATGCACTTGAATCATGGAGATTTGCAATGGTCTGCCCCAGTGTTGATCATGGTATGAATGCCCCAGATTGAAAGGAACTCTTCCACCAAATGGATGCTTCAAATATTTGCTTTGTGGATGACCAACCTTTGCCTTTGTAAGACTACTCGATGGAATTTCAATGTTGAACTTTCCTTGGTATCAAGTACTTACTTTCAAGTTTAGAGACAATTCTGTTTTGGAAAGATAATGAGAATGCAATGCACATGTTAATCTCAAAGTAAAAGTTTTTATTTGTCAAAATGTTGTACTGATACTAACACAAATGACACAGCAACATTAGGAGTCAGTTTTGACATGATTTCACAGTTTGTATGCTTTCAGAACGAACCCTGCTTCAATTAGGACTTTTGAGGGTTGTAACGTGGCCGGGTTCACGGTTTAAGAAACAAAGGATAAAGGCTCAAGTTCTACTTAACCCACCCCTTCTTCGTGATGTCCTCCAGTCCTATGTTCAGCTAGTTCGACACGAGTATTCGCCTTTCAGGAAGGATTGCGATGGATGAGGATCCTTTATAGTTTTGATGGAGGTGGCAGTCACCCTTTGGTGCTTTCGTTGATGATTATAACAACTTGTCCCTTGGAGGATTTTTGTTCTTGTTCTTTTCTTTTGCTTTCCCTAACTTTTTCCTGGACAGAAAGTTTCTTTTGATTTTGGTTTTTGTTGTCCAGCGGGATATGCCCTAATTTTTGCCTAAGTCAATTGCTTCAAAGCTTTTTTTTTTCTTTTGACTTAGCGGGCTATTGTTTCTTTTTTTTATCATGATTCATAACTTTCTTTTCATTCTCTTTTTTTTTTCGTTCGGGAACAAGTTGTATGATTTTGTTGATTGACTTGACGAAAAGGTTGTGACTGCCTTCTTCTTAGTGGATGAGAGACATCCATTGTGGATTGTGCTCTTCCTTTTTTTGTTGTGAGATCTGAGATATGATTGATCCTCTGATGGAATACCTGAAAGTTGAGCGCTCGGTCGCACTAACTGAAGACTACCCTGCCCCTGGTTAAGATTGAGGGTTTTGTATTTTTGAAAAAGAAACTACTACGCCTTAGGCTCAAATGGGTTGACGAGGGTTTCACTCCCTTATAACACCGGTGTTTAGGAATTGAAACAATGCCTGTACATCGTCAGCAGGATCTTTGTTCCAAAAGCATACGGTTAGTAGTGCATGTATTTTTTTTTTATTTTCATCATTCTCCTTTTTTTAGTTGCTTAAGACAAATGAGTGAAGTATCAATGAACATAATGACAAAGATGAAATGATTTGAGAAAAACATGTATATTGCATTATTTTTATTTATTCAAACAGAATGGGTTTCTTACAATGAGAAGTACTTGATAACAACAAAAGCAATACAATTGAAAATACTAAAGAAATCTATACAATGGCAAGCTTGGCCTTATTCTAATGCAAATGAAATGTTCTCTGACAAACATAAAGTCTTCATGGTCCACTGGTGGAAGCTCCATTGTGAGGCGGCATGGGATTATTGATCACATTAGGTGCCACAGGTGCAAACTCAATCTCTTTTGCATCAAGCAGATCCTGAACTTTGTCTTTGAGAACTCTGCATTCTTCAGTGGTGTGACCAGATCCTCCTGAGTGGAATTCACACTTGGCATTAATCTTGTAGTTTGGAGGGAGGGGGTCAGGAGGAGGCCTAGCTTCCGCTAATTGAATCAGTTTGCGGTCAAGCAAGGCAGCGAGAACTTGGCTATAAGTCATTGGTACACGATCATACACCCTTTTTGGCCTATTCTGCCTCTGTTGACCTTGTCTTTGTTGATAACCTTGTTGTTGGAAACCTTGTTGTTGTTGTTGGACATATTGTTGATAAGGAACCCAAGGTTGTTGACCAACAGGTGCCACATAAGCTTGAGGAGCGGCGGCATTCACTTGATAACAAGGAGCTTGATCTTGAGTAGAAACAGCACTAGTCTCGCCTTCTTTCTTCTTGATGAAATTACCCTGAGGCTTCTTGTACCCATATTGATTTGCAGCAGCAGCATTGGCGGGATTCTGGATCTTACCAATTTTCAAGCCATTCTCAATTCTTTCACCAATCCTGACTAGATCGGAGAAACCAGAAGAAACACTACCCACCATCCTTTCATAGTAATGCCCTTGAAGAGTGTTCATGAACATATCAACCAGTTCAGATTCAGAAAGTGGTGGATTAACCTGAGCAGCCATTTCTCTCCACCTTTGGGCATATTCTTTGAATGTCTCGTTGGTCCTTTGCACCTGATTCTGTAGTTGCAACCTAGTCGGCGCCATGTCAATGTTGTATTGATATTGCTTGAGAAAGGCATCGGACAAATCCTTCCAAGATCGGATCCTATTACGCTCCAGGTTCATATACCAGTTCAAAGATGCCCCAGACAAGCTATCTTGAAAGCAATGGATGAGCAATGAGTCATCGTGGATGTGAGAAGCCATCTTACGACAGTACATGATGATATGGCTCTTTGGACAACTTAAACCCTTGTACTTCTGAAAGTCAGGAGTCTTGAACTTGGGCGGAATAACCAGATTAGGAACTAGGCACATCTCTTCAGCATCCATTCCATAGGCACTAAAACCTTCAATAGCTCGAATCCTTTCCTCAAGAATTTGATACTTCACAGCAGATCTCTCAACGGGTTGAGCTCTTTCAGCAGTTGGTATTGGATGCATTTCTGGATTGGCAAATTGAGGACCACAGAAAGCAGGATAGGGAATCTCTGTATGAGGAGGTGGAGTAGGAAATGGGAAAACAGGCCCAGTCATAGTTGGCACTCCAGAAGTTATGGGCATGGATCCTCCTTGGTTTAAAGCTCCAAGAGTATCAGCAGTCATGAAGCTAAATGGCATTCCAAGAGTAGCATTAGTCCTTGGTTGGAACTCAGGTGGATTAGTAGAAGGTGGAATGACATCAGGTTGACTAGCAACAGCTTGATTAGCACCAGCGGGAATCTCTTGTGCAACTGGAATCCTTTCATTTCTCAAAGCTTGGAGGGCTTCTAAAATAGCATCAACCTTGCCTTTCATTTGGTCCATCTCCTCTCGAATAGCAGCTTGATCTTGTTCATAATTCTCCATGATTCTTCTTCTGTGAGCTCTTGTCAGATATCGGTGTGGAGGAATCGTCTTGACTGATCTGATGGAGAGGAAGAGTGGTAAGAGTCTTGGTAACCATGGATGCACATGCATGAATGCAAAAATGTTAATGAAGATGCAAATGTATCATAAATCGGATCAAGGATCAAGGCCTCTTGGACAACAGCTTCTCATGGCCAATAAGATATGGTCGAACCCTCCAGATTCAGAGGTTCGACGTTGCTTTCTGGATAAATAGCTCGTGCATAAGTCAAAGATGGTCGAACCCTCCAGATTCAGAGGTTCGACGTTGATTCTGATAGATAACCTTTGCATAAGTCACATAAGGTCAAACCTTCCAGATTCGGAGGTTCGACGTTGATTATGATAGATAGTCTGAATGGCATAGGGTAGGATGGGGGCATGTTTTCCTGCAAAACAAAATTTCCCAACCCCTCTCACAGGTATGGTCTAGTATAAGGTAGGTTAAAAGGTCTCCAACGTTAACAGTTCTCCTGAAACACCATCATTGTTGCAAATACATGCCAACAATGGTATCCCATTTGAACCTCAACTGGTCGTGGGTCTCATGATCGCAATCAACAGAACCTGACATTCTGTTGGCGTCATGACTATCCACTCTATCCTAGGTAGCCTAAGTATCACTCTGGCCTGGGTATTGGGCCTTTTACCTCAAATCAGTAACATCCCATCCCAACAGACAGCAGAATAATAATCGTAGTATATGAAAATAAAATGCGATGCATAAAGAAATAAAGCAATAAAGTAATAAAGCAATAAAGCAATAAATAAACACCCAAAGAAAAGAAAACAAACACAAGCTAGGATCGACTCGCTAAGAATGGACCAGCACAGGTCTATCACATCCCCAGCAGAGTCGCCAGCTGTCGCACGCTCGCGAAAATGAACAGAGTCGCCACCAATATATTTATCCCAAAGGGGGAAAGGAATATCAGAAAACCTAGAATAAAGAAAGGATAAGAGAAGGTCTTTCGACCAGAGATAGGGTACGAGAGTCGGTTACGCAAGGGGAAGGTGTTAGCACCCCTCACGCCCATCGTACTCGATGGTATCCACCTATGTTTGTTCTATTCTAAGGGTGTATAAATCTAAAGCTTAATGCTAAGGGAATGCATGCAAATGAAAGAAAAGAAACACGGGGAAAATAAGGTTTATAAATAGTTATGCTCGCTTAGGCCCCGCGACCTAATGCCTACGTATCCTTTTCAGGAATCAGAGCGCCGTAGTTCGGCTCTTTAGTTTTTGTTTGTTTTTGTGTTTTTTAGTTGAACAGTTACATTCGCACTCCGCTGCTCGACCTCTGGAGTCTTAAGCTGGGAATGGAGCGGAAATAACGTGTCCGATTAGGAGAAAGAATGCCCTGAAGGCAAGAGAAAGAATGCCTCGGAGGCAAGAGAAAGAAGAGAGAAAATTGGTTTGTGTCTTTTAGATGTAATTCCATGATGAACAAAACCCAATACAAGGCTTCGCGTCACTTCCTTACTTTGTTTAGGTCTGAGCCTTTATTAAGTGTTTTAGATGTTTTTGGTAGGGTATTTTTAAGGGAATTTACTTTGCGATTCGAATCACATAAAAATGTATAATGATCGAGAAGCAGATTAGGGAATGAATCCCACTCACTTCTATCCCATTATGTAATGTTCGAGAAACAGATTAGGGAATGAATCCCACTCATTTCTATCCCATTAGTTAATGTTCGAGAAACAGATTAGGGAATGAATCCCACTCATTTCTCTCCCATTAAGTAGTGACCGAGAAACAGATTAGGGAATGAATCCCACTCATTTCTATGCCACTAAGTGATTGAGAAACAGATTAGGGAATGAATCCCACTCATTTCTCTATCACTTTCTTAATGTGATTCGCATCTTCCTTTATTAAATGTTTTAAAGTTGAAAAGAAAAAGGGAAAGAAAACTAGCCTAAAATGAATAACTAGCCTAATGTTATGATTATACCTAAGTGTTAGGATTTTAAGGGAAAAGACTAAGCCTAATATTATGAAGATATAGGTCCTAAATCTAAAGGAATGAGATTACACGCACAAGCAAAGATCAAAATTACAAGTAAAAATTACAAGTAAACAATGATACAAAATTAGTACAAAAATTGGCTAAAAGAAAGACTTGAAATATGGTACAAAACATAGAAGCAAATGATGCAAAATATAGTACCAAAAGTGAATTAGAGGACTATTATTTTTATTGATTTTTATATGACAAAGAACAAGAATTCTAATCAAGCCAAAGAATTAAAATACAAGCCTAAACTAATAATTTTTAGTGATTATTTTTATATGTCAAAAGTCATGTATTAAAGTCTAAAAATTAGTAGGAGAAAATTAGTTTTAATTACTCAAAGAAAATGGTAAAAAAAAACTAATTAACCTAAATAACAAAAGGATAGAACCAGGGGGGGCAAACTGGAATACAAGGTGTGATTAGCAGGCGCAGGGCCCGGTGGTTAGCCCAGAATAGTTCGTTTTTGTTCAGTTTCTTATATGCCAAAAAATTCAACATGGGCCAAGGGGGGTGTGATCAGCAAGGAGGCCCAAGATTTTTGTTGTTACAGTTCTTTCTAAAAAAGCAAGACCATTGGCAAAAGGGGGTGCGAACTAGAATTGGCCCAAGATATGTTTATTGATCCATATTATTATTATTCAGTTTTTTAGCATCAGATTATAATTCAATTAAAGTCAACTAGCTCAATTAATTAGAAACTAAACCTTATGTTATTATTAATATGCGAGTTAAACCTTATAATAATTCTAACTAATTATTAATTAGCATTAATCAGACACAGAATTACAAAAGGGGAATTAGGGTTGTGACTATGCGACGATTCAGCTCACGTATCCTCTCTCTCTCACGAAGAAAACGGCGCGGTGAACTTCGCACTTATCTCCGATCAAACAAGTACTGCGCCGCCGTGAATCGAACCACGAGCAACGCTCTCCCTCGCCTTTCATCTCAATCTCAGATCCTAATTTGTATCTTTCTCAGATTCTCCTCTCTTCGTCCCTAATCTAATGTAAAACGAAACCCTAGGTCTAAGAAGAAATGCAATTAAGCCTCCACGATTAACAATCGAGGAGCGAGATCATGGGAAAAATAATCAGAAGACAGTAATCTACTGTATGGCATCAAAAAAATAGCGTAAAGAGATGAAGAGAGTTTGAGGAGTTCGCGTTTACCTACCGGAGTCAGTCCGGCGCTCCTTCGACGGTGTCGATTTGGCGAAATAAACGCGAGGAAGTCTTCACTTCAGGTACTCTTCCGTTATCTTTCTACTTCTTGCGCTATCTTCTTCTTCTTCTTTCCGTTCTTCTTGCAATTTTCTTGTTGCGTTTCGTTGGTTGATTCTGAAATCGTGAGAGACGAGGATAAGGAGATTGAAAGAGGTTCCAATGAATCGCAGTATTGGAGTCTAGCTCTATTGGAGGAGTTTCAGAGGTTGAAACTCCATCAATAATGGTGATGAGCTCTAGTGAGGGTTGATGGATTCTGAGTGAGAGTGAGAAAGATGAAGATGAAGTGAGATTGATGAATAGAGCATGGAGAAAGTGGTGAGAAATGGTGGAGAGGAATGGAAGACCCCGAATGATGAAGGGAGCTTTGAATTTATAGAAGTGGAGGGAAGAGAAGTTAGTTACAGAGTGAGTTTTTGCTGTTAGATTGGAGGGGGTTAGTTACAAAATCGAGGGTGGAGATTGAAGATTGATTTCAGGTAGTTTGAGTCAGTTTGGGAAGTTAGTTACGTGTGGTTGGATTCTGTTATGTGGTTGTTAGGTTTGTTAGAGGTAGTTGGTTATGACAGTTGCTACTTGGTTTTTGACAGTTATGAGTTAGTTATCTTATAAGAATGGTAAATGTTAGTTGAGAATTCTGTTAGCATGTGTTGCTATGTTAAGTCAGAAAGTTTGAATCAAGTAGAAAAGTCAGTTGTGAGATTGTTAGTAAAACAGTTAGTAATTAATTGGGGATACTTATGTTAGTAGGTTAGTTAAACAGGACTATTAGCAATTAGAAAGTGGTTAAGAAATTGTTAATTACAAGCCAAAGAAGTGATTCAGAACTGTTAGTGTGTCAAAAAACGGTTAATAAACTAGTAGTTAGATATTAGTAGTAAAACTGTTAGTATGTTTAGGTTAGTGAAGAGTTAACCCAATTAGTAAAATTGTAAAAACTGTTTAGTTAGTAAAAGTATTTGACAGTTGGAGGTTTGTAACTGTTAGTGGTTCAGTTAGTTTGGGTTAGAGGTTGTTAGGAATGGGAGAGTTAACATGTGGTGAGGTTTATGTATGCAAATCTATATGAAGGCATATTTCTGGAACTGGTTTTTATTTGTTTGATGATAATGCAGGTTTGAATGGATATGCAGGCCATAATTAATGCTAGCAAAGACATGGTTTGAAGGCGTATCGAGGGGCTGTTAGTGACTTTTTCTTGCAGTAATACAGGGCTGAGTTTGGATTGTGTATATGGTAATTCGGTTTATGAAACATTATGCTGAGGTATTAATCCGCTTGAGGTTTTTTGATTGGTTTGACTTGACTTATATATAGACACAGTATGACTTTTATGTGGTTTGAATTTGTAGATTTACAACCTGAGTATGACAAGCTTTGAACAAGGTTTTAAACATGGATCCCACATGGAGGGCATAGGGTGATGATTTGAAGTTGGCAAGCTTGAAGATGAGACAAGAATGGAATCGTGGCTTCCCTACAAGAATAAGTTTAGAACAACTCCTGTATCGGGATAGTGTAATGTGCAATTGGACATAGATTCCCCTTTTTTTGTAATATGGCATGTAATGGAATTGTAATATGAGATCCTCTTGTAATAACTTCTTGTATAACATAATTTTAGATTTTTTTGTAGACATTCATGAACAAAGTGTTCTTCTCTTGTCAACGTAGATGTAAATTCTAACTTTCTCTTCCAATTTGAATTTGAAACGAACTATGTACAGGAAGCTTCTTGAACCAATATTGAATAATGCTCAAAAGTGAGTTTGAAATCTTTGGCACCAAAAGAAAATCCATGAACTACAACCCCGTACCATGACAAACGTTTTAAATTAGTATCTTATATTTCAAGTACTCATATGGCCTTTCCGATCTCGCATGCACCAATGAATTCCAATCCTTAAGTTAATGAACGTTTTGTCTTTACTTCCCAAATCATAAGTAATTTGCGCTTCAAGCGATCAAAATATTTTGAGAGCTTCTTTGATGCGTAGAAGAACATCTTGACCTGAATAATTCACCATAACGAATCCAGTCTCACTTAAATTTTCTCCGTTTACTC
The DNA here is from genome assembly GCF_029867415.1 of Vicia villosa. Classification (NCBI taxonomy): domain Eukaryota; kingdom Viridiplantae; phylum Streptophyta; class Magnoliopsida; order Fabales; family Fabaceae; genus Vicia; species Vicia villosa. The sequence continues at coordinate 194,876 of NW_026705535.1, forward strand.
GCATAAAAATGACAAGCAAACACCTTTTGATCATGATGAACCCTTAATTGATATTACGTATATTAATCTCCCGAGTTCGCGATGGTTTAATGAATGTATGATATGCTGATGACCTAATGAAAAGTGCAGATGAATGTGAAACTTTAAGCCAGTTAGAATAAAAATTAAGATGGGCAAATTTTGGGGTGCAACAGCTTCTGAATCAGAACATCTATTTATAGGCGCTGAGGAAAAGTGACCGTTGGGAGCATTTAATGCTTTGCGTGAATAGTATACTACTGTATTTAATGTTTCACTCTTTTGTCAACTACCTCGAGCCACGCCTTCACTGCTTTTACTGACTTTGCCTTTTGTAGCTTCTAACGTTCTTTTTGTCAGTCAGAGATTTGACGTTATAGCCTTTTCTTCTTGTACTTTCTTCTAGACTCAGAATATGTAGAATAAACATTTGAATATCAGAGTCATCAGCTTTGGTGCAGATGCAACTTCTGTCTTCAGACTTTAGAAGTGCTTTGAGCGTGATACCATCAGATCTTTAGAGTTTTACTTCTGACTTGCATCTTCTAATGCTTTCCAGTTCATGTCCTAATTCTGCAGGACCATCTTCTAATTTCTTCCATACCATGTTCTAATGAAGCCACCCATAACTTCTGGGTCATAGCCTCTGAGCGCTGATTTTGTACCACATTCTCTTATACAAAATTCATAAATAATGTTATCATCAAAACTAAGAATATTGATCAGAACATTTCTTGTTCTAACACCATTGCCTACCTTGGAAGAGTATTCAAGCATTATTGGGTTACCTATTACTGGAAGAGTTCCTTTTACTGGTTTAGAACAAGATCCCAAGCCTTGTGAGATTGCAAAGTCTACTCATTTGAGAAAGGGAGAAATTGAAAAGAACATGGTTACTAAAGGAGGATTACCTAGGTTACCTGCTGAGTTCATAATTGAGAAAGCTCTCATCTTGTCACAAGAAAGAAAGGAAGAAGACTTTGAAGCTGTTTTTGCCTTATTGGTGTATGGATTGTTCTTGTTCCCTAACATTAACAACGTTGTTGATATGAATGCCATCAAGATCTTTATGAAGAAGAATCATGTTCCTACCTTACTTGGGGACACTTACTATTCTATTCATCTCAGACATTCCTATGGAAAGGGAATGGTTACATGTTGTACTCCTTTGTTATACAAGTGGTACATATCTCATCTGTCTAACACCCCTGAATTCTGGACCCAGAAAGAAGGATTAAAATGGTCACACAAGATCATGACTCTTACCAACACTGCGATTGTTTGGACAAGAAATCACTTCTGTAGAATGAAGACTTTAGACTGTTGTGGTGATTTCCCTAATGTACCCCTCATTGGTACAAAAGGAGTAATCAGCTATAGCCCCGTGTTAGCTCGTCATCAATTTGGGTTTCCTATTGACAAAAGACCAAGGAGCAATTTATTGGATGGGTTCTTTCTGGAAGAAAGAGTTGAGAACAAAATGTTTAGAGAAAGGATTGTTAATGCTTGGAATCCAAGCCATAGAAGAGAAATCAAAGACTGGAAGACCAAATGGGATCTCTCTCCTGAGCCCTTTGAAAGTTGGGTCACTGCCAGAGCTGCTAAAATGAGAATGTCTATTCTCCCTAGAACATTTGCACCCCCAATTGAGGAGTATGTTCCACCCATTGTAGTTCCTTCAACAATTGAGAGTCTCCAAGAAGCTCTAAGAAAAATGAAGAAATCAAGAGACCATTGGAAGAAGTTTGAGTCTTCTGATGCTGAAATAGGAATGTTGGAAGAATCCTATGAAGAAGTGTTGAAAGAAAAGAATGATCAACTGTTCCTTTAAGACACTTGGCTTATAGCTAAGGATGCTACCGTTGCCAAATATGAAAGAGAGAAAAAAAGGAAGCAAAAAGAAGAAGCACTCCCTCCAAAAGAAGCTGCATGGAAGAGTATTATTGATAAGCTGGAAAAGGTCAAGCTGAAGAAGAAGAAAACTCAAGATGATATGGATACTTCTCACTAAGCTTTGATGATCACTCTTAGATTTTACTAGCTTTCTTAATTTGTTTCTACCATGTAACTCTTGAAAGTAATTTATGAATCGGTTGTCCCTTGTCCCTTTGTATGCTATCAAAAGAAAATGGTACCTCGATGACCCTCGATGATCCTTATATGTACCAAGGTTGCCTTTGTCCCTTTATTATTAATGAATGAAATTTCTTTTTCATGTTACTATATAGTGTTTACATTTACAAAACTCTTAAATAAATCCTTGAAAGATATTATGATATGTTTTGAAAATTAAAACAAAAACGGGTCTTTTGCATTGCATGCATCATACCACATTCACATTCACATCTGAGTCAGAGTCTTATTCATTCCTCTCTCTCTCCTTAGAGTCAAGCTGACGCACCAGTATAACACTCGCCCAATCATCAAAGAATGGAAGACGGTATTATTGATTATCAAGAGTGGTAAGAAGAAGTTGATATTGTACGCTCCGGTATTAAAAGATTAACTTATATGGTTCAAGACTTGGTGGCTGCTCAGAATCAGCCACTTACCCAAGCTCAAGCTACTGTGATCTCCGAGATAGAGACTGCTAAGAATCCTGCAATCCAGACTCAATTCGGGTATGAATACCTACATGATGTTTGTGAATCAACTCAATTCTTGGTGAATATGCATGTTGTCTTGTGTGAACTTGATTACTTTCTTCCACATGACTACATTGCTTGTCCAATATGTTCCAACACCATTCGTGAATGTACCCTCGTGGTTGAAGACCTTCAGAAACTACTAGACCGAGGACTTATCAGCATATCAAGAAAGAAAAGGGATGAAGAAATTCACTCTGTCAACATGGTACATGGCTGTCCTGGCCAATACCAAGTCTATGATGTACACCAGTTGAGATGTGACATAGTGCAAATGCATGCCACCTTATGGGTGATGGGAGGATTAACTCGACACAATTATGGCTCTTTCCGAATCTGCTGCAGAGATACCCGTGGATGTGCACTAGTAAAAGCAGGAATTATGAGTCTCATGGATCGAGGACTTATCCATATTCTCTGCGATAGAGATGAAAATAATGTCAACATGATTGAGGAATGTTCCACAGTGAAGTATGTGCCCGATGTACGCACTGTACGCGGATCCTTATGAATGATACACGAGAAATGGGTCAAAAATGGATTAATTGACTTTATCCATGATAGTTGTCCTGCTTGTGAAAGAAGCACACGAGGTTGTGTTAATCTGCAAGAAGACATTCTGGCATTGATAGGTCTTGGTTTTCTAGACAAAGAAATCAAAGGAAGAAAAGGACACAATCACATTGAAGAAGAAATTACCTATGGGTCACTTGACAGTATGCTGCGAGAAGTTCCTCAAAGGATTCCGAAGCACAACCGTGACCTATACATATCAGCAAAGTATGAAGACAACATTTTGACAGATCTACTAGTAGACACTGGTTCCTCTCTGAACATTATGCCAAGGAGCACCTTGGAAAGTTTATCCTATCAAGGAGCACATTTTAGACCAAATAGAGTTAGCGTACTGACTTTTGAAGGGTTCTCGCGCATCGTGATCGGAGAGATTGATCTTCCTATCCGCATCGGACCTCATGATTTTAATATCACCTTTCAAGTGATGAAGATTTATCCCGCTTACAGGTGTTTATTGGGAAGACCTCGGATTCACAATGCTAAAGCTGTTCCTTCCACTTTTCACCAGATGTTGAAATACCCTCCGAAGGACAAATTAATAACTTTTTATGGAGAACAGATAATATTTGTTTGTCAACTATCCTCTGTTCCTAACATTGAAGAAATTACGGCTTAGTTCCAAGCTTTAAGAGTTGTTAATCCTGAGTATGGAAAGAAAACTGGTGCGTCTATTTCACCCTGGAAAGATGCCCAACAAGTGGTTGCCCAAGGATCGTATGAAGGATGGGGGAAAGTTATTGAACTTCCCACCAACAAGAACTAAAGTGGTCTAGGATTCACGTCCCAGAAGTTAAAAGGAAAAGAATATGAGTATGGAAGTTGCGGCAAGACTCTGCATGAGACTTTTCAAAGTGCTGACTACATCAACCCAGACATAGCTGCTATCATTGAAGATGTTCCCGAATGTTCAAGCTTCGTGACGCGTAAAGAGGATAACTCCAACTGGACATCCGTTAGCATCTCTTCTGTTGTTCACGAGTCTAAGTAATTTTCTGTATTCTAAAAACCTTTCTCTCTGCCTAAGGCGAAAGAGTAATGTGTCGGGCTGTTTAAAATAATTCCTTTTGTTTGCCCAAGACATAAGTGAGCTTATGTAGGGCTTTGTTTCAAATCATTCAAAAAAAGAAATTTTTGCTTCCCTTTTGTTTATCGTTTATCCTTTTTTTCTGAAAATGGTAACGTCTAAAAAACTCATAAAATCAATCAAAATTGTTTTTCAAATTTGCACATACACCTTTTCTTTTATCTGTTCCTAAAAGGCAAAACATAAATCATGTGCAGATTATCTCTTGATAAACCCGCTGAAAACAATGATCCTAGGCCCTCTCCCAACTTTGAATACCCTGTGTACGAAGCTGAAGAAGAGAGTAGTGAAGAGATCCCTGAAGAGATCACCCGTCTACTTGAGCACGAGGAAAAGATCATTGAGCCGCACAAAGAGCCTTTGGAAGTAATCAATTTGGGTACTGAAGAAGAGAAAAGAGAACTGTGAATTGGGGCGTTATTAGAAACAAGCGTCAAAGAGAAAATGGTTGAATTGTTGAAAGAATATGTGGATGTCTTTTCTTTGAGCTATCAAGATATGTCGGGGTTGGATACCACTATTGTAGAGCACAGATTACCGTTAAAGCTAGAATTGAAGGATAGAAAAACACTTAGAAAGGGGGGTTTGAATAAGTGTGACTTTCAAGACTCTTAAGATAAAAACAAATAACACAGTTATTTTTATCCTGGTTTGTTGTCCACTAAGAAACACTCTAAGTCTTCTAGAGTATACTGATCACACCTTGATCACTCTAGGAAATCAACACTTAGAAACTTCTAAGTCTTCTAGAGTCTACTGATCTCACTGATCACTCTAGGAACCTTTTACAAATCAATGTAAAATAAATGTTTACAAGAGTATTCAAATGCTTCTTAGAAAGCTATAATCACAACTATTATATTTCTCTTAAGTTCTAAGCTTAAATCTCACTAAGATATTACAAGTGATGTGAGGTTGAAGATGATGTTTGAGAGCTTTTGAAATTGACAGCATTTCTGTATTTTTGCGCAAGAGTTGTGTATTCAGCTTCTCATCAGAACTTCTATTTATAGGCGTTTGAGAAGATGACCATTGGGAGCATTTAATGCGTTGCATGTTCCGTACAGCTCTGCATTTAATGTTTCACTCTTTTGTCAACTACCTCGAGCATTGCTTTTACTGCTTTTACTGACTTTGCCTTTTGTAGCTTCTAACGTTCCTTTTGTCAGTCAGCGTAGCCTGTCATCTTGTACTTGCTTCTGATTTGATGTTTGTAGATACAACGTTTGAATAATCAGAGTCAAACAGCTAGGTGCAGAGCATCTTCTTGTCTTCTGACTTTGAAGTGCTTGAGCGTGATACCATAAGAACTTCAGTGCTTCTGCTTCTGATCTCATGTTCTTCTGATGCTTCATAGACCATGTTCTAATTCTGCTTGACCATCTTCTGATGTCTTGCGAGAGCATGTTCTGATGTTGCAATCTTGAACATTCTGAGTCAGCGCTTCTGGCGCTGAATTGTGCGTACTCCTTATATAATTCCTGAATTGGAAAATGTAAAGGATTAGAGTACCACATTATCTTATACAAAATTCATATACATTGTTATCATCAAAACAAGAATATTGATCAGAACAAATCTTGTTCTAAAAATCTCTCCCTTTTTGATGATGACAAAAACATATATAATTGATATGAATTTGCAATCAGAATATCAGATGACCAAAGACAATTACACAGTTATATCATAAGCATATAATCAGAATGTGGGAAAATGTCTCCCCCTGAGATTAACAATCTCCCCCTGAAATAAATACTAGAAGAATTTATACATAAAAGACTTCCCTGAGTATTTTCCATTTCGGTAGAGACGTTCACTTTGCCTAGAACTTCAGAACATTCAGAGCTTCTGCTTCTTGCTTCCATAGGACAGCTTCAGAGCTTTGAATTTCTTCTTGATTCATAGCATGCTTGATTGTATCAGAACATTCTTGAATGTATCAGAGCATCATCAAAGCATCTTTACATCCTGAAATGTTTCAGAACAAACTAGACGAAAAAAAAACAGTGCATGAATGGATCAAAGCATTCTTTAGAGAAAGAACTTGTATCAGAGCAAACTTTGATAAATTCTTAAGAATATGTATCAGAGCATATGAGAGAAGAAAAAGTATCAGAGCATATTCTACCAAAAGAATATCAGAACATTCTTCTTGCTTCTGATCTTGAAGCTTCACAACACTAAGCTTGCTTCAATTTTCCAAGAACATGCTTCTTTAAAGAATTGCTTTTCCTCATGTATTTGCTTCTCATGTTGAGCTTTTTCAGAATATCTTCAATCCTGCAAAAAATCTCAAAGACATAGAACTTGCAAGTAATGTTAGGAATGTTGAGACTTAATCCCAGCAACTGATATAATAAACCAAATTAATTATCATGTTTCTCCCCCTTTTTGTCATAACATCAAAAAGCATTTAAAAAGATTCAGATGATAAAAACAACATAGAGTGAAAAAGATAATATTTCATTGATTCAACAAAATATCAGAAGGTACAAAAGGATAGAAGCAGATGCAAGAAACAGATGCAAGAAGCAAGAAAACGACTAAGACCAAGACACATTACGACTAGCCTAGCTTAGAAACTATCTTGGCCAGAAGGTTTTGAATCTCAGCAGTGCTTTCGATTCGCGTCTTCATAAACAATCGAAACTCATTGTGAGTATCCTCATGCTTATCCAGACGAGAAGTAAGATCATCTTGATTCTGTTGAAGAGCCTTCATGGTATTCACCAGAACAGAAGGACAAGCAGAAGAAGCGTCAAAGCTATTGTCCAGAACAATAGGATTCTCAACAGCAGCATCAATCATGAGATCATCATCTTGATTTTCCTGAACAGGAAGTTTCTCAGCAGAATGATTCTCAGCAACTTGATTCTCAGCATCAGCTTCAGCATAAACAGGAGTAGGGAGTGCAGCTTCTGAATTCTCAAGATCCTTAAGAATTTCAACCAAATTCCTTGGAGGTGTAGGAGCGGAAGGTTCTGAAGGGTATTCAACTTCTGGATATACCATATTTGGTGCCTTAGCAAAGGGATTCTTTCTTAACCAGTTGAATATTGACTGAAAGTCTCCAGTCAGAACGTTGTAACTAGGCTTCCACACAACCATTGCAAGAGGATGCACTTCCTCAAGCTCGTCAACAAATTGCTTCTCCTCAAGAGGTATGCAGTTTCTGATGGGATAGAAGTAGAAATCTTCATAGTCTCTCAAAAATCCCAAAGGGCCGGGAGCTTCTGCTTCAACAGCTTTCCGGAGCTTCAGAAGATCAGAGAAGAACTCTCTTCTGAAAGCCCTAAGAGGCTCCTAGTTGCCACATAATTTGTCCTAGCATTATGTGCAACTTTCAAGGCTTCCAAACCTGTTTGTACCTTTAGCTTCAGAAATTCAAAACGTACACCAACAGAGGGTTCAGGGTCGGGGGTTTGGAAACTGGTGGAAGAAGAATCTGGGTTCAGAATGAAGTAGGGTTCAGGTTCTCTATCATGAGAAAGGAAAGATTCTGCTTCATCCTCAAATTCTAGATTAACAAATGCAGGGCCAGGACGAGGTTTGGGAGTGAAATTACAAGCACGAAATAAATCCTTTAGAGAATCAGAATTTGGAGATTCTGAAGCAACAGGATTATTATGTGCAGGGGAGGAAAAAGGGTCATAATTAGCATGAGGAGGAGGTTGAGAAGTGGAGATATTGGAGTGAGGAGGAAAGAGGGTTTGAAGGGGTGCAATATCAAGGATAAGTTCATCAATGGGATGGTCAGAAGAAGGATTGGTTATGGGTGAAGAAGGAGGGGTGAGAACTTTGGTAGGTGAAGGTGATTTGGTGGAGGCTTTTTCTGGTTGAGATTCTGGTTGGGATGGTTGCAGAACTTCTGTTGGTACAGATTTTGAACTATCAAAAGTAACAGAAATAGGTTCAGAAATAGACACACCTTTAGGTTTCTTCTGAGACTTTTCAGAATCAGCTTCAAGTCTTTTTCGCTTCTTTTTCTCATACACAGCCTTCAGCTTGCCTAGAGCAATTTCTCTCTTCTTCTCAGCTTCCTTCTTCTCTTCTTCTGCCTGATTAACTTCTTCAGTCTTTTCCCTTGCTTCTTCAACAGCCTTCTTTTTCTTCTTCTTCTTATCTTTCTTTTTCTTCTTCTTCTTATCTTTCTTTTTCTTCTTTTTCTCTACATCCTTCTCAGCATTCTTCTCATCATCTTTCTTATTTTCTTTTTCAGACTTCTTATGCTTCTTTCTTTTCACAGCATCTTCTTGTTCTTTACTCTCCTTTTCAACTAAAACTTCTTTATTTACTTCTGGAGCAATCTCTTCTTCAGCAACCGTTTCTTGACGTCTCTTCTCCTCACTGATAGAAGGAAGATCTAACTTTCGCTTTGTTCTTCTTTCTTTGTGGGAGTCAACTTCTGGAATAACTTCTGATACTCCAGCCTTAGAAGTTGGAAGCCTCTGGAGACTAATCCTAGTAGGAGCATCTATAGCACCACCTTCCTTGAGAACGTTAAGATAGTGAACCTTAACATCTGGTTGTTCATTTAGAAAGAACATCTAAAATTCAGCAAGAACTGGACCTCTTCTGTTTCTGACATTTAGATCTGGTTTGGGAGCAGTACCAATAACTTGAATAAGACTCATTTTCTTCAAAGAAGTAGCGTTCAAGACACTTCCATTGATTGTATAGAGATCTTTGATTATTCCACCATTTCCCAAATATTCAACAATCTTGGTTTGAACCAGAAGATTGGTTATAATTCTTCCAAAAGGAATAACAGGTCCTTTCTTCTTTGATTTGCTCTCATCTCGAGAGTCCTTTACAGCATTCCATAGATGATTGAAATGATGTAGGTAACATCAACCTTCTTCTGAGTACCAATACAATACATGATGTATTGTTGATTGCTGTTGATGAAGTCAGAAGAACTGGTTGATTTTCTGTGGTAGAAACAAACTAAAAGAATCTTCGTCCATATCTTGTAATTGCTCTTCAGATCCTTAAATTTTGTTGACTTCTTTCCATCAGTAAAGATTTCAGAATAAACTTTATCCCAATCAGTTCTGAAAGTTGCTTCAGTCTCTCCTTCATCGTTCATCAAGTCAAACAACATTGTCAATGTGTTTTCAGTGATGGAGAAGAATCTTCCATGAACAAAAGAAACAATTGCTTTAGGGATGACGAAAGCATGAACCCATAACTCCTTCACTAGGTCTGGATAAACCGGTCCACAAAACTCAAGAAACAAAGATTGCCATCTTTGAAAAACCATGTTATCTTTGATACAGATTTGATGTTCTTCCAGATTATCAACATCCACCATGAGTTCACAAATAACTTCCAACTGGTCTCGAGGAATCGAGCAAGTTATCTGAGGAATGAGTTCTTGTTCTTGTTGATGTTGTTGAGACGAAGAGCCAGCAATTGATAATGAAGGAGCAACCATTGACACTTTTCTGAGATTCTTGGTTTTTCGTTTAGGGTAAGAGAATAGGGCAAAAAGATTGCAGAAATGCATAAACAATGGAGAGAATGAGTGCCTAAAAGAGAGAATGATGTGATGAAGGTGGTATAAATAGACACGGATTTGAAAATAAATGCATTTAACTTCTGAGAATGAACAGTTACAAGATGCAAAAAATCAAATGCATTTAATGTGAGTGACGTTAGGGTAAAACGTGATATTTGAAATGATTTGCATAGTTACCTAGGGCGACGTCTCATCAACTGCACGCATGCATGTCCAAATAGAGTGAACACGTGTTCAACTTCTGGAGTAGCTGGTGACAGTTGTTTTTCTTTAAAAGAGATTCTGAATCAACTTAGACATATGAAACGTTAGTAATAACAGAATCAGAATATCTAACTGATCAACATCAGAACTTCTTATAAGAAATTAAAATAGATCATTTCAAATCCAATCCATATATCATAACTTCTCATCCTTTCATTCTGGACATAAATCCATACTGATATTCTTCAGAATGAACTTAAACCTATCTTCAGCAAGGGGTTTTGTAAAGATATCAGCCCATTGATGATCTGTATCAACAAAGTTTAAAGATAGAACACCCTTCTGAACATAGCCCTAATGAAATGATGTTTAATCTCAATATGTTTAGCTTTGGAATGTAAGATTGGATTCTTAGATAAACAGATAGAAGAAGTATTATCACAGAAGATAGGAATGTTACTCTCATATATTTGATAATCTTCTAGCTGACTCTTCATCCAGAGCATCTGTGTACTATATCCAGCAGCAGCAACATATTCTGCTTCTGTTGTAGGGAGGGCAATTGTAGCTTGCTTCTTGCTGTACCAGGAGATCAGGTGACTTCCAAGAAATTGACAACTTCCAGAAGTAATCTTCCTTTCAACTCTATCTCCAGCGTAATCAGCATCACAAAATCCTACTAAGTTGTATTCTTCAGATCTTCTGTAGACTAAACCAACATTAGTAGTACCTTTCAGATACTTGAAAATTCTCTTAATAGCTGTTAAGTGAGATTCTCTAGGATCTGATTGGAATCTTGCACACAGACAAACACTGAATAAAATATCAGGTCTAGAAGCAGTAAGATATAGAAGAGATCCAATCATACCTCTGTAGAGCTTCTGATCTACCTTCTTACTTACCTCGTCCTTACCTAGGACACACGTTGGATGCATAGGAGTTTTTGCTTCTTTGCTTTCTGAAAGATTAAACTTCTTCAGAAGTTCTTTCACATACTTGGTTTGATGAACATAGGTTCCATCAGAAGTTTGATTGATCTGGATCCCAAGGAAGTACTTGAGTTCTCCCATCATGCTCATTTCAAACTCAGCCTGCATAGACTTAGCAAACTCCTTTCCAAGTGTAGCATTAGAGGTTCCAAAGATAATATCATCAACATAAATTTGGCAAATTAAAATATCCTTTTTAAATGTTTTACAAAAGAGAGTAGTATCCACTTGTCCTCTAGTGAAACCATTATCCAGAAGGAAAGAACTTAATCTTTCATACCAAGCTCTAGGAGCTTGCTTCAGGCCATATAATGATTTCTTTAATTTGAAAACATGTTCTGGAGACTTAGAGTCCTCAAAACCAGGAGGTTGGTGGACATATACTTCCTCATCTATATAACCATTTAAAAAGACACTCTTAACATCCATCTGATATAGAGTGATGTTATGTTGAGTGGAAAAAGAAATCAATAAGCGAATAGATTCTAATATGGCCACTAGTGCAAAGGTTTCTGTATAGTCTATGCCTTCTTGCTGACTATAGCCCTGAGCAACCAGTCTGGCTTTGTTTCTTACAACTTCTCCTTTTTCGCTTAGCTTATTTCTGAAGACCCACTTGGTTCCAATGATGTTGAATCCTTTTGGTCTAGGAACAAGATCCCATACGTCATTCCTTGTAAACTGATTGAGTTCTTCTTACATGGCAATTATCCAGTCACCATCCTCCAGAGCTTAATCAACAGAAGTTGGCTCGATAAGAGATACTAGACCAAATTGACATTCTGCATTGTTCTTAAGGAATGATCTGGTTCTGATAGGATATTCTTTCTTCCTAAGGATGACATCTTCTGAGTGAGCAGAGGTGAGTTTAGAAGATCTTCTGATAGTTGGCTCTTCGGAAATTCTGAGATTTTCTAATGAAGCAGCAACTTGATCTTCTGATACCTTGCTTTTGGGTTCTTCAGCTTCTGAGTTAGAGATTTCAATATCTGCAAAATTCTCAAACTTCTTTGGCTTTTCAAGACCAAACTTATCATCAAATCTGATATTGATTGATTCTTCAACAATCAATGTTTCAGTATTGTATACTCTGTAGCCTTTTGAGCGTTCAGAATATCCAAGAAGGAAACACTTCTGTGCCTTAGAATCAAACTTACTCAGATGATCCTTAGTGTTCAGAATATAACATATACATCCAAAAGATGAAAATAAGAAATGTTGGGCTTTCTGTTCATCCATAATTCATAAGGAGTCTTATTGAGAATAGGTCTTATAGAGATTCTATTCTGAATATAACATGCAGTATTTATTGCTTCTGCCCAGAAATGCTTAGCCATGTTGGTCTCGTTGATCATGGTTCTGGCCATTTCTTGTAGAGTCTTATTCTTTCTCTCTACAACTCCATTTTGCTGTGGAGTTCTAGGGCAAGAGAAATCATGGGCAATACCATTTTCTTTGAAATAAATCTCAAAGAATCTGTTCTCAAATTCGCCACCATGATCACTTCTGACCTTTATGATTTTACACTCTTTCTCAGATTGGATCTGAGTGCAGAAGTCAAATAATACTGTATGAGACTCATCCTTGTGTTTCAAGAACTTTACCCATGTCCATAGGCTATAATCATCTACGATGACTAATCCATATTTCTTCTCTCTGACAGATGTTGTTTTAACTGGGCCAAACAGATCAATGTGCAGAAGTTCTAGCGGCCTAGAGGAAGAAACAACATTCTTAGACTTGAATGCAGGTTTGGAAAACTTCCCTTTCTGACATGCTTCGCAAAGAGCAACTGATTTATATTTCAGATTAGGGAGTCCTCTGACCAGATTTAGTTTGTTAATCTGAGAAATCTTTCTCAAACTAGCATGGCCTAATCTTCTGTGCCAGACCCATTTCTCTTCGCTAACAGACATAAGACAAGTTACCTTCTGATTCTTAAGATTTTGAAGATCAATCTTGTAAATGTTGTTCTTTCTCTTGCCTGGAAATAGGATTGAGCCATCCTTCTGACTTACTGCTTTGCAAGACTTTTGATTGAAGATTATGTCATAACCATTGTCACTTAATTGACTTATGGACAATAAGTTATGAGCTAATCCATCTACAAGAAGTACATTAGTTATGGAAGGAGAGTTACCAATACTTATGTTTCCTGAGCCAATAATCTTGCCCTTCTGATCTCCTCCAAACTTGACTTCACCAGCGGACTTAAGCACCAGGTCTTGGAACATAGACCTTTTTCCTGACATGTGCCGCGAGCACCCAGAGTCCAGATACCATGACATGTTTTGCTTTGTCTTCTTTGCTGCCAAGGATATATGTGTCATACCCCAAAATTTGCCTTCCATACTCCATTTACAAAGTTCAAGATTTAATTCCCAAAGCTTTGCTCACTCAATGGTCCAGATGATCCACAGTCAACTGGTTTGACCTAAAAGTCAACCATAGTCAAAGCATAATCTAAAGCTCTCAATATTGGGTCAACATCAAGTGAATTAAAGTATATCCATCATTTGATCGAAGATTGATCATGGTTCCATTAATAGAAACTCAAAGATGAACAAGTACAAAAAGGTTCAAATTAGGGTTTCTTTAGGAGAAAGTCAACCCAACTTTGACTGGGCATAACTTTCACATGGAACATCAAAAATTCCCCACTCAAAGCCTATTTTGAAGGAAATTGGATTCCCTACAACTTAGTCTCTCACAAGCCAGGGCTAGAAATGCTTCATTTGAGAGGTATGGTGCAAAAGATTACAGGTCCTTTTCAAGCATCCTCCAAAAATATTTTTTTGTCAAAGAGGATATGATCAAGATAAAAGCCCCAAATGAAAAATATGTTCCAAGGTGGCTTATAGAGGACCTCTTGAGGTTTCCAAAAAGTCTTAGAACTCCCTCATAGCTAAAAAATTGAGTGAGATATGCTTGATCAAAGTTGAGCAATTTTTGGAGGCAAAATGTGAAATAAAGAGGGTTCAAATTGGAATATTTTGCAAATGGGCCTATATCTTTATGAGTCAACCTTGATCCACAAGTAACTTAAGTTATCTAAACCAAAGGCCACGAATTTTATCAAGCCATTTGATTTTATATATAATTTTATTTCATTTAAAAGTGATTTAAAATAATATAATTGAAAGAAAATCAAATATTGTGTCAAAAATATTCACATAAACCACTTCCAACCAACATTTATGGCCAAATATAATATATTTTCATGGACTATTGATTGAGGAAAGAATTGGTACAAATTTGGCCAAAATAGCAAGTTCCCATTCAAGAATAAAATCAAATTTTCTCAAGATTGGCAAGATTGGATTCAAGGGCTTTTTGGCATTATTTTTAACCTAATCTCATCCTCTATAAGTAGCAGACACAAGCCACATGAATAAGGGTTGAGTTTTTGGGGATCAGAACATAAGCATAAGAACTCAAATTTTCATCAAAAGCTTGATTTCGATTTTGGAGGATTTGGAGCTTTCAAGGAGATTTGAGGATTGCAAAAGGTTCACAGGATCACTCTGAAGCTGTGAGGATTCTTGCTCTACATCAATAACCCCAGATAATCCTCCAATTAGTCGTGGTATGTAATTTTAAAAACGTGGTCGATTAGCATGATTCATACACTATTGTTAACAATTGATTGCATCTTTTAATTGATAATGATGTTCTGAACGTTTCTGGATTGCTTGCTTTGAGTTTTAGTGTGTGAATCGTATTCGGCCATTGGAGGCGAATTAGGGTTCTTGATTTTGATTTGGGGGTTTTTATTAGGGTTTAAATCAGACTAAGACAAGGTTAGCATTAGGTTCGTGAGGTTTAAACAAAGAGATTCTAGGGGTCGCGAAGAATTTATATATACACATGGGCTATTCGTTATTTTGGCAGTTTTGATTGCTACAGGGAAAACCATAGCAAAATCGTAGCAAGATTTGCAGGTTTTTATGAAGACTGGTGGGGAAGATGATGAGTTGCCACTCCCCGGTTTGCCAGTTCAAATTCTCGCGCGCGTTTTGCCATGACGTGTCTTAGATTTTTTTTGTATTGAACCAGGCGCGTATACTAAACAAACAACTTACTTGGTTGAGTTGGTTGGACGCGCGTGTGTGTGAGGGAGAGGTCATAGGTTCGAGCCCTCCCTCCAACCTTATTTTTATGAAAAGCCTGTTTCGTGATTCAATACGTGCGCGTCTGGGTTAATTACCATGGTCCATCAAACTCTAGCCACTGGATTGCCATCAGCCTTAGATCATGCGCCCAAAATTAATCCCTATAACATGAACCTTCAAGTCTGCCTTACCTAATCCTAACCCTAATAACAATAATAATTTTAATTTATTTATTTGTTTAAATTAAAATACTTTTAAATATATTTATTAATATAATAATAATTGTTTTTTTAAAATAGATTATTATATGGTATTTATATTAAAAGTTCTAATTTGTTGTTCGTTCTGATTAAATCAATTAATCGCTATGGTCAATAATAAATTTTAATTAAAATATTATTTAATTAAAATATAATTAATCTCTAATTTGGTTAAATGGTTTCGACTATCTTATTAGTCGCGATGATTAATCTTTCTATTTTTCTTATTTTAATTCGTTGTTCTTTTTGATTGAATCAATTGATCACGAGGGGTAACGATACAAATTAAACTATAAAATTATTAAAAAATACTATAATTCATTATTAGTGATAATTGAATCAATCGATTAAAATTGGTAATGATACAATTTCAAATCTGTTAACTATGGTGATCGAATCTATTGATCATTGCGGTTAATAGTACAAAATTAAATCAGGGTTGTACGCCCAAATCTAAAACATTCAAAACACACTAAACCACGGCACTACGGATTTTTATCCTAGGCAATTCAAAATGCCTTTCAAATCACTATTTCAAACTACGACAGGCCAGTCAAAAAGACTTCAAACCATTCAAATTCAAATCCTAAAAGGCGTACAACCCTTCCCCGAACTACGTAGACTCTGATCCTCCATAAGGAGGTACGTAGGCACTTGGCAACAAGGCGAGTCCCCCTCTTCCAAACTCTAATAATGTTCAAATAATTAGCCTTTAACTCTTATTACTCTCTGTCACCTTTCTTTATAAGCCTTGCCATAAACCTTTATCTTTGAGATGTTAGCCTTTAGGAAAGGGTTGAGGGTGCCTAACACCTTCCCTCGACCTGAATATAGTATCTTACCCTGATCTCTTAACTACGTAGGTTTCCTATTCGCCTTGGTAGAATAGGTGGCGACTCTAATCTTTAATTTTTAGGGCAGGTTGCTACAATATGCAACATAAATTATCTTCTCCTTAGGTACCCACATTTTCTTGGTTCCTTTCTTGTTAGTTTTCCTCAAGTTCTGATTGAACTTGGGTTTAGCATGATAAACAACAAGAGGTACCGCATGATATTCCTTAGGTTGAGCAACATGATATTTTCTATTTTGTGTCACATGCTTCTTAGTGTGTGTAATGTGAAAGCTTTTAGCATGTGAGGTGAGCCTAATATCATGGGAGTGGCCATACTTGAACTGATCATACAATGGCTTGTATGTGATTTTCACATCATCTACAGGTTCAAGTTTGTATGGGGTATCACCCTCATAACCTATGCCAACTCTCTTGTTTCCACTTACAGCATATATCATAGAGGCAAGTTGACTTCTACCAATACCTCTAGATAAGAACTGCCTGAAACTCAAGTCATATTCTTTAAGAATATTGTTCAAGCTTGGAATAGATTTTTCGGAACCAGAAGATGACTCAACATCTTTGGATAGTTTTAAAACTTTTTCTTTTAGTTCAGAATTTTCTAATTCAAGCTTCTTAGTTTCAGATACAAAGAGCTTTCTCAACTTTTTGTATTTGATACTAAGCTTAGCCTTGAATTCAAGAATTTCAGCTAAATTGGAAGCTAGCTCATCTCTAGATAGATCAGAAAATACCTCTTCAGAGTCAGAGTATGATTTGGATGTAGATTCTGATTCAGCATCCACAGTAGCCATCGGCGCTATGTTGGCTTGCTCGTCTTCAGAGTCTGTTTCTGATTCTGATGAATCTGAATCATCCCAAGTTGCCATAAGACCTTTCTTCTTCTGGAACTTCTTCTTGGGTTTCTCCCTCTGAAGCTTTGGACACTCATTCTTGTAATGTCCTGGCTCCTTGTACTCAAAGCACGTGACCTTCTTTTTGTCAGATCTTCTGACACCAGAAGATTCTCCTCTTTCAGGCTTTTTTTGTAAGTATCAGATATGCCTAAGAGGGGGGTGAATTAGGTACTTTATAATTTTTTTGGTTTTATGGTGTAAAGGTGATTATTTTTCTGATTTATGGTGATGTTACTAAAATATGTAAAGTGCAGAAAAATAAATGACACAAGGATATATCCTGGTTCCCCTCACAAACCGAGAGTACTCCAGTCCCCTTATGCAGTAAGAGATTTCAATATAGTTGGTATCTTGTACAAGCCTAACCAAACACCAAGAACAATCCTCTTGGACCAAGAACAATCCTCTTGGATTTTTCTCTAAGACCACTTATGAGAACAATCCTCTCAAAGTGTCTAACTTGTTTCCAACAATCCTGGATAACAAGAATACAACAAGTATTTTGATTTTGTATAAGAGTTTGAATAGAAAAATAAAGTATCAATCACTTGATTGATCTTCTCTACCAATCATGCAATTTATAAGAATAACAAGTGCTCAAATGTTAATGGATATGATATGAATTTTCTGTTTATGATTTATGAGACAATGCAGAAAATTCTTTTGAAAGTTTGGTAATCACAACACTTGAATGAAAATTTTATGATATAGAATGATGTTAAATTGCAATAGGAAGAGGTGTTTTGAATTCTGAAAAAATAGGATATATATAGTGTCTTAACACCCCTAGGAATGAGTATGATACAATGAAAAGGTGCAAAGTTTGATGGTATAGAAAAGGTTCACGTTCAAATTGTAAACATACTGTTTTTTGATTCTGGAACGATGGAAATTGATTTACCATTATGGGAAATCGATTTCCCTGAAACGTTGTGCCTTAAAATTCAAAAACTGATACTGGAAATCGATTTACCACCACAGGAAATCGATTTCCACAAGCAAAAAACAAATTTCCAGAAATTGATTTGGCTGGGCACGCATAGGAAATCGATTTCCACTTATAGGAAAGCGATTTCCAGTTTGAAAAAGTTAGAAAAACAGAATTTTTAACAAGCCAAAATGCACATGAATTGAGGATGAATTTGAGCACTTAATTTATTCTTATAAGAACATGTTTGTACCTATTTGAAAGATGAGCTTCATAAAGTCTTCAAGTGATCTTGTATGTTGACAATCTTCTTTGACTTTAGTAATTTGAGTAGTTCAATCTTTGATACATCCTTTCTTGATATTTATGAGTGCACACATGTTGTCTTCATCAAAACACATAATATTTGGAGAAGCTTGCAATCACATTTTTAAACTTTTTGATGATGACAACCAATAAGCTTTAAAAGTGATTTTTGCTTGACAAGTCCTTATGCTCCCCCTATGTTGATGACTCCTCTTTTAACAAAGTGTTTATCATAACTTGAATGAGTCTTGAGACAAATTTTTTATCCATGAGGCTGCATAATTTGGACTAAAAAGCAAAAAATACAAGTTTCTTCTCCCCCTTTGTTATTATCAAAAAGGATGGGGAAAAGAGGTAAAACATGGACAAAATATATAAAATGCAATATAGTAAAAAAGAGACTTAATAACACAAATAAACATAGCATAATGATAATAATTTTGTCTAAACCATAATCATAACATAACAAAATGAAAATTGTCTAAAGTACCACAAAACATACTAAGAAATAAAAATAGAACATAAGACACATAAGAGAACTAGTCACTAGCATTCATCTCTTCATTTCCAACATCTTCTTCTTCTTCTTCTTCTTCTTCATCTCCGGAATTCTCAAGTTGTTGTTGAAGTTGATCAAAGCGATGATTAAACTCATTCCGGGTTTTTTGATGTTCATGAATGTTACGGATTTCCATTTGGAGAAGTTTCTTGTAAAGGAATTCCATGGTAAAGCCTCCTTCGGGTATGTCGGAAGGTGCTTGTGCATTCTCACCATCATTATGTTTGTAAAGGCCATCATTATCTTTAAAAATTCCCATATTTCTCAAACAATTGTCACTTGAAATTAAGCTTGTCTTCCCCATTTTCTTTGTGGGTTCCTTGCCTAACGGAATTCTAAAGGCTTCAAAAATTTTGGAAATTGGGCGAGCATATGGTAGCCCACTTGTCAAAGAAAAACAGTATTCCATATGGCGGAGAATCATATAGGCCCAATTTATCGGCATAGCATTTTTCATGGCACATAGAAGCATCATATCAACTTCTCCTACTTTAGTATAATTGTTGCCTTTTGGAACAAGCACATAAGCAAGAAAGTAATGAAGCATTCGGTCACTTACCGACAAATTCTTGCTAGAGACAAACACCTTGGATGAACCCGGATTGAATGTGTTTGGCATAAAACTCCTCTCTAGAAATACGACTTATTCCAAAATAAAATTCCATCATTTCATAGTTAAGAGCTCCTAGTTCTTCCGGAACATAACCGCGCATAATTCATACACCTTCATAAGGAACACCCAAACATCTACCAAATTCTTCTATGGTCATAACAATGTCAACATTTTTAACCTTAGAATGTAATGTAAGAGTATCATCTATCCTAAGTGTGGTGTCGTTTTTTTTTACCTCCCCGTTTCACTTGGGAGGACGGCACGCTAGACCCTTCACGCGAAATTTGGAAGGAGAATGCGCCCGTGGTGGGATGAATTTTGTTTCAGTTCTTCCTACGATATCAAACGAACTTTCTTATTTGTCCTACGAGTAGGTAAGGGGAAAAAAGATCTCAACTAAACCCTAAGAGTTTGCTAAGTGTGGGGATTTCACCTAGACTAGAAATTCTGGAGTCCGGGGGGTCGGTTATACATAGGGAATTGTTTAAACACCCTACATATCTGTAGTACTCTACAGGAACCTTCTATGTGTCTAAATGTGTTTGTGATGCTAATGATTATTGGGAAAGTTTCTCCTTTGTATTAGGAGAAGGAATTGAATTGAATAAAAGAAAGACAGACAGACAGACTGACTATTTTTGGTATTTTATTAGCTCGATGAGATTCCTTGTGAACCTCATGCCTACATATCCCTAATGGAAGTCAGAGCTTAATGTAGTTCGGGGAACTAATTAATTATTAATTATTTTTTGGGTGCCTTGCTTGAAGCTCAAGGTTGAAGCTTGAATTAAATCTCTGTTTACAGTAAAGAGACATGAAGTCATCTTTATAGAGAGGTATTTCTACTATTCCACCACAAACATTAAAAGAGTGACAGAATAACTGAATTCATTTCATTCAAGAGGGGGACCTTACTTGTGTATGTGCAAGTATACCAGTCAAATGCCTCTTAAATGAAAGAAAGATGCTCATCCAAATTAGGGAAAGTTACCACATGTCTGGGTTTTACTGCCAGCTCATGCCTTTCAAAATCCTAAATGGGAGACTTGATTAAAATGAAATGTAATGTTTGTTTGTTTGAATGTGGTGAGATAGAGGAAAGATCTCTCTATAGAGATAAGTTATGTCTATCTACTGTATAAAAGATTTGATTTTTAACTGGCTTGTATGAGGCCCAAGCTTGGGGCTTTTTGATTGATTATTATTATTATGACTCTGGGAGAAAACTCCACTGGGGATTAATTTACAAGGGATTTTTATGTTCTGTACAAAGCCCAGAATTGAGGCTGACTCTACTTAGGGAAAATCTATTTTGATGGGTTTTATTTGGTGTTCTGTACAAAGCCCAGAATTGAGGCTGACTCTAACTAGGAGAAATATTATTTTCTGCCTTGTATGAAGCCTAAGGTTGTGGCGGACTCTTAAATAAACTGAGTATGGATGACTCTATGGGAAAAGATCCTAGATGTTAGGAATCTTTGACACACGACATATGGTTTATCTGCCTTGTACAAAGCCCAAGGTTATGGCTACTGAACAATGAAGGACTCACTGGGGGAGACTCTATTATCTGCCTTGTACAATGCCCAAGGTTGAGGCTGACTATTAACAGGGGAGTTTTATTGTTTTGGTTCCTTGTATGAAGCCCAAGGTTGAGGCTAACTGTTTTTGTTGGGTTTTGACTCTACTGAAGGATTTATTTATTAAAAGACTGATTTTTTTTTTGGAAGCTAACCCTTTCCAGGGATTTTGACTCAGCTGGTGAGTTTATCTTTTGAAAAGAATGATTTTTGGAAGCTAACCCTTTCCAGGGGTTTTATCCTTTTAAACAGGTTTTTATTAATTGACTTTGGAGGCTAACCCTTTCCAGGGGTTTTGATTCTTTTGGGGAAATTATCTCCTAAGAGAAATGAATCTTTGGTTTTTGAAGAAGTGATTTTGGAGGCTAACCCTTTCCAGGGGTTTTTGTTAAGATGAAAGAAATGATTTGGAGGCTAACCCTTTCCAGGGGTTTTTGTTAAAATGATTGGCAGAAAGATTATCTAGTAGAGACTTCTTGTTTAAAGCCCAAGATGAAGGCTGACTCTTGTTGAGGATAAGCAAAACATGGATCCTAGACTCTGCTAAGGAAGATTAATGAAGATAAGGGTGACAGAGACTGTCCATGTCTCTCATTCCAAAAGGTGTGCTCAATGTAAAATTGAGACAAACTTGGCTTGTTTAAAGTCTGGTTTAAATTGGAAGAAACTCACCAGGGTAGGTTAAAAGGTGACTAAAGACCTGTTCTTATGTTTATAAGAAACCTGGTGGGTCCTTGTATACAAGCTCAAGAGGAAGCTGGAAATGCTTTTAAGAAGCCTGTGGGTCCTTGTACAAAGCCCAAGAGGAGGCTAATCGAGGGTCCTTGTTATAGCACAAGAGAAAGCTATGTGGTTTTGAACTTATTTTGGCTTTAAGCAAATGGGTAAGAGGTTTCACCGGGAATAATTCCTCTTGGGTGGATGTGTCCTATTTTTTTGGATTCTAAGGTTTTTGCCAAGATGTTTCACCGGGAATAATTCATCTTGGGGGTTTGAACTACAGATCTCTAATTAGGAAAGAGCCTTCACCGGGAAGACATTCTCAATCCTAGGTCATATTCCTATAATATATATATATATATATATAGTTTAACTGTCCTAGGTTTTACACTCAAACGTTGTTCTAAACTAATATATATGCACAGTTTATATTTGACAATAATTTAAATAAAGACTGTAAATGGAAAGCTTGTAAAGCCTAACCTGGATGGAGTGGAGGCCATTGAAGAAGTATGTACAGAGCCTCAACAGTAATTGGTGGATAACAGTTGAATATATATGATAAACAGTTAATGGTTTTTGAAAACAGAAGAAGTGAAGATGGACATAGGTCACATAGGTATCTGAAGAGTTTCACCGGGAATAATGCCCTTCAAATACCAGAAGAATGTTTTGAAAACAGAAAGGAGATTTTGTAAATATAGTTTTGAAAAACAAACTATGAAAAGAAAGAAGGTGTTGGGACTTACACTCTAATAGAGGCCCATTTGAAAATGATTTACTGTTATAAAAAATAGTTGGAAAGAAAAGATTGAAATGATATAAGGTTGTGTCGTTTGAAAACCTTAATCGTCTGTTTAATCGGAGATTGAAAACAGTTTTGCAAATTGACAAAAGTCAACTTAATCAAGGTAAAGATAAAATCTATACCTAATTAAGACCTAAATGATTAGGGTTTTATCATAAAATTATTCACAAGATAATTAGGTTAAAACAAAAATGAAAATATATATTTAAAGTATTTAAGAAAACACTTAAAACATACTATTTTAAACCTAATTAAAATATATAAAATAAATATTATTTTTATGATTTTCTTGATTATTCATGAAATAGGTATATTAAATAACAAGTGTGTGAAAAATGAAGTGAAAATGATTTAATTTGATAGGTGAATTAATTGTGTGAAGTTGTGAGAAAAATGAAGGAAATTAGTGGTAAAAATAATGTTTTGGTCTCACCATGGTTTGAACCCACGCCCTGTATGTTACCAGTCCCAAAACAACACCACTGAGCCAACGCGCACTTGGTGACAATGTAATGGTTTCGTTGCAATACATATGTTATTCAAGTGTATAGAAGCAAAAAAAAAAAGAAAATAAAATCAAAAGGTCTGGGGCGAGGGGGATTCGAACCCCAGACCTTGGGCACGCGCAACACACAAACACTCTTTACCACTGGGCTATCACGTTTTAGTCGTTTATGAAACAACTACTATTCAATATAAAATAAACTTTAGCCTTAAATTTGAATTTTGCGCGCCACCACTATTGTCATCTTCAACCTCAAGCTTTCAGATTTTTGAAATTCTGAACTCTCTCAACTCTCAACCATTTGCAAAGATGTAAAGACCAAACTTGCTCTAAATTCACTCACGATTCCAGATATGTAACTAATATGAAATTATATTAACTATATCTACTGAATTATCTAAAATACGTGAAGAACCCTAAAATTTGAAATTCAAATTAAATGGCTATACTGAAGTATAAATGACTGATGATAGAGGGTTTTTAATCCTCTGATGATGCTGAATGAAATGGTATTGAATTTTTAACCAAAAAGGTACACGAATTAAAGAGGTGGAGTTGAGAAACTTACCTCTGAAAATGAAGATCGTGAGGATGTTAGAGAGCACCTGGGTTTGTATGAATGATCCTAAAAGCTTCCTTGGGACTCAGTGATGCTAACTAGATGCTTGTTGTGGCCTCAAACCTTCTGAATTGCTCTACTTGACTCCCTCGATTTGAGCTTCAAATGAACATGGAGGATGATGAATCTGCAGTTACAGATGAGCTGCGACCATCTGAATAACTTCACTACACCCTAAGGAATGTGCCTGGATGCTTGACCTTGCTTGGAACCTCCTGAATTGCTCTGTGGTCCTCCAACTGCAAGTGCTCCAAAGTGAAAGCAACAATGGTGTTCCTCCACTTACAGAAGTGATCCAGGTGCTTGGATCACCTCAAATGAACCCCTTTGAGATGTTAGAATGCTTACTTTCCAAAGATAAGCTCTGGTTTGAAGAAAATGATTCTTCTTGCCAAAGAACTTTGAAAAACCAATAAGCAAGAGGAGAGAAAGAGAAAGCAAGGAATATGGTTGCTTTGGTGTGAATTATATGAAGGATAGCACTTGTATTTATAGGCAAATGGTTCAGTATAGTTGCAGAGGAGAGAGCTTGCTTAGTGAGGTTGATTTGGTTTCTTGGCTATGAAGGAATTCAAAAATATCCAAAATGCAATGATGGGAATTTTGATTCCATTTGATCAATCCCCTAGCCCTCGATTTTGCTTGATCTTAGGGGACAATTCTGAGACAGAAATGAGCTCTAATTGGTTGGTGAGAAGATTCCTTGGGTGATTCATCAATTTGCCATAAATTCCCAAATGTAATCATTACATAATCACATGTTCTTGTTTTGGGAATCTTCCTTAATTCTTATGCTATGGTGAAATGAATGCATGGCATGTTTTCAGATGTGTTATGGGTCGTGTAGCATCCATAAGTGAGGTCATGTGCACAAAATTTCAAAGTTCAAAAATGAGGCATGACCTATAATTTCACTTCATGAGGCCAACTTTGAACAAGCATAACTCCTAGCTCAAAATGAATTTGGAGAAGGTTGAGCACAATTTGGAAAGCCCTAAACATCTACTTCAAATCATTAGTTTGAGGTTTCTTCAGAATCATTTGGTAAAATTGTGAAAAATGAGCTCAAAGTTGGATGAAAACTAGGTTAAAACACTTAGAAAAATTTCTAAGTTTTTATAACCTAAAGCTTCAAAATTCCAAATCTCTTAAATGGTTGATCTTTTGAAAAAAGTTCCTATGTAAGATGTTGTTTTATTTTGCAAGATCTACAACTTTCATGTTGGAAGTTTTTTGAGTTGTGTAGGTGAAATTTTGAGTTCCCACAATGCCCTCAAAAACCCTAATTCCCGACTTTTTGCTCCTTGATGATTCTTTTTGAATTTCTTTGGTCAAATGACTTTAATATCCATATATTGATGATATTGATCTTTGAAAGTCATGGTTTGACCAAAAATCTTAAAAGTCAAAGGTGATCCCATACAGTTGACTTTTTCCAAATAAAGTGAGATTTTGGACTTTTGTGTGGAATTAAGATCTTCTCCTCAAATGAGTGATGTAAATGGGTTATATTGAGGTAGTAGAGGTTCTTGAATCATGTCTTGAGTTTTGGATCCATGCCCTGATTAAAAGTCAACTATCCTGGTGAATTAGGTCAAAAACCCTAATTGTCGACCAGATGAAATTGGTGACTGTGGATCTTGAATTGAGGTGTGATGTCCAATGGATCTTGTCATATGAGCTATTTGAAGATTATTGATGTCTTTGAATGATCCCCTGGGGCTTTTTAGGGTTTCCCAAAGGTGATCCCTGATTTCAGTCCTTGATAGGCTCAAAAACCCTAGTCTGGTGACCTGAGTAAACCTGTACTCAGATGACTGGGTGTCTAATCAATCATAGGTGAATATAAAAATGAAACTTTTGAGTCCTATGATTGTGTTAGAGACTAATACTTCTATTGATTGATCCTTTGCCTGAGTTTTCTTGTCTTTGAACATCCTTGATTGAATGCCAGATGAAGAAATGACTGCTCTGGGTACTTGTTTTGACCTGATGAAAATCCTGAAGATATGTCATCTCAGGGGGGTCAAAAATTAGGGTATGACAGATGCCCCTATTTAAGTTTCTTTTATCTGGAGGGAGAGAGATTGATATCTCGATCTCTCCTGCGTGAAAGAGAGTTAAATATCAAAGAATGCCCGAATTTTGGGCGCTCCTGAGATGTTGTAATTGATAAAATCTTTTCATGACTTGATCCCGTTGTCGCACTTGGCGGGGGATGAGGAGACAAACTCCTGTAGAAATACTTGATGTGGCTTCTGGTGAATGGATGGCAATGTAGGATGCACAATCTATCTTCTTTAACTAAGTGCTGATACTTAGAAAAAGGTAAACAACCTCCCCTCGTTTCGGATATCCATATTTCGAAACTGGTCTCAGTCGTGTTTGGACAATATCTCAGATAAAGAGAAAATTTCCAAAGGTTTGTTTCCTCATCAAACTTCTCATCAACACTTGGAGGTGAGACGCCATTTGATGGTAATAAAAAAACTTCAAAGGTTTGTTTCCTCATCAAACTTCTCATCAGCACTTGGAGATGAGACGCCATTGGATGGTAATAAAGAAACTTCAAAGGTTTGTTTCCTCATCAAACTTCTCATCAGCACTTGGAGATGAGACGCCATTTGATGGTAATAAAGAAACTTCAAAGGTTTGTTTCCTCATCAAACTTCTCATCAGCACTTGGAGATGAGACGCCATTTGATGGTAATAAAGAAACTTCAAAGGTTTGTTTCCTCATCAAACTTCTCATCAGCACTTGGAGATGAGACGCCATTTGATGGTAATAAAGAAACTTCAAAGGTTTGTTTCCTCATCAAACTTCTCATCAGCACTTGGAGATGAGACGCCATTTGATGGTAATAAAGAAACTTCACCATCTTCCCTTTTGACTTGACGTCTTGAAAGAATGTCATATGGCCTCATGATCTTTTGAGGGGCTAATGACTTTGCTTGAAAGCAGACGAACTGTTTTCGGGGTGAAAACCCACATTCATCGACTTGTGCCAGGGAACCAACAAACTGTTTTCCTAAGAGGAAAACCGCCATTTGTCGACTCTGAAGGGGATGAAACATCCCAGAAACAGACAAACTGTTTAAAGAAACTGCCATTTGTCGATCTCTTGAATGTTTAACAGACAAACTGTCTTTCCTTGGGAAAAGACTGCCATTTGCCAATTGCTAGGGGAACAAACTGTCTTCTACTGGGAGAGACTGCCATTTGTTGACCCTGCCGTGAAAGAAAGTGAGCAAACTGTCTTCTGTCGAAGGAGACTGCCATTTGCTGACTTTGTTGAGCAATCTTTAAGCGAAACAAACTGTCTTCATGAAGAAGGCTACCATTCGTTATTTTTGTCCGAAAAAGTGAGTGAACTGTCTTTTGCCGAAAGAGACTGCCATTCACTGACTCCGCTGGGGATCATTTGTCGATCTGCTGTGGAGATTCCAAATTATTTTCTTTGACGAAAAGTGGCATCTCTTGACCCTGCTGGGGAAATACCAAACTGTTCTCCAGGAGGAAAAACTACCACTTGTCAATTATGTCGGGGAATCCACACTTCTTGGGGAAGAGAACCGCTCATCGATCCTGTGGGGAATTCCAAAATGCGAAATAGACTATCTCATCTGAAGAAGACTGTCGAGTGTCGCTCTGCGGGAGAATCTCGGCTGAGGAACTCCAAAAGTGAACAAACTATCTCTTTGAGGTAGACTACCATTTGTTGACTTGCTTGGGGAATTTGGGTGTAGGAACCTTCTTCATGAAGAAGAAAACCCTTTCGCAACTTTGCAAGGGAATCTCGAGTATATGCCCAAGTAATTTGGGTATTAACATGATCAAAAACCTTGCTCGACTATGCTCATTACGCAAATATGGTGTGAGACAAAATGCATGAATATTACGATGATTATGAAATGCAAAGTGAATGTGAATAGAATTGTCGCGGATGTAAAATCCTATGATACGACTTGAATCTTGTTGATCAGAAGATGTCTTCTTCTTGTAGTTCGAACTCTGTTGGGGATACCTGGTTATCAGTTGTCCGCTGTCCGAAGTAAGTAATATGAATTGAAGTGAAGATCCGTCATTGGGAGATGTTCGCAAAGCGACCTCATGGGGAAATCTTGGTTCCTGGAGTCTCAACCGTTCTCGGAGCAACTGTTTGCATTCTTCCTATTGTTTGTAAACCTCAGAAAGAAATTTCACCTTTATTTTTGCAAGTAAATTCATTTTATTTTATGAAAACATTTGTTTCAAGGAAATGACTGTTTAAACTTAAAATGCATTTCAAGAAACTGAATAAGACTCGATTTGCAAAGAAAGGCACGAGGCTCAAATTATTATATATGGAATGGTAATCAGCCAAATGCTTGATTCCATGGAGTATTTACAAAGTTGGAAATTGGTAATTTTTCGGAAAAGGGCTACGATGAAACGTGACGACCGTTATCTTTCCCTTCCACTCCGAGTTGCGCTGTATTCATGCTTCGTAGAAGATGACCTACTGCTGATGAATACTCCGCTATGGATTTTTGAATGATCAAGTTTGTCCTAAACACAGTTACTTGCCATATATCCCTAACTTTTGCGTAAACTACCCCTTTCGGGTTTTAACTTTACCGGGATTGATTATTTATTTTTTATGTCTCTAACTTTTGCCTGAATCGCCCTTTCGGGTTTTCGATTCACCGAGACGCTCTTTTTTGCCTAAGTCGCTCTTTGCGAGTTTTCAACTTAGCGAGCTGTTCTTTTTTTATTTAGGCGAAGTATTTCTTGACTGCGTCGACGTTCACAGGACGGGTGAATTCTTCTCCATCCATAGTTGTGAGTATTAAGGCTCCTCCTGAGAAAGCTCTATTGACCACGTAGGGGCCGTCATAATTGGGAGTCCATTTCCCTCTTGAATCTGTGAGAAAAGATTGGATCTTTTTGAGTACAAGGTCGCCTTCTTTGATTGTGCGAGGTCGAACCTTTTTGTCGAAAGCTTTCTTCATTCTTTGTTGATATAGCTGACCGTGGCATAAAGCTGTCATGCGCTTTTCTTCGATTAAGTTCAATTCATCGAATCTGCTTTGACACCACTCGGCTTCTGTTAATTTTGCCTCCATCAAGACTCTTATTGATGGAATCTCAACCTCTATAGGTAGGACTGCCTCCATGCCATATACAAGGGAGAAAGGAGTTGCTCCAGTCGAAGTACGTACTGATGTACGGTAACCATGACGAGCATACGGGAGCATTTCATGCCAATCTTTGTAAGTGATGACCATCTTCTGAACGATTTTCTTGATGTTTTTGTTAGCTGCTTCTACAGCTCCATTCATCTTTGGTCTGTAAGGAGATGAGTTGTGATGCTAAATCTTGAATTTTTCACAAAGCTCCTTCATCATTTTGTTATTCAAAGTTGACCCATTGTCAGTGATTATCTTGCTAGGGATGCCGTAGCGACATATGATGTGATTCTTGATAAACCCGACGACAACTTGTCTTGTAACGTTTGCATATGAAGCTGCTTCAACCCATTTGGTGAAATAGTCTATAGCTACCAAGATGAAGCGATGTCCGTTGGACGCTTTTGGCTCGATCATTCCAATCATGTCGATTCCCCACATGGAGAAAGGCCAAGGGGAAGAGAGTATGTTGAGAAGAGATGGTGGCACATGAGTTCTATCGGCGTAGATCTGACATTTGTGACACCTCTTTGCATACTGGTAGAAATCTGACTCCATCGTCAGCCAATAATATCCTGCTCTCAGTATTTTCCTTGTCATGGTATGTCCATTGGTGTGAGTACCAAAGGAACCTTCATGTATTTCTCTCATGAGTACTTCTGCTTCTTTTCTGTCAACGCATCTGAGCAGAACCATGTCGAAGTTTCTCTTGTACAGAACATCTTCATTCAGGAAGAATCTACAAGTTAACTTTCTCAAAGTCTTTCTATCTTTCTTTGACGCCCCAAGAGGGTACTCTTGCTTTTGAAGAAAGTTCTTGATGTCGTGATACCACGGTTTGTCGTCGATGATTGCTTCTACTGTGAAAACATGAGCGGGCCTATCCAGGCGCATAACATCGATCTGAGGAATGTCATTCCAATGATTTATCCTAATCATGGAAGAGAGTGTGGCTAATGCATCAGCCAAGTTGTTTTCTTCGCGAGGAATGTGATGAAAATCTACCCTGTCGAATAATGGTAACAATCTTCTCGCGTAGTCTTTGTAAGGGATTAGCCCTGGTTGGCGTGTTTCCCATTCTCCTTTGATTTGATTAATGACCAAAGCAGAATCTCGGTATACATCCAAGTGTTTAATTCTTAGATCCACGGCTTCTTCGAGACCCATGATGCAAGCTTCATATTCGGCCTCATTGTTTGTACACTTGAAAGTCAATCTGGCGGTAAATGGAATATGGGTACCTTGAGGTGTCACAATGATTGCCCCAATTCCTCGTCCATAAGCATTGACAGCTCCGTCAAAGATTAAGCCCCACTGGGATCCTATCTTAGGTCCTTCGTCTGGTAGTGGCTCGTCGTAATCTTTCATCTTGAGGTACATGACGTCCTCGTCCGGAAAGTCGAAACTGGTTGATTCATGACCATTGAGTGGGTGGTGAGCCAGGTGCTCAGCTAGAATGCTTCCTTTCACGGCTTTCTGTGCGTGATACTCAATGTCATATTCTGATAGCAACATCTACCAACGGGCAATTCTCCCAGTTAAGGCAGGCTTCTCAAAGATGTACTTGATTGGATCCATATGAGAGATCAATCAAGTAGTATGTCGAATCATGTACTGGCGGAGACGCTTGGCAGCCCAGGCCAAAGCACAACACGTCTTCTCGAGCATGGAGTAGCGGGATTCACAGTCAGTGAATTTCTTGCTTAGGTAGTAAATGGCATGCTCTTTTCTTCTCGTCTCGTCTTGCTGTCCAAGGACACAACCCACGGAATCTTCTAAGACGGTTAAGTACATTATCAAAGGTCTTCCTTCCACTGGAGGAGACAAAATGGGTGGTTCGAGCAGATATTCTTTATTGTTGTCGAACGCTTTCTGACAATCGTCTGTCCAGACGCAACTTTAATTTTTCCGTAGAAGTTTGAAAATAGGAGCGCAAGTTGCAGTCATGAGATATATGAATCTCGAGATGTAATTCAGACGTCCAAGAAATCCTCTAACTTGTTTCTCGGTTCTGGGTGAAGGCATTTCTTGAATTGCCTTGACTTTGTCTGGATCTACTTCAATTCCTCGTTTGCTGACAATGAAACCAAGGAGTTTTCCTGAGTAGACACCAAAGGTGCACTTGTTGGGGTTCAGGCGAAGCTGAAACTTCCGTAAGCGTTGAAATAACTTTGTCAGATTTTGTATGTGATCTTCTTCATTTTCTGATTTAGCAATCATGTCGTCCACATAGACTTCCACTTCTTTATGCATCATGTCGTGGAAAAGCGTAGTCATGGCTCTTTGATATGTTGCCCCTGCGTTCTTTAGTCCAAAAGGCATAACATGGTAGCAGAACGTGCCCCAGGGGGTGATGAAAGCTGTTTTCTCCATGTCTTTAGGTGCCATTTTGATTTGGTTGTATCCTGAAAATCCGTCCATGAATGAGAAAACTTTGGATTTTGCTGTAATGTCTACCAACATATCAATATGTGGTAAAGGAAAATCATCCTTAGGGCTAGCTTTGTTCAAATCTCTGTAGTCGATGCACATGCGGACTTTTCCGTCTTTCTTAGGAACGGGAATAATGTTAGCTAACCACTGAGGGTATTCTGAAGTGACGAGGAAACCTGCGTTGATCTGCTTTTGAACTTCCTCTTTGATTTTCATAGCCATTTCCGGATGAGTTCTTCTCAACTTTTGCTTGACCGGAGGGCATTCTGCTTTTAATGGCAAGTGATGCTCCACTATACTGGTATCCAACCCTGGCATATCTTGATAAGACCAAGCGAAGACATCTGAGAATTCTTTGAGCAGTTGTATCAAACTCTCTCTGATCTCTGAACTGAGCGAAGCTCCAATCTTAACCTCTTTTCTGTTTCCATCGGAACCAAGGTTAATGATCTCTAGAGGCTCATTGTATGGGTGAATGGCCTCTTCCTTTTGTTGAAGTAATCGTGAAATTTCCTTTGATATTTCTTCGTCTTCTTCTTCCTCTGCCTCGAATACAGGAAACTCAAAGCTTGGAGAAGTCATACGGTCGCACGTTTCAACGGGGTATTTTATGATTAATCTGCATATGTGTGATAAGTTTTATTTAGATAACGAGGGAAGACTCGGTGTATGCAGTTAATGGAATTTTTGATGTTTTTTAGGGTGTTTTTTTAGGATTACCAATTTCCGAAAAAAAGAAAAGGAAAAACAAATGACGGAACAAAATGACATTTTTATTTATTGACAGTCATTTCTTGAAACAAAGACCCTATAAAACAAAACTCTATTGCTTTGGGCGAAGCAAAGAGGGACATTTTCCTAAGAAATAGTAAAATGCAAAGCCCTATGAAACATCTCTTCACCCTGGGCTATGGTGAGAGGATAAAATAACGGTGAAAGTTCCTACTTAGGAGTGCGAACAACAGTTGTAACTTCAACAGCTGTCCAATAGTGGCGAACCCCATTGTGCACTAGGTAATCTGGAACCTTAGGCTTAAGCTGGCCTGTGGTAGGTCTTGATTTACCAACCACTGTCTTTGCAACACTCAGACGATCTTCTTCTACTTCAACAGACTGAGCGGTGTGAGCATACCCATTTCCAAGTGGAGTATGTCGGACTTTCTTTTGAGGAAACTTCCAATCTTATGAATGGAGAGACTCGTTGTTGGAGACACTTTCGAGATCATCCTCTTCTGTATTTTGGTCTTGCTCTTCTCCCAAGATGGCATTGACTAGGTATGTGAACTCTAGATCCGTAGCCTTGGAAGGTGACTTGGGGATATAATCCTTAATGATGATTTCACCAGTCGATGATGATGAATAGCAAGGGTTATGCATCTCTTTTGGCTGAGAGAGGTACTCAAAATCACTGTTCCATCCAGTTGGAACAATATCTTCCAAAGAGGTTTTTGAGCTTTCAGGAGCGGAGTATTTCACCATGTAGTCGAATTTTCCGCTTGGTTCTCCTAATGTATCCCAGGTTTCTTCGGGGATAGGAGGAACTTCTTCTGATGAACCATGACTTCTAGTGGTGAAGCTGTTAGTAACTTCATCACTGCTTGGTTGAGTCTTACTTTCAGATCCTTTAGTCGGATAACAGCAAGGTGATTCAGACTCTAATAGGGCTATGTATCCTGCTTTGTTAAGATAGGATAGCCATTCCTCTTCATCGGTGTTTTCCGTACCGATGGTATTGACTGTTTGTTGAACAGGTTGAAGAAAACCTCCGCTGCGGAAAGTTTCTTGAATTGGAAGAACTACCTCAATTCCTGGAATAGTCTTTGATGATGTTGGAAAGAATCCAACTCCTGTTCTGTTCTTGTTGTTGGTAGGAATATTAATGTGCCCCCAACCTCTGGTAGTGTCATCCTTTACAACTTGGATTGCATCTCTGTAGGAAGAAATAGACGCTGCTTTCTCCTTTCCTTTGTCCTTATCCAAGGAAAGTGCTTGGAATTTAGTCCCAACAACTTCTTTTGGTTCTATGTCGGAGAATGACGACAGGTTGCTGACGATCAGAGCTCGTTCTCCACATACGGTTACCAATTTGTCATTTCTTATGAACTTCAGTTTCTGATGAAGTGTTGAAGTAATTGCCCCAACCTCATGAATCCATGGGCGACCTAGCAAACAACTGTATTGTGCTGGAATATCCATAACTTGGAAAGTGATTTTGAACGTCTGAGGTCCAATAGTTATGGGAAGATCCACTTCTCCAAAAACTGACTTTCTTGATCCATCAAAGGCTTTGATGATGACATGACTTTCCCTTAGCGGGTAATCTTTGAAAGATAATCTTGACAATGTTGATTTCGGCATGACGTTGAGAGAGGATCCGTTGTCTATTAGGACTCCTGTGAGTACATCACCCATGCAGCCAACTGAGATGTGAAGTGGAAGATTGTGGTCCACTCCTTCTTCAGGAAGATCTTCGTCACAGAAACTTAGGTTAGTTCTGGCGGAGATGTTGGCAACGATATTGTTGAATTGGCTTATTGTAACGCCAGGTTCTACAAAAGCTTGTTCCAAAACTTTCTGTAGAGCTTCCCTATGAGCTTCAGAACTCAATAGCAGGGAGAGAACAGATATCCTAGATGGAGTATGTAGTAATTGATCTACAATGTTGTATTCACTCCTCTGGATTAACTTCAAGATCTCATCATTTTCTTTCGCTTGAACAGCATTGGTCGGATGATTGTCTTGCCTATGTGGTACTTCCTCCGAAGGTTTCTCCACATTTTCTGTTGTTCTGTTGAAGACTTGTCCACTTCTGGTGACTCGACTAACATCATCAATGTTGACAACAGACGGTAATGGTATTTCCTTACCATTTTCAATGAATGTAGCATTGTACTTGTATGGTATAGCCTTGTTGGACTCATACGGTACAGGACCTGGTAAGTAGATGACTAGTGGAGCAACTTCTGTCTTCCTGCTATCATACTTAACTTGCATTGGTTCAACTTGATTAATTTGAGGAGATACAGTAAAGACTTCATCATCTTCTCTGTTGCCAAGAACAATAATGGTATTGTCATCCATCAGCTTTTGAATGTCGTTGCGAACACGCAAACATCCTTGTGAATTTCTTCGACAAATTCTGCATCTACTGTAAGCGTGGAAATCTGTTCCAAAGTAGGCAAGTCCATTTAAAGTTTTATGGAACCTGACTACCGATCCTTCAAGATCTTCAACTTTGTAGATTTTATATTCTCCTGGACATCCTTGAACCATGTTGATGTCATGTTCAGTCCTGACTCGGATATGTTGAATCCATCCTAAGTCCATTTGTTCTTGTAATGCAGCTTGAACTACGGCACATCCTTGATTATTCTTTGGACAAATATCACATGTGAAGTAGTTGTGAGGTGGTACATGGCCGTACCCAGCTTGTTTAGCGTGCATCTTGACAAGATTTTCCCCTATCTGACGAATGTCGTAGATTTGGATGACGTTAGGGTGTTGATCTATCAGATTTACTGAAGCTTCTTTATGCTGCGGCAAAGGATTTGCTTGGACGTTTGGACTAGTATCTTTGAAGGA
Source organism: Vicia villosa (assembly GCF_029867415.1). NCBI lineage: Eukaryota > Viridiplantae > Streptophyta > Magnoliopsida > Fabales > Fabaceae > Vicia > Vicia villosa. The sequence goes on from NW_026705535.1 coordinate 229,859, forward strand.
TAGCATTCCGCTCTTCACTAATCGTTGGACGTCAATCTTGAAAGGGAAACAGTTCTCAATATTGTGACCTGGTGCCCCCTGATGATAGGGACAAGATTGGTCAGCCTTATACCATGGTGAGGAACTGTTTGTAGGATTTGGAGGACTCCTTGTCTGAATGAGTCCTTTTGCCAGTAATGTTGGAAACAATTCCGCATACGGCATTGGTACTGGGTCAAAGGCAGGATACCTTGGAGCCCGATTGTTGTAATTTGGAGGTCGAACCTGCTGCTGAGGTTGCTGCGACCTTTGTTGGATTTGTTGTTGCGAGACCTGAGGTTGATAAGCTGGCGCTGAGTTAACAACCGGAGTTACTGTAGCAACCTGAGGTTGAAATTTCTTCTTTGTTTTGTGCAAGACATTGCTGACATCTTGATCCTTTTTCTTCTGGAAAGAACTTCCATACTTCCTTGGACCAATAGAAGATTCTGGTTCTTTGTTCAAGCGTCCTTCTCGAACTGCTTCTTCTAAACGTACACCCATGTTTACCATCTCGGTAAAGTCACTTGGTGCACTTGCAACCATTCGTCCGTAGTAAAATGGACTCAAAGTTTTGAGATATATTTTTGTCATTTCTTTCTCTTCAAGTGGTGGACAAATTTGAGCAGCAACTTCACGCCATCTCTGAGCGTATTCCTTGAAGCTTTCTCTATCCTTTTGAGTCATGGCTCGGAGTTGATCTCTGTCGGGAGCCATATCCAGATTGTACTTATACTGTTTGACGAAGGCCTCTCCGAGGTCTCAAAAAGTACGAATCTCTGAACTGTCCAAGTTCATGTACCATTTTAGTGCAGCACCAGTCAGGCTGTCTTGAAAATAATGAATGAGTAATTGTTGATTATCAGTCTGAGTTGACATTCTTCGAGCGTACATTACGAGGTGACTTTGTGGGCATGAATTCCCTTTGTACTTCTCGAAATCTGGTACTTTGAATTTGTGAGGAATCTTAACATTTGGAACCAGACAGAGGTCTGCAGCATTCTTTCCAAATAAATCTTGTCCTCGAAGAGTCTTGAGTTCCTTCTGCATTTGCAGAAACTGTTCCTGGAACTCGTCCAATATTTCATACACGCCAGCGTCCTCACTTGGAGCGTGATGATATACTTGTCCGCCCGGTGGAGGAAAAGTGTGCATAATAGGTCGTGGAGAAGCCATGACAGCAGATCTTGGAATCTCAGCATTCTGTTGTGTGAAACCCATTGCCGTTGCTCTTGGAACTTCAATTTCCAGAGGTTTGTAACCCTCCGGTGGACGCATATCCATTGTAGCTCTTGGAACTTCAGAAACTGGGGGTATGTACCCTTCTGGAATAAAGTTATACGGCATGCCCCAAGGTCGGTTGGGTGGCATGGCATACTGAGGAATAGGAGTAGAAACAATCTCGGAAACCACAGTCCTTTGTGGTTCTTCTAGCGTTGGTTGATTCTGTGCAACTACCAGGGCTTCTACCATGCTATTGAGCCTTTCAATAGCATCTTTGAGAGTATTAACCTCTTCTCTGAGTTCTCCATTCTCTTGCTCAAAGTCTTCCATTCTTTTCTTGCGACTTGAACGAGTGTTGTATGGATGAGACAGCTTGAAAGTCTTGGTTCACCTCCTTCTCCTCCTCTCTTTCTGGAGAAAGGAAAGTGACTATTAGATCCGCGACAATTCTCGTGTCAGTGCGTACGACTAAAGCGATGCATGATATGCAATTAAGTTAATATTTTTCAAGGAAACACCATAATTACGTTATGAAACATCAAACTTTTATTAATTAAGCGAAAACGCCGTTTTTTACACACTTTTGAAAAAGAAATACAGAGAAACTGAGAGAAAGGACTCTAAAATTTTGACGAAGAGCCGACTTCACGTTCTAACATTTTCTTCTGTTTCTTGAGCTGAGCGTTCTCTGACGTGAGTTGATCGATGATCCAGGAAGCAGGAGGGATATGATGAGAAAGTGACGTTTGTGTCACTTGTCGATCGAGCACTTCAAGTAACTCATCCTTCCTTCTTAGGATGTTATGAATCTCAACATTTTCCGTGTTGACGATTCGATACTTGTTCCTCCAAGCATTCCTTTCTTGGCATACCTTGTTTAATGCCGCTTGTAATTTTTCAACATCGGTGGAGAAAAGGTATATTGGTTCCCTTAGGGGAATAGGTTCTTGATGTTGATATGGCATCCTGAGCTTGAATGCTCTGACGCGTACCCATTGAAGGTAAGGATCTAGGGAGATGCAAAGATGTTTTCCTAACAATCTTCTCCCTTTGCTGTGAACAAGACGCCAGGCTTGGACAATTTCCTTCTTCAGCATGTTGCTATGATCGTCGATGTTCTTGAAGAACAGACCCTCCAATTGGATGTTACTTGGTATATTTTTCATGGGATAGCCGTATTGACGACGGGCTAAAGCTGGATTGTAACTGATTCCTCCCTTAGTTCCAATAAGGGGTATCTTGGGAAAACTTCCGCAACTGAAGATGATCTTGGTTTCGTCGTTGTCAGGACTACACCACTCAATGTCCGTATGAGTGAGGGACATGATTTTCTGTGACCAGTAAAGGCCATCCCTCATGTTCCAGAAAGTGCTAGACTTTGGCAGGTGCAAAACGAACCATTCGTATAACAACGGTACGCAGCATGTGATTAATCCTCCTCGCTGCAGGTTTCTTGAATGCACAGAGTGATAAGTATCCGCAAGCAAGGTTGGAACTGGATTTCCAATTAAGAAGATCTTAATTGCGTTGATGTCGACGAAATCGTTAATGTTAGGGAACAAAAACAATCCGTAGATAAGCAAAGCCAAGATTTCCTCAAAAGCGCTCATATCTTGGATGCTGACGAAGTACCGAGCTTGATCAAACAGGAATTTGGAGGGCAATCCTTGAATTCCTCCTCTACTCACCATATGAGTTCTGATGTCGACTACATTCAAAGGAGTAGTTGCAGCAATGATAATGTCGTTAGGATTCTTTTCCAAACCGGAGTACGGATCTTGCGCGTACACGGGTATTCCAATCAGACGAGAGTACTCCCACAACGTAGGCATGAGCTGATAATCTGGAAAGGTGAAGCAGCGATACGTTTGATCGTAAAATTGTACCAAGGTGGGAAGGATGCCATCCACAATGTTGGTATTGAGCAAAGGCAGAAGTTTTCCATACTTCTCCTTGAAAGCCTGGGGGTTGACCACCAGTTTTCCGAGCTTTCCCAGTTCCTCGACCTGGGGAATCTTGAAGGTGTATTTCCTAGCTCTCTTTCTTCCATAATCCATGGTATAGATCCTTAAGTCCTTTCTCCGTTTCTCTCTTTCTATGAAGTTTAAAACGTTCGTTATTTAGTTTCCTTGAAAAAGGACTCGAAAAAGACTCTTTTGTTTTTAGTTGTTATTAATGAATGATGCATGAATGCATGAATGCACACACAAGAGTTTTAAACAAACATGGCGTTGAAGGGTATAGTGGTCATGAAGTCAAAACGCAAACCTCGCCCCAATGGTAAACTAAGGATAAGGATTTTTGTACCTGTAGAACGGGTTCTAGGGGTCTCAGAGTTTTTGCTCAACCTTAAAGATACGTTGATTGGTATCTATAAGAGAGTTTTCTCTGAGTGTAGTATCTGCGTGACAATTACTTCCGTAATCACCGCTCTACGTCTTAACAAAAGGCTTTAAGTGGGGTTAATGTGTTTCTAGGTCCTCCTGGTACAAATCAGTCTCGGAATGCAGTGGCGCAGTTAATCACAACCAGCCAGGCAAATCCCAAGAGTAGAATTGTGAACCAAGATTAGAGGGTCTTCACCGGGAAGACATCCTCCATCCTATCTTATGTTGCACTCAAATCCGGGTATAGGATTTCTCACCACAAGGGGGAATCAAGCCCTTTCCCGATACAGAATAAACAAAATAAACAAATATAAATGCAGCAAACACATGAAATGACACAAAGGTTAGGCAGGACCTCTCTTGTTTGAGGGGGAATTTGGCATCCCTAATTCCTCATTGGGGTTGGACCAGCAACAGGTCAACCATTGGTTTGGATGAAAAACCAAGGTTTTTAACACTTATATCCCTAGCAGAGTCGCCATTTTTCTGTGGTGTCGTTTTTTTTTACCTCCCCATTTCACTTGGGAGGACGGCACGCTAGACCCTTCTGTCGCTACCGCGAAAATTAACAGAGTCGCCACTAACATATTTATCCTGAAAAAGAAGGGAATGCTAGCAAACCACAAAAACAAAACAACGATCTCACGACCAGAGAAAAAGGGTAAGAGAGTCGGTTACGCGAGGGGAAGGTATTAGCACCCCTCGCGCCCATCGTACTCGATGGTATCCACGCTAGTGTCTAAATCTATGGGTGTGTAAGCAAACTACGCTAATTTGGACTAAAATGAATGCAGAATGTAGGGAAAAGAAAGAGTTATACTTGCACGGGCCCTACCCCGCTGCCTACGTATCCGTTTTGCGGAATCAGAGGTACCGTAGCTCGGCTAACTAATTTTTGTTTGTTTTGTGTTTTTTAGGTGAACGAGTTACATTCACACTCCGCTGCTCGACCTTTGGAGACTTATGCTAGGAATGGAGCGGAAATAACAAGCTCTTAAGAAAAGAAAATCGAAGAGTGTGGTTTGTGTTTTAAAGATGCATGAGGAAAACCTAAGCTAAGGGGGAAAGCTTGCTACCTAATGTTGTCATACAAAGGGTGCTAGTATAAACTAAACTATCAACCTACGGGGGGAAAACGAAAGCAAACAAGTATAGCACACAAACGAGCATCCACTCGTGAAGCAAACAAACCAAAGGCACTGGCCAAGTGGTAGAAAAGCGGTCCCGCCATAGCCAAGGGGAGCAGCTCAACCCAAGTCAACCAAGCATTAGACCTCGCGAAAATGATCGGGCCATAGACAAGAGGGCGGACCCCTCTCAGCAACCAAGCCGTCATGGATCGTAAAGGAAAACGGTGCGTGCGTACACCGAGCATCAACGTCGAGCAACGTGAGCTATAGGAAAGGCGGGGGTCCGGCTACATGAACCCTTTTCCTGACATACTCGATAACAAGATCTTTTGCAAGTTCGGAAGCGAGCGACGCGGAGCGTGCGCATACTGAACAGACTCGATGAGACTAGGCGGGGGTTGATTGCTAACCCTTTCCGCATGCCTTCCATGAGGACTTAACGGAGTGCCATATAGGACTTATTACACCGTGACTCCCTGCCGCAAAGCACAAATATAAACACACCAACAAAAACAGAGCCTCTTTCGAGGGCTTGGCCAGATGCATGTCTAGGTCCTACTTCTCATGTTAAAGGATGATGCGAGAAAGCGATAAAGTGCGAGAAAAGTAAAATGAAACGGGATCAATACCAAACGGATGATGATCCGTAAACTAAGGCGAAGCAAAGCGAAGAAACTAAGAATCCCGCGAGCGAGCTAGCTGTCGCTACCGCGAAAAATGGAATCAGAGTCGCCACCAATATATTTATCCCATAAGGGAAAGGAATATCAGAAAACCTAACAAAGGAAGGAATAAGGTCTTGCGACCAGAGAATCTAGGTACGGGAGTCGGTTACGCAAGGGGAAGGTATTAGCACCCCTCGCGCCCATCGTACTCGATGGTATCCACCTATGTTTGTTTCTATCTAAAGGGTGTGTATTATGTCTATGTCTATATGCGAATGAATGCAAAAAGAAATACGGGGAAAAGAAGGAATTATTTACAAGTGTGCTCGCTTAGGCCCCGCGACCCAATGCCTACGTATCCCTTACAAGTAATCAGAGCGACCGTAGTTCGGTTCCATATTTTCTATGTTTTGTGTTTTTTAGTTGAACAGAGGTTAAAGTCGCACTCCACGATGCTCGACCTTTGGAGACTTATACGCCTAATTATGGAATGGATTCAACATGTTCTTAAGAATGCCACGAGGGCGAGAGATAGAAGAGAGTTTGAGCGTTTCGAGGAAATCCCTAAAGCAAGGGAAACTCGAGTTACTCTTTGGTTTGTGTCTTTTAGAATTTGGGAACTTACGCCTGAATGGAACCCTAAAGCAAGGGAGATCCAAGCACTCGAACGTTCCCTAAAGCAAGGGGCGTTCAAGCTTCCATTCCCTTTTTAAGAATTTTCACTTTGATTATTAGTGTTTTAAGTGTTTTCTTTGTATTTTTTAAGGGATTTTATTTCAAGTATTTATTAGATGGATTAAAGTTGAAAAGAAAAAAGAATGAAAGGGGAACTAACCTATTTTCTAATCTAATTATTATCAAAGTCTAAGTCTAATGTTAACATGGTGACTAAATTCTAAAAGGAGCATTAAAATGGTATTAACATAATAGACCAAAAAATATGGCCAAAAACAAGTAACAAAATCTCACAACAATTATACAAAAATAGCATGAAAATGATACAAAAGCATAAGAGAAGCAATTCAAGTATTAGTACAAAATTAACCTAAAAAAAAACTACTATTTTTGTAAGATTTTATGGGTTAAAAGAATTCTAATTCAAACCTAAAATATGCTAAAAATCTATTAATCCTAAAACTAATATTTTTATTATTTCTATATCATTTTTATTACCTAAAAGAAGTAGCAAAAAAAAAACTAAGTAAAAACCTAAAAAAACTATCAATTAAATGTGAATCAGGGGGAGTGCAAACTGAATATAGATGTGTGAGCAGAATAAATGGCGCAGGGCCCAGAAGGTAGGCCCAAGGTTGTTTTTTGACACAGTTTTTGTTATCAACTCAAAACAGTGGTGTGATTGGGCTCAGTGTGGTGTAGAGTGGATTTCGGCCCAATGGCTTTGACTAAGGTTCTTCTAAATTCTAATTAAACTGATGCTAATTATCTAATCAGATCAACTTACTCAATTAAACTTAATTAAAAAACAATTAATCAATTAATTAAGATCAATTAACAACAAAAGAAAAAGGGGAATAGGGTTCATTGAGCGACGTTTCAACTCCCCCAAACTCTCTCACTCTCGTTCACGCTCGTCTCCCTCTCTCACTTTTCTCTCTCGCCGGAAATCGCTTCCGCCGCGCCGGAGGCGGCGGAGCATGACCTTACACCTAATAATCCAAAATCACAACCCTTGCTTCAACCTGAACCCTATCCTGACCTCAATTTCACAAAGAGAAAACTCTAATGTCGTAGATCGACAAAGGGGAAATGCGAGCCCTGAATTCCGATCATCAACGATTTGCAAAAAAAACGAACGTGATTCTGGAGATTGAAGAAGGGCGACGGACGGACCAGCATCAAACAATGATAAAGCATCAAGAACACGCAAGAAGGAGGATGGTGAAGACTTACCTGAATCGTTGATCGTTGAATGAGTTGACCGAGAATACCAGAGGTGAGGAGCCAGTGCTCAGGTGCGAAATAAACGCAGGAACACGTCGAGTTCTTCAGGTGAATTCTCTTGTTCTTCTCTCGATATCTGCTTCTTCTTCTATCTTTTTGTTCAATTCTGAAATTTTTGCGTATCGTTGTTGTTGTGCCGATGTTGATGATCAAGAGATTGAAGCTTTGGAATTGTTGCTCGAAGATTGAAGGTTGCTTGCGATTCGTTTTGCTGAGAGAGAAAGAGTTGCAGAAGTGGTGAAGGTTGGGATGAAGATGATGAGAGTGAAGCGATGGTGTATGTACAATGGTGGAGATGATGAAGATGTGAAGGTTAAGAAATGGTGAATCGTTTTTCTGCGAGGCTTTTTCTGAGTTTTTGTGTACCAATTGCAGAGAAACAAGATGAAGTGAAGGAGAAGATGCAGATTGAAGAACAAAGAGAGGTTCAGAGGAGTTCGAAGGTGATGATGAATGACTGGTGAATGAGAGCCCGAAGAAAATGAATCATAGAGCAGTACTCTTGTTATATAGAGTCTCTCAGGTTAGTGTTTACTCTGATTTTCGGTTATGAATTGTAATTGAATCAGTTAGGTTTCTGTTAGGTGGTTAAGAGAAGTTTGGAAGATAGTTAGTAGATCTGTTAGGAAGTTATGAGAAGTTTGGTGGTTAGAAAGTTAGTTATAGGTTGGTTATGTTAGTTAGGAGACTGGATCTGTTGGAAAATAGAAAGGAGGGAATTAGTTTGTAGTGTGTTAAAACAGTTATGAAACAAAACAGTTTGGAATTGCTGCAGGTGAATGGACTGATGCAGGGGCTGTTTGGATTGTTTTCTTTTGTTTTGAATTGGAACTTGAGGTAGAATGGTAAATGAATGGGGCTATAGAATATATGTATGGACTGTGTGCAGGTAGTGTATGTGTGAATGAGTTTATATTATACAGGGTCTGTGTAGATTGTGTATTGGTGTATGGTATGAAGCTTTTTCTTTGTTTGATAAATGTGTAGGTATGAATTTTTATGCAACTGTTTGGTTATGCTGCAGGTCGGTTAGACTGTTTGGATGCTCTCTTGAAGAAAAAGGTTAATTGAAATGATTTTTGTTTTGGTTTGCAGGTGGCTGGATTGCTCACTGAATATGATGATATGGAGTCATTGAATGTGGGATTTTCCTTGAAACTGCTACATGCAGAAAGCTGTTACATAGGACTTTTGTTGGCTGTTTGGCTTGACAGTAGCATATGGTGCAAATGGAATTCCCACACTCTTGGCACACGATTTCGACATACACGGTTCGAAGCAAGACGGGAGAGCATGGTGATATTGAAGACTTGGTGGAGCTACGTCAAGAGTAGTGTTAGGATTAGTGGTCAGACTTTGGTCAACTGTTTGACCAGGAGGTCAAAAGTCAACTCTAGTCAAAATGTGATTTTTTCAATGTAATCTCCATTTATTTTGTAAAGCACTTGTAGATAAACTTTTGCATTGGCTTGTAGATCCATAAAGTTGAATGAGATGATTTCCCTCTTTTTCCTTTGATTTTGGATTTCAATTCAATAACATGTAACTTTCCTCATATCTATTTGAATGAATTCCTGAATATTGATGTAGTAATGGTCAAATTCCAATGAGGAAGCCGAAGTAAATTGGTAAACAAAAGTCAACCTTCACTTTTGTAATACTTCTTCTACACTCTTCATTCAGAAATCCAAGCAAACAATATTTGAACCAAGATGACTTGTATCCAATCAAGCACAACACAAACCTTAACGCCATATTCATCGCCACATATTGAGATATTGATTTAAAAATCTTGTTCCATGAGTAGCAAAAGAGGACTAAGCGTGAAATGTGTGATCAAGTCATTAATAGCTCAAGTGTTGAGAAGCAGCCCATGATGATTATAGGACCAAACTCATTCATAGGGAAATAAACACTAGTTTTATAACTTCAACTGAAAAAGACCTTAGAAACCTCAGCTCCAATCTTGATTGATATAAACACCTTGAAGATAAGAAGTCTCAAAGTACCAATGAAACCTTAGCCCTTCAAGATCCTTGATCCCGTGCCAAGTTTATTGATTAATGATGCATTATGTGTTAGATGACCTAATGGAGATGCATATGAAATGAGAGGCTTCAGCCAGTTATAAATAAAATGTGGGCAAATTTTGGGGTGCAACAGCTGCCCCTATTCAATCTGCTTGGACCTGAATGTACGAACGACACAAGTTCTAGACATGAGAGGTGAAAGTGGATTGAATACCCAAAAGTACCATCAAAATTTGCATTATGTGGTAAAGCAAAGGTGTTGAATAGTATCAAAGGTGGACCAGACAAGTTGCTAACCTTAGTTAGACTTTGAAAAGATTGCTATCCTTAGATAGACTTGAAAAGGAGAGTGCTAACCGTAGTTAGACTTGAAGAAGAGGCGACACCACCGTAGCGTGACTCCGCAAGGAAGAACCATCCTTAGACGACTCAACCAAATTGCTAACCTTAGTTAGACTTTGAAAAGAAAACACAACCGTAGCGTGACTCCACAAGGAAGAACCATCCTTAGACGACTCAACCAAATTGCTAACCTTAGTTAGAGTTTGAAAAGAAGGCACAACCGTAGCGTGACTCCACAAGGAAGAACCATCCTTGGACGACTCAACCAACTTGCTAACCTTAGTTAGACTTTGAAAAGAAGACACAACCGTAGCGTGACTCCACAAGGAAGAACCATCCTTAGACGACTCAACCAAATTGCTAACCTTAGTTGGACTTTGAAAAGAAGGCACAACCGTAGCGTGACTCCACAAGGAAGAACCATCCTTGGACGACTCAACCAAATTGCTAACCTTAGTTAGACTTTTGAAAAAAGGAGGTGCTAACCTTAGTTAGACTTTAGAAAAAGGAGGTGCTAACCTTAGTTAGACTTTATTGAACACGGCAAGTGGAAAACTGACCAATGAAACACGATCTTAACGAGGACTAACTTTGCATTCAATCCACCTTGGAGGAGGAGGACAAGACTTCTTCTGGGAATACATTATCTTGTGCCTTTAGAGCACATAAGAACTTGGCTTATGCATTGATGCATGTTTGAATTTTTCATGGCGTAATGCTCCATATTCATGGAAATGCTACGTTTTTTTTTTGTAGATGCAATGTGAATGCAATGATTACTATATGCAGAGATAACGGGGGCCCTTTAGAGAATATTCCGCTGACTTGTTGATCGAGCTTTGCCTCTGTCCTCGGGAGAGGTAAACACCAGGGAAAATCCCCTTAGTGTTAAGAACTCTGTGGGGGCGCCAATAGACATTGGACTTTGACTTGCAAGATGTACTTCTTCGTTGACTTGAAGAATGACTTCTGACTTCTCACCATGTGCCATGACTTGGAGAATTCTTAGCTTGAGGAGATTCCCTCAATTTACCATATTGGAGATGAGAACTCTGATGAGGAACCATCGTTGAGAGGATTGGAACAACTCCGAGGAGAAATAAACTCCTATACTTGGGGAAAGAATGAATTCCCAGGAGAAATAAACTCATATGCTTGGGGAGAGACTTTTCTAGGAGAAATAAACTCCTATGCTTGAGGAATGGAACTAACTCTCGGGGAAAGGCATTTGCCTCGAGAAGATCCTTACACCCCCATTACTTGAAAAATTATGCCCCAGCATATTCATACCTTTGAACTATTCTTTCTCTTGATCCACGGATCCTTGAAGAGATTTGTCGAATCTCAACGTAACTACCCCAGATTGAGTGAGTTTGGAGAGATTCCTCGACGTCACTACTTTAGATTGATTGAAATCAAGAGAGAGATTCCTCGGCTTGATTAACCCTGATTGGTCGAATTTGAGATGTCAAACCTTGATTTGCTTGCCCCAGATTGGTTGACCTCACGAGAGAGATTCCTCGTCGTGACTGCCCCTGATTATGTACATCTTATCAGAATCCTCGAGTTTTACTTCCCTTAAGATCCCACAAATCGTGGAGGTAACTTTACCACACTCAATAGAGTATTCAAAAACCTTCAGGGTAATCAATCAAAGAAGGTATCGATTGATTATGCTCAATAGAGTCTTCAGGCAACATGCCCCTTAACGATCGGACAACGAGGGAATCAAACTGCATATGCTCAACGGAGTATTCAGACTTCTCTCCTCAGGGTAACCAATCAAAGAAAGTATCAACTGATTATGCTCAATGGAGTCTTCAGACAACACGCCCCTTGATATCAATTTCTGAAATGATTTCTTTTTATTCTAAGGAGTTCTCAAGTCCTTTTACTTTGACATGATCAAGCTCTTTACAGATTCTCATCATGGAAACTTTCTTGATGTTTAAGCAAATGTTTTGTATACAAAAGAATGTTAATTCTAAGAATGATAATTCTAATGCAAAGCCTATGCTAGTCTTGAAGTTTAAAACTTTTTATGCAATGAGGTGGCCACCTCTTGTGAATGAAATGATAAAGCGGACATACGATATCAACATAGCTATGTGTTACGCTTCATTGGGAGTCAGCTAAACGCTATCTCATGGGAGTGTATTTTCGGAATAAACCCTACTTCAATTAGGACTTTTAAGGGTTGTAACTTGGCCAGGTTCATGGTTTTCAGAAACAAAGGATTTTCAGGCTCAAAATTATTTGGTGCCCACCCCCTTCATGATGTTCTCCACTCCTAAGTTCAATTAACTCAACATGAGTGCTCGTCCTTCACAAGGAATTTTGGAATGGTTGAGGAATCAATGAATTTTTTCAGACATGGCAGTCGCTCACCTTTTATTCTTCTGATTCATTGTCACACGACTCTGTTCTTGCTTTATTTTCACCATTATTTTTCTTTTTTATTGCTATTTTTCTTTCTTCCTTTTTTCTTTCTTTTTTTCATTTTTTTTCATTTTTCTCTTCTTCTTTTTTTTTGAACAAGTCGTGTGACCTCGCATTGTCTCTGATTCGTTGGAAGTGATTGCGACTGCCTCATTCCATGATTGATGAAGGGTTACCATTGTGGTACCGTCATCTTTTGTCCTCTTGGTAGGTGAAGGATAACCATCACGATTTTGACTTTCCTCAACCTTCTGAAGGATAACCATTGTTGTATCCTTAAATGTATATCATTTGGTGAGTTTTGAACACTTGATCAAGTTAAATGAACACTACCCTGCCCCAGGGTTAAAATTAAGGGTTTTTTCTGATCAGAAAAGAAACTCCTCCTTCAAGGCTCAAAGGGGTTAACGAGGGTCTATCTCCCTTATATCTCCAGTGTTTGGGGATTTGAAACAATGCCTGTACATCCTCAGTAGGGTTTTATTCAAAAACACACAATTAGGGATTTTGCATTTTTTTTCATCATTCTCCCTCCGCTCTTTGCCTAAGCAAGTGATTAATAAAAGTTGGTATCGTAATGCCAAAAACATTTTTATGAGTGAAAACGAATGGATTACTTCAAGACAAACATAAACAATGCATTATGATTTTCATTCAGAAATTAACAAATTTTTACATGCTAGCAATGTTTAAACAAACAATGAAATGTTACCAATGAGAATGCAATAAAGAACTAAATGAATGCCCTTGTTGAGGAGACTTGACTCCGTATGGGCTTATTGTTCTCGAATGCCTTTTGCAGTTTTGATACCCCATTGAGACTTCAATATAAGCATAAACCTCTTGGAGTGAATATGATCGTTCTGAAATCAACGAGGACTTGAATTCTGAATTTGAATGTCCTACCACCTTCAGTTGAATGGTTAGGTGCCCCCAGCATGGTAGCCACTTAGAATTATCATATGTTCCTTCCACACCCTTTAGATTACTTCCCAGAAGAATATTCCAACAAAGGCGTACAAGAGTGGTGCATTTTTGCCTTACTTTAGGGATTCGAGCAATGCAAATGATGCAATACTCAAGATAGACAATGTCTTGCTTATCCCTCGGTCGGGAGCCCCAAATATAGATGCTAGAACAGTAATCACCATCATAAATGGAAGAAGCTAGTATGATCATCAACCTCAGGAGAACTACTAACTGAAGTTCCGACAAACAAGGAAGTGAATGGGCACACGGCAATAGAATCACATCAATTTGTTTCTCATATTCTTTTTTCCTCTATTGACGAGTAAAGGCCACTGAGAAGAGAATTCCGGAAAGAGAGGACCCATGATATGAAGCAACAACTTGAGAATGAGAAATGCCTCTGAAGAACACTCTTGATTATCACATGGATTCTGACGGTGTCACCCAAGAATTTGTAATGCATTAGGGATTCGAGCAATGCGAATGGTGCATTACTCAAGATAGACAATGTCTTGCTTATCCCTCGATCGGGAGCCCCAAGCAACTTCTACATATGTACAAGTGATGATTATCACTTTGGCTTGCATGTCCAAACTATCTAGAGAGAGAATAAATGACCTTTGCAGCTCTTGATATCAAACCCTAGGAAGGAACACGTGATGTCTAACTCGAAGGAGTCACGACCTTTTATGGATTTCAACATTGTCTCTAAGAGGTAGAACCTTTTTTTTCATTTTCAATAATCGGAAACTTGAAGACTTCAATTTCCAAATTGTTCTCATGATGGGTTCCCTCCTTAACAGTAATAGGAACCTCAACAGTACTTCAAACATTCTGATTCGTAAGACCTTCTCATGGGTGAGATTAACATGGTTATTTTTGGTCTCTGAGGAACCTGTCTCAATTCTTGTCTGAGAGAAAAAACCTTGGATAGCTTCCATACATTGATTCAGGTCAATCCCCATTTCGGTTCTCATCTCATTCAAATCATCACGGAGTTGTTCCATTATTAACTTTCGAGCACATAGCGGTGAGAAGTCAGATTTCGTTGTTGAAGTCAGAATCTGAGAAGAAAGGGCCCCCATAAGCTTTTGAGAGAACTATGAAATGCATGTATTATGAATGTATGTTTCATTTCTAAGGGATCCTAAAGCCTTTTCAAACTTTTGTTTCTCTTTTATTTTTTTTTTCATATAGTATCTTTTTTTTTCTTTTCCATCTTTTCTGTTTTTCTACTTTTTTCATTTCCTCTTTCTTTTTCCCCTTTTTTTTAGAATCAGACTTTAGGATCCCCCACAAATGACGTGGATGAAGGAATGATGTTATGCAATGCAAAGGCATGGGATCAAGGTCCATATAATCTTAGTAGCATTTGTACAATCTCTGGACAACTGATGTAAAACCTCTGTGCAAGTCAAATGTCACAGGATCAAAGGTTCGACGCCCTTTTGAATACCAGAATATCAAGCACCATGAGAACAGACCAAATAAAGGTCCGACCTCAACTTTGAAGAAGCAATGGTATATAGGAGTCAAGGTTTCCTGTCCCACCCCAATCTCACAGGTATGTAGTCTAGACACGGACAAGTGGTCCCTAATGGTCACTAGGGTCTACAGTTCCCATGGGGTACAAAGTGTTTGAGGCAGCAAGGGTGCCAGACACAGTGTTCCATGAAAGAACCTCGCCCAGTTGTGGTACCCCATGTTGAACTCGATCGTAGCAAGGGCCACGGGAGTCAACATGAGCATCCACGCTAATCCTATGTGTCACTGGCCTGGGTAGTGGGCCTTTTACCTCACACAAACCCCCCACCTGCAAAACAGAACAGAAGACCCCAAGGAACACAGAACATAATCCATATGCATGATGTGCAAGCAGAAATAAACATGATATGCAAGCAGAAAATAAACATGCAAATATATATACAAGATAAACACCCAATAAAATAAAACAAACAAAGGCTAGGATCGACTTGCTTAGGTAATCCCCAGCAGAGTCGCCAGCTGTCGCTACCGCGAAAAATGGAATCAGAGTCGCCACCAATATATTTATCCCATAAGGGAAAGGAATATCAGAAAACCTAACAAAGGAAGGAATAAGGTCTTGCGACCAGAGAATCTAGGTACGGGAGTCGGTTACGCAAGGGGAAGGTATTAGCACCCCTTGCGCCCATCGTACTCGATGGTATCCACCTATGTTTGTTTCTATCTAAAGGGTGTGTATTATGTCTATGTCTATATGCGAATGAATGCAAAAAGAAATACGGGGAAAAGAAGGAATTATTTACAAGTGTGCTCGCTTAGGCCCCGCGACCCAATGCCTACGTATCCCTTACAAGTAATCAGAGCGACCGTAGTTCGGCTCCATATTTTCTATGTTTTGTGTTTTTTAGTTGAACAGAGGTTAAAGTCGCACTCCACGATGCTCGACCTTTGGAGACTTATACGCCTAATTATGGAATGGATTCAACATGTTCTTAAGAATGCCACGAGGGCGAGAGATAGAAGAGAGTTTGAGCGTTTTGAGGAAATCCCTAAAGCAAGGGAAACTCGAGTTACTCTTTGGTTTGTGTCTTTTAGAATTTGGGAACTTACGCCTGAATGGAACCCTAAAGCAAGGGAGATCCAAGCACTCGAACGTTCCCTAGAGCAAGGGGCGTTCAAGCTTCCATTCCCTTTTTAAGAATTTTCACTTTGATTATTAGTGTTTTAAGTGTTTTCTTTGTATTTTTTTAAGGGATTTTATTTCAAGTATTTATTAGATGGATTAAAGTTGAAAAGAAAAAAGAATGAAAGGGGAACTAACCTATTTTCTAATCTAATTATTATCAAAGTCTAAGTCTAATGTTAACATGGTGACTAAATTCTAAAAGGAGCATTAAAATGGTATTAACATAATAGACCAAAAAATATGGCCAAAAACAAGTAACAAAATCTCACAACAATTATACAAAAATAGCATGAAAATGATACAAAAGCATAAGAGAAGCAATTCAAGTATTAGTACAAAATTAACCTAAAAAAAACTACTATTTTTGTAAGATTTTATGGGTTAAAAGAGTTCTAATTCAAACCTAAAATATGCTAAAAATCTATTAATCCTAAAACTAATATTTTTATTATTTCTATATCATTTTTATTACCTAAAAGAAGTAGCAAAAAAAAAACTAAGTAAAAACCTAAAAAAACTATCAATTAAATGTGAATCAGGGGGAGTGCAAACTGAATATAGATGTGTGGGCAGAATAAATGGCGCAGGGCCCAGAAGGTAGGCCCAAGGTTGTTTTTTGACACAGTTTTTGTTATCAACTCAAAACAGTGGTGTGATTGGGCTCAGTGTGGTGTAGAGTGGATTTCGGCCCAATGGCTTTGACTAAGGTTCTTCTAAATTCTAATTAAACTGATGCTAATTATCTAATCAGATCAACTTACTCAATTAAACTTAATTAAAAAACAATTAATCAATTAATTAAGATCAATTAACAACAAAAGAAAAAGGGGAATAGGGTTCATTGAGCGACGTTTCAACTCCCCCAAACTCTCTCACTCTCGTTCACGCTCGTCTCCCTCTCTCACTTTTCTCTCTCGCCGGAAATCGCTTCCGCCGCGCCGGAGGCGGCGGAGCATGACCTTACACCTAATAATCCAAAATCACAACCCTTGCTTCAACCTGAACCCTATCCTGACCTCAATTTCACAAAGAGAAAACTCTAATGTCGTAGATCGACAAAGGGGAAATGCGAGCCCTGAATTCCGATCATCAACGATTTGCAAAAAAAACGAACGTGATTCTGGAGATTGAAGAAGGGCGACGGACGGACCAGCATCAAACAATGATAAAGCATCAAGAACACGCAAGAAGGAGGATGGTGAAGACTTACCTGAATCGTTGATCGTTGAATGAGTTGACCGAGAATACCAGAGGTGAGGAGCCAGTGCTCAGGTGCGAAATAAACGCAGGAACACGTCGAGTTCTTCAGGTGAATTCTCTTGTTCTTCTCTCGATATCTGCTTCTTCTTGTATCTTTTTGTTCAATTTTGAAATTTTTGCGTATCGTTGTTGTTGTGCCGATGTTGATGATCAAGAGATTGAAGCTTTGGAATTGTTGCTCGAAGATTGAAGGTTGCTTGCGATTCGTTTTGCTGAGAGAGAAAGAGTTGTAGAAGTGGTGAAGGTTGGGATGAAGATGATGAGAGTGAAGCGATGGTGTATGTACAATGGTGGAGATGATGAAGATGTGAAGGTTAAGAAATGGTGAATCGTTTTTCTGCGAGGCTTTTTCTGAGTTTTTGTGTACCAATTGCAGAGAAACAAGATGAAGTGAAGGAGAAGATGCAGATTGAAGAACAAAGAGAGGTTCAGAGGAGTTCGAAGGTGATGATGAATGACTGGTGAATGAGAGCCCAAAGAAAATGAATCATAGAGCAGTACTCTTGTTATATAGAGTCTCTCAGGTTAGTGTTTACTCTGATTTTTGGTTATGAATTGTAATTGAATCAGTTAGGTTTCTGTTAGGTGGTTAAGAGAAGTTTGGAAGTTAGTTAGTAGATCTGTTAGGAAGTTATGAGAAGTTTGGTGGTTAGAAAGTTAGTTATAGGTTGGTTATGTTAGTTAGGAGACTGGATCTATTGGCAAATAGAAAGGAGGGAATTAGTTTGTAGTGTGTTAAAACAGTTATGAAACAAAACAGTTTGGAATTGCTGCAGGTGAATGGACTGATGCAGGGGCTGTTTGGATTGTTTTCTTTTGTTTTGAATTGGAACTTGAGGTAGAATGGTAAATGAATGGGGCTATAGAATATATGTATGGACTGTGTGCAGGTAGTGTATGTGTGAATGAGTTTATATTATACAGGGTCTGTGTAGATTGTGTATTGGTGTATGGTATGAAGCTTTTTCTTTGTTTGATAAATGTGTAGGTATGAATTTTTATGCAACTGTTTGGTTATGCTGCAGGTCGGTTAGACTGTTTGGATGCTCTCTTGAAGAAAAAGGTTAATTGAAATGATTTTTGTTTTGGTTTGCAGGTGGCTGGATTGCTCACTGAATATGATGATATGAAGTCATTGAATGTGGGATTTTCCTTGAAACTGCTACATGCAGAAAGCTGTTACATAGGACTTTTGTTGGTTGTTTGGCTTGACAGTAGCATATGGTGCAAATGGAATTCCCACACTCTTGGCACACGATTTCGACATACACGGTTCGAAGCAAGACGGGAGAGCATGGTGATATTGAAGACTTGGTGGAGCTACGTCAAGAGTAGTGTTAGGATTAGTGGTCAGACTTTGGTCAACTGTTTGACCAGGAGGTCAAAAGTCAACTCTAGTCAAAATGTGATTTTTTCAATGTAATCTCCATTTATTTTGTAAAGCACTTGTAGATAAACTTTTGCATTGGCTTGTAGATCCATAAAGTTGAATGAGATGATTTCCCTCTTTTTCCTTTGATTTTGGATTTCAATTCAATAACATGTAACTTTCCTCATATCTATTTGAATGAATTCCTGAATATTGATGTAGTAATGGTCAAATTCCAATGAGGAAGCCGAAGTGAATTGGTAAACAAAAGTCAACCTTCACTTTTGTAATACTTCTTCTACACTCTTCATTCAGAAATCCAAGCAAACAATATTTGAACCAAGATGACTTGTATCCAATCAAGCACAACACAAACCTTAACGCCATATTCATCGCCACATATTGAGATATTGATTTAAAAATCTTGTTCCATGAGTAGCAAAAGAGGACTAAGCGTGAAATGTGTGATCAAGTCATTAATAGCTCAAGTGTTGAGAAGCAGCCCATGATGATTATAGGACCAAACTCATTCATAGGGAAATAAACCCTAGTTTTATAACTTCAACTGAAAAAGACCTTAGAAACCTCAGCTCCAATCTTGATTGATATAAACACCTTGAAGATAAGAAGTCTCAAAGTACCAATGAAACCTTAACCCTTCAATATCCTTGATCCCGTGCCAAGTTTATTGATTAATGATGCATTATGTGTTAGATGACCTAATGGAGATGCATATGAAATGAGAGGCTTCAGCCAGTTATAAATAAAATGTGGGCAAATTTTGGGGTGCAACACTAGCAAAGCAAAAGCAAATGGTCAGCACACCGATTAGCCATGAGAGCACACAAAGATTGACACGCACGTCGAGCACAATCACAATACACCTGCAAGAGGAACAAGCAAACCAAACAAGCAAGTATAAAGTAAAAGGATCGTGTCTCCCGGACGAGAACACGATACAAGTGAGTAGGATTGTGTCCGCAAGTGAAGCGGAACACTCGGGTAATAATCGTCGATCGGTGACTATCCAAAGGCCTTGCACACTAGCACACAAGTTAGAGATAACAAACATCGCAATCGGAATTGCGTTATTACTATAAAGCGAAAGGAAACAGACAAGTAATGTAAGCATGAAATGGATAACGAAACATCAAAGAGAAATCAAACATGGATGATCTACAAATTAATGAAAACAAAGCATCTAGCAAGATAGTACGTCTCATAAGCTTTCCGACGATATAAAGAACGTGCAAATCGGAGTTACGAGTAAAAAGTTATGTAAGATTGAAGTTATAAAAGAAAACACAAAATTTGCACACAGGAACCGGTTCCCACCTAGGGAAAACCCGGTTCCTGGTACTAAAAACCAGAGGCAGAAAACTGGGAACCGGTTCCCACCTAGGGACAACCCGGTTCCTGGTATTAAAAACCAGAGACAGAAAACTAGGAACCGGTTCCCACCTAGGGACAACCCGGTTCCTGGTGCAAAAACACAGGGGGAAAAACAACGCAGGAACCGGTTCCCACCTAGGGACAACCCGGTTCCTGGTACAAAAACACAGAAAACCAGCAATTTTGGATTGAGTGGGAACCGGTTCCCGCCTGGGACAACCCGGTTCCTGGCGTATGAAAACAGAATTTTGCACATTTTTGAAACCTTAGAGCCATTCGCACTCAATCCAAAAACGTACCAACTCGAGATTAATCACAAACAAACACCAAATATCATGCATTCACACATCAAATGATCCACATGTCAACAATTATGCTACGTGCGACGCGTCAAGCAAGGCGAATATCAATCGAAAATGTAGCACATGCATTTATACGAACACGTTGAGTACATCGCAAATAACGCCAATTATCAACAACAATTATACGCACAAAATCACCAACAAATCACGGATTCAACCACGAATAACACAATTCATCATCAACGGATATCAATCATATGCAATGAACATCAATTCTAATCAAAATCCCCATGAACACAATCAATTCGAGCAAAAATGAACGAATTCACCGATTAATCATCATCAATCATCCATAAATCAAGAACAAGGAGTAGATCTAGATTTGAATTCACATGATAATCAACAATTAAGCACCTAATTCAAGATTCGAAAGCATACCGGATGAAGATCCAACCGAAGCGCGAACACGAACACGATGCGAACCCGAACACGACACGAACGCGACACGAACTCGAACGTAATCTGGAGGGAGAGAGAGTGAGGGCACGCGAGATGCAAGGAGAAGAGGAAGAGAAATTCAAACTTCGATCTTGATTCTTCAATCCATGTTCTTGATCTTGATGAAGATTGATGAATCTTGATGAAAGTTTTATGTAATTTGTGGTTTTGATTCAAGAGAATTGAGAGAGAATTGGGAGAAAGTGTTTTTTGATCCTTTTTGGGTGAAGTCCAGTTATGAGAGTTTGTGAAGAAAAATGACTTATATAGCGAACATAGCGAAATGTCCAAAACGCCCTTAATTCTCTTATTTTGGCTCGTTTTTAAGGAAACTCGGTTCGGCTCTGAATTTCGGAACAAAACCAACTCCGCTGTGAAGATGACCAAATTCTTGACTCGTCGCCGCGAGAATCGTCTCAATCCGATAAGCGATGGAGAAAATACGCCCGTTTGAATGACGAGAAACACCGATTCATCTGGTGCGACTGTGCAGAATTTTGTGAGTACCGCTCAAAGAACTCGATGAAACCCTATCTTCGGCTCAAAATCTGAACAGGCATGTGTGACGAAGAAACGAAGCTAACGAAATTTCTGAGAAAATGCCGCCGGAATGGACTTCATACGATAAAAATCGAAGAAGTTATGAATTTTCAAACTCGGCGCGACATACTCGAAAACACACTTTTTACCGAAACAACACGACGATTCCTAAAATTCTGGGAATTTTCCGTGCATAATTGGCCTTCGGTCCGAACATATGAAATCTTGGTAATGATGGTACGGAGCTCCAGTTAAATTTTCAAGTGAATCCGACACACGGATTAGGAGATATGAATCTTCCGAGGTCCGAAACCCTACATTCAGCATTGTTTTTCACTATGAAATCCCAAGTAATTTGCAAATCTGGCAACCCTCCTCAAAGAATTGGCTTCCGAGCCAAACACGAAAGTTGTAGATATCGTCGAAACTGTTGGGACAACGCGGGAACGTAGCTCATATCACCTTCCAAATATGACTTGCGAATTTTCTCGTATTTCCACTGTTTAAACCATTTTTCACGCCTTTCTTCTTAAACCCATGAAAACTCTTTATTATTTTTCGTCAATTTTTGAATGACGAAATAAACGTCATTATTAACTTATAGCTCCAATAAAGAGGGCAAATTTTGGGGTGCAACAGCTGCCCCTATTCAAACTTCTTGAACCTGACGAGTGAGAAACGAAAGTTTCGAACCGTTGAGGTAGAAGGAGATTGAATACCAGAATGAACTCGAAAATTTGCACTCTTGATCAATAGAAGATTCCAACTTGTAATAAGAAGGAACGTACCACCCCGCAGGCGAGGAGAAAAAACTTCGATTGATCCGGATAATAAATATGCTCCAACTTGTGATAAGAAGGAACGGGCACCCACAGGCAGGGGAAACACTTCAATTGATCTGGGCATCAAGAGAAGGAACATTTCGACTGATCTGAGTATCAGACGTAGCAAATGTCTCCGAACTTGCATCGGGATAGATGTCTTAAGTCGACCTGGGAATCGAGGGAGATACATCGGTTGATTTGGGAATCAACGGGTAATAGGTATCTCTGATCTGGGAATCATGATCTGGGAATCTGGGCAGACATCTCTTCTAATGCAATTAAATCATCAGGTAGATATTCCAACTAATCTGGGAATTAGCGGCTAGCTCCTTCGTAAGACCACGGGGATCCGGAGGCGGTTCCTTCAACTGAACAGGTAATCAGGATAGGAACAATATCTCTTCCGAACTGTGTACGCCGGGGAAAGAATGCCTTTAAACTGATCTAGACATGATGCTAGAAAATAAGTAGGACAATCTTCATCTGAAAGACAAAGTCGATCAGGCAAACATCTCCATCTGATCTGATGATATCAGTGGCTTGCTCCTTAGTAAGATCACGGGAGATCCGGAGGCGGTTCATTCAACTAACCTGAAACTGGATATTAGGATAGGAACAGATGTTTCTTCCGAACTGTGTACGCCAGGTAAAGAAAACGTCTTCAACTGATGGTTAGGCATCAGGACTGGGCAAACGAGTTTCTTCTTCTGAACGAACTAAATCGTCAGGGAGTAGATATTTCCAACTGATCTGATGTATCAGAGGGCTTGCTCCTTCGTAAGATCTTGGGAGATTCGGAGGCGGTGCCTTCAAAACTGAACTGAATATCAGGATAGGAACAAATATCTTCCACCGATCTGGGGGCATCGGGAATAGGATTGTCTTTGAACTGATCTGAGCTATGCCAGAAAATAAGTAGAACAATCCTCTTCTGATTCAAAACATCACGATAAGCGCCTGTAATGACTAGGCGAATATTTCTCTCTGGGGAGCATTTGAATCTGGATAACTTTCCTGCAGAAAGAGACAGATATGATATGATTTATGCATGATGCATGTATGAATGTGTATGGAATAACGCTCCCGAGAAGGAAGGCGCTACACGCTTAGAGAATGCAATGCGAATGATGCATGATTCGAACGTTGCTTAGGGAGACAACGGAAGAGCACTGAATTGCTGAAGAAGTCCTAGAGAGAGTACGGAACTCTGCGGGGAGGACAAGATGAATGACCAAGGGTCACAAACTGCGAGCTGGCAAAGATGGATCAGAAATCTGCTGGAGATGATCAAATCTGGATGCGAGCTCTGATTGGGGAATAAATCCTGTTTGGGGGATATGAACATCCCAATTAACTGCTTGGGGAATACCCTGGTAACTTCACTGGAGAAGCAAATTCTCGACATTCTGGAAATGTGGAGATAAGAGCAAGTCGTGGAGACAACTCTGATGGGGAAGTGACCAACTTGCTTGTATAGGATGCATTCCGCTGGGGAAACCCTTGAAGGAAACAGATTCTGCTGAGGATGCATGTGAATCTTTGCTGAGGAAAGAAACTCAGTGGGGAAGATGGATGCTTCTGCACAGCAATCTGCTAGGGATATGAGAGATCCGCTAGGGATAAGGAACTTAGCAAAATACCTTTTGCTAAGGTAACTCCACTGGGGAACAAGATGACTCTCCTGGGGAAAACAGGTCAATCTGTTGGGAGAGAAACGCTCTACTGGGGAGAACGAGGAATTTCGAGCAAGGAACCACATTAAGAGCTTGCCGGGGAATTAGATACCATCCAATCATGACTCAACTGGGGAGAAGGTATTCCGCCGGGGAATAAGATTTTTGGAGCATAGAGAATGCATTGAGACGTGCTTTGCTGAGGATATGAGAATCTTGGAACAAAGAAAGTCTCATCCAGATATACTCAGCTAGAGAATGTGAATCTCTCATTTAGGAAGCACTCGGCTGGGGAGTGAGAATCTCTCATAGCTAGGTCCGTCAGTATGCTGATGCGAAGCGCTTGCAAGGACGTACCTGCGAGACAAACAAATGAAAAATGCCCCAGGGTATGGCATGGCATCTTGGTCTGCCATCCTGGTTACACAAGACTTCGAAGTAGATTCAAATGTTTCATCATTTCTAATCATGTATCGTAAAAACAATGCAGTTTTCATATGCAAAGTTTAACACAAATTCAGGACGCTTTATGCAAATAAAACAGTAAAAGAAAACAGTTGTTTAAGATAAAGAGATTTTTATTAATTGCGAACAGAATGCTCGTAAAAGAACGAACACATTTCAGAAGTAGTTCCTAGTAAGAGGTAACCACGCATTTATTGAGTACAAGAGAAATGGCAATGCGAAACGGATATCCATTGGTTTCGATCCCGCTACCACTTTTATAACCTTGACGTTCTCATCTCCTTGCTTTGGAAGACCGTACTCATTAGGATTGATCACCGCCCGATCTGATAATGTCACCAAACTTGTGGACCCTGACGGGGTTTGTGAGAGCCTTTAGGGATTTGAGCTGCTAGGTGCAAACTCAAGAACACGGAGTCTTGCTTATCCCTCGGTCGGGAGCCCTAAACAAAGTGATTGGAATTTGTGAATGCTTTAGGGATTTGAGCTGCCAGGTGCAAACTCAAGAACACGGAGTCTTGCTTATCCCTCGGTCGGGAGCCCTAAGCATGTATGAAGAGTGATTGCCAAGGTGGCATGCAAGATGTAGTCATTCGCTTTTGTCCCCTTTTTGCCTAAGTCGCCCTTTCGGGTTTTCAACTTAGCGGGTATATTTGTTTCTTTTTCATTCTTTTGCCTGATTCATTTTCTTTTTTTTTTCTTTTTTTCTTTTTTTCTTTCTTTTTTTTTTAACCAGGTCTATGCGAAGTATTTTTTGACTACATCCGCGTTCACAGGGTGCGGAAAGTTCTCGCCATCCATCGTTGCAAGCATCATGGCACCGCCAGAGAACACTTTCTGAACAACAAAGGGGCCTTCATACGTCGGAGTCCACTTGCCTCGAGGATCACCTTGAGGAAGAATGATTCTTTTGAGCACCAGATCACCTGGTTTGTAGCTTTGGGGTCGTACCCGCTTGTCGAAAGCTTTTCTCATCTTCTTTTGGTACACCTGACCATGACCAATAGCTGCCAAACGCTTCTCATCAATGAGGTTCAACTGATCCATTCGATTCTGTACCCATTCTGACTCGTCAAGCTCAACGTCTTTCATAATCCTCAGGGAAGGGATCTCAACTTCAACAGGCAGTACTGCTTCCATACCATAAACAAGCGAGAAAGGAGTTGCCCCAGTCGATGTACGCACAGAGGTACGATAACCATGCAAAGCAAAAGGCAACATCTCGTGCCAATCTCGGTAGGTCACTACCATCTTCTGCACAATCTTCTTAATGTTCTTGTTGGCCGCTTCAACAGCGCCATTCATCTTTGGACGATACGGAGAAGAATTGTGATGCTTGATCTTGAAGGACTCACAAAGCTCCTTCATCAACTTGTTATTGAGATTCGATCCATTATCAGTAATGATCTTCTCAGGAATCCCATAACGACATATTATGTTGTGCTTGATAAAACGAGTAATCACTTGCTTGGTGACATTCGCATAAGATGCGGCTTCAACCCACTTGGTGAAGTAATAGATGGCAACCAAAATGAAGCGATGTCCATTGGAAGCGGTAGGTTTAATCTCTCCAATCATATCAATGCCCCACATTGCAAAAGGCCACGGAGAAGTCAAAACATTCAAAGGCACAGGTGGCACGTGCACTTTATCAGCATAGATCTGGTACTTGTGACAAATTCTGACATGGTTATGACAATCAGTTTCCATAGTGGACCAATAGTAACCAGCCCTCAAGATCTTCTTAGCCATCGTATGCCCACTATAATGGGTACCAAACTCACCTTCGTGCATTTCCTCTATAATTTTCGAAGCTTCTTCCTTAACAACACATCGGAGCAACACACCGTCATGATGCCTCTTATACAATACACCACCGTTGAGGTAAAACTTAGCTGCAAACCTTCTCAGAAACTTCTTATCAGTCACCGACGCTTCGGGAGGATACTCTTGAGTTTCGAGGAACTTTTTGATATCATGGTACCAGGGATTACCATCTAATTCGACATCAGCTTCAAAGCAAAATGCAGGTTCATCCAACCTGTTGATGGTAATGTTAGGCGCTTCATTGGCCCATTTCACTTTGAACATGGAAGCCAACGTAGCGAGAGCATCAGCAAGATTGTTCTCTTCTCTAGAAATATGCTCGAATGTGATTTCATCAAAGTATGGAATGAGTCTCATCACATGCTCCCTGTATGGAATCAGATTCTGATGGCGAGTTTCCCAATCTCCATTGATCTGGCTAATAACAAGATTGGAATCCCCATAAACTTTCAAGTACTTGATTCGCAAATCGATCGCGGCTTCGATACCATAAATGCAAGCTTCATACTCAGCCATGTTATTAGTGCAATCAAAATAGATTCTGGCTGTAAACGGAATATGAAAACCTGATGGAGAAGTAATTACAGCTCCAACACCATTCCCGAGTGCATTAGAGGCACCATCGAACACGAGCGTCCATCGCGATCCTGGTTCGGGTCCTTCTTCTGGTCCAGGAATGTTACAATCTCTGATATACAGGACATCCTCATCGGGAAATTCAAACTTCATCGGTTCATAATCTTCGATTGGCTGATGCGCGAGATAATCCGCCAACACACTACCTTTGATGCCTTTTTGGGTAGTATATTGGATATCATATTCAGTCAAAATCATTTGCCACCTGGCTACTCTTCCGGAAAGAGAGGGCTTCTCAAAAACATACTTGATAGGATCCATCTTGGAAATCAATAGGGTGGTGTGAACCAACATATACTGCCTCAACCGGCGAGCAGCCCACACCAAAGCACAGCAAGTTTTCTCGAGCAGTGAGTATCGGGATTCACAGTCGGTAAACTTTTTGCTAAGGTAGTATATTGCATGCTCTTTTCGGCCAGACTCATCATGTTGACCCAGCACACAACCCATTGAGTTTTCAAGCACTGTGAGGTACATAATCAAAGGCCTTCCTGGAACTGGAGGCATTAATATCGGAGGTTCCCGCAGATACTCTTTCACTTTTTCAAATGCTTTTTGACAATCATTATTCCACCTGGCCATCTGATCTTTTCTTAGTAATTTGAATATTGGTTCACAAGTGGCCGTAAGATGAGAGATGAATATAGCAATGTAGTTCAATCTCCCTAAGAAACCACGAACCTCTTTTTCTGTTCTCGGCTCAGGCATCTCTTGTATAGCTTTTATTTTTGCAGGATCGACCTCAATACCTTTCCCACTAACAACAAAACCCAACAGTTTTCCGGATCCCACTCCGAAAGTGCATTTGTTTGGATTCAACCTCAGTCTGAATTCCCGAAGCCTTTCAAACAATTTCTGCAAATGAACCAAGTGCTCTTCTTCAGTGTGAGACTTTGCAATCATGTCATCGACATACACTTCAATCTCTTTGTGAATCATGTCGTGAAAAAGAGTCACCATGGCACGCTGATACGTTGCCCCTGCGTTTTTCAACCCAAAAGGCATGACTTTATAGCAGAAAGTTCCCCATGGTGTAATAAACGTTGTTTTCTCCATGTCCTCTGGTGCCATCTTGATCTGATTATACCCAGAGAAGCCATCCATGAAGGAAAACACTTTAAAAGGAGCAGTATTATCGACCAGCACATCAATGTGGGGAAGAGGGAAATCATCTTTCGGACTCGCCCTATTCAGATCTCTGTAATCAACACACATCCTGACCTTTCCGTCCTTCTTAGGTACAGGAACAATATTCGTAACCCACGGAGGGTAATTCACAACTTGCAGAAAGCCAGCATCAAACTGTTTCTCAACCTCTTTCTTAATCTTCTCAGACATATCTGGGCGAGTCCTTCGAAGCTTTTGCTTGACAGGAGAACTATCTTCCTTGAGAGGTAGACGGTGTACCACAATATTTGTATCAAGACCTGGCATATCCTCATAGGACCAAGCAAAGATGTCCACATACTCTTTCAACATATCAATAAGCTTGTGCTTCACACGGTTCTCAAGCGCAGCCCCTATCTTGACTTCTCGGACCTACTCTTTAGTACCAATATTTACCATCTCGATTACCTCTTGATGCGGCTGAATCGCTTTCTTTTCCTGTTTCAACAATCTGGCCAACTCGTCGGGGAGATCACAATCTTCATAAGCTTCCTCCTCGGCTTGGTAGATCGGATTGTCAAAATCATAATAAGCAATAGCGGAACTGTTACCAATGGAATCCGTGGTAGTGGAACATCTGCATGATTGATGTTTTTATTTTAGTCTTATTTTTATTAAGAGTGCAAGTGTGTGCAAAAACATTGCCATTTAAAGGAAAAAGTTAAAAAGAAAGACAAAGAGCAAAACATTTGAATGCAAAAACGTCCTTTTATTTCATGATTAACTTTGAAAAATGCGAACTGCATGGCCCTACAAATGATTCACTACGCCTTGGGCAGAGCGTAGGAATTATGTCATGATAAGAAAAGTAAAAACAAGGAATTTACTCCTGAGCTTGTGTAACTTGAATGACATCTTCAATTGTCCAGTTGCAAGGCATCTCCCCAGGAATACTTGGACGAATCCAGCTATCAAAGTCACAATCACTATCCACCTCTTCACCATTGACAATGGCATGGTCCTGACCATTTTGAATGACACCTCCACTCACAAACTTGATTGGGCTAAGGACACCAGACTTGGGCGATGCATTCTGCTTTCCAGGATTGAAACCGAGACCATTCTTGTCAAATTTGGGACGCACGTCAATTACTTGCCCCCAACCTTCCACTCTTCCAGTCTCAACGACAACCTGAGCATCTTTCAAAGAGGACATAACCGTTTCTGGCTTCGCTATCTCATAAGGAGGAATTCTCACAGCATTCACAGCTTCAAACGCTTGGAACGGCGTCTCGTGTATTTCACCTTCGATCTCTACATATCGGAAAGAGGACAAGTGACTCACGATATAATCTTCCTCACCACAAACTGTCACCACTTTACCGTCAACCGGATACTTCAACTTCTGATGAAGAGTGGATGTCACAGCGCCAGCCTTGTGAATCCACGGTCGTCCCAACAGACAACAGTAAGCAGGTTGAATATCCATCACATAGAAGGTTATAGTAAAGATCTGAGGACCCACATGGATTGGTAGATCTACCTCTCCGAACACAGACCTCCTTGAACCATCAAAGGCGCGCACCACCAACTCACTAGGCCTTAACTCCACACCGGCATAGTCAATTCGCATGAGAGCTGATTTGGGAAACACGTTTAAAGAAGACCCAGTATCGACCAGAACACGGGACAGAGTCGTCCCCTTACACTCAATCGAAATATGCAAAGCCTTGTTATGGTTTCTCCCTTCCGGAGGAAGATCACAATCCGTAAATCCCAAACCATTCCCAGCGGAGATATTATTGGCTACCGCCTCTAACTGATTCACAGATATTTCATGCGGGACGTAAGCACCATTCAGGATTCTCAAGAGAGCATCCCTATGACCTTCTGAACATATCAGTAGTTGCAAGATGGAAATCTTTGACTGGGTCTGACCCAACTGCTCAACAACCTTGTAATCAGATTTCCTGATAACTCTCAACAATTCTTCCACATCCTTGGAAGACACAGCACTATCAGGTGCCCCATTCTGAATCGGAGAATTCTGGGGAAGTCGCATGGAATTTTGTAAGTGCCTTAGGGATTCGAGCAATGCAAATAGTGCAATGCTCAAGATAGACAATGTCTTGCTTATCCCTCGTTCGGGAGCCCCAAGCAACTTCAAACACTTGTAGTAGATACTAACATCACGACCAGGTGCCCCAGAATAGAACTCACACCTAGTGTCATCGTCATCAAGTAGAGAACCTGTAGACATCCATACAATACGGAGCTTAACCAGTTGCAAATAAAGCAAGCATGGAAGCAAATGAGCATAAGACAAGTCTTCAAAAAGAACCCCAACTGAGCCTTATTCTCTCTCACGCAACAAAGTTCCATGACCGATCTTTGAGCACAAAACAATGGCAAGTCGAGTCTGATGATAGTACCAAGTCTGAATAAGAGATCCTCGGTCTTGAACACCTGTTATGCATGAAATATATGAGATGCATGATATGCGTGAAATGCCATGTTCATTCGATTTCCAAGGAATCCTCGTGTTTTGATTTTTTAGCAAATAAGAGATGGAAAAGCTCGGCACGAGACTTAAAGATATGATTCCTTGGAAGTGGACGGAACATGTATGCTAGTTATTTTTTGTACATCATATTTTGGAAAGTAAATATGCAATGATGCAAAGTGGTAGGACTTGTTGCCGCCCACCAGGCATTCTGGACTGCCGGTAACACACATAGTACAGAGCCAAAGGTTCGGCCCCTAGATGGTATACCATACGGAACATAGAATGTCAATCCACGGAACCAAAGCCCATAGTCAATAACACACTGGAATAAAACATAGATTACCACTCGAACAAGAACCATGGTATCCCACGAACAAGGACCAATAGTACACTCGAACGAGAACAGCAGTAACCCACGAACGAGAACAGCGGTCACCAACATTGTACCTGTTAATATGATCATTGATTCCCGCCCCACTCACGGGTAAAATCTAGGCCAAGGTAAGGTCATGAAACGCAGTATACGGTCCGCCCGAAGGTAAGCATCATCACAACGCGTAAGCGGGTGACGATAATACCTCCGTTTGAAACCACTACTCTGCTCGTGGTCACATAATCCATCCCGAGACGTACACCTCGAGACAAACCATGCTCCCACTCTATCCTAGGGTTCCTATGGTTCACACATAGCCTGGGTATTGGGCCTTTTACCTCTTGAAACACCCACCCAACAGACAGAGATCCAGACAGTCCAGAATATGATGCAGAAAAGTAAAAGCGCACATAGAATGCAATGCAAACAGGCAAATATGCAAAGCAGTAAAACACCCAAAGATAAACACACAAGCGCTAGGATCGACTCGCTGAGTCCGGACCAGCAACAGGTCAAGACGTCCCCAGCAGAGTCGCCAGCTGTCGCTTCCGCGAAAATTAACAGAGTCGCCACTAACATATTTATCCTGAAAAGGAAGGGAATGCCAGCAAACCACAAAAACAAAACAACGGTCTCACGGCCAGAGAAAAAGGGTAAGAGAGTCGGTTACGTGAGGGGAAGGTATTAGCACCCCTTGCGCCCATCGTACTCGATGGTATCCACGCTAGTGTCTAAATCTATGGGTGTGTAAGCAAACTACGCTAATCTGGACTAAAATGAATGCAGAATGTAGGGAAAAGAAAGAGTTATACTCGCACGGGCCCTACCCCGCTGCCTACGTATCCGTTTTGCGGAATCAGAGGTACCATAGCTCGGCTAACTAATTTTTGTTTGTTTTGTGTTTTTTAGGTGAACGAGTTACATTCACACTACGCTGCTCGACCTTTGGAGACTTATGCTAGGAATGGAGCGGAAATAACAAGCTCTTAAGAAAAGAAAATCGAAGAGTGTGGTTTGTGTTTTAAAGATGCATGAGGAAAACCTAAGCTAAGGGGGAAAGCTTGCTACCTAATGTTGTCATACAAAGGGTGCTAGTATAAACTAAACTATCAACCTACGGGGGGAAAACGAAAGCAAACAAGTATAGCACACAAACGAGCATCCACTCGTGAAGCAAACAAACCAAAGGCACTGGCCAAGTGGTAGAAAAGCGGTCCCGCCATAGCCAAGGGGAGCAGCTCAACCCAAGTCAACCAAGCATTAGACCTCGCGAAAATGATCGGGCCATAGACAAGAGGGCGGACCCCTCTCAGCAACCAAGCCGTCATGGATCGTAAAGGAAAACGGTGCGTGCGTACACCGAGCATCAACGTCGAGCGACGTGAGCTATAGGAAAGGCGGGGGTCCGGCTACATGAATCCTTTTCCTGACATACTCGATAACAAGATATTTTGCAAGTTCGGAAGCGAGCGACGCGGAGCGTGCGCATACTGAACAGACTCGATGAGACTAGGCGGGGGTTGATTGCTAACCCTTTCCGCATGCCTTCCATGAGGACTTAACGGAGTGCCATATAGGACTTATTACACCGTGACTCCCTGCCGCAAAGCACAAATATAAACACACCAACAAAACTAGAGCCTCTTTCGAGGGCTTGGCCAGATGCATGTCTAGGTCCTACTTCTCATGTTAAAGGATGATGCGAGAAAGCGATAAAGTGCGAGAAAAGTAAAATGAAACGGGATCAATACCAAACGGATGATGATCCGTAAACTAAGGCGAAGCAAAGCGAAGAAACTAAGAATCCCGCGAGCGAGCTAGCAAAGCAAAAGCAAATGGTCAGCACACCGATTAGCCATGAGAGCACACAAAGATCGACACGCACGTCGAGCACAATCACAATACACCTGCAAGAGGAACAAGCAAACCAAACAAGCAAGTATAAAGTAAAAGGATCGTGTCTCCCGGACGAGAACACGATAAAAGTGAGTAGGATTGTGTCCGCAAGTGAAGCGGAACACTTGGGTAATAATCGTCGATCGGTGACTATCCAAAGGCCTTGCACACTAGCACACAAGTTAGAGATAACAAACATCGCAATCGGAATTCCGTTATTACTATAAAGCGAAAGGAAACGGACAAGTAATGTAAGCATGAAATGGATAACGAAACATCAAAGAGAAATCAAACATGGATGATCTACAAATTAATGAAAACAAAGCATCTAGCAAGATAGTACGTCTCATAAGCTTTCCGACGATATAAAGAACGTGCAAATCGGAGTTACGAGTAAAAAGTTATGTAAGATTGAAGTTATAAAAGAAAACACAATATTTGCACACAGGAACCGGTTCCCACCTAGGGACAACCCGGTTCCTGGTACTAAAAACCAGAGGCAGAAAACTGGGAACCGGTTCCCACCTAGGGACAACCCGGTTCCTGGTACTAAAAACCAGAGACACAAAACTGGGAACCGGTTCCCACCTAGGGACAACCCGGTTCCTGGTACTAAAAACCAGAGACAGAAAACTGAGAACCGGTTCCCACCTAGGGACAACCCGGTTCCTGGTACTAAAAACCAGAGACAGAAAACTGGGAACCGGTTCCCACCTAGGGACAACCCGGTTCCTGGTGCAAAAACACAGGGGGATAAACAACGCAGGAACCGGTTCCCACCTAGGGACAACCCGGTTCCTGGTACAAAAACACAGAAAACCAGCAATTTTAGATTGAGTGGGAACCGGTTCCCGCCTGGGACAACCCGGTTCCTGGCGTATGAAAACAGAATTTTGCACATTTTCGAAACCTTAGAGCCATTCGCACTCAATCCAAAAACGTACCAACTCGAGATTAATCACAAACAAACACCAAATATCATGGTATACATGCATTCAAACATCAAATGATCCACATGTCAACAATTATGCTACGTGCGACGCGTCAAGCAAGGCGAATATCAATCGAAAATGTAGCACATGCATTTATACGAACACGTTGAGTACATCGCAAATAACGCCAATTATCAACAACAATTATACACACAAAATCACCAACAAATCACGGATTCAACCACGAATAACACAATTCATCATCAACGGATATCAATCATATGCAATGAACATCAATTCTAATCAAAATCCCCATGAACACAATCAATTCGAGCAAAAATGAACGAATTCACCGATTAATCATCATCAATCATCCATAAATCAAGAACAAGGAGTAGATCTAGATTTGAATTCACATGATAATCAACAATTAAGCACCTAATTCAAGATTCGAAAGCATACCGGATGAAGATCCAACCGAAGCGCGAACACGAACACGATGCGAACGCGAACACGACACGAACGCGACACGAACTCGAACGAAATCCGGAGGGAGAGAGAGTGAGGGCGCACGAGATGCAAGGAGAAGAGGAAGAGAAATTCAAACTTCGATCTTGATTCTTCAATCCATGTTCTTGATCTTGATGAAGATTGATGAATCTTGATGAAAGTTTTATGTAATTTGTGGTTTTGATTCAAGAGAATTGAGAGAGAATTGGGAGAAAGTGTTTTTTGATCCTTTTTGGGTGAAGTCCAGTTATGAGAGTTTGTGAAGAAAAATGACTTATATAGCGAACATAGCGAAATGTCCAAAACGCCCTTAATTCTCTTATTTTGGCTCGTTTTTAAGGAAACTCGGTTCGGCTCTGAATTTCGGAACAAAACCAACGCCGCTATGAAGATGACCAAATTATTGACTCGTCGCCGCGAGAATCGTCTCAATCCGATATGCGATGAAGAAAATACGCCCGTTTGAATGACGAGAAACGCCGATTCATCTGGTGCG
Organism: Vicia villosa; assembly: GCF_029867415.1. Taxonomy (NCBI): domain Eukaryota; kingdom Viridiplantae; phylum Streptophyta; class Magnoliopsida; order Fabales; family Fabaceae; genus Vicia; species Vicia villosa. The sequence goes on from NW_026705535.1 coordinate 264,302, forward strand.
ACTGTGCAGAATTTTGTGAGTACCGCTCAAAGAACTCGATGAAACCCTATCTTCGGCTCAAAATCTGAACAGGCATGTGTAACGAAGAAACGAAGCTAACGAAATTTCCGAGAAAATGCCGCCGGAATGGACTTCATACGATAAAAATCGAAGAAGTTATGAATTTTCAAACTCGGCGCGACATACTCGAAAACACACTTTTTACCGAAACAACACGACGATTCCTAAAATTCTGGGAATTTTCCGTGCATAATTGGCCTTCGGTCCGAACATATGAAATCTTGGTAATGATGGTACGGAGCTCCAGTTAAATTTTCAAGTGAATCCGACAAACGGATTAGGAGATATGAATCTTCCGAGGTCCGAAACCCTACATTCAGCATTGTTTTTCACTATGAAATCCCAAGTAATTTGCAAATCTGGCAACCCTCCTCAAAGAATTGGCTTCCGAGCCGAACACGAAAGTTGTAGATATCGTCGAAACTGTTGGGACAACGCGGGAACTTAGCCCATATCACCTTCCAAATATGACTTGCGAATTTTCTCGTATTTCCACTGTTTAACCCATTTTTCACGCCTTTCTTCTTAAACCCATGAAAACTCTTTATTATTTTTCTTAAATTTTTGAATGACAAAATAAACGTCATTATTAACTTATAGCTCCAATAAAGAGGGCAAATTTTAGGGTGCAACACCTTCACGCGAAATTTGGAAGGAGAATGCGCCCGTGGTGGGATGAATTTTGTTTCAGTTCTTCCTACGATATCACACGAACTTTCTTATTTGTCCTACGAGTAGGAAAGGGGAAAAAAGATCTCAACTAAACCCTAAGAGTTTGCTAAGTGTGGGGATTTCACCTATATCAGAAATTCTGGAGTCCGGGGGGTCGGTTATACATAGGGAAGTGTTTAAACACCCTACATATCTGTAGTACTCTACAGGAACCTTCTCTGTGTCTAAATGTGTTTGTGATGCTAATGATTATTGGGAAAGTTTCTCCTTTGAATTAGGAGAAGGAATTGAATTGAATAAAATAAAGACAGACTGACTGACTGACTATTTTTGGTATTTTATTAGCTCGCTGAGATTCCTTGTGAACCTCATGCCTACATATCCCTAATGGAAGTCAGAGCTTAATGTAGTTCGGGGAACTAATTAATTATTAATTATTTTTTGGGTGCCTTGCTTGAAGCTCAAGGTTGAAGCTTAAATTAAATCCCTGTTTACAGTAAAGAGACATGAAGTCATCTTTATAGAGAGGTATTTCTATTATTCCACCACAAACATTAAAAGAGTGACAGAATAACTGAATTCATTTCATTCAAGAGGGGGACCTTACTTGTGTATGTGCAAGTATACCAGTCAAATGCCTCTTAAATGAAAGAAAGATGCTCATCCAAATTAGGGAAAGTTACCACATGTCTGGGTTTTACTGCCAGCTCATGCCTTTCAAAATCCTAAATGGGAGACTTGATTAAAATGAAATGTAATGTTTGTTTGTTTGAATGTGGTGAGATAGAGGAAAGATCTCTCTATAGAGATAAGCTATGTCTATCTACTGTATAAAAGATTTGATTTTTAACTGGCTTGTATGAGGCCCAAGCTTGAGGCTTTTTGATTGATTGATTATTATTATGACTCTGGGAGAAAACTCCACTGGGGATTAATTTACAAGGGATTTTTATGTTCTGTACAAAGCCCAGAATTGAGGCTGACTCTACTTAGGGAAAATCTATTTTGATGGGTTTTATTTGGTGTTCTGTACAAAGCCCAGAATTGAGGCTGACTCTAACTAGGAGAAATATTATTTTCTGCCTTGTATGAAGCCCAAGGTTGTGGCGGACTCTTAAATAAACTGAATATGGATGACTCTATGGGAAAAGATCCTAGATGTTAGGAATCTTTGACACACGACATATGGTTTATCTGCCTTGTACAAAGCCCAAGGTTATGGCTACTGAACAATGAAGGACTCACTGGGGGAGACTCTATTATCTGCCTTGTACAATACCCAAGGTTGAGGCTGACTATTAACAGGGGAGTTTTATTGTTTTGGTGCCTTGTATGAAGCCCAAGGTTGAGGCTAACTGTTTTTGTTGGGTTTTGACTCTACTGAAGGATTTATTTATTAAAAGACTGATTTTTTTTTGAAGCTAACCCTTTCCAGGGATTTTGACTCAGCTGGTGAGTTTATCTTTTGAAAAGAATGATTTTTGGAAGCTAACCATTTCCAGGGGTTTTATCCTTTTAAACAGGTTTTTATTAATTGACTTTGGAGGCTAACCCTTTCCAGGGGTTTTGATTCTTTTGGGGAAATTATCTCCTAAGAGAAATGAATCTTTGGTTTTTGAAGAAGTGATTTTGGAGGCTAACCCTTTCCAGGGGTTTTTGTTAAGATGAAAGAAATGATTTGGAGGCTAACCCTTTCCAGGGATTTTTGTTTAAATGATTGGCAGAAAGATTATCTAGTGGAGACTTCTTGTTTAAAGCCCAAGATGAAGGCTGACTCTTGCTGAGGATAAGCAAAACATGGATCCTAGACTCTGCTAAGGAAGATTAATGAAGATAAGGGTGACAGAGACTGTCCATGTCTCTCATTCCAAAAGGTGTGCTCAATGTAAAATTGAGACAAACTTGGCTTGTTTAAAGTCTGGTTTAAATTGGAAGAAACTCACCAGGGTAGGTTAAAAGGTGACTAAAGACCTGTTCCTATGTTTATAAGAAACCTGGTGGGTCCTTGTATACAAGCTCAAGAGGAAGCTGGAAATGCTTTTAAGAAGCCTGTGGGTCCTTGTACAAAGCCCAAGAGGAGGCTAATCGAGGGTCCTTGTTATAGCACAAGAGAAAGCTATGTGGTTTTGAACTTATTTTGGCTTTAAGCAAATGGGTAAGAGGTTTCACCGGGAATAATTCCTCTTGGGTGGATGTGTCCTATTTTTTTGGATTCTAAGGTTTTTGCCAAGATGTTTCACCGGGAATAATTCATCTTGGGGGTTTGAACTACAGATCTCTAATTAGGAAAGAGTCTTCACCGGGAAGACATTCTCAATCCTAGGTCATATTCCTATAATATATATATATAGTTTAACTGTCCTAGGTTTTACACTCAAACGTAGTTCTAAACTAATATATATGCACAATTTATATTTGACAATAATTTAAATAAAGACTGTAAATGGAAAGCTTGTAAAGCCTAACCTGGATGGAGTGGAGGCCATTGAAGAAGTATGTACAGAGCCTCAACAGTAATTGGTGGATAACAGTTGAATATATATATGATAAACAGTTAATGGTTTTTGAAAACAGAAGAAGTGAAGATGGACATAGGTCACATAGGTATCTGAAGAGTTTCACCGGGAATAATGCCCTTCAAATACCAGAAGAATGTTTTGAAAACAGAAAGGAGATTTTGTGAATATAGTTTTGAAAAACAAACTATGAAAAGAAAGAAGGTGTTGGGACTTACACTCTAATAGAGGCCCATTTGAAAATGATTTACTGTTATAAAAAACAGTTGGAAAGAAAAGATTGAAATGATATAAGGTTTTGTCGTTTGAAAACCTTAATCGTCTGTTTAATCGGAGATTGAAAACAGTTTTGCAAATTGACAAAAGTCAACTTAATCAAGGTAAAGATAAAATCTATACCTAATTAAGACCTAAATGATTAGGGTTTTATCATAAAATTATTCACAAGATAATTAGGTTAAAACAAAAATGAAAATATATATTTAAAGTATTTAAGAAAACACTTAAAACATACTATTTTAAACCTAATTAAAATATATGAAATAAATAATATTTTTATGATTTTTTTTGATTATTCATGAAATAGGTATATTAAATAACAAGTGTGTGAAAAATGAAGTGAAAATGATTTAATTTGATAGGTGAATTAATTGTGTGAAGTTGTGAGAAAAATGAAGGAAATTAGTGGTAAAAATAATGTTTTGGTCTCACCATGGTTTGAACCCACGCCCTTTATGTTACCAGTTCCAAAACAACACCACTGAGCCAACGTGCGCTTGGTGACAATGTAATGGTTTCGTTGCAATACATATGTTATTCAAGTGTATAGAAGCAAAAAAAAAAAGAAAATAAAATCAAAAGGTCTGGGGCGAGGGGGATTCGAACCCCAGACCTTGGGCAGGTGCAACACACAAACACTCTTTACCACTGGGCTATCACGTTTTAGTCGTTTATGAAATAACTACTATTCAATATAAAATAAACTTTAGCCTTAAATTTGAATTTTGCGCGCCACCACCATTGTCATCTTCAACCTCAAGCTTTCAGATTTTTGAAATTCTGAACTCTCTCAACTCTCAACCATTTGCAAAGATGTAAAGACCAAACTTGCTCTAAATTCACTCACGATTCCAGATATGTAACTAATATGAATTTATATTAACTATATCTACTGAATTATCTAAAATACGTGAAGAACCCTAAAATTTGAAATTCAAATTAAATGGCTATACTGAAGTATAAATGACTGATGATAGAGGGTTTTTAATCCTCTGATGATGCTGAATGAAATGGTATTGAATTTTAACCAAAAAGGTACACGAATTAAAGAGGTGGAGTTGAGAAACTTTCCTCTGAAAATGAAGATCGTGAGGATGTTAGAGAGCACCTGGGTTTGCATGAATGATCCTAAAAGCTTCCTTGGGACTCAGAATTGCTAACTGGATGCTTGTTGTGGCCTCAAACCTTCTGAATTGCTCTACTCGACTCCCTCGATTTGAGCTTCAAATGAACATGGAGGATGATGAATCTGCAGTTACAGATGAGCTGCGACCATCTGAATAGCTTCACTACACCCTAAGGAATGTGCCTGGATGCTTGACCTTGCTTGGAACCTCCTGAATTGCTCTGTGGTCCTCCAACTGCAAGTGCTCCAAAGTGAAAGCAACAATGGTGTTCCTCCACTTACAGAAGTGATCCAGGTGCTTGGATCACCTCAAATGAACCCCTTTGAGATGTTAGAATGCTTACTTTCCAAAGATAAGCTCTGGTTTGAAGAAAACGATTCTTCTTGCCAAAGAACTTTGAAAAACCAATAACCAAGAGGAGAGAAAGAGAAAGCAAGGAATATGGTTGCTTTGGTGTGAATTGTATGAAGGATAGCACTTGTATTTATAGGCAAATGGTTCAGTATAGTTGCAGAGGAGAGAGCTTGCTTAGTGAGTTTGATTTGGTTTCTTGGCTATGAAGGAATTCAAAAATATCCAAAATGCAATGATGGGAATTTTGATTCCATTTGATCAATCCCCTAGCCCTCGATTTTGCTTGATCTTAGGGGACAATTCTGAGACAGAAATGAGCTCTAATTGGTTGGTGAGAAGATTCCTTGGGTGATTCATCAATTTGCCATAAATTCCCAAATGTAATCATTACATAATCACATGTTCTTGTTTTGGGAATCTTCCTCAATTCTTATGCTATGGTGAAAATGAATGCATGGCATGTTTTCAGATGTGTTATGGGTCGTGTAGCATCCATAAGTGAGGTCATGTGCACAAAATTTCAAAGTTCAAAAATGAGGCATGACCTATAATTTCACTTCATGAGGCCAACTTTGAACAAGCATAACTCCTAGCTCAAAATGAATTTGGAGAAGGTTGAGCACAATTTGGAAAGCCCTAAACATCTACTTCAAATCATTAGTTTGGGGTTTCTTCAGAATCATTTGGGAAAATTGTGAAAAATGAGCTCAAAGTTGGATGAAAACTAGGTTAAAACACTTAGAAAAATTTCTAAGTTTTTATAACCTAAAGCTTCAAAATTCCAAATCTCTTAAATGGTTGATCTTTTGAAAAAATTCCAATGTAAGATGTTGTTTTATTTTGCAAGATCTACAACTTTCATGTTGGAAGTTTTTTGAGTTGTGTAGGTGAAATTTTGAGTTCCCACAATGCCCTCAAAAACCCTAATTCCCGACTTTTTGCTCCTTGATGATTCTTTTTGAATTTCTTTGTTCAAATGACTTTAATATCCATATATTGATGATATTGATCTTTGAAAGTCATGGTTTGACCAAAAATCTTAAAAGTCAAAGGTGATCCCATACAGTTGACTTTTTCCAAATAAAGTGAGATTTTGGACTTTTGTGTGGAATTAAGATCTTCTCCTCAAATGAGTGATGTAAATTGGTTATATTGAGGTAGTAGAGGTTCTTGAATCATGTCTTGAGTTTTGGATCCATGCCCTGATTAAAAGTCAACTATCCTGGTGAATTAGGTCAAAAACCCTAATTGTCGACCAGATGAAATTGGTGACTGTGGATCTTGAATTGAGGTGTGATGTCCAGTGGATCTTGTCATATGAGCTATTTGAATATGATTGATGTCTTTGAATGATCCCCCGGGGCTTTTTAGGGTTTCCCAAAGGTGATCCCTGATTTCAGTCCTTGATAGGCTCAAAAACCCTAGTCTGGTGACCTGAGTAAACCTGTACTTAGATGACTGGGTGTCTAATCAATCATAGGTGAATATAAAAATGAAACTTTTGAGTCCTATGATTGTGTTAGAGACTAATCCTTCTATTGATTGATCCTTTGCCTGAGTTTTCTTGTCTTTGAACATCCTTGATTGAATGCCAGATGAAGAAATGACTGCTCTGGGTACTTGTTTTGACCTCATGAAAATCCTGAAGATATGTCATCTCAGGGGGGTCAAAAATTAGGGTATGACACTAAGGTGAGCATAAAAGATTCTAACCAAATCCGGATAGTAAGGGCTAGCATCAGAAACAAACTCATCCATCTTTTGAAAAGCTAGCATTTCAGGGAAATTGAAGCTAGTTTTAGGGAATGAAGTAAGATTACCAAATTTAGGTGTGATGATGGCTCTTTGTTTGAAGTTGAAGAATGCTTTGCGTTGCCGTACCGGAAGGAGTTCTTGCTCAGAGTCAGTGTCGGAGTTGACAACCATGGGAGCTTTTCCTCTTGATCTTTTAGGAGGTGCCATGGAAGAGTTTTGGTGAGGTGAAATTTTGTGAGGGAGAGAGTGATTTTCGTTTTTGGTGTTAGGGTTCACAAAATAAGCACTTTTGAGAATGACTTATTTTGTGAGAATAAGAGATAATAAGGTTTTATAATAGTTGGGATAAGTGGGTTTTAATGGAGATAGAGTTGGGAGATGGAGAGATTTAAGTGGGCAGTGAAGATTGTGTTGAATACTTTGTATGTTACCAAGGAGAGTAGTTGAAGAATGGAAGAGAGAGTGAATGCTAGTTTGACCCAAAATTAGAATACATACAATGCATAAAACATATAGAAACATAATAGTAAAAGAAATTAAATAAATAAGAAAAACGTACAGCAATAACGTATATTAATATTCTGTGTAAGGTTACGGAAATCGATTTCCTATGGGAAGGAATCGATTTCCAGCTTCGCAAACAGCATTCTAGAACCCAGATTTTCGCTGAAGGAAATCGATTTCCTGTGAGGGTAAATCGATTTCCGTGACAATTTTTGCCCAAAATTACTGAAACAGCAGCTTTGTAACTTTGAAAATATTATAGGAACACTTATGGAATAATATATAACATCACACTAACATGTTTAGGCAATATGTGAGTATAATTAAAAATAAAGTAACACAATATAAAATGCAAAAATATGATTTCACAAATAAAATTGTGAAGATAATTTTAAAGAAATTTAAGTGAAGTAAAGAATGATAGCATGTACCTTAAATATCGAAACTTTATATCATATGATTCAAACATCATTCTCATCTAAAATTCCGAGTTCTCTCCGAATTTTGTAAAATGGTTCTTTTGCAAGTGGTTTGGTAAAGATATCCGCAAGTTGGTTATGAGTATCCACAAATGTTACTTCGACATCTCCTTGAAGAACATGGTCTCGGAGAAAATGATGTCGAATGTCTATGTGTTTGGTTCTTGAGTGCATTACCGGATTTTTTGTGATATTAATTGCACTTGTGTTGTCGCATCGAAGAGGAATGCATCCTAGATCAAGTCTGTAGTCACGAAGTTGTTGCTTAAGCCAAAGAATTTGTGCACAACAACTACCCGCTGCTATGTATTCCGCTTCGGCCGTGCTAAGAGCGACACATGCTTGCTTTTTACAAGCCCATGATACTAATGCATTTCCAAGAATGTGACAAGTGCCACTTGTGCTTTTACGATCAGTTTTACATCCTGCATAATCCGCATCAGAATAACCAACTAAATTGCAAACACTACCTTTAGGATACCATAAGCCAACGTTGGTTGTTCCTTTGAGATACTTCATGATCCTTTTAACCGCCATAAGATGTGATTCCTTTGGATTTGCTTGAAAGAGAGCACAAAGACAAACACTAAACATTATGTCAGGACGGCTTGCCGTCAAATACAATAAAGAACCAATCATACCTCGATACTTAGTAATATCAATTGGAGTACCGGATTCATCTTGATCAACATATGCACCGGAGCCCATTGGAGTATTCATTGCTTTACATTTATCCATATCAAACTTATTCAATAGTTCTTTACAATATTTAGATTGATTGATAAAGATTCCATCTTTGAGTTGCTTAATTTGTAGTCCAAGAAAGTAGTTCATCTTTCCCATCATAGACATCTCGAATTCTCCTTGCATCATCAATGAGAATTCCTCACACATTTCTTTGTTAGTCGATCCAAAAATGATATCATCAACATAGACTTGAACCAATAAAGTGTTACTCTTGATTTTCTTAATGAACAAAGTTTTATCAACCTTACCCTTTTCGAAACCCTTTTCACACAAAAAATTGCTAAGTCTATCATACCATGCTCTTGGTGCTTGCTTTAAGCCGTAAAGAGCCTTTCTCAACTTAAAGACATGTGTAGGATTCTTGAAGTCTTCAAATCCCGGGGGTTGTTTGACATAGACTTCTTCATTGATGTAGCCATTCAAGAATGCGCTCTTGACGTCCATTTGATAAAGCTGAAAATTTAATGAACATGCATAAGCAAGTAAAAGACGAATAGCTTCTAACCTTGCAACCGGAGTAAATGTTTCTTCAAAGTCAATTCCTTCTTCTTGATTGTAACCTTGGGCCACCAATCTTGCTTTGTTTCGAACAATTATACCATTCTCATCAAGTTTGTTCTTAAACACCCATCGAGTACCTATGATGTGTTTATTACTTGGTCTAGGAACAAGTTCCCAAACTTGATTTCTCTCGAATTGATTTAATTCTTCTTGCATTGCATTTATCCATTGATCGTCTCCTAAGGCTTCATCAACTTTGGAAGGTTCAATTTGAGAAACAAAAGCCATGTGTAAGCAAGCATCTTTGAGATTTAATCTTGTTGCAACTCCTTGGCTAATATCACCAATAACTTTATCAATAGGATGATCTCTATGAGTTCTCTGTTCTTTTGGAAGATCATTGGTGTTTGATTCTTGTTGTACACCTTTTTGTTGAATACTTTCTTGTTGAACACTTTCTTGTTGAACTTCCGGTGCCTTCACAATTATATCATTTGAAAGTTCTTCCAGGGGTAAATCTAAAGGATCATCATCATCACAAACAACTATTTCCTCTTTGGAGGTGTTAGTCTCATCAAAAGATACATGCATGGATTCTTCAATAGTTAAAGTTCTTTTATTATAAATTCTATATGCTTTACTAGAAAGAGAATAACCAAGAAATATACCTTCGTCGGATTTCTCATCAAACTTACCAAGATTGTCTTTGTCATTGTTGAGAACAAAGCACTTGCATCCAAAAATGTGAAAGTGAGCAATGTTTGGCTTTCTTCCTTTGAAGAGTTCATATGGAGTCTTCTTTAAGATAGGCCTAATGATTACTCGATTTCCAACATAACATGTCGTACTAACCGCATCCGCCCAAAAGTATTTAGGAAGATTTGCATCACTAAGCATTGTTCTTGCAAGTTCCACTAGAAACCTATTTTTCCTTTCAACTACTCCATTTTGTTGTGGAGTTCTTGGTGCTGAAAAATTATGAGAGATACCATGTTCTTCACAAAATTCTTCAAATGATGCATTTTGAAACTCTCCACCATGATCACTTCTTATGGATACAATCTTTAATGATTTTTCATTTTGGATTTGTTTTGCATACTTCTTAAAGGCTCTAAAAGTATCACTTTTCTGCACAAGAAACAAAGTCCAAGAATATCTAGAATAATCATCAACAATAACTAAAGCGTATACATTACCTCCGAAGCTTCTTGTCCTTGATGGACCAAATAGATCCATATGCAACAATTGAAGTGGTCTTGTTGTAGTCACCACATTCTTTGGTTTGAAAGATGATTTGGTTTGCTTTCCCTTTTGACATGCATCACATAATTTATCTTTGACAAACTTTATCTTAGGTAGGCCAATAACAAGATCATGTTTGGTTAATTTATTTAAATGATCCATATGAATATGGGCTGCTCTTTTATGCCATAACCATGATTCATTATTGTTTACCAAAAGACATTTTACTTTCAAAGATAAATCATTTAAAGAAATCATAAAAATGTTATTAATTCTTGTACCTTTGAGTTTTACCTCATTGGTGACTTCATCGATGATCAAGCATTCCTCTTTGGTGAATTTGATCTTGAAGCCTTTGTCACAAAGTTGGCTAATGCTTAGAAGATTATGCTTTTATCCTTCAACATAAAGAACATCTTCAATGGATGTGAAAGGTGGTGCACCAACTTTGCCTTTGCCAAGGATTCTTCCCTTATTGTTGTCTCCATAAGTGACAAAGCCCTTGGCCTTTAACCTTAGATCTGAAAATTGGTTTAGGTCACCCGTCATATGCTTTGAACAACCACTATCTAGATACCATAGGTTTGAGGTGGTCTTCAAGCATGCCTACAAAACAAATTAAGTTTTGTTAGGTACCCAAATGGCTTTGGGTCCATCATAGTTAGTTCCTTTCTTCACCCATACATAATGTCCACTAGGAACACTAAAGTTCCTTACATAACAAGCATTGGGTGTGTGACCAATAATACCACAATAAAAACAAGTAGGTTCAAAGTTACTTCTATATCTAGGAGGATAAGATTTCTTCTTAACAAAGTTCTTCTTTTTAGGATAATGTTGCATTACTTTAGGCTTGATCACTTTCTCTTGAATTGGTTGGTTACTAGCCTTGACAAAGATAGTCTTGTTGGATCTTGGTTTATCAAATTTAGAGAAACCAAGTCCGCTCTTATCATTGGAGTATCTTTGTGTGCTAAGAACATTTTCCAATCCAATTTGCCCTTTTTCATATCTTACTAAAACACGTTTTAATTGGACAATTTGGAAGGAAAGTGATTCACAATTCTTGCATGCAACATTATCTTCTTGAACACTAATCATTTTTTCTTTGTCATCTTTATGTTCTACTTCAATTATCTTAACCTTTTCTTCTAAAGATGATATTATTTTCTTTTGAGATGAGATAGTTTTATAGAGAATTTTGCATTCTTTTAATAATTCATCTATTGCACCTTGTGCACCATTATCAAAAAGAGAATCATCATAACTAACCTCGCCTTCTTCATCGTCGGAGTGATGTGATGCCATTAGTGCTAGGTTTGCACTTTCGTCACTATCGGAGTCCGATGAGGAACTTACTTCATTATCTTCCCATGCTATGTAGGCCTTTTTATTTTTGAACTCCTTTTTGCCTTTGAATCCATTCTTCTTCGAAAGCTTTGGACATTCCAGCTTCATGTGTCCTTGTTTCCCACATTCATAGCATGTAACTTCTTGTGATGAAGTGGATGCTTCTTTATCCTTATGCTTTGAGAATTTCTTTCTTTTGACATAGTTAGTATTATCAATATTATTTTTATTACCAAAAAATTTGCCTAACCTTTTTACAAGAAGCAAGAAGTTTTCATCTTCATCCGATGCATCTTTCATTTTGCTTTCTTTTGAATCTACCTTTAATGCAATGCTTTTGGATTTCTTCTCTAAGTTCTCATGCTTTTCCAATCTTCCAAGTTCCGTCTCATATTCTTGAAGTTTTCCAAATAGTGTTGCGGAAGTAAATTTTGATAAATTCTTCTTTTCGGATATCGCCGTCACTTTTGGTTGCCACTCCCTTGTCAAAGATCTGAGCACTTTAAGATTAAGTTCTTCGGTAGTAAGAGTCTTACCAAGTGCCTTCAAGTGATTTGTCAAATGTACGAATCGTTTTTGCAAATCGAGAATAGTTTCTCCGGGCTTCATTCTAAACAGTTCGTACTCTTGGCTTAAAGTATTCAATCTTGATCTTTTAACTTCAGTGGTACCTTCATGAGTTTCTACAAGAGTATCCCATATTTCCTTTGATGTTGTACATGCCGATACTCGGAAAAATTCATCCATACTAAGAGCACCTTGAGGAAGATTGACCGCCTTTTTGTCAGCAAGAACCCTTTTTCTATCATTATCATCCCATGACGCTTTAGGTTTCTCCGATCCAACACCATTAACGACCGTTGTAGGGACATGAGGACCTTGTAGGACAGCCTCCCAAACTTCTTCTCCTTGTGCTTCTAGATGAGCCTTCATTCGGATTTTCCAAAAGTCAAAATATTCACCACAAAACAATGGAGGCTTGTTGTTAGAACCACCATCTTTGAAAACCGGATTTTGATTTGCGGAAGCCATTCTGGATCTTTAGGAACAAGTTACCTATAACTTGCTCTGATGCCAATTGTAAGTATCAAATATGCCTAAGAGGGGGGGTGAATTAGGTACTTTATAATTTTTTTGGTTTTATGGTGTAAAGGTGATTATTTTTCTGATTTATGGTGATGTTACTAAAATATGTAAAGTGCAGAAAAATAAATGACACAAGGATATATCCTGGTTCCCCTCACAAACCGAGAGTACTCCAGTCCCCTTACGCAGTAAGAGATTTCAATATAGTTGGTATCTTGTACAAGCCTAACCAAACACCAAGAACAATCCTCTTGGACCAAGAACAATCCTCTTGGATTTTTCTCTAAGACCACTTATGAGAACAATCCTCTCAAAGTGTCTAACTTGTTTCCAACAATCTTGGATAAAAAGAATACAACAAGTATTTTGATTTTGTATAAGAGTTTGAATAGAAAAATAAAGTATTAATCACTTGATTGATCTTCTCTACCAATCATGCAATTTATAAGAATAACAAGTGCTCAAATGTTGATGGATATGATATGAATTTTCTGTTTATGATTTATGAGACAATGCAGAAAATTCTTTTGAAAGTTTGGTAATCACAACACTTGAATGAAAATTTTATGATATAGAATGATGTTAAATTGCAATAGGAAGAGGTGTTTTGAATTCTGAAAAAATAGGATATATATAGTGTCTTAACACCCCTAGGAATGAGTATGATACAATGAAAAGGTGCAAAGTTTGATGGTATAGAAAAGGTTCACGTTCAAATTGTAAACATACTGTTTTAAGATTCTGGAACGATGGAAATCGATTTACCACCACAGGAAATCGATTTCCACAAGCAAAAAACAAATTTCCAGAAACTGATTTGGCTGGGCACGCATAGGAAATCGATTTCCACTTATAGGAAAGCGATTTCCAGTTTGAAAAAGTTAGAAAAACAGAATTTTTAACAAGCCAAAATGCACATGAATTGAGGATGAATTTGAGCACTTAATTTATTCTTATAAGAACATGTTTGTACCTATTTGAAAGATGAGCTTCATAAAGTCTTCAAGTGATCTTGTATGTTGACAATCTTCTTTGACTTTAGTAATTTGAGTAGTTCAATCTTTGATACATCCTTTCTTGATATTTATGAGCGCACACATGTTGTCTTCATCAAAACACATATTATTTGGAGAAGCTTGCAATCACATTTTTAAACTTTTGAAGTTCTTGAACTTCCTTTGCTTACTCTTCTAGAGTTGGTTTACCCTTCTGGAGATCATGGACAGTTCATCTTCTTCTTCTTCTTCTGATTCTAATTCTTCAGAATCTTCTTCTTCCGCCTGAAAAGCATTAGTGCATTTTTTATTCAAAGATTTTAAAGCAATAGACTTACCTTTCTTTTGAGGTTCATTAGCATCCAGCTCTATTTCATGACTCCTCAAAGCACTGATCAGCTCTTCCAAAGATACTTCATTCAGATTCTTTGCAATCTTGAATGCAGTCACCATTGGGCCCCATCTTCTGGGCAAGCTTCTGATGATCTTCTTGACGTGATCAGCCTTTGTGTATCCCTTGTCAAGCACTCTTGATCCAGCAATTAGAGTTTGAACTCTTGAGAACATTGTTTCAATGTTTTCATCAACCTCCATCTTGAAGGCTTCAAACTTCTGGATTAATGCAAGAGCTTTTGTCTCTTTGACTTGGGCATTTCCTTCGTGAGTCATCTTTAATGATTCAAAGATGTCATGGGCAGTTTCCCTGTTTGATATCTTCTCATATTCAGAATGAGAAATAGCATTCAGCAGAATAGTCCTAGACTTATGATGATTTTTGAATTGTTTCTTTTGATCATCACTCATTTCTTGTCTTGACATCTTTGCTCCACTATCATTTACTGGATGTTTGTAACCATCCACAAGCAAGTCCCATAAATCACCATCTAGACCAAGAAAGTAACTTTCCAATCTATCTTTCCAGTATTTAAAGTTTTCACCATCAAATACTGGTGGTCTAGAATATCCATTTTCATTTCCATTGTTCTGTTGATCATTTGAAGTAGATGTAGTAGTAGGAGTAATAGCATCAACCATATTGACTTAGTGTTTTTCTCACCCTGAATCTTTTTCTAACACGGTTAAGTGCTTGCACCTAGAACCGGTGCTCTGATGCCAATTGAAGGATAGAAAAACACTTAGAAAGGGGGGGGGGGGGTTGAATAAGTGTGACTTTAAAAACTCTTAAGATAAAAACAAATAACATAGTTATTTTTATCCTGGTTCGTTATTAACGGAACTACTCCATACCACCCCCTTAGAGTGATTTACCTCAACTGAGGATTTAATCCACTAATCAATCTTGATTACAATGGTTGTCTACTTAGAAACACTCTAAGTCTTCTAGAGTATACTGATCACACCTTGATCACTCTAGGAAATCAACACTTAGAAACTTCTAAGTCTTCTAGAGTCTACTGATCTCACTGATCACTCTAGGAACCTTTTACAAATCAATGTAAAACAAATGTTTATAAGAGTATTCAAATGCTGCTTAGAAAGCTATAATCACAACTGTGATATTTCTCTTACGTTCTAAGCTTAAATCTCACTAAGATATTACAAGTGAAGTGAAGTTGAAGATGAAGTTTGAGAGCTTTTGAAATTGACAGCGTTTCTATATTTCTGCGCTAGAGTTGTGTATTCAGCTTCTCATCAGAACTTCTATTTATAGGCGTTTGAGAAGATGACCGTTGGGAGCATTTAATGTTTTGTGTGTTCCGTACAACTCTGCATTTAATGTTTCACTCTTTTGTCAACTACCTCGAGCCTTGCTTTTACTGCTCCTACTGACTTTGCCTTTTGTAGCTTCTAACGTTCCTTTTGTCAGTCAGCGTAGCCTGTCATCTTGTACTTGCTTCTGATCTGATGTTTGTAGATACAACGTTTGAATAATCAGAGTCAAACAGCTTGGTGCAGAGCATCTTCTTGTCTTCTGACTTTGAAGTGCTTGAGCGTGATACCATAAGAACTTCAGTGCTTCTGCTTCTGATCTCATGTTCTTCTGATGCTTCATAGACCATGTTTTGATTCTGCTTGACCATTTTCTGAGTCAGTGCTTCTGGCGCTGAATTGTGCGTACTCCTTATATAATTCCTGAATTGGAAAATGTAAAGGATTAGAGTACCACATTATCTTATACAAAATTCATATACATTGTTATCATCAAAATAAGAATATTGATCAGAACAAATCTTGTTCTAACAAGAATGTCTGCCTGTCGAGCAAAAATTGAGAAGGACTCACCAAGATATGGCATACAAGATCAAAGAAAAGGTACAAAAGCAAATGAGTGATGGTTTCCTCGTCACATCAGAATATCCTCAATGGTTGGCCAACATAGTGCCCATTCCCAAGAAGGATAGAAAAGTCAGAATGTGTGTTGATTACAGAGATTTAAAAAGAGCAAGTCCAAAAGATGATTTCCCGCTACCCCACATTGGATTCTCAGGTTACAATCAAATCATGATGGCACCTGAAGATATGGAAAAAGTAGCTTTTATCACACCCTGGGGCACGTTTTGTTACCGTGTAATGCCATTTGGTCTGAAGAATGCTGGAGCAACCTATCAAAGAGCCATGATGACTCTCTTCCATGATATGATTCACAAAGAAATTTAGGTTTATGTGGATGACATGATTGCCAAGTCTGCATCAGAAGAAGAACATGTGGGGCACCTACTGAAGTTGTTCTAACGTTTAAGAAAATACAAGATGCGTCTGAATCCAAGTAAATGCATGTTTGGTGTCTGCTATAGAAAACTGCTAGGCTTCATCCTCAGCCAAAGAGGTATTGAAGTTTACCCCGACAATGACAAAGCCATTTAAGAAATGCCTCCTCCAAAAACAGAAAAACAAGTCAGAGGATTCCTTGGACGATTGAATTACATCTCCATATTTATCTCTCACATGACTGCAACTTGTGGGCCAATCTTTAAGCTTCTCCGCAAGGACCAAGAATGTAAGTGGACAGAAGAATGTCAAAATGCTTTTGAGGATATCAAAGCATACCTGCTGGAACCTCCAATTTTAAGCCCTCCAGTGGAAGGAAGACCTTTGATCATGTATTTGACCATACTTGAAGATTCAATGGGATGTGTCCTAGGTCAGCAAGACGAGTCTGATCGAAAAGAGTGTGCCATTTATTACTTGAGCAAAAAGTATACCGACTGTGAAACAAGATATTCACTGCTCGAGAAAACTTGCTGCACTCTTGTATGGGCTGCTCGCCGGCTAAGGCAGTACATGTTGACTCATACGACATATCTCATATCCAAAATGGATCCAATCAAATACTTGTTTGAAAAGCCTGCGTTGACTGGAAGAATTGCCCGCTGGGAGATGTTATTATCAGAGTATAACATCCAATATTGTGCCCAAAAAGCCATCAAAGGAAGTGTTTTAGCCGATCAATTGGCCTCTCAACCTATTGATGATGATCAATCTTTACAAGACGATTTCCCAGATGAAGAAACCATGAATTTGAAGTCAAAAGATTATGAAGAACCTTTACATGGAGAAGGACCTGATCCCGAATCCCGATGGGGTTTGATCTTTGATGGAAGTGTTAATGCTTATGGTAGAGGAATTGGGGCAATCATTGTTATGCCACAAGGTTCTCATGTACCGTTCACTGCAAGACTGGTGTTCGACTGCACCAACAATATGGTAGAGTACGAAGCTTGTATCATGGGACTAGAAGAAGCCATTGATCTTAGAATCAAGATTCTGGATGTATATGGAGATTCTGCTCTAGTCATTAATCAGATCAAAGGAGAATGGGAGACCCGTCATCCTGGTTTAATTCCTTACAAAGATTATGCCCGAAGACTGCTAACCTTCTTCAACAAATTTGAATTCCATCACATACCTCGTGAGAAAAATCAAATGGTAGATGCATTGGCTACGTTAGCTTCCATGTATCAAATGAAGTTTCCAAATGAATCTCCTCAAATTACAATCATGCGCCTGGACAGGCCGGCTCATGTATTCATTGCTGAAGTTGTCACAGATGACAAGCCGTGGTTCTATGACATCAAAATCTTCTTAAAAAACAAGAGTACCCACCTGGGGCATCTAGCAAAGATAGAAGGACTTTGAGAAGATTGTCTGGTAATTTCTTCCTAACTGGAGATGTGCTCTACAAAAGGAATTTTGACATGGTACTGCTCAGATGCGTGGATAGACACGAAGCCAACCAATTAATGCAAGAAATTCATGAAGGATATTTTGGCACTCATGCCAACGAACATGCAATGACAAGAAAGATACTAAGGGCAGGTTACTATTGGATGACAATGGAATCTGACAGTTACAAATATGTGAAGAAATGCCATGAATGCCAGATCTATGATGATAAGATCCATGTGCCTCAGACACTTCTCAATGTTATCTCCTCTCCGTGGCCTTTCTCTATGTGGGGAATTGATAATATTGGAATGATTGAACCTAAGGCTTCAAATGGACATTGTTTCATCCTGGTCGCCATTGATTACTTCACCAAATGGGTCAAAGCTGCCTCTTACGCCAATGTTACTCGACAAGTGGTAGTAAGATTTATCAAGAACAATCTCATCTGTCGCTACGGCGTACCAATCATAATCAATATTGATAATGGTTATAATCTGAACAACAAGATGATGAAAGAGTTACATGATGAGTTCAAGATTGAGCATCACAATTCCTCTCCCTGCCGTCCTAAGATGAATGGAGCGGTAGAAGCAGCTAACAAGAATATTAAGAAGATTGTCAAGAAAATGGTTGTGACTTACAAGAACTGGCACGAAATGCTCCCTCTTGCTCTACATGGGTACTGTACTACAGTTCGCACTTCGACCGAGGCAACACCTTTCTCCTTGGTATATGGCATGGAAGTCGTAGTCCCAATAGAGGTTGAGATTCCCTCCTTAAGGATCCTAATGGAAGCCAAGTAATCAGAAGCTGAATGGTGCCAAGCTAGATACGATCAGCTGAATCTTATTGAAGAAAATGAATGACCGCATTATGCTACGGTCAGCTTTACCAAGAAAGGATGAAGAGAGCGTATGACAAGAAAGTCAGACCTCGAAGATTCAAGGAAGGCGATCTCGTGCTCAAGAAGATATTACCTCTTCAACCAGATCCCAAGGGCAAATGGACTCCTAATTATGAAGGCCCATATGTTGTTAAGAGAACCTTCTCAGGTGGTGCTTTGACTCTTACGACTATGGATGGTGAAGAATTCCCACGTCCCGTGAATACTGATATGGTCAAGAAATACTTCGCCTAAAGAAAAAAACAGCTCGCTAAGTTGAAAACCCAAAAGGGCGACTTAGGCAAAAATGAGCGTCTCGGTGGACTGAAAACCTGAAAGGGCGGTCCAGGCAAAAATTAGAGACAATAAAAGAAAAGAAAAACATCCTGATGAATTGAAAACCTGCAAAGTCAATTGATGCAAAAATTAGGGAATATGGCAAGTAACCACATCCGGTATTTCCTGACCATCCTGAAGATTTTATAAAGACTCTCAACCGACATCAGCGTACGCGTGATATTCAAAGTTGATAGGGAGACTAGTGATCATTGTATTTCAGTGTACGCTTTCCTGAAAAAGTTACCATTTTTAAAACTTTGTAATCCATGGAGTCTTGCCATTCGCAGACTACCATTCCATTAACGAAAATTTGAGCCTTATCTCATTTCTTGGAATTCTTATTTTTTGCAAAATTTTGTTTTTAAAATTAACGGATTTGAAACAAAGTAAAAAGTTGTTTTTTAAAATAAAAAGATAGAACATTTTCTTAAGACTCTTGAACACAGAGGTAAATGTTGATCCTGAGTCCCCAGAAGAGTAGGTTCTCAAAACAAGAAGCGAAAGCACCGACAGATTTCATTCCTATAAAGTAGCTAGGTCTTGACACAAGTTGTTTCCAGCCAAAGATAGGTTTTCTCGAAATATGTTCCCATTTTCAACAGGTTTTCTTCTCAAGATGAATCCTTTGATAATGGAGATTGGTTTGAAGAGTATTCTCTTCCCTGCAAGAATTGCATCCCCAACAAAAGATGTTATTAACGATCGGGCGAGTATGTACCCTGGTGTTGTCGTTTCCCAGCGTGGTCATCTTATTATATGATTGTTTTGTCAGTATGCACATAACACTCACTTATGCACTCATGCATTACATATTCATGCACATTATTTGCATCTTGTTGATATGATAAGCTTATTATTCCCCAAGCAATGTCTTTACTCCTTTCATTTAAGCATCAGCTTTAGGCAGAAAGACCCATAATTTTTATGTTTCCCCAGACAGTTTGTTCCTCATGGGAAGATCTTGTTTCAGCTTATTCACATGTCTGTAGATAGGATGAACCCCCATTTTGAGCTTGTTCCTCAAATGGGAAGTGTATCGTTTGGTGTTTCATTCCAACTCCGCCTTGGATTGAACTTTGTCTCCAGCAGATATGATTATTTGGATCAGCGAATCCTGGATTCTCAGAGTGCATTTATTTTGCACGATTGAAGACCTGATGTTTTCAAACATGAACCTTTTTGTGGTTCTCCATAAAGTTGGATTTATATCCCCAGCAATTACTATTGTAGTTATTATCTGACAACAAGTAATGGTCCCTTTATTTAAGCAGCTTGTGTGTCCCCAATTTCCTTCTTGAAAGAAGATGACAGTCTCTACGGAGCAAGAAAAATATTTCCAGCAAAGAAGTTTGGGGATGATAGAAGTTTCACAATAGATGGTTGGCCTTCTCAAATTGATGAAGACAGTCTGTTGAAGAACCTGGTTTTGCAAGTGATTAGTCTTTTAGTGCAAGAAGACATTTCACTATAGAAGATTCATGATAGATGATGAAGACAATCTATTGAGAAACCAAAAGTTATTTATGAATGGTTAGTCTCTCCAGCGTCGAGACAGTTCATGTTGAAGTTATTTATGAATGGTTAGTCTCTCCAGCGTCGAGACAGTTCATGTTGAAATTATTATGAATGGTTAGTCTCTCCAGCGTCGAGACAGTTCATGTTGAAGTTATTTATGAATGATTAGTTGAAGATTATGAATGGTTAGTCTCTCTAGCATCGAGACAGTTCATGTTGAAATTTTTATGAATGGTTAGTCCCTCCAGCGTCGAGACAGTTCATGTTAAAGTTTATTATCCCTTATGTTTGGTTAGTCTCTCCAGCGTCGAGACAGTTCATATTAAAGTTAGTTCTTTCCTTTGTGAATGGTAAGTCTCCCCAGCGTATGAGACAATTCATTAAGAAAGCCCATTGATTTCCTTCCCCGGCATGAGAATGCAACCTGTGGAGAAGATTAAACCTTGTTCTGTAAAAATCTTGAGTTTACCAAAGTCCGTTACTTTGTCCATTTCCCAAGTGTCGGGGGCTGTCTACCCTATGTCCCTAGTAGATTTGTCTCATTCCTCCCAGTTTAAAGGAAGGATGTTGTTTGTTTATTCCGTATAAAAATCAAAAATATATGTTGTTTTCATATCATGCATGTGGGCTCTCAGGGTCCAAAATTGTGCTATATGTTATATTTAAATGCTTCCTACCGTGCTGAGACGAAGATTCCATCTTCCCCTCCTCAGGTATCAGGAACTTAAATAGGGGCATCTGTTGCACCCCAATTTTTGACCACTGAGATCCCACCATATCCTAAATATTAGGATCATCATTGTCATCATTATCATCGTGCATTTATTATTTGCTAACCAAAAATACAAAAATTGTTGTTTGTTACTTGTGTCCTAAGGCAGGAGACTGATCAAGAAGAAATTAAGCAAACTAGGGTTTTGAGGCCCACAAAGAAATTCAACATTCTTCTATGATTCAAAGGGTTCTCCAATCAAAATCAAGGTCCAAATATGGGTCAATGCAAGATCAATCACCTTTAAGTTCATCAGAAGCTCCAAATAGGGTTTTTGACCTAATTTCTATGAAGGGTTGACTTTTAATCCGGAGATGGTTCCAAGACTCAAAATATGATTTAAGGGCATCCAAATCAACATTATAGTCCATCCATATCATTCATTTGAAGAGGAGAGCATGATTCATTTAGAAATCACAAAACTGCAGTTCATATGGAAAAAGTCAACTGTGTAAGTCAACCTTTGACTTTTGAGAAAAATAGTCAACCATGGTGTTATACCCCAAAATTTGCCCACATATTTTTCAAGGAAACTCCAATCTGAAAATTAAGGGTCTCATATAATCATGGATTTTTATTTCAACAAATATCCTGATATATGAAATACTTAGTTTTTAGAAATTTTCTTATACAGTAATTTGGCTTGCAGTTGAATTTATTCTTACGCAAACGCCAAATACTGTTTATTACTTCACACATGCTATTTATTTATTTACAGATAAATGGTACTGACACAATTGGTACAGAGTTAAATCTTTTTGCAGGCGCAGAATCAGGAAACTCAGACTGTACTGGTAACAGTATATTAGTTATTTATTATGTCTGTGTTTTTCTAACAAGTCATGTAAATAAACTTTCATTTTTCACATAAAACAAAAACAAAAAACAACAAAAAATAAATTAACTTTGACTGTTGATTTTTCACTCTAACTGCTGCATCAATACCTGGACAGTCAGTTGACAGCCAAACTGCTGGCAGTACAATTCTCAGTGTTTTGTACCATCAATCAAATCAATCTTTCACAATTCAAAATTCCAAGATTTTTGTTCTAGAAGTCTTCTGAATATCACGCGATTAGCAGAGACTCAACACTGCACAAAAATCAGGTACGCTTAACTGTCTCCTACACAAACAGTCCCTAATCAGGGTTTTTCTTGTTTTTACAGGAGCAACAAGTTTTTGAGAGCTCAAATGGATTTCATACACATCCATATATCTCAAAGTACCATCATACAAATTTTCAAACTTCAATTCACTCAGACGCACCGTCAGCAGCTCAAACAGTCAACAGACGACCCGTTTGACCAAAAAAGTCAACAGACAGTCAAAAATGAAATTTTTTGTCAAAGTCCATATTTTGTCAAAGGATTCATCATTTGATCATTGGATGATCATAATTCATCAAGGAAAGATCAAAAATCAACAAAACCCTAAGATTCAAAATTAGGGTTTTTGCCTGAAAAGTCAACTCAACTTTGACTGATCATAACTCTCTCATCCTTCATCCAAAAAATTCAAACCAAAGCTTGTTTTGAAGGAAATTCAATTATCTTTCAAATGCCATTGATCCCATGGTCATTGGATTCACCATTTGAAAAATATGACCAAAGACATTATAGGTCATTTTCAAAGTCAACAAAAAGACACTTTTTTCAAAAGGACACACAAGGAGCTTCAAAAATCATTTTGACATGAGACCAAAGACATTGGTTAGAGGACTCTTTGAGGTTTCTAAAAAGTGCAAGATCTCCTTCATATGACAAAAATTGAAGGATTTACACCTTGTTGAAGTTGGCTAAATTTTGGGAAAATGCATGAAATCAACATTGCTCAAAAATATATTTTTTCCAAATGGGGCCAAGTTTTCA
Source organism: Vicia villosa (assembly GCF_029867415.1). Taxonomy (NCBI): domain Eukaryota; kingdom Viridiplantae; phylum Streptophyta; class Magnoliopsida; order Fabales; family Fabaceae; genus Vicia; species Vicia villosa. The sequence goes on from NW_026705535.1 coordinate 287,475, forward strand.
GCATTCAAACATCATTTCCATGATGCTATGGGCCTCCCACGACCAAGACTAAGCCCATACCTTTTTTTATCCATTTTTGCATGATTTTATCTTACTTTAAGATTAAAATTAAAAGGAAAATGCATGGATAAATGGTAGCTTACAAATCAAGCATGACTCACCCCAAAGAATCTTCATCTTTCTGCAGAGAAGTAAAGGGCAAGGCAGGTGCATTGAAGGCAAGGTGACTTGGTCAAGAATTCAAGCTTTTTTAATATTAAAGAATGCAAGAATTCAACAAAGGCAACTAGCTACATATTAGCTTCAATTCTAAGCATACATAGCTTATAAATAAGCTATCATAGTTCAGCAAACAAGGAGAGACGAGTTCAGAAGCATCCCTAAGCATATAGCATACTTGTAACCACTTGTAATTTTCAAAGAAACTTGAAATTCGAATTTTAAGTTTCAGTCCATTTCAATATAAAATAAACATTCAAACATCATCTCTGAGCTACACTGAATCAATTCCAATCATTTCCAACTCATAAACTTCACTGAATCGAGCTATATAAAGCCACGGTTTGTTCAAACTAAAACCAACTTATATCTCATAACTCACGCACATTTAACAAGATGTAGATGCATAATTGTGTTTGGTTTGAAGCTCTGGTCGTTTCTGGAGCTTCAATTGGACTTTAATGACTGTTTGTAGCATATACCATTTTAGGGTTTGCTTAGTTCAAAATTAGGGTTTTTCATTAGGGCCAAAATTAAGCAAAATTAAGGACATGGTTAAACTCAGCGGAACAAGACGAATCGAATGGTACCATTGCGCCAAATTTATTTATGCGTTTACCCCTATTCGTAATTTTGCAGGTTTGAGGTTCATCAACTACAGCGCTTGTTTCATAAAAGCGCTGTAAAAGCCCTTGTCTGAAGGTTGAAGACGATGAGGTGTCTCCACCTCATTGGACAGTCAGCGCGCGTATTTTTTTTAAATTCTCTCTGATTCTGTGCCTTGCAGGTCTATCTTCTACCACGTGCCTCAATTTCTGGACCCTCTGATTTCATTTAATGACTCATCCAACGCTCCAGATCACGCGTGCACATCATACTCCCTCATAAATTTCCACACAGGATCAGTATCCTTTTATTTCTATTTTATTTTCTATTTTATTTTAATTTCTTTGTTAAATTAATTAAAAATAGTTTTAAAAATCCAAAAAATACACAAAAAATATTTTTATACTTCTAAAATAATATATTATTTTCTGAAATAAAAATATTTTATTTTTCTTCAAAATTTTAATATTTTTGCATAATTAATTAGTATATATTTATATATTTGCTTTTTAATTATTCTAACCAATCAAAAAATCATAAAAAAAAATTGTTCTTTGTGTTAAATATTGTTTATATATTATAAACTAATTTTGTACATATTTTGAATAATTTTCTTTTTAAGTTTTAATTATTTGTATAATTATTTGCATAATTATGTTTTAATTAACTTAAATCAATTTCAAATCAATTTCCAAAAATTCCAAAAAAATTAGTTTTGTTTTAAAATTAATTAACAAATATTTTGTACATATTTTAAACTTAATTTCTAGGTTTAAAGCTATTTTCATCTTTTTTCTTCATTTTAATTTAATTAATCATGCATTAATTATAATTAAAACCAATCATAAAAATTCCAAAAACATGCCTTTTATGTTTCTTGCAATTTAAAATTCCTAGATAAATGTATAGGATGTCAAATTCATGTAAATAGGCTAGTTTACATTTCCCGCACAATCGATGTAATAGCGTAGATTTACTTTCCGCACTTTAATTTCCAGCAAATATAAATTGCGTGTATGTCAAAGATAAAATTGAACCGTTAGATCACTAACTTCAAAGATAAATATCTGAATCCAATCACAATCACACTTGCACCTCTTCAGGTAATCCTTTTTCATTCTTTCAAAATCAAAGTCAAATTCTACTATTTTGAGTACAAAATCGAACCTTGCTTTTATATCCGGTGAAAGGATAGATTTTTAAAGGAAACAGGATAAAGACCTTACAACTCAGGGTAGATCTCTTAGTTTGCTTGCTCAAATCAAAACAAACAAAATTCTCATACACTGTTGATTTTTTCAAAACTTTCAAAAAAGACAATACTTTGTATACATCCAAACACGGGTTATTACAAAGTTAACGTTCTTTTCAAAACATCTTTCGAAAGATAAACAAGCATTTTGTATACATCCACACACGGATCATTACAAAATTCAATTTACAAAGGTATTTGAAACCACATATGAGCAATTTCAGAGCAATTGAAAAGTGATCGAAAAACAAGTGAGCTAAGCAAACTTAAGAGCCCATGGATAACCATGGATACAAAGGGTGCTAACACCTTCCCTTTGTATAACCTACCCCCTTACCCAGAATTTCTTAAAGGTCTTTTTTCTGTTTCTTTTATAAACCTTTCCTTAATTGGATAAAATAAAAGGTCGGTGGCGACTCTGTGATATTTTCAAAAAAATGCGAAAGCATTAAGCGACAAAAAAGAGTCAGTTCACGTATCTCTACAGATCAGAGGTATGGCCCGGTATTAAAAAAAAATCGGAGGTCCACACATGGACTTATAAGGATCTAAATCATCATCATGTGGATATTGAATACATTTGATCAAATAAAATTCAAAGAATTCATCAAGAATCAAAAAGTTAGGAAAAAGTCAAATTAGGGTTTTTAAGTGTATTTTGACCTAATTCATGGATCTCCAAATTTTGCCTACACACTCAAAAATCTCCCAACATGAAAGTTGTAGATCTTGGCAAAAAAAACAACTTATCACATCGGAACTTTTTTCAAAAAGTGATTATTTTGAGAGATATGGAATTAAGAAGATAACTTTCAAAAGACTTGAGAAATTTTCAAGTGTTTTACTTGGATTTTTTCTTAACTTTATGGCCATTTTTCTCAATGATCCAAAAAGAGTTTGAGGAAACTTTCAACTACTCATTTGAAATATGTATCAAGGGCTTTCCAAAGAACTAATTAGCATAAAAATACATGGCTCCATTCATGAGATATGATTTTGTCAATATAGCACCATGAACACTTGAAAATGAAGAAGAAAGTGAAGAAGTTATAAACCAAACTTGTTCAAATTTGAAAGATTCCTTTCTTGCAGCCCACATAACTTGTTCAAAGCACCATAATTAGAAGATTACACTTGCTTTTGAGCTATAATCCAAGTGTTTAAGTCATTATCCAATTGATCATTCCATTAATGGCACAAACTTAACACTTCCATTCTAGTAAAGTTAGCTTTATGCACAAAGTCCACTCCTTGAGCCACTACAATGTCTCTTCTGCCTCAAAAGCAAGATAAAACTCGCAAGCAAGCCTCTAAGATCAAATCAAAACTTTGCAAGCATGCTTAAAGCTTTGTACCTCACCATTGAAACCATAACTTTCTCATTTCTTCACAAACAAGCAAGATGGTACACAAGTCACATGTGAACTTAAAACTCTGAACTTTTGCCATCCACAAACCCTAATTCTTGCTTATAAATAGAGGAACTTGCCTCTTGGATCATTTACACCAGAATTATCCAAGTCACTACCTCACTTGAGATTCTCTTTTCTCACCTCTTGCATTTTCATAGTGATTTTGAGTTCCACAAGGTATGGGTGTCAAACAAGAGTTTGAACAACTTCTAAATACCATTTATAAGCTGTCCATACCTTCCTTAACCTACCAAAAGGCCTCTAACTAAAAAAACACCATTTTCACTCCATTTTTAAAGCTTTTAAGCTAATAACATGCCATAATCCAAACCAAACACTTTCAAACCAAACCAAAAGTCCTAATAGCTTCTATTTACCATATTGAAGCTATTCAAAACCCCTAAACACAAGCCAAACACCCACAATTCAAAATCACCCTTCAAATTTTCACTTTAAAGAACCTTTGAACCAAAGTTTGGAACTTGAGTTTTACTCGTGTGTTTTAAGGCTTTTTGAGTTTGATAGCTTCTAAACATCACATAGAAGCTATCTAAACTTCTGTTTTGCATCTGGAACATCATTTCCATAGCTAAATCACCATAAACTTTTTAGTTTCAAGTGGAATTCTAGTTTGTAGTTGCAGGTACAATCAAGGAGTGTTAAGCATCCCAAAAGCTTCCTTGAGGTCCATAGAAGCTAACTGAATACTTGAGGCATTCCCAGGTCCATTGAATTACTCCACTCGAACTCATTTTCAGAGGTACCTTTCTTAATTTCGTGCATACTGATTTGAGCATTGTTTTGATTGAAACTTGTTGCCACTCTGCTTGGAATCATGTAGGGATTAATAGCCCTAAGGTTTTAGGGCTTAATTATGTGTTTATAGCATTTAATTTAAAATTTGAATTTTAGGGTTCATACAAAAATTCCAGAAATTCATGAGTTTTACTTTGAATAGATGTGCTTTAACTGTATGGTTGAATTCGTGCGTTAATTCTGATCATGTTAGCATTTTATTTTGTTGAAAATGGTTAAGTTTTGAAGAAATTCAAATTTGTGTCATGGTGTTATTATTGTTGTGTTCACAAAGGGTGGTTGGAGAAGATGAAGTTTTGAACTTCATTTTTTAGCGCGCACTTTTAAAATATATAGAGTTGGAAGTGATTGCTAAACGACTTCATCGTAATAGCTCACTTGGCCATCACTCTTGTACCTAGTGTTAGAACAAGATTTGTTCTGATCAATATTCTTAGTTTTGATGATAACAATGTATATGAATTTTGTATAAGACAATGTGGTACTCTATTCCTATGCATTTTCCATTTCAGGAAATATATGAAGAGTATGCACAATTCAGCGCTGAGAAGCACTGACTCAGAAGGTTCAGTATGCAACATCAGAACATGCTCTCGCAAGACATCAGAAGATGGTCAGGCAGAATCAAAACATGGTCTACTGAAGCATCAGAAGAACTTGAGATCAGAAGCAGAAGCACTGAAGCTCTAATGGTATCACGCTAGAAGCACTTCAAAGTCAGAAGACAAGAAGATGCTCTGCACTAAGCTGTTTGACTCGGATTAATTCAAATGTTGTATCTACAAAGATTAGATCAGAAGCAAGTACAAGATGGCAGGCTACGCTGACTGACAAAAGGAACGTTAGAAGCTATTAAAGGCAAAGTCAGTAAAAGCAGGAAAAGCAAGGCTCGAGGTAGTTAACAAAAGAGTGAAACATTAAATGTAATGCTGTACGGATCACGCAACACATTAAATGCTCCCAACGGTCATCTTCTCAAAACTCCTATAAATAGTGAAGTTCTGATCAGAAGCAAGGTTACCGATTTACAAACAACTTTTCAATCTTGCTGAAACGCTGCTGAATCAAAAGCTATCAAACTTCATCTTCAACCTCACTTCATTACTGTTGTAATATCTTAGTGAGATTAAGCTTAAACTTAAAAGAAATATCACAGTTGTGATTATAGCTTATTAATAAGCATTGTAATACTCTTGTAAGAATTTGTTTACATTCATTTGTAAAGCAACTAGAGGAGATCAAGTTGTGATCGGATTCTCTATAAGTCTTAGAGGGTATCTAAGCATTGTGTTCCTAGAGTGATCAGGTTGTGATCAGAATACTCTAGAAGACTTAGAGGATATCATAGTGGAAAACCATTGTAATCAAGATTGATTAGTGGATTAAATCCTCAGGTGAGGTAAATCACTCCAAGGGGGTGGACTGGAGTAGTTTAGTTAACAACGAACCAGGATAAAAATCATTGTGCAAATTGTTTTTATCTTAAGAGTTTTAAAGCTACACTTATTCAAACCCCCCCTTTCTAAGTGTTTTTCTATCCTTCAATTGGCATCAGAGCGCCGGTTCTAAGGTGCAAGCACTTAACCGTGTTTAGAAAAGATTTAGAAAGAGAAAAACGCTAAGTCAAGATGGTTGAAACTCCACCACCTACATCTACATCTGGCTCTGCTGAGCAACATAATGGAAATGGAAACAATGGCTACACTAGACCACCAGTATTCGATGGTGAAAACTTTGAATATTGGAAAGATAGATTCGAAAGTTACTTTCTTGGTTTAGATGGTGACTTATGGGATCTTCTGGTGGATGGTTACAAACATCCAGTGAAAGCTAGTGGTGTAAAGCTCACAAGACAAGAAATGAGTGATGATCAGAAGAAGCAATTCAAAAATCATCACAAGTGTAGGACTATTCTGCTGAATGCTATCTCTCATGCTGCATATGAGAAGATATCTAACAGGGAAACTGCCTATGATATATATGAATCATTGAAAATGACTCATGAAGGAAATGCCTAAGTCAAAGAAACCAAAGCTATTGCTTTAATCCTGAAATATGAAGCCTTCAAGATAGAGGATGATTGTGGACCTCCGATTTTTTTAATCCCGGGCCATACCTCTGTTCTGTAGAGATACGTGAACTGACTCTTTTTTATCGCTTAATGCTTTCGCATTTTTGAAAATATCACAGAGTCGCCACCGACCTTTTATTTTATCCAATGAAGGAAAGGTTTATAAAAGAAACAGAAAAAAGACCTTTAAGAAATTCTGGGTAAGGGGGTAGGTTATACAAAGGGAAGGTGTTAGCACCCTTTGTATCCATGGTTATCCATGGGCTCTTAAGTTTGCTTAGCTCACTTGTTTTTCGATCACTTTTCAATTGCTCTGAAATTGCTCATATGTGGTTTCAAATACCTTTGTAATTTGAATTTTGTAATGATCCGTGTGTGGATGTATACAAAATGCTTGTTTATCTTTCGAAAGATGTTTTGAAAAGAACGTTAACTTTGTAATAATCCGTGTTTGGATGTATACAAAGTATTGTCTTTTTTGAAAGTTTTGTTTTGAAAAACAACAGTGTATGAGAATTTGTTTGTTTTGATTTGAGCAAGCAAACTAGGAGGTCTACCTTGAGTTGTAAGGTCTTTATCCTTATTTCCTTTAAAAATCTATCCTTTCACCGGATATAAACGCAAGGTTCGATTTTGTACTCAAAACAGTAGAATTTTGACTTTGATTTTGGAAAGAATGAGAAGGGATTTACCTTAAGAGGTGCAAGTGTGATTGTGATTGGATTCAGATATTTTATCTTTGAAGTTAGTGATTTAACGGTTCAATTTTATCTTTGACATACACGCAGTTTATATGTGCGGGAAATTAAAATGCAGAAATGTAAAGTGCGGAAAGTAAATCTACGCTATTACATCGATTGTGCGGGAAATGTAAACTAGCCTATTTACATGAATTTGACATCCTATACATTTATCTAGGAATTTTAAATTGCAAGAAAAAATAAAAGGCATGTTTTTTGATTTTTTTATGATTGGTTTTAATTATAATTAATGCATGATTAATTAAATTAAAATGAAGAAAAAAGATGAAAATAGATTTAAACCTAGAAATTAAGTTTAAAACATGTACAAAATATTGGTCAATTAATTTTAAAACAAAACTAATTTTTTTGGCATTTTTGGAATTGATTTAAGTTAATTAAAACATAATTATGTAAATAATTATACAAATAATTAAAACTTGAAAAGAAAATTATTCAAAATATGTACAAAATTAGTTTATAATATATAAACAATATTTTATATAAAGAACAAATTTTTTTATGATTTTTTGATTGGTTAGAATAATTAAAAAGCAAATATATAAATATAAACTAATTAATTATGCAAAATATTAAAATTTTGAAGAAAATAAAATATTTTTATTTCAGAAAATAATATATTATTTTAGAAGTCTAAAAATATTTTTTGTGTATTTTTTGGATTTTTAAAACTATTTTTAATTAATTTAACAAAGAAATTAAAACAAAATAGGAAATAAAATAGAAAATAAAAAGGATACTGATCCTGTGTGGAAATCAATGAAGGAGTATGGTGTGGTGAGAGATCTGGCACGTTGGATCTGATTGGAAGTGAATCAGAGGGCTCAGATTTTGAAGAGCATGACAAAAGCATGGACAGCGCAACACAGGATCCAAGAATTTGAATAAAAGCTGGCGCGCGCATTCTGGCCAACCAGAGCCTGCCACGCCTTCATCTTCTTCCTCTCTCCGTTGCTATAGGCTCTGCAACTGTAGGTAAAGCCTTTAGTGACGGTTTTCGTCCGTAGCTACAAGACCTGCACATGTCAAAATTTCATACAAGCAATATAAATTACTTAGGAGACCATGGTTAAGCTTAAAATCGTCCCCTGAGTTCAAATATGTCATTGGTTTCATCTAATTTTGCCTAAATCAGAGGATCCCAAATTTTAGCTTAAGAACCCTAAAATGGTATCTTCGTGTGTAAGCATATAAAACTCAATTAAAGCTCCAGAAATGATCTACACACCACACCAAGTTCAAATATATGTCTACATCGTGCTAGATATGCTTGGGTTATGAGACACAAGTCAGTTTTAGTTTGGATGAATCGAGACCTGTAGCGTTTGATTCAAGGAGTTTCAGAGCTTGCAAATGATTTGGATATGTTCAGTGAAGTTCAAGGAACGTGTTTGAGTGTTTAGTTTGAATGGAAAGTGACTTAAATTTGGAATTCGAATTTCAAAATTCTTTGAATATTTTAAGAGATTACAAGTGTGTTACAAGCAGGAGTTTTTGCTCTCTATCTCTGTCTCCTTTATTACTGAAGTGCTATAGCCTATTTATAAGCATTAGAGTGCTTAGAAACTAAGCCAAAAGCATTGATGAGTTTTTTGGAATCTTGACTTTTTCAACATTGGTAGCTTTGCCTTTAAGCCACCATGGCTTGATTTTCTTCTTCTCCTCTGCTGTACTTTGCTTTGGGACAGAGTTGAATGAGTCATGCTTGGAATACAAGCTATTCTTTATCCATTTCATTTTCTTTTTAATTTTAATCTTAAAATAAGATAAAATTATGCCAAAAATGGATAAAAAATGATGTGGGCTTAGTCTTGGTCGTGGGAGGCCCATATCATCATGGAAATGATGTTTGAATGCTGAAAACTTGGCCCCATTTGGAAAAAATACATTTTTGAGCAATGTTGATTTCATGCATTTTCCCAAAATTTAGCCAACTTCAACAAAGTGTAAATCCTTCAATTTTTGTCATATGAAGGAGATATTGCACTTTTTAGAAACCTCAAAGAGTCCTCTAACCAATGTCTTTGGTCTCATGTCAAAATGATTTTTGAAGCTCCTTGTGTGTCCTTTTGAAAAAAGTGTCTTTTTGTTGACTTTAAAAATGACCTGTAATGTCTTTGATCATATTTTTCAAATGGTGAATCCAATGACCATGGGATCAATGGCATTTGAAAGATAATTGAATTTCCTTCAAAACAAGCTTTGGTTTGAATTTTTTGGATGAAGGATGAGAGAGTTATGATCAGTCAAAGTTGAGTTGACTTTTCAGGCAAAAACCCTAATTTTGAATCTTAGAGTTTTGTTGATTTTTGATCTTTCCTTGATGAATTATGATCATCCAATGATCAAATGATGAATCCTTTGACAAAATATGGATTTTGACAAAAAATTTCATTTTTGACTGTCTGTTGACTTTTTTGGTCAAACGGGTCGTCTGTTGACTGTTTGAGCTGCTGACGGTGCGTCTGAATGAATTGAAGTTTGAAAATTTGTATGATGGTACTTTGAGATATATGGATGTGTATGAAATCCATTTGAGCTCTCAAAAACTTGTTGCTCCTGTAAAAACAAGAAAAACCCTGATTAGGGACTGTTTATGTAGGAGACAGTTAAGCGTGCCTGATTTTTGTGCAGTGTTGAGTTTCTGCTAATCGCGTGATATTCAGAAGACTTCTAGAACAAAAATCTTGGAATTTTGAATTGTGAAAGATTGATTTGATTGATGGTACAAAACACTGAGAATTGTACTGCCAGCAGTTTGGCTGTCAACTGACTGTCCAGGTATTGATGTAGCAGTTAAAGTGAAAAATCAACAGTCAAAGTTAATTTTCTTTTTTGTTGTTTTTGTTTTTGTTTTATGTGAAAAATGAAAGTTTATTTACATGACTTGTTAAAAAACATAGACATAATAAATAACTAATATTTACGGTATGCGGGCAAAATTACCGATAATAACCCTGGAAATCATTTAATGCACAGAAATAGGAATATTTGACTGGCAGAAAACGCACAAAATATTATCTTAGCAATTAAGCAATATTATGACAAATATTATAACATTTAATACTGACAGTACAAATATTACATACTATATTGAACAGTACGACGAATAAACGGTACATTTAAGAAATAAGAAATACTGCAAATTTTAAGAATGACGGTTAATGACCCATGCTATGAACAATAACATGTAGATGATTGGGAGTGCAACCATTGCAGGTCCACACTCTTCAGGACTATGCAGGCAGAAGAAAGTCATGATCACCGTAGCAATGGTGATGACTGTAAGAAACAGGGTCTCTATCCACTTTGCCATTCTTGTCAGGGAAGAAGAGGAAATAGATATGAGGTAGGAATTTGAAAGATGAGTTGGAATTTGATGTTAGATTTTATGGAAGAAAATGAGAGGTATTTATAGAATGGAAAGAAGGATAGAGACGTTGGGGAATGATGTGATTCCGTACAAAAGGAAAATTTGAGTGGAAGTAAGATTTGAAAGAAAGTGGAGATAGTGTTGGGAAAAAGAGAGATGTAGAGAATAAAGTTAGGATTTGATTTTTGAAAAAGAGATTTGAAAAGATTTTTGAAAATAATGGAATATAGTACAAAAATTAGTGGGAAACAAAAGATAATAATAATCTACTTGTTACCAGTACAGTCTGAGTTTCCTGATTCTGCGCCTGCAAAAAGATTTAACTCTGTACCAATTGTGTCAGTACTATTTATCTGTAAATAAATAAATAGCATGTGTGAAGTAAAAAACAGTATTTGGCGTTTGCGTAAGAATAAATTCAACTGCAAGCCAAATTACTGTATAAGAAAAATTCTAAAAACTAAGTATTTCATATATCAGGATATTTGTTGAAATAAAAATCCATGATTATATGAGACTCTTAATTTTCAGATTGGAGTTTTCTTGAAAAATATGTGGGCAAATTTTGGGGTATAACAATGATGAAAACATTGAAACAATGTTCTCAAGATTTCAAACTCTAACTGTTGGATTAAGAGTTCTTGACAAGGGATATACCAAGGCTGATCACGTCAAGAAGATCATCAGAAGCTTGCCAAGAAGATGGGGTCCAATGGTGACTGCTTTCAAAATTGCCAAGAATCTGAATGATGTATCTCTTGAAGAGTTGATCAGTGCTCTGAGAAGTCATGAAATTGAGCTAGATGCTAATGAACCTTAGAAGATGTACTAACGCATTTCAGGCAGAAGAACAAGATTCTGAAGAGTCAGAATCAGAAGAACAAGATTGCGTTAAAATCTATTCATAAAAAATGTACTAACGCATTTTAGGCAGAAGAACAAGATTCTGAAGAATCAGAATCAGAAGAAGAAGAAGATGAACTGTCCATCATCTCCAGAAGGGTAAACCAACTCTGAAAGAGCAAACAAAGGAAGTTCAAGAACTTCAGGAGTTCTAAGAAGCTTGAAAAAGGAGAATCTTCTGGAAGCAGAAGATCTGACAAGAAGAAGGTCACTTGCTACGAGTGCAATGAGCCAGGTCACTACAAGAATGAGTGTCCAACGCTTCAGAAGGAGAAGCCCAAAAAGAAGTTTCATAAGAAGAAAGGTCTTATGGAAACTTGGGATGATTCAGATTCATCAGAATCAGAATTAGACTCTGAAGGCGAGCAAACTAACATTGCGTTGATGGCCACTGTGGATGATGAAGCAGAATCTACATCAGAATCAGAATCTGACCCTGAAGAGGTATTTTCTGATCTAACTAGAGAAGAGCTTGCTTCTAGTTTAGCTGAAATTCTTGAAATCAAGGCTAAGCTTAGTATCAAGTACAAAAAGCTGAGAAAGCTCTTTGTATCTGAAACTAAGAAGCTTGAATTAGAAAATTCTGAACTTAAAGAAAAAGTTTTAAAACTATCCAAAGATGCTGAGTCATCTTCTGGTTCAGAAGAATATATTCCAAGCTTGAACCATATTCTTAAGGAATATGACATGAGTTTCAGGAAATTCTTATCTAGAAGTAATGGCAGAAGTCATCTTGCTTCTATGATATATGCTGTTTCTGGTAACAAGAGAGTTGGCATTGGCTATGAGGGTGATACCCCATACAAACTTGAACCTGTAGATGATATGAAATCACATACAAGCCATTGTATGATCAGTTCAAGTATGGCCACTCCCATGATATTAGGCTCACTTCACATGCCAAAAGATTTCATGTTACACACACTAAGAAGCATGTGACACAACCTAGAAAATATCATGCTGCTAAACCTAAGGAATATCATGTTGTACCTCCTATTGTTTATCATGCTAAACCCAAGTTCAATTAGAACTTGAGGAAAACTAACAAGAAAGGACCCAAGAAGTTGTGGGTACCTAAGGAGAAGATAATTTCTGTTGCAGATATCCTTGGCAGCAAAGAAGAAAAAGCAAAGCATGTCATGGTACCTGGACTCTGGGTGCTCGCGGCACATGACAGGAAAAAGGTCTATGTTCCAAGACCTGGTGCTTAAGTCCGCTGGAGAAGTTAAGTTTGGAGGAGATCAGAAGGGCAAGATAATTGGCTCTGGAACCATAAGTACTGGTAACTCTCCTTCCATATCTAATGTACTTCTTGTAGAAGGATTAGCGCATAACTTATTGTCCATAAGTCAATTAAGTGACAATGGTTATGACATAATCTTCGATCAAAAGTCTTGCAAGGCTGTAAGTCAGAAGGATGGCCAATTCCTATTTACAAGCAAGAGAAAGAACACATTTACAAGATTGATCTTCAAGATCTTAAGAATCAGAAGGTAACTTGTCTTATGTCTGTTAGCGAAGAGCAATGGTCTGGAACAGAAGATTAGGCCATGCTAGTTTGAGAAAGATTTCTCAGATTAACAAACTAAATCTGGTCAGAGGTCTCCCAAATCTGAAATATAAATCAGATGCTCTTTGCGAAGCATGTCAGAAGGGAAAGTTCTCCAAACCTGCATTCAAGTCTAAGAATGTTGTTTCTTCCTCTAGGCCGCTAGAACTTCTGCACATTGATTTGTTTGGCCCAGTCAAAACAGCTTCTGTCAGAGGGAAGAAATATGGATTAGTCATCGTAGATGATTATAGCTGCTGGACATGGGTAAAGTTCTTGAAACACAAGGATGAGTCTCATTCAGTGTTCTTTGACTTCTGCACTCAGATTCAATCTAAGAAAGAGTGTAAAATCATAAAGGTCAGAAGTGATCATGGTGGCGAATTTGAGAACAGATTCTTTGAGGAGTTCTTCAAAGAAAATGGTATTGCCCGTGATTTCTCTTGCCCTAGAACTCCACAGCAAAATGGAGTTGTAGAGCGAAAGAATAGGACTCTACAAGAAATGGCCAGAACCATGATCAATGAAACCAATATGGCTAAGCATTTCTGGGCAGAAGCAATAAATACTGCATGTTATATTCAGAATAGAATCTCTATAAGACCTATTCTTAATAAGACTCCTTATGAATTGTGGAAGAACAGAAAGCCCAACATTTCATATTTTCATCCTTTTTGATGTACTTGTTATATTCTGAACACTAAGGATCATCTGAGTAAGTTTGATTCTAAGGCACATAAGTGTTTCCTTCTTGGATATTCTGAACGCTCAAAAGGCTACAGAGTATATAATACTGAAACATTGATTGTTGAAGAATCAATTAACATCAGATTTGATGATAAGCTTGGTCTTGAAAAGCCAAAGCAGTTTGAGAATTTTGCAGATATTGAAGTCTTTGACTCAGAAGCTGGAGAACTCAGAAGCAAAGGATCAGAAGATCAAGTTGCTGCTTCTTTAGAGAATCTCAGAATTTCTGAAGAACCTACTATCAGAAGATCTTCTAGACTCACCTCTACTCACTCAGAAGATGTCATTCTTGGAAAGAAAGAAGATCCGATCAGAACAAGGTCTTTTCTAAAGGATGTCAGTAAGAACTTATGTTCAGAATGACAAGATGAGAAGTTCTAAATCTGTCAGAAACAAAATCCAAAGTAAAATAGCTGTCACCAACTGCTCCAGAAGTTAAACACGTGTTCACTCTATTTGGACAGGCATGCGTGCAACTGATGAGACGCCGCCCTAGGTAACTGTGCAAATCATTTCAAATTTCACGTTATCCCACCTAACGTCATTCATCATTAAATGCATTTGATTCTTTTGATTCTGTAACTGTTCATTCTCATAAATTCATTGCATTCTTTTTCAAATCCGCGTCTATATATACATCTCTCATCATAACATTTTCTCTTTTACGCATTCTTTCTCTCTCTCTTGTTTATGCACTGTTGACTGCAGTATAGGGCAAGCAACAAACAAGATTTGGAAATATTGATCCGGGATTTATCGTCCTCAGAGATGGAGAGATGCCATTCAACAGTTTCTACGATTTCGAGCTTGGGTTTGAATGAGCAAAAAGTAAACAAAGATATAGACAGGAAAAGAATAAACACATTCTTAGAAGAGAAATAACTTATCAGGAATGTAAATATATTCACTCTTCACAAACATACACTTACCAACCCGTTATACTCAACCCACGATACTCATCTATGTCATCATGTATCTCTCACATAAGCGTCCCTCTCTGGAGCACAAACGAGATCATCTCACAACTAAGGTTATCTCTAACGCGAAGTCGCGAGAACATCCGTATTCTCGCGTCGGCGATCTCTCGCGCGCCGCTCAAACACGAAAGCATTACGTACAAATACAAACGGTGAATGCTCGCTCTAAATCTATCTCTAGAGTTCAGATCCAACAGATTATCATCCTAGATAAGGATTCAAGAAGTTTATCTCTAAAGCACCCCAAATCCCCAACATAGAGCAAAAATCCAGGATAACATCAACACAGATTTGTAAAGCAAGTTAAACATAACATTATAATCGGTAAATATACATATGATTCAAGTAAATATACACACAAAACCCAACCAAAGAGAAATACACAAAGAAGAAGAGAAATGAACCGAAGATCTCCCGATTTGTCAGCTTCGTTCAACGCTCAATCCACCCCCGATAATCCTTATGAAACCTCCGAAGTTGTTTTCTAAGTTAATTTTACTCTAAGAATGAAAATGATGGTGTTGGGACTCAAAAATACCCAACCCATAACCTAAAAATGTAATTTTTGCCCCTTTTAACGAGCTGCTGTCTTAGCAGGTCCGCTTAGCGGACCCCCTCCGCTCAATGGACTCAAAATTGCATCCAGACTCTGATTTGCTCCGCTGGAGCTCTGCTCAGCGGACCCCCTCCGCTCAGCGGACTGACAGTAAAAGTGAAATCTTGTTTTCGCCATAAGTTGAGAACCGTAACTCCGAATTGCGCCCGGTTCGAAGCGTTGGAAAGCTTATTCAATGCTCTATCCAATAATGAATGAATGGAAACCAAAATGATAATTTTTATCATCCTTATTTTGAGCCTTATTCTTTTATGAATTGGTAGAATTTGCATTCTTGAAGCTTAGCCTTTGGTCTTTATTACTCAATGCTCCAAAGATGCATGAATACCTATAAAATGAATGGAAAACTATTAATTGGTATAAAAATGAATCGAAAACACAAGTATGCACATATTTACACAAAAGTTAGGATTTTATTACAAAAATCATAAGAATAGAATCGATAAGTGCCACAAATATATACTCAAAATATCGACATTTTGGCACTTATCATGCACTTCTGCAACCTTTTTGCCCTATTTTCTTACCCTAAAAGAAAGAAACCCAGAAATCTCAGTAGTGTAAAAATGGTTGCTTCTTCATCGCACATTGCTGATTCTTCATCTCCTTCTCAACAACATCAACAAGAAGAAGAACAACTATTCTTTCCACCAGTCACGTGTTCGATTCTGATGGAAGATTTAGAAGTTATCTATGATTTGATTGTTGATTTTGATAACCTTGAAGAACATGAGTTTCTTGTCAAAGATGATATGGTCTTTCAAGGATGGTCATCGTTGTTTCATGAATTCTGTGGACCAGTCTATCCTGACTTGGTAAAAGAGTTCTGGGCTTATGCTTTCGTAATCCCTAAAGCTGTTATATCTTTTGTTCATGGAAGATTCTTCGCCATTACTGAAGATACTCTGAGAATACTATTTAATTTTAAAGAGCTTGTTGGCGCCTATGAACTTTCTCGTAGAGCAAACTGGGAAGATGTTATTACTGAACTATACCCAGATGTGACGAAGACCAAGGATGTTAGGGATTTAAAGGACATCTACAAAGTGTGGACAAAGATTCTTCTTGGGTGTTTCTATCACAGGAAAGCAACCCATTCTCCAAACTTCATAAACAAAGACCAACAATACATCATGTATTGTATTGGTACTCAAAAGAAGGTTGATGTTCCTTACATCATTTTCAATCATATGTGGAATGCTGTAAGAGATTCTAGAGATTAGAACAGAACTAAGAAAGGCAATGTTATTCCTTTTGGAAGAATCATCACCAACATTCTGGTTCAAACTAAGATGGTGAAAAAACTAGAATCTGATGGTGTCATCAAGGATCTTGTCACTGTCACTGGAAGCATCTTAAATGCTAACACCTTGAGAAATATGAATCTTATTCAAGCTGTTGAACATGATCCTCAACCTATTCCAGGAATCAGAATCAGAAGAGGTCCTGTTCTAGCTGAGTTTGAAACGTTTTTTAGTAAAGAACTTTCAGAAGTTGAGGTTAAGTATCGTAAGACTCTCAAGAAGGGTAATGCTAATGATGCTCCTGCTGGAGTAAGTCGTAAGAAGCATTCTTCTTCCATGGCTGAGGTCTCAGAAGATGTTCCAGAAGTTGTCCCAGAAGTTGTTCATCAGAAGGAAAGAAGAACAAAGCGCAAGCATGATCTTCCTTCTGTCAATGAAGAAAAAGATAATCAAGAAGAAGCTGCTGCAGAAGTTGATGAAACCGTTGTTGTTGAAGCTGAGAATATACAACAAGAAGATGCTGAGAAAAAGAAGAAGAAGAAGAAGAAGAAGAAGAAGAAGAAGAAGAAGTCAAAGAAAGAAGTTGTTGAGAAAATTGCTGAGAAGGATGTGGAGAAGAAAAAGAAAAAGAAAAATGTTGTAGTTGAAAAGAGGTCTGAAGAAGAAGTGATTCAAGAGGAAGTGAATAAAGAAGAAGAAGAAGAGAAGGAAGCTGCCAGAAAGAGAGAACTTGCTCTAGAGAAGTTAAAGACTGTTTCTGAGAAGAAGAATCGAAAGGCTATGGAAGCTGTCTCTGAGAGGCCTCAGAAGAAAAGCTCTTCAGGTATTCATGTTTCTGAACCTAACTCTGTTTCTGTTTTAAATTCAGAATTTGTACCAACAGAAGTTCCTCAACCTTCTCAACCAGAAAATCAACCACAAACAGCCTCCGTTGAACCACCTCAAAGTACCAAAGTTCTCACCCCTCCTTCCTCACCCATAACTAACACTGCTTCTGACCATCCCATTAATACACTCGTTCTTGATATTCAACCCCTTCAAACCCTCTATCCTCCTCACTCAAATGTTCCCATTTCTCAACCTCCACCTCATGCAAACTATTCCCCCACTGCTAACCCAGTTACAAACAATTCTCCTGAATCAGAATCTAAAAGTCCTGGTTCTTTGGCTCAATTGTTTCGTGACTGCAATTTCACTCCCAAACCCCGTCCAGAACCTAAGCTTGTGGTGTTAAACGCTGAGTCAGAAGAAGTAGAATCTCATCTCTCTCTTGATAGAGAACCTCAACTCTACTTATTTCTGAACCCAGATTCTGCCGTCACCAGACTAAAATCCCGTCGGGAACTTTCTGTTGGTGTACGTTTTGAATTATTAAATCTGAAAATGGAGACAGGTTTAGAGACATTGAAGGCAGCACATCATGCCAAGATGGATGATGTTGAATTGAGAAATCTCTGGAGGATTTTCAGAAGAAAGATGCACTCTGAGTTTCTGAAGCTTCAGAAGGCATGTGTAGTAGAAGCTCCAGGTCATCTTGGATTCCTAAGATCCTATGAAGAATTCTAGGTCAGTCATCTCAAGGGCATGTATTGTCTTGAAGAAAAAGTTTTTCTTGATGAGCTTGCAGAAGATGTGTCTGACCAAGCGTCTTGTCTTGCCATGATCCTGTGGAAGCCTCCATATTCTGTTCTTACTGGAGACTTTCAGTGGTTATTCAACTGGCTTAGGGAGAATCCTTCTGAGAAGGCACCTAACATGGTTATTCCTGAGGTTGAATATCCATCAGAAGTTGCTACTCCCACTCCCCCAAGGAATCTGGCTGCAATTCTTCAGGCTCTTGAGAATGGAGATTCTGATCTTCCTGCTCCAGAATATGTTGAAGATGCTTCTATGTCAGAAGCTGATGCTGAGTAGCAAAGTGCTGAGAATCATCCTGCTGAGAAACTTCCTGTTGAGGAAAATCAAGGTGATATTCTCATGATAGATGCTATTGTTGAGCATGTTGTTCCTCTGAACGATAGCTGTGAAGCTTCTTCTGCTGGACCTTATGTTCTAGTGAACCCTGTGAAGGCTCTTCAACAGAATCAAGCTGATATTGCTTCTCGTCTGGATAAGCATGAGGAAACGCATGAGGAATTCAGAACCTTCATGAAGAAGCAGACTGAAAGCACTTCTGAGATTCAAGACCTTCTGGCTAAGATAGTTTCTAAGCTAGGCTAGTCGTAGTCCTTTGGTCTTAGTTGTCTCTTGTTTCTTGCATCTCCTTTTGTATCTTTTGATATTTTGTTGAATCAATGAAATATTATCTTCTTCTCTCATTCTGTTTGTGTTTCATCTGAATCTTTTGATTGCTTTTTGATGTTATGACAAAAAGGGGGAGAAAACGTGATAATTGATTTGATTTATTATATCAGTTGCTGGGAGTAAGTCTCAACATTTCTAACAATATTTGCAAGTTCTTTGTCTTTGAAATTTTTGCAGGATTAAAGATATTCTGAAAAAGCTCAACATGAGAAGCAAATACATGGGTAAAAGCAATTCTGTAAAGAAGCATGTTCTTGGATTTGAAGCAAGCTGAGTGCTGTGAAGCTTCAAGATCAGAAGCAAGAAGGAAGAATGTTATGATATTCTCGTGGCAGAATATGCTCTAACACATTCTTATCCCTTATATGTTCTGATATATATTTCTTTTAAGAACTTACCAGAGTTGTTGCTCTGATACATGTTCCTTCTTAAAAGAATGTTCTGACTCATTCATGCTCTGACTTTTGTCGTATAGTTAGTTCTGAAACATTTCAGGATGTAAAGATGCTTTGATGATGCTCTGGTACATTCAAGAATGTTCTGATACAATCAAGCATGCAATGATTCAAGAAGAAATTCAAAGCTCTGAAGTTGTCCTATGGAAGCAGAAGCAGAAGCTCTAAATGATCTGAAGTTCTAAGAAAAATGTGAACGTCTCGACTGAAATGGAAAATACTCAGGGAAGTCTTTTATTTGTAAATTCTTCCAGTATTTATTTCAGGGGGAGATTGTTAATCTCAGGGGGGGATTGTTGATCTTAGGGGGAGATTGTTGATCTCAGGGGGAGACATATTCACACACTTGTTTATATGCTTATGCTATAACTGTGTAATTGACTTTAGTCATCTGATATTCTGATTACAAATTCATATATATATATATATATATATATATATATATATATATATATATATATATGTTTTTATCATCATCAAAAAGGGGGAGATTGTTAGAACAAGATTTGTTCTGATCAATATTCTTAGTTTTGATGATAACAATGTATATGAATTTTGTATAAGACAATATGGTACTCTAATCTTATGCATTGTCCATTTCAGGAAATATATGAAGAGTATGCACAATTCAGTGCTGAGAAGCACTGACTCAGAAGGTTCAGTATGCAACATCAGAACATGCTCTCGCAAGACATCAGAAGATGGTCAGGCAGAATCAGAACATGGTCTATTGAAGCATCAGAAGAACTTGAGATCAGAAGCAGAAGCACTGAAGCTCTTATGGTATCACGCTAGAAGCACTTCAAAGTCAGAAGACAAGAAGATGCTCTGCACCAAGCTGTTTGACTCTGATTAATTCAAACGTTGTATCTACAAAGATCAGATCAGAAGCAAGTACAAGATGGCAGGCTACGCTGACTGACAAAAGAAACGTTAGAAGCTATTAAAGGCAAAGTTAGTAAAAGCAGGAAAAGCAAGGCTCGAGGTAGTTGACAAAAGAGTGAAACATTAAACGCAATGTTGTACGGATCACGCTACGCATTAAATGCTCCCAATGGTCATCTTCTCAAAACGCCTATAAATAGTGAAGTTCTGATCAGAAGCAAGGTTACCGATTTACAAACAACTTTTCAATCTTGCTGAAACGCTGCTGAATCAAAAGCTATCAAATTTCATCTTCAACCTCACTTCATTACTGTTGTAATATCTTAGTGAGATTAAGCTTAAACTTAAGAGAAATATCACATTTGTGATTATAGCTTATTAAGAAGCATTGTAATACTCTTGTAAGAATTTGTTTACATTCATTTGTAAAGCAACTAGAGGAGATCAAGTTGTGATCGGATTCTCTAGAAGTCTTAGAGGGTATCTAAGCATTGTGTTCCTAGAGTGATCAGGCTGTGATCAGAATACTCTAGAAGACTTAGAGGGTATCTAAGTGGAAAACCATTATAATCAAGATTGATTAGTGGATTAAATCCTCAGGTGAGGTAAATCACTCCAAGGGGGTGGACTGGAGTAGTTTAGTTAACAACGAACCAGGATAAAAATCATTGTGCAAATTGTTTTTATCTTAAGAGTTTTAAATCTACACTTATTCAAACCCCCCCTTTCTAAGTGTTTTTCTATCCTTCACCTAGCAGTTGCAACCTCCAAGTCTGGGGTTCGAATCCCCCTCACCCCATACTTTTTGATTTGTTTTGCAATTTTCATTTTGCCACTAAGTTTCACATATTTTTAACTGAATGCATCCCACTTACACCACACACGCGCAACCCAGTTGGTGGTTATTTTGTGTAATGATCTATAGGGTGTGGGTTCAAACCCTTCTGGACACACTCCTTTCTTTTTTAATCACTTAATTTTTTAGTTTTCTTTTAAACCTCAAAAATCCAAACAAATTGAAAAATTAATGTTTTTAACTTGTTTTTTTTTGTGTATTTCATTCATCTTGTCTATTTTAATAGCATGTTAAAAAATCCCAACAATATTTATTTTATCATCATTTAAAAATTAATCAAAAACAAATCTTTAAATATATGAAAAACTTACAAAAATATGTTTCCTTTTGAATATTTTTCTAAAAGTGACTTAGTATATTTTTGTAAATACTTGTTTAGGGTTAGGTTAAAGTCTCATTGACTTTCTCATGTACCCTTTGACCAATTCTCTTAAAGAATTTGGTATTTAACAATTAAAATCAATTAGGTCTAGGTATTTCTTTAGAAACCCTAAATCAAAACCCTAATTTAAAAACCTTAGGTTTAAAACCCTAACCAAAAAATTTGCAACATGTTGATATTTGTTTATCCATGTTTGTCTTTGTACACACTTGTTGATTTTAATCCATGTCTTGTACTTAATTATTAATCTTTGTTTTGTACATAATTGTTGATTTTCTAATCCATGCTTTATATTTAAATGTTAAACCTTGTCTTGTATATATACTTGTTGATTTTATATCCATGTGATTTGTACTTGTTATTATTTTGTTGATCTAACCCAATATTTAATCATCAAATTAATCATTCATCATTCATACATGATTTGAATCCAAGGGTTTAGATACATCCATCTCTTACTTGTTAACACTCACTTGTTTGTTCTTGTACATACATGAGGTATTTATTGTTAATTGTTTAAGCTTTATGTTTTATCCAAATGATGAGAATGATATTGACTAAATTGGCAAGGTACTTAAATTCTTTTCCAATCTCTTTTATGTTTGTGCTAAGTATTTTAAGGCTTTTCACTTGTTTATGGTTTAGTATTGTTAAAGCTTAACCAAACCCTTTTGTTTTAAAACCTTGGGGTTAAGAATATAATTATTCCCGGTGAAACTATTCTTAATCCATTGATCTTGTTTTTAAACCTTGGTGTTAAAAGATGAATTTTTCCCGGTGAAACTTCTCTTAACCCATTGACCTTGTATTTTAAAGCTTGACCCTTCTTTGATTTGTTTTAAAATTGTTAAGTATTTTAAAGCTTAACCTTTTAAACTTATTAGGTATTTTAAAGCCTAATCCCTTTTCCAAAATTGTCAAGTATTTTAAAGCTTAACCTTTTAATCTTATTAGGTATTTTAAAGCCTGATCTTCTTTTAAACTTGTTAACTATTTTAAAGCTTAACCCTCTTTTAAAGAAAAACTTATGAGTATTTTAAAACTCACACCCAAAAAAAGATTTTGGCCACTTTGGCCCTTTTTTTCCTTTTTTAAAAAGAGGAACTACAGAAGCTCTGACTTCCCTATTGCACTTAAGGGGTATGTAGGCCTAAGATGAGATATCTTATCGAGCTCACTTTCAAAACCTTCTCTTCCCATTCCCACCCTCTATTTCAAATAAGTTTTTCACATAGGATTTTCACAAAAAAAGTTATTTGCAAACAAAAGATAATAACACAAAAACAAAGAGGTTCCCATGGAGTACCATGGATATGAGGGGTGCTTAAAACCTTCCCCTTGTATAACAAACCCTCCGTAGCCAGAACTCTGATAAGTTTATTAGTTTTGATTTTAAAAACTTTTGTGGGTTTTATTCACTCTTTCACCCATTCTTTTTTGAAAATAATAAAGTGCGGTGGCGACTCTGTTTAAAATGAGTTAAGTCTTCTGATGACTATAGTCTCACCAATTTCACCGCTACAGAAAAGTGGCGACTCTGCTGGGGATACTGATAAAACTATTGGTGTATCTTTGGGAGGGTTGACCCAATCTTTGTTTTTTGTTGTTACATTTTGTTATTTTCTTTGTTTTTATACTTAACCTTTTATTTTCCTGTGTGTATACAACTGGATGGATATTTACACTAGTTGAAGGAGAAATTTCTGGGAAGAGCAAGAAACAAACATGCATTACTCTTTCAACCATGGGACCAGAGTTCGTGGCACTTGCTTTCGCTGGTCATGAAGGGGAATGGTTGAGAGACCTTCTGTTGGAAGTTCCATTGCCTTAAGACAATGTTCAAAGATTTTGATACACTGTGAATGTCAAGCCATTTTACCTAGAGCATTCAGCGAGGTGTATAATGGAAAGTCTAGACATATAAGACTTAGACATCAGTTCTTGATAAAATTGATTAAGGATGGAATCATTTCACTCACCTACAAATGAACAAGTTATAACTTGACTAATCCATTTACTAAGCCACTGGTTAGAGACTTAATAAAAACAACCGCAAGAGGTATGGGGTTGAAACTCCTTGAATAAGAGTTCCAACAGCAGCGACAACCCAATCTTATGTTAACAAAACATTAACTTCAAGATTCAATGGGTAACAACAAGTCGTTGATTTGGATGTATGTCTGGAATTGGGTGATAACAATGACTATTTTAAATAGAGGGTTGAGGTGATAACTTGAACACTTAGGCACGATGCATCTGAACAATCAGACTATTTGTGGTGTTTATGAGGTGGTGCTCCGGCAATCAGCCTTTGGCCGACATGCAGAGACTTGATTTTTATCTTAGGTATTCTTGTGTTCCAACTCTAAAATTATAAAAAGAATACTTGAAATACTTTTAAGGAAAGTGACGTCATAAACAATTAAGACCTAAATTCATTTTACCTTACCAAAATTTCTAACAACAATATGCCCCATTATTTATTATTTTGGTCCTTGAGGTACTTTGAATATTTAGAAATCAAAACAATATTATATATCTTTGATCACTTGTAATCATTAGAACACCATCCCGGCATTTCCTATATGCTCTCAAACATATCAACATATTTTTTATTGGACAATCACTAAAATGTATTTATTGTCTCTTTTTTTTTTAGTAATTGTGTACTTTCATATTTAGGGGACAACTCATATTGATTCTATTTATGGTTTTTGTTAAAATGTTTTCTTTATGCATCACTATTCTAAATATATTATATTAGGCTTTATCCAATAAAATTTAAAATACGTTACTATGTTACTTTTCCTATCTCATAAATATATTTCACACCCGTGGTTCAAATAGGAGCACACCCCACATTGTCCTTTTCAATCACTCTATAAACTATACAAACTTATGAACATTTGGTTGACTATATTTTTATGCCTCAAACCATACACCAAAATCAAACTCATGAACAGTATATATCACGTATGAAGTTATACTATGTACATGTTTATCGTTACTTCATTATGAACTATATAGGGTGAGGCAATTCAGAAGCACACTTCCACTAAATTTCTACAATTATCATTGGTATATGAGGCACTTTGAATATTCATTATATGTATATGAAGGATAATATAATATTCATATAAATAACTTAACACCTTCGCCCAGTTCTCCATTCTATGCATTATTTATGTGCCATCAAACACTTTGGCCCTTAACCAACTCTCTATTCCATGCATTGAGCAATTTGTGTTCTCCTTGCCTGTGTTGTAACTCAAAGCCTGCTTCTGGGAAAATCATAATTTTGATAGGAAGCTTGAACAATTTGTTTGGACAGACCCAAATGGGGTATATCTCCATCTCACTGTCATATTTTCTTTAGTATTCAAAGCAGAGACGGCACTCAAGAAAGATTTATTTGTATAATACATTCCTACCCGAGATTAAAATCACAAGCACACAAGGTGTTTTTATTGGGAGTGAAAACTTATCCTCCCATTTGGTCCATGTGAATGTAGATCAACCTCAACCTCTATAGTATTGAGTTATAGTGTCTACTGTTACAACTAGAACTAGCTAGTACAATGGATTTGTATGCTCTTAGTCTTAAGAGCAAGCTTTCTAATTCTCAACTGTCAAAACATTAAAGAACTCACAGTCCTATTGTAACTCTATTTCCCTTTAAAAGTTATCTTCCAGATTCCAAATATATCCTTTCATTTAAATATGTTTCCATTAAGATCATGTTCTATATAAATATGCATTTTAGCTAAACCTCCATTCATCAAAAGTTGGCCAACAATCTTTTGTATTTTCTCTCTGCATATATTCATAGTATCACTTCAAAACATATTACTAATAATCTAATCTTTACATGTAATCTAGTTGGATCCTAAAGTTTAAATTACTTCTACAAGATTTAATAATAGTCAGTGAAGGAAAAAATCAAAGATTCCACAATTTTATTATTCTCTAGTTTATTATTGCTTCTATATTAACTGACATTGGATTAAATCTCTAATTAAGTAGTTAAAAGGTCAAAATAGCTAACAATAATATCAATGCAGACTCAGTTTCACAACTTGTTTCTATGAGGCATTTAATCGAATAGCTAATATTCATAACAATTATAAGAATAAAAATATCATTTATAGTATGCACAAGCTTCTTCACCATATATTATAGAAAATATAGGTTACAATATGTACAAACATAAGCGAGATACTTGTGCTTTCCTTCAAAACGGTGATTCTCGAGCTTTGAAGAAAGGCATAGATGTGCGAAGTGAAATATGCAGAGTGTTCTTTCAATTTCGGGGACATCAATGCAGATCTACAGATATTGAAATGTATAAGCCCTTATTGGGGTAGCCTCATTGTGTAGAGGATGTTAGTAGAAGATGATTTAGGGTACCGATCTAAGAGGAGCTATTTCATAAACATTAGCATCGTCATTATTTGAAGAAGGATTTGTAGAAGGTCATACAACAAATGAATGGAGTTTTAGGGTTTGAGAGAGGTGACACTACAAATCTATGGATTTTTATGATTTCAAGGAGGTGAGACATACCACAAATTATAGTTTCGAAGTTTGTAACTTTTGAATTGAAAGAAGAAAATTAAAATTTCTTGGATAGAATTTGATATTGTTAGCATGAATTTTTTTTTTATAAGCAAGATTCCATTGATAGGAGAACCAAAGTTCTCAAAGAAGATTACAAAGAAACTTCCAAAAACGAAGAAAACATGAAACAAAGGCTCGAAAAGAAAAAATTCCACACCAATTGCTCCCTAGGTTAAGTAAAACAAAGGATTTTTAGAGAACTCATAGAAATTGCAATTGGATTGAACAATTTTCCTTATGCTAGCCCATTTCCACACCAAAGCTTTCGCCCTCCAAACCATATCCAAGACGTTCCAAAACTCATTCCGGAAAACGATCTCGTTTCTAACCAACCAAATTGTCCAGCAAGTGGCCAACCAAACCACCCCTTCCTTGCCTTTCCTAACATAATTAAGTTTACAGAAATTATGCCAAACCACAAAACTCTCCTTGAAAGTCTTCCCCCTAAAACCTGAGAATCCAATCCAATCCGCCATGTCACGCCAAACCAAACCGGCAGCATGACAAAATAACAGAGAATGCTCTGCCGTTTCAATGACAGCAACACAGAAAATGCAACCAGAATTAGATGCAGGCAGAATACCTTTGCGAATAAGATAATCTTTAGTCGGTAAAATGTCTATGAAACACCTCCATCCAAATGCCTTAACCTTTAGGGGAGCTTCTGTTCGCCAAACCATCTCCAACACTCCATCAAACCGATCCAAGGGGCCTCTCCTTACGTGAAACGAATTGATTCGTCTGAAGCAATCTGCTACCGTAAAACTGCCTTCACTGCTTTGGATCCAAACAGCACCGTCTACTCCTTGCATACACGGAGAAACCGTACTGATGAGCTGCTGCAACTGAGACATTTCAGCAGCTATCGGACCAATGCACAGGATATCATTAGCAACTCCAAAATTACCCCACGACCAGACATCATTATGCCATCCCCTCGCCGCTGTTATAGACACGTCCTGCAAATCAGAAACCAAAAATAGGACAGGGTGCAACTATTTTAAAATGCCCTCCTTATTCCATAACGAGTGCAAAAATGGAATGTGATAACCGTTTCCCACATTAAACCGGCACTGATTATTGAAAAAATCCTTGAACACAGAATTATCCAAAGCTAGCAGATCGTTCCACCAAACCGATGACAAATCTTTCCCTTTGATACGGACAGCTCTGATGATAACCTTGGAATTCAAATCTCCATATCTCGCCTTCAAAACCTCATGCCATAAAGCCCCCTCTTCTTGTAAAATTCTCCACTTCCACTTGCATAGGAGAGCTACGTTAAAGTATTCTATCCTCCGTAAACCCAACCCGCCTCTTTCAATCGGAGAACAAACCGTTTCCCAACTCGCCCAATGAATACATCTTCTATCTCCTCCCCCACCCCATAAAAAACTACTTTGTACCTTGGTGATCTCCTCCACAATCTTCTTCGGGGCTTTGTAAAACGAAAGGGTTATCATGAAAATGAACGACGGGGGAATTATTAGAAACAAAAAATTATTAAATGATAAATGTTTGTAATAGTGTTTTTGAGTTTTTTTCTCTTGCCAATAATAGCATTTTATCTGAAGCGTTATCGCTGGTCCATTTTTTATTTTTTACAACCTAAAATAGCATTTTGAGAGAAGCGCTATTATAGATCCATACAATTTTTCAAAAGAGCTATTATAAGTTTATGAGAAATTTCTTTAATAACATTTTAATGATTTACATTAAAGTGCTATTAAATAGGTGCTATTATAGATCAAATTTGTAGTAGTGTTAATAAAAAGAGAATCACAAAGCATAAAGATTAACAATAACTTTTAATTAATTTAACATTTCAAGAATGTCAAACTATAGAAAAAATATACCTTTGCAATAATGTGTTAGGCTAGGTTCTAAGCTGTTTGTTTCATGGATACAAACATTATTCTTGGGAATGTAATTTTGAAATTCACATATTCCTTTGTTTGTTTCAAATTTTAATAAATTACTTGGATACTTTTTATTTCTAGAAATATAATTTATTCATAAACTTCGTTATTTTTATTCCCATGTAAAAGGATGGAAATCTTACATTTCCATTGGAACATAAAATAATCACCCATAACTTCTCACTTTTATATTATTTGAACACATTTGTTTTTTAATTTTTAACTTTTAATTTTTAATTAAAATAAAATTTAAAAATATTTCTTGAAATTTGATTTATTTTCCAATATGTTGATAGGGATGAAGTTCCTAACAATGATATTCTCAAGATTACAGTTTTAATCTATCAAATAAACACACCCTAAAAAAATATTTCCTCTCATTAATTGCTCCAGCGTACAAATAAGGAATACATAATCCAAAATTCCTCTTCCAATTGCCTCACCATTAGGGATGGCAAATAGACCCAAATCCACGGGGCCCATCCGCACCCGAACCCGAGTCAACGGCTGAAAACCCGAGTTGACTGGGTTTGGGTTCGGGTGCCACCCGATATTTCGGGTTCGAATTTGGGTTGTGTGAAATCCGCACCCGAAATCACACCCGTTTATATATATATATATATATATATGAGGAGGGATCAAATTACACCCGAAGAGTTACACCACGAGTTACACTCGTTCAATAACTACATCTCGAATTAATATTTTTTAAATTCAACCGTTCGATTGAAACATAATATCATATAGATCATACCTATAAAGTTTGAGCTTAATCTGTAATGATTTACTATATCATCAAGATATCCAAAGATTAACGTTAAAATGAGCTTTCATATAACGTTAATTTTGATGTAATTCAATGACATAGTAAATCATTATATATTAAGCTCAAACTTTATAGGTATGATCTATATGATATTATGTTTCAATCCAACGGTTAAATTTAAAAAATATTAATTCGAGATGTAGTTATTGAACGAGTGTAACTCGTGGTGTAACTCTTCGGGTGTAATTTGATCCCTCCTCTATATGTATATATATATATATATATATATATATATATATATATATATATATATATATATATATATATATATATATATATATATATATATATATATATATATTATATATATGGAGTGTATCTGGTGAGAACAGATATCTTTTATGAGAAATGAGAACTATCGATATCAACTATCAGTTTTAATTAACGTTTATGATTTAATAATTCCATATAAATAGCATTCTATAGAATCTTTTCTATTATTATTAATATTTAAAATTTTCATAAAAATATAATCTTACCAAAAATATTATTATGTATGCTATTTAATTAATTTTAATTTTTTCATGTATCCTCGTACATTACTTTTCAAACTAGTTTATTTTTTACATTTATTAAAAAAAGAAATCATATTCTATAATTTTTTTTGTTAGAGAGTTTTGATATTATTTATTTTACTAAAATAGACATGTCTAACGTGTAGAGCTTTATTTATTTATCACCTATTTATTCATTTATAAAAAATATTGAAGAATTTGAAATTATTACCTATATTTTAATTTGACTGATTTGTTTATTTACAAGTTAGGAAATTATTATTTCATCAAGATTTACTAAATAAAAGTATATTATTAATTTATCATCTATATTTTTATTTGATTAAAAATATTTTTTTATAAAAAAAAAATATTTTCATTTAATTTATCACTTATATCTGATTAAAAATATTTAAAAATTGTGAAAGTATAACCAATATTTTAATTTGGTTAATTTACGTATTTGCAAGTTTGAAATTTTTGTTATTGTTACAAATTTTTACCATTGTGACTATTAAATAAATATTGTTATAATATTTTCCACTCTACAAACTCATATTCTATATTTTTCAAATATGTCCAATATTCTTATTTTATCGTATTGTTAAAATATAGGTAATACTTGCATATTTTTCCAATATTTTAAATCAAATATAGGTGATAAATCAAATGAAAATATTGTTTTCTCATAAAAAATATTTTTAATCAAATGAAAATTTAGATGATAAATCAATAATGTGTTTTCACTTAAAATGGTCACAATAGTAAATCATGCAAAAATAAAAAATTTCTAATTGAAAATGAATAAATAACTAATTAAAATATAGATAATAATTTCACAATCTTCAATATTTTTAATCAACTGAAAATATAGGCGATATATCAATAATAATATTTTTTAAAAGATCGCAATAGTAGAACATGAAAAATTAAAAAAGTTTAAACAATAAATAATAATATCAAAAAAAATCCTTATCAATACAAAATTATAGAATAAAAAAATATAGAATATGATTTCTTTTTTCAATAAATGTAGCAAATCAAGATAGTTTGAAAAATAATGTACGAGAAAACATGAAAAAAAAATAAAATTAATTAAATAGCTTATAGAATAATATTTTTGGTAAGATTATATTTTTATGAAAAATTTAAATATTAAAAATAATAGAGAATAGATTCTATAGAATGCTCCTTATATGGAATTATTAAATCATAAACGTTAATTAAATCTAATGGTTGATATCGATAGTTCTCGTTTCTCACAAAAGATATCAGTTCTCACCGGATACGCTCCCATATGAAGCATATCAAGTGAGAGCATTTTTAAATGAGAGATGAGAGGAAGAAATATCAACCATTAGATTCATCTAGAGAGAAATTAATAGCCTCATTAATGTATTAACATTCTCTCTCTTGATGAATCAAATGGTTGATATTTCTTCCTCTCATCTCTCAGTTAAAAATGCTCTTGATATATATATATATATATATATATATATATATATATATATATATATATATATATATATATATATATATATATATATATATATATATATATATTGTAGAAAGTTGTAACAAAAATGTATTTTGTTACGGGTTTGGGTGAAAAAACCCGAAACCCAGCGGATGTGGGCATGGGTGTTGTTTTGCCACCCGAACAGTATTTGAGTTTAAGTTTGGGTGCCGATTTCAAATACGGATTTAAATAATGTAAAACCCGCACCCGACCCGTTGTCATCCCTACTCACCACTAACTATTCCAATTCAATTGCCCCTTTATTCCAATTCAATTGCCCCTTTGTGAATTTTAATACTTATCAACCAAGAATGTAACACATGGAAATTTAATACAAAACTACACATCACTATTTTAATAGTTCAACTTTTACAATAACATAAATCATCCAAAAAAAAGTCTTTATCACATAAAGTGAATCCTACAAATTATAAGGTATTATCCAAAAAAAATTAAAATCTAAAGCTTTGAAAAGATAGACTAAAAATGGAGGAATCTACATGTGTCAACCCTTTTAGATCTTCGATGGCAAGAGTCTAAGACAACAACATTACGATTTCGTTTGTCTTTTGGTCTTCCTTGCAAGAGATGAGAAATCAACCTTATTTTGCAATAGATGGAAGACAGAGACGGAAACGTGGGATCAACCCTTCAACTGCCTTTAAATTTTCTCTCTATTTTTATTTTGTATTTGTTTTAGAATAAATTTAAAAAATATATTTTTTAATTTAAATTAAGATACTTTTAGGATTAAATATATTTTTGTTCCCTCTAAATATAGCAGTTTTCAACTTTAGTCTCTCTAAATATTTCCTTTAAAGAATAGTTATTCTAAAACATTTAATTTTAACTTTTGATCTCTCATGACAAAATCATAGCTAAAATGGTCTCTAATTCCGTTGTTAAATAAAAAAAATTTGTTAACATTAGAGGACTTTATCCCCAAAAATAAAAATACAAGGACGAAAAACAAAAACACGACAACTTACAGGGACCAAAAGACTATTTAAGCCAAATATAAATATAAATTTATGGTTAAATATATTTTTAGTCCCTATAAAATAATCAAATTTTGTTTTTAGTTCTTATTAAAAAATGACATGTTTTGGTCCCCACAAAATTATTATACACGTAGTTTTAGTCCTATTATTAAACCAGTGTGTTTTTTAATGATTATTTTACAGACATGTTTAGAACTTTATAAAAAGTTCCTCATGTTTAGAACGTTATAAAAAGTTTCTCGAAAAAAAAAAAGAAACTCAAAATTTGATCTCTAAGTCGAGATTTGTATTACTTTTATCATTATCTTTTAAAATTTAAAAAATTCATATTTAATTCTTCTCAATTTAAAAAAAAAGTATTGATAAAGAAATATTTTTATAGTATTCTAAACACGTATGAAAAAATTATTTAAAATTTAAGGATAATTAAACAGTTTTTAAAAATTTTAAAAATAGCTGGGATTAAATTTGAATGCATACAAATTTTGTAGGACTAAAATAATTCATTTTTTCATAGGGATTAAAAATAAAATTAGAAATATTTATAGGAATCAAAAATATATTTAACCCTTAAATTTATAAGAACTTTTTTATCAAACCATAGCCTATAATATTAACTTGTGCTTTGTAACTGCTGCCATAATAATAAGAAATGAGTATGAGTGTATAATCGTTGCTTAATGTAAATAAGTGACAGTTTTGTTACACTCACACATTAAAATCGTAGGCCAAAGCATTAGAATTCTTTTGAGTAATTGTTGAATTGGTAAGTATGTGATTGTGGTTGTACGCTGTAATACCCCAGTTCTATTCCAAGCATTTATGCGGAAAATATCATAGTATAAAAATTCTCAACACAATCAGGATGTCACACATTCAACATAAACATACACCTGTCATGCTTTTTAAACCAATACATAACACTTTCAGGATTGGAATGAACATAACTCATAAATACATACTTCATAACATGATCTCAACTTCTAAATAAACATGTAACGGATTCACAATGATTCACCAAACAAGCCATAACATCTTTTGAATCATAAAAAGAAACAATACAAATAACTCCTCAAATACATCATAAGGTTCAATAAACAAATAACAACATCAAGCAAGTGTTCATTTCCCCGAGTGCTACGTATCATAGCAATGACACCCAAAACTCGACTATAAGCGGAAACAACTACTCATCTGGATTACCTACACGTTACCCACGTGGAGGCAACATTGAAACAGAAGGGTGAGATATCAAACTATATAAATAGGATTATGATAAATTATATATTAGGTAAAGAATATAAATGAATCATCGCTTCTCACAACTTCAACATAAAGCAACACAATTATCATCATCAATGAATAGTCGGGGTATCGACACATAAGCACCTTCAACAAGTCAACCTATAAGCATAAGTGAATAACAATGCATAAACAACAATTTAAACCAAAAACAACTGACAACGACTCAATGTGACTCAACTGTGCAAATGTATGTGGTACCATTGGAGTAAAACTCCCAACTTAGAACATTGCCAATCCGGGCCAACTTTAATTAGCATTAGCTCCAACTTAGAACATTGTCAATCCAGACCAACTTTAATGAGCATTAGCTCCAACTTAGAACTTTGTCAATCCAGACCAACTTTAATGTTATGCTATGTTATGCGATAACATACAATGACCACAACTCGACAACGGAACAACGACATAACAACAACACAACAATGGTCACATATCAACAATCACACCGTTCAACTTTAGCCAAAGGCTCACAACACAAATTAACAACGAGATTATTAACTTAATAGCAACACATTTGTAATATCAAAATTCGTTAAGATTCGCGCCATAAGGCTACTCACAGAAAATGCATAATAATAATCATATCGGCAATCACAACGTTATTCGCAACAAATGCTACCAAACCAAAACTACCATTTTTGGTCAATTCGCAAAATAATCACAACTTGCCAATATATATCAAGTAAGTCGAATCAACTTCAAATTATCATCTAACTAAATTAAATATCATGTCCTTTATCACCAAACAATTGTATTAACCAATTACTATTTCTACTAATTGATAATTGTTTCTAAATGCCAATATATTTACTGCTACAGTGGAACAAGGGAGTATTATGCCACTACTACATGTATCATGCCATTTTTGTTGTTCTAAATTCCTAACCATTGTTTCCTTTATTAATTTTTAATTAATTAATTAGAGATAGATAAGCCATAATCTATTTAATTGTAATATATTAAATTTAGAACACTAAGTGCTATGGCTATTATCACCAAAATATTACCAAACCAGTCAATATAATTTTTAATAACCATTTTCATCATTATTCCTAAAAATCATAGATTAATTATTGTATCAGCATCGCAACACTCTCTACTATCATTTATTAATAGAAGACATATCATACTTGTAAATAAGTGGCGACTAAGTAGCAATAAAATACACAGGATTGCACAAAAATGATTCATTCAGGAACAATACAATTCAAACGCGAATGGTAGAGGCACATAGTATAGCATATGGGGTGTATGGCAATGGTACAAGAATAATATCACAAACAAGCCACATGATGAATATTAAATAATAATAGGTGCAATGGTGATATCCAGGAAAAGCATAATATGAAAGCAAAGGTACAAATTCCATTTGCTACAATAAGTGGCGTGAAGTAACTAGCACAGTGGCGCAAAAAAATAAATTCATTCGGGAACCTCATAAGCCAAACACAAACAGTGAGTAGCACTTGTCGCTCTAAGCAACACTGTGCATTAGAGAACAACATCAACATTAGAAAACCAATTACAATTTCCAAACAGTGACAGAAAACATTTTAACACAACACAATGACAAATCTATACCCTGACCCACATACAATCCATCATATTTCCATTTAGGTAGAAAGAATCCCCCCTTACCTTGGATTGAGTGCAGCTCTAAGGAGAAACAATGGAGATTTGGGCAAAATGGAACTTGTGAGCACACATTTGGTCTCCTTTTCTCCTCTCCACAAAACCCTAGTTTTTGCCCTCTTTTGTTTTTCTGATAGCTCTAAACTTGCTCCACTATTTCTATTTCAAAAATAACACTATCTTAGCCACTTAACTACACCAATGGGCCTAATAAAATATACTCCTTAATACTTAGAGATATCATTATTTAAGCCCAATATTTTTCTACACTTAATGTAAAAATAATACTTCCACTTAAATATCATTAAAATAAAATCCGACTATTTTAATATACCGACTTAATACTCAGTGTCTCATATTTCCGGTCTAATCTTAATTACTCGGAAAATTCCCAAAACACTAAATATTAACTCATTAATATTTCTATTACTAAAAATATTAAAAAAAATTAAATATCGACCTGCTATCCCGAACTAATACCGACTAAATCGTCCCAAAATGCGAAAATCTCAATAAACGTCACAAATGACTAAATTAAGCAAACAATTATTTTTCCGGGCGCTACAACTCTCCTCCACTAGAATATTTTCGTCCTCGAAAATAGAAATTTACCTGATTCAAATAACTCGGGATAGGAGTCTCGCATCTTGCTCTCCAATTCCCAGGTCAAACTTTCTCCAGCAACTCCTAACCAGACAACTTTCACCAATGCAATCTCTTTACCTCTTAGAACCTTCATCTCGCGATCCACAATACGCACAAGCATCGTCTCCACTGTGAGATTATCACGCACTTGCACATCGTCCATCTGAATCACATGAGACGGATCAGAAACATACTTTCGGAGTTGCGACACATGAAACACATCGTGCAAATTAGCAAGATTTGGCGGTAACACCACACGATAAGCAACTTTCCCAACTCGATCTGATATTTGTTACGGACCAATAAGCGAGGAGTGAGCTTCTTAGACTTCAGAGCTCGCCCAACACCAGTCACAGGTGTGACTCTAAAAAATACATGATCACCAGCTTGGAATTCTAAATCTTTCCTCCTCTTGTCATGGTAACTTTTCTGTCTGCTTTGAGAAGCTTTCACCTTATCTCGAATAAGCTTCAATTTCTCAGTAGTCTCCCTAACAATCTCGGGTCCAAGTACCACGCTCTCACCCAATTCATGCCAACACAATGGATTCCTACACCTCCTACCATACAACTCCTCAAAAGGTGTCATTCCAATACTAGAATGGTAAATGTTATTGTAAGTGAACTCAATCAACGGAATATAAGTATCCCACGAACCTCCCTGCTCAAGAACACATGCTCTCAACAAATCCTCTAATGACTGAATAGTCATCTCGGTCTAACCATCCGTCTATGGATGATATGCCGTACCGAACCTTAACTTAGAACCCAACGCCTCTTTCAAACTCTTCCAGAAATCGGAAGTAAACCTCGGATCTCTATCTGACACAATGCACAAAGGAACACCATGCAGCTTCACAATCACCCTGACATATATCTCTACTAACTTCGCAATCGGAAATGTGATGTTAATAGGTATAAACTGTGCCACATCACGTTTCATACCAGGCCACCAAAACAAACTCTTCAAGTCTTGATACATCTTTGTAGCTCCTGGATGAATACTCAAACTGCTTCTATGACTCTCTTCAAGAATCACTTTCTTAATCGCTTCATTATCAGGAATACAAATACGATCTCAGAATCTCAACACACCATGCGCATCTAACTTGAAATCATCATTCTCAAGTCAATCGGTTCCTACCATCAAATCCACCAACTTCACATCTAGCTTCTGAGCTTCTTTGATATTGTCGAGAAATTCATTGTTAATCTTTAACATTCCCAACATAACACTATGTCGCGTCACTTCACAAACTAGGCTCAAATCTCAGAACTGCTCAATCAACTCCAACTCCTTAACCATCATAGCCGACATGTGCAAAGTCTTTCAGCTTAAAGCATCATCCATAACATTAGCCTTTCCGGGATGATAGTTCAAACCGAAATCATAATCCTTCAAAAATTCTAGCCACCTTCGCTACCTCATATTCAACTCTTTATGGTCAAAAAGGTACTTCAAACTCTTATGCTCGCTAAACACTTCAAATCTAGAACCATAAAGATAATGCCTCCAAATTTTCAACACAAAGACCACTGCAGCCAACTCAAGATCATGCGTAGGATAATTCTTTTCATGAGTCCTTAACTGCCTAGACGCATAAGCAACCACTTTACCATTCTGCATAAGCACACCACCCAACCCCATCATACAAGCATCATAGTACACAACAAAAGGTTCTCCTGGATTAGGCAAAGTCAAAACTGGAGCCGACGTCAACCTCTTCTTCAACTCATTGAAACTTTCTTCATATCGAATATCCCACACAAAAGCTTTTCCCTTGCAAGTCAACCTTGTCAACAGAAGAGCCAACTTAGAAATCCTTCGATAAACTGTCTATAGTAACCGGCTAAACCCAAGAAGCTTCTAATCTCAGTAGCTGATTTCGGAGCTTCCCATTGTAACACAACATCAACATTAGAAGGATCCACGACAATGCCACGACCAGAAATGACATGGCCAAGGAAACTAACTTCATGCAACCAGAATTCACACTTAGACAACTTTGCATACAACTACTTCTCTTTCAGAACTTGCAACACAACTTCTTTAGATTTCATCAATGAATACCACCACAAATCGATCCAAGTAAGTATGAAAAATACGGTTCTTGTACTCCATGAATACTCCCGGTGTATTAGTAACACCGAAAGGCATCACCGAGTACTCGTAGTGTCCATACCGAGTCTTGAACGCGGTCTTTAGAATATCATCTTCTTTCACTCTAATCTGGTGATATCCAGACCTCAAATCAATTTTAGAAAACACACTAGCACCCACCAATTGATCCATAAAGTCATCAATTCTTGGAAGTGGATACTTGTTCTTTATCGTCGCTTTATTCAACTGACGATAATCAACACAAAGTCTCACATTTCCATCTTTCTTCGTTACTAACAACAAGGGCGCTCCCCACGGTGACACACTTGGTCTTACAAATTTTTTCTCAAGTAACTCCTCTAATTGCTTCTTCAATTCAAACAACTCAGATGCAGACATCATGTACGGTGCCATATAAACAGGTCTGGTACCAGGTACAAGATCAATCATACACTCATCTTCTCTTTCTAGAGGTACATTGTAACACCCCTTTCTAATACCCCAGATATTTAACATATAATCAGAGTAAATAAGTATGCATATAAACAAAGGGTGTCACATTGACGTTTCCAAAAACTAAAAGCATTCAAAAACCAACATCATTCATCATTAAATATACAATTACACCTGGTCATCAAGGTAACACCTTTCACTTGTCATAATTCATCAAGAATATGCATTCACAGCGGAAATAATAAATACTCAAGTATTTCAAAACTGATCATGTCCCATACCATAATCATATCTCAATAATAATCCACAAGATAATATAACGTCATATCCAAGATATTCGGCACTATGGCCTTTCAACAACAAATAACAAACATACATGTTCACAAGATAGTATCATAATACATATCCAAAATAAAACATGAGTTCAATACTACTAATACCAACCCAGTGTTATATGACCAGAGCATCGACTCACTACCTAATCACCCAACAAACACGGACACTCTCCGGCTAAACCTCACACGAACTAATAATCGTCAAAACCTAGACGTTACCAACAAAGGGCAACATTCAAACAGAAGGGTGAGAATTCAAATCATTATGAAGAAAGTATAATAAAGTACAATGATTTAATTAACAATCATAGAAATTCATCACGCCAAGCATAATCATGTAAATAGTATTATCCCATATATTTCACATGTTCAAGCATGCAACAAAGTTCAATAGTATAATATTCAAAAGGATTCAATACTATTATTCCAAATAGGTACACAAACCATCATTTTTACATATTCACATTTATCACCAAATTATGTATCCAAACATCACCAAATTCAATTATCACATCTCATACACACATAACAATCACATAAATGCATATATTCAAACATCACATAACACCAAATGTGACTTAATGAAAGACATGTGACTCTATGCATGTGGTACCAAATGTGAACCCAATGTTTCTCCGCTTTCCGATTCAATATCTAGAATCCAAGCCACGCTTCCGATCCAGACAAGACCAAAGCCCACCAAACGTAAACATATAGCTTACCGCTTCTATATCCATCTCATCGATCAAGCCATCGCTTCTATTTCAAAGCAAACCACCTATATCTCAAGGCAAACTATGCTATGAATGTATGTACAATTATCACCAACACATATGCAATTAAGATCATCTCTACCATCTTAACATTCTGCATATCACAATAATTTAACTCTATGAATTATCCACCAATTGTACATATACACATTCATAACAAATATACTATTCACATATATAGGCCAATTATCAAATACGAACACAAATTCCAACTAACACTAGTAACCATACTATCTCATGTTAATTCACATTTGCCAATATATATGAATACACACTTTCACAATCAATCAACTAATCACTAGGATTCACGCCATACGGCTACCCACAGAGAACATTCCCAAAACGACATAATTGGTATAGCAATATTTTATTCTCAACATAAATATTCAAGCCAAAACACAATTACGGTCATATTCTCAAATACCGTAATTTACCAGTAAACCGTATAATTGATTCAAGTCCAAGTATATTCCAATCAAATAGACTCATTCCAATTAATTCAACTATTAATTTAATCAACCAATTAGTATCACACTATATTAATTTCAAACACAATTAATTATCACATATCAAAGATTATCTTCAAAACCTAATAATCATAAATCGTAGAAATTTAGGGGTTTCACCCTAAAAATGTCAAAACCTAGAATTTGAAGAACAAAATCCCTAAATCATATTAATCTACCCATTTACCCAATCATACTAACCCTTAATAATAAGGATTCTCCCCTTACCTTGGTAAATTTGGACTCTTTCACCATAACTCTAAGCTTTTCTCCAAAAGAAATCCTTTCTAACATTAGTTGGAGACACACCTCTATGGGTCAGGAACATTGTGTCCAAGTACCACAACGATCCAACGGTTGGATTGAGAGATACGCCCGTTTTGCCAATGTGACTCTATGCTGAGACTTGCTGCAAAAATTGAGGCTTCCTCCATAATTTTTCTTCTTCTCTCAAGTGCTCATCCCTTCTTTCTCTTCTCTCTTCTTTCTCCCCCAAAATGAGTTATGAGACTCCAACTCTAAAATCCTAACTTTCTACTCTTGCTATCTCTATTATGTCAATTGGGCTTAACCCACCAATCCATTCATTATGTTTCTATCACTTAGGCCCATTTAGTTATATCTCTCTAATAACTCAATTAAGTCAAACAACACAAACACTCACGTAATTAAATACTTAAATAATTAGAATATCACATAAGAACTAAATAAAAAGTAATTATTTAAAACACCAAATAATATAATTACTAATATAATTAATAAAAATATTAATCAAAATCGGGATGTTACAACTCTCTCCCACTTTGAATATTTTCGTCCTCGAAAATACAATCGACACAACCATCTCATCGCCAAAACTACACTTACTCTCTCCAGACTCACACCAACACAAAGGCGTTCCACACCTTTGACCATACAAAGCTTCAAAATACAAGCTCTCAAAAGATCCTCAAGCTACTGAATCGTCTTCTCCGTTTGACCATCAGCTCGCGGATGATAAACAGAACTCAAACACAACTTAATAATCAACGCACTTTGCAAACCTTTCCAAAATCTAAAAGTAAACTTCGGATCTCTATTAGAAACAACACTTGATGGAATACCATGCCAGCTCATAATCTTCTCAAAATACAACTTTGCAAGTCTCTCCATCGAATAATCCATGCTTATCGGAATAGAGTGAGCAAATTTCGTCAATCCATCTACAATGACCCAAATTTCCTCACAATTACTCGATGTCCGCGACAAACCTAAAACAAAATCCATAGAAATGCTATCCCACTTCCACTCAGGAATGGATAACGGTTGCATCAAACCAGACGGATTCTGATGTTCAATCTTTGACTTCTGACAAGTCAAACACGAATACACAAATTCCATAATATCCTTCTTCATACCTCGCCACCAAAATAACTTTCTCAAGTCTTGATACATCTTAGTAGCACCAGGATAATTACTCAACCACTTCGATGCCCTTCATCCAAAAAAATTCTTTTTCAAATCCGAAACATTAGGAATACAAACTCAATCACGACATCTCATGACACCATTCTCATCAATTCAAAAATTATCACCTTATCCTTGATCAATCAATGTCATCTTGTCAACCAATTTCAAATCCGATTTTTGACCTTTCTAATCTCATCAAGAATACCATAAGTAAGCTTCAACATAACAACTCAAATCTCGAAATTATTCCAACAATTCCAATTCTTGAATCATCAACATCGACATATGCAATGATTTCCTACTCACTGCATTGGCTACAACGTTTGCTTCTCCCTGATGGTAATTCAAACCAAAATCCTAGTCCATCAAGAATTCTAACCATCTTCTTTGTCTCATATTCAACTCTTTCTAATCAAACAAATACTTCAAATTCTTGTAGTCACTATACACATCGAATCTCGATCCAAATAAGTAGTGCCTTCAAAGTTTCAAAACAAAAACAACGGCGGCCAACTCTAAATCTTGCGTCAGATAATTCCTCTCATGAATCTTAAGTTGCCTTGAAACA
Source organism: Vicia villosa (assembly GCF_029867415.1). Classification (NCBI taxonomy): domain Eukaryota; kingdom Viridiplantae; phylum Streptophyta; class Magnoliopsida; order Fabales; family Fabaceae; genus Vicia; species Vicia villosa. Next base: position 329,045 of record NW_026705535.1, read on the forward strand.
TAAGCTACCACTTACTCTTTTTGCATCGACACAAAGCCTCGCAGAACCTTCCTTCTTCTTTAAACAACATAACAACTACACCCCACAGCGACACACTCGGACGAATAAACCTCTTCTCAAGTAAATCCTGAAGTTGACTCTTCAACTCTTTCAACTCTGAAGTTAACATCCGATATGGAGCCATCGACACAGGACTAATTCCAGGAACTAAATCAATCAAAAACTGAACTTCTCTTTCAGGTGATAAATCACTTACATCTTCAGGAAACACTTATGCAAATGCGCAAACTATCAGCAATTCCTCAATCGCTCTTTTCTCATAAACATCCAAAGTTTCCAACAACATAAACAACACCGCACCATCTTGCACAGACTCATTCACTTCCAATATTATCGAGCTGGCAAGATAAGTCTATCACATCGAATACGATCTCGTCTACTATCAACAAGAGATTAAGGGTGATCAGTTCCTCAATTTGTCAATAGATATCCGACAACCATAATGGAGTATACACCATCGTTACCAAACTATAATAGCATTCCTTTACGTTACCAAAAGTAACCTACTTCAATAGCTCCCAAAATCATACGGACGTGCAGACACACACCTTGTGATAACATCATAATAGAATTGCTTTACACTATTATCAATGATTTTTATTCTTGGAATCGTATTCGTCTCTTCACATTTCTAACTCCGACTTGAATGTTCTAACAACTTCGACAACTTTTACAATCTCTTTCCAAGGATCCCTTGACAAGGTCTACCGCAATTCGTCGCTTAATTATTGTTCTTACGTCAACATCTGACGCAACGGTTACCCAAACTGATAACTTCACAGTCCACCAATAATGTTGAATATAGCAACTTCCTAAATTCCATCTTATAACAATTATTCTTATTCCAAGATGTTCCGACTTGTATGAAGGTGGAGAAAAATACAAGAAAGGGGGGATTGATTTGTGTTCTTTATCAGATTAAAATTTCCTTTCTTTCAAATTATTTTGATTTCTTCATGTATCTCATCTTCTGGATATGCTTTTGTGTTGCAGAAGCATGCATCGAATGGATATGCATAACCAATGAGATATTCAATTTAACTTCTTTACATTTTATCAGAACTTCTGACTTGCTCAGTACAATTCTGAATATGTTTGCATGACTTGAATAGAGTTAAATGAATTGTACAGAAAGTAAAGAACACGTTTATTTTTATCCTGGTTCACCTTATGAATAAGGCTACTTCCAGTCCACCTTCTTCAGGTGATTTGCCTCTCAACAGAGGTCTTAATCCACTATAACCAAACTTGATTACATCTGCACGATCCTTCGTCGTGACTAACAATCCTGCACAGCCAACTTCTGTGACTAACCTTGCACAAGCTACCCGCGAGTGACTAACCCCTAGATGACTTAACCGTTCAGTGATCTCCACGAGATATAACATTCATCAATCTAGTAACCTGCACAACAACGCATTGTGACTAACTCCCTGCACAGCTACCTGTTGTAACTGACTGCAATGGACTGTTTAGTGATCTCCACGAGATATGACATCCATTGACTCCTGGACTCCTGACCTTCACTTGGTCTCCAAGAGATTTCCACAATGACCGCAGCCAATTGTCTTCTCAAGCTTCTGACCTTAAATGGTCGCTCAAGGCATCTTCTGAAGATTACATGTGTGCTTCTTATATAAGCAGATTTTCTCCTATTCCAAGTACATATGTTTAAGACACTCTGACTATAAGTCACTTCTGGTGCCTAAATAATCTATCAGAAGTTTCCTAAGATATAACACACTTCGAGCAACAACTCTATGTGTTTTACATTTAATTACAAGAAATTTATATCTTGCAGTCTTCTTTTCTTCAACTTCTGGATGAGATCTTCTTCTTCTGAAAGAAGATATATAGCAGCAGCTTCTATGTTGATTGCTTCTTGTTTGATCTCAATCTTCTTTAAGCAGATTCAGAGTATCAGCTTTGTTTTGATTTGCTTCTTCAAATGATCTTCTGAAAGCTGATTTAGAGCAGCAGCTCTAGTAAATTGCTTCTTCATATTGATCTTCAGCTTCTCCATCGATAATACTGATCTTAAAGCCTATTACAGCTGATGACACATTGATTAACATCAGTAAACATGAAACACTCTTCGAGCAACAACTCAGTGTATTCAGTTTCCTTAGTCATCCAATATGAACAATATTAGACCTGATCAAGTATTAGTGGAATTCTTCTTACTCCAATGGAGGATACTGCTTAACAGCGGGGAAATCTTCTTCTTCTTGTTTCTTCTTCACATAGGCTTATGATTAGTGTATAACAACACTATGGATTAATTCATCACATACTGAGTATGTGTTGCCTCTTGTGTATTTTCTCATGCATGGCTTCATATTTCTTCAATCAAGCTTTTCATGCCCAGTTACTTTCTACTGATTTTCTCTCATGTATATTTCTTTTGGTTGCATACTGTAGATACACTCCTCAGATGCCCCATGGACTCACACTTAGGATGCTCCTCAGTTCAACACATTAAAGTTTGAAGTTTGTTATATATATATATATAGCTTGATGTGTTACCGTTAGAATATAACCTTTGCAATCTGGTTGAAGATGGCTTTGAATGCTTTGCTCTGATTGGCTGCATGTGTTCACAACAGAACCTTATCCTTAGTAAGATGGTGCCCGTCAATGGCGTGCTTCTCTGGTTAAGCTTCTTTTTCCAACGCGCTGCATGTGGCTTGCTTTCTTCAATCAACATTGGGAATTGTTCCATTTAATCATTGTAACCGTTTTGCTAATGATGATCTGTAATGGCTAGATTCTAAGCTTTTGTATTTTGTTCCCTTCTATGCTGAGCTGTAGATTCTTCATTGGTTCACAAGTGACTTTTGTTGTTGTTTGCATTTTGTATGTCACTATGTTGTAGCTTCAGAACTTGTAACTTCATAACTTCTGATCTTTCTACGTGCGTGATCTTCTGATGTTGCAAAGCTTTTTGTAGCTGATCTTTCTTGTTCATTTTTCTTGAAGCTTCTGATGTACTTTCTGATTCTGTGCTTGTTGTATGTGAGCTTTGATATTGCTGTTTAAATCTTTGAAGATTGTCTTGTTGAATTCTAGCTTCTATTGATACTGTTGTTGTTGCATATTCTTCTGAATGGTCTTGTTCTTAATTGTTGCTTCTTTACTTCTGATTTGCTGATTTTGGCTTGTTTGACGTATTCTTAATTAGAACATCTGATGAATGATGTTTAGCTTCGTCAATCTTCTGGATGTTTGATTTCATATCTGAGCCAGTTTCTGATGTAGTCGTTGTACTCTTTTTTTGATGAATCCTGTATAAGGTTTATAGCATAATATCTGCACACTAAATGAAACCATTAGTAATAAAATTGTTACTCACAAAATATATGCTTGTCATCATCAAAATCAGATTCTGAACATATATTCTCAATCTTGTTCTAACATTGTTAAACAACCAAAATCTTAAATCCATGTTATCTTCGAATTCGAAAACCAACAAACTTCTAAATTGCTTGCTCTGTCTCCTTAAGAAGTACATTGCACCAACAACTTACAACTGAAACATATCCAAAAGCACAGCTTCTCCCCCACTTCGCTCAAACTAACCCTGAAACAAAAGAAACAAGTACCAACAGTTTTTCACACACATGTCGCGTACTAACGAATAAAACACCGACAGCATTCAACTGTCAGACAACTCAACTGACTCGACAACTTGGCCGGATGGATCGACCTGCTCTGATACCACTAATGTAACACCCCTTTCTAATACCCCAAATATTTAATATATAATCAGAGTAAATAAGTATGCATATAAACAAAGGGCGTCACATCGACGTTTCAAAAAATTAAAAGCTTTCAAAAACCAACATCATTCATCATCAAATATACAACTACACCTGGTCATCAAGGTAACACCTTTCACTTGTCATAATTCATCAAGAATATGCATTCACAGCAGAAATAATAAATACTAGAGTATTTCATAACTGATCATGTCCCATACCATAATCATATCTTAATAATAATCCACAAGATAATATAACGTCATATCCAAGATATTCGGCACTATGGCCTTTCAACAACAAATAACAAACATACATGTTCACAAGATAGTATCATAATACATATCCAAAATAAAACATGAGTTCAATACTACTAATCCCAACCCAGTGTTACATGACCAGAGCATTGACTCACTACCTAATCACCCAACAAACACGGACACTCTCCGGCTAAACCTCGCACGAATTACAAATCGTCAGAACCTGCACGTTACCAACAAAAGGCAACATTCAAACAGAAGGGTGAGAATTCAAATCATTATGAAGAAAGTATAATAAAGTACAATGATTTAATTAACAATCATAGAATTTCATCACGCCAAGCATAATCATGTAAATAGTATTATCCCATATATTTCACATGTTCAAGTATGCAACAAAGTTCAATAGTATAATATTCAAAAGGATTCAATACTATTATTCCAAATAGGTACGCAAACCATCATTTTCACATGTTCACTTTTATCACCAAATTATGTATCCAAACATCACCAAATTCAATTATCACATCTCATACACACATAACAATCACATAAATTCATATATTCAAACATCACATAACACCAAATGTGACTCAATGAAAGACATGTGACTCTATGCATGTGGTACCAAATGTGAACCCAATGTTTCTCCGCTTTCCGATTCAATATCTAGAATCCAAGCCACGCTTCTGATTCAGACAAGACCAAAGCCCACCAAACGTAAACATATAGCTTACCGCTTCTATATCCATCTCATGGATCAAGCCATCGCTTCTATTTCAAAGCAAACCACCTATATCTCAAGGCAAACTATGCTATGAATGTATGTACAATTATCACCAACACATGTGCAATTAAGATCATCTCTACCATCTTAACATTCTGCATATCACAATAATTTAACTCTATGAATTATCCACCAATTGTACATATACACATTCATAACAAATATACTATTCACATATATAAGCCAATTATCAAATACGAACACAAATTCCAATTAACACTAGTAACCATACTATCTCATGTTAATTCACATTTGCCAATATATATGAATACACACTTTCATAATCAATCAACTAATCACTAGGATTCACGCCATACGGCTACCCACAGAGAACATTCCCAAAACGACATAATTGGTATAGCAATATTTTATTCTCAACATAAATATTCAAGCCAAAACACAATTACGGTCATATTCTCAAAATACCGTAATTTACCGGTAAACCGTATAATTGATTCAAGTCCAAGTATATTCCAATCAAATAGACTCATTGCAATTAATTCAACTATTAATTTAATCAATCAATTAATATCACAGTATATTAATTTCAAACACAATTAATTATCACATATCAAAGATTATTTTCAAAACCTAATAATCACAAATCGTAGAAATTTAGGGGTTTCACCCTAAACATGTCAAAACCTAGAATTTGAAGAACAAAATCCCTAAATCATGTTAATCTACCCATTGACCCAATCATACTAACCCATAATAATAAGGATTCTCCCCTTACCTTGGTAAATTTGGACTCTTTCACCATAACTCTAAGGTTTTCTCCAAAAGAAATCCTTTCTAACATCAGTTGGAGACACACCTCTATGGGTCAGGAACGTTGTGTCCAAGTACCACAACTATCCAACGGTTGGATTGAGAGATACGCCCGTTTTGCCAATGTGACTCTTTGCTGAGACTTGCTGCAAGAATTGAGGCTTCCTCCATAATTTTTCTTCTTCTCTCAAGTGCTCATCCCTTCTTTCTCTTCTCTCTTCTTTCTCCCCCAAAATGAGTTATGATACTCCAACCCTAAAATCCTAACTTTCTACTCTTGCTATCTCTATTATGTCAATTGGGCTTAACCCGCCAATCCATTCATTATGTTTCTATCACTTAGGCCCATTTAGTTATATCTCTCTAATAACTCAATTAAGTCAAACAACACAAACACTCACGTAATTAAATACTTAAATAATTATAATATCACATAATAACTAAATAAAAAGTAATTATTTAAAACACCAAATAATATAATTACTAATATAATTAATAAAAATATTAATCAAAATCGGGATGTTACAACTCTCTCCCATTTTGAATATTTTCGTCCACGAAAATACAATCGACACAACCATCTCATCGCCAAAACTACACTTACTCTCTCCAGACTCACACCAACACAAAGGCGTTCCACACCTTTGACCATACAAAGCTTCAAAATACAAGCTCTCAAAATATCCTCAAGCTACTGAATCGTCTTCTCCGTTTGACCATCAGCTCGCGGATGATAAACAGAACTCAAACACAACTTAATAATCAATGCACTTTGCAAACCTTTCCAAAATCTAAAAGTAAACTTCGGATCTCTATTAGAAATAACACTTGATGGAATACCATGCCAGCTCATAATCTTCTCAAAATACAACTTTGCAAGTCTCTCCATCGGATAATCCATGCTTATCGGAATAGAGTGAGCAAATTTCGTCAATCCATCTACAATGACCCAAATTGCCTCACAGTTACTCTATGTCCTCGACAAACCTAAAACAAAATCCATAGAAATGCTATCCCACTTCCACTCAGGAATGGATAACGGTTGCATCAAACCAGACGGATTCTGATGTTCAATCTTTGACTTTTGACAAGTCAAACACGAATACACAAATTCCATAATATCCTTCTTCATACCTCGCCACCAAAATAACTTTCTCAAGTCTTGATACATCTTAGTAGCACCAGGATATTTACTCAACCACTTCGATGCCCTTCATCCAAAAATTCTCTTTTTCAAATCCGAAACATCAGGAATACAAACTCAATCACGACATCTCATGACACCATTCTCATCAATTCAAAAATTATCACCTTATCCTTGATTAATCAATGTCATCTTGTCAACCAATTTCAAATCCGATTTTTGACCTTCTCTAATCTCATCAAGAATACCACAAGTAAGCTTCAATATACCAACTCAAATCTCGAATTTATTCCAACAATTCCAATTCTTGAATCATCAACATCGACATATGCAATGATTTCCTACTCACTGCATTGGCTACAACGTTTGCTTCTCCCTGATGGTAATTCAAACCAAAATCCTAGTCCTTCAAGAATTCTAACCATCTTCTTTGTATCATATTCAACTCTTTCTAATCAAACAAATACTTCAAACTCTTGTAGTCACTATACACATCAAATCTCGATCCAAATAAGTAGTGCCTTCAAAGTTTCAAAACTAAAACAACGGCGGCCAACTCTAAATCTTGCGTCAGATGATTCCTCTCATGAATCTTAAGTTGCCTTGAAGCATAAGCTACCACTTGCTCTTTTTGCATCGACACAAAGCCTCGCAGAACCTTCCTTCTTCTTTAACATACATAACAGCTACACCCCACTGCGACACACACGGACGAATAAACCTCTTCTCAAGTAAATCCTGAAGTTGACTCTTCAGCTCTTTCAACTCTGAAGTTAACATCCGATATGGAGCCATCGACACAAGACTAATTCCAGGAACTAAATCAATCAAAAACTGAACTTCTCTTTCCGGTGATAAATCACTTACATCTTCAGGAAACACTTATGCAAATGCGCAAATTATCAGCAATTCCTCAATCGCTCTTTTCTCATGAACATCCAAAGTTTCTAACAACATAAACAACATCGCACCATCTTGCACAGACTCATTCACTTCCAATATTATCGAGCTGGCAAGATAAGTCTATCACATCGAATACGATCTCGTCTACTATCAACAAGAGATTAAGGGTGATCAATTCCTCAATTTGTCAATAGATATCCGACAACCATAATGGAGTATACACCATCATTACCAAACTATAATAGCGTTCCTTTACGTTATCAAAAGTAACCTACTTCAATAGCTCCCAAAATCATACGGACGTGCCGACACACACCTTGTGATAACATCATAATAGAATTGCTTTACACTATTATCAATGATTTTTATTCTTGGAATCGTACTCGTCTCTTCACATTTCTAACTCCGATTTGAATGTTCTAACAACTTCGACAACTTTAACAATCTCTTTCCAAGGATCCCTTGACAAGGTCTACCGCAATTCGTCGCTTAATTATTTTTCTTACGTCAACATCCGACGCAACGGTTACCCAAACTGATAACTTCACAGTCCACCAATAATGTTGAATATAGCAACTTCCTAAATTCCATCTTATAACAATTATTCTTATTCCAAGATGTTCCGACTTGTTTGAAGGTGGAGAAAAACACAAGAAAAGGGGGATTGAATTGTGTTCTTTATCAGATTAAAATTCCATTTCTTTAAAATTCTTTTGATTTCTTCATGTATCTCATCTTATGGATATGCTTTTGTGTTGCAGAAGCATGCATGGAATGGAGTTTCATAACCAATGAGATATTCAATTTAACTTCTTTATATTTTATCAGAACTTCTGACTTGCTCAGTACAGTTCTGAATATGTTTGCATGACTTGAACAGAGTTAAATGAATTGTACAGAAAGTAAAGAACACGTTTATTTTTATCCTGGTTCACCTTATGAATAAGGCTACCTCCAGTCCACCTTCTTCAGGTGATTTGCCTCTCAACAGAGGTCTTAATCCACTATAACCAAACTTGATTACATCTGCACGATCCTTCGTCGTGACTAACAATCCTACACAACCAACTTCTGTGACTAACCCTGCACAAGCTACCCGCGAGTGACTAACCCCTAGATGACTGAACCGTTCAGTGATCTCCACGAGATATAACGTTCACAATCTAGTAACCTGCACAACAACACGTTGTGACTAACTCCCTCCACAGCTACCTGTTCTAACTGACTGCAATGGACTGTTCAGTGATCTCCACGAGATATGATATCCATTGACTCCTGGACTCCTGAACTTCACTTGGTCTCCAAGAGATTTCCACAATGACTGTAGCCAATTGTCTTCTCAAGCTTCTGACCTTAACTGGTCGCTCAAGGCATCTTCTGAAGATTACATGTGTGCTTCTTATATAAGCAGATTTTTTCCTATTCTAAGTACATATGTTTAAGACACTCTGACTATAAGTCACTTCTGGAGCCTAAATAATCTATCAGAAGTTTCCTAAGATATAACACACTTCGAGCAACAACTCTATGTGTTTTACATTTAATTACAAGAAAGTTATATCTTGCAGTCTTCTTTTCTTCAACTTCTGGATGAGATCTTCTTCTTCTGAAAGAAGATATATAGCAGCAGCTTCTATGTTGATTGCTTCTTGTTTGATCTCAATCTTCTTTAAGCAGATTCAGAGTATCAGCTTTGTTTTGATTTGCTTCTTCAAATGATCTTCTGAAAGCTGATTTAGAGCAGCAGCTCTAGTAAATTGCTTCTTCATATTGATCTTCAGCTTCTCCTTCAATAATATTGATATTAAAGCCTATTACAACTGATGACACATTGATTAACATCAGTAAACATGAAACACTCTTCGAGCAACAACTCAGTGTATTCAGTTTCCTTAGTCATCCAATATGAACAATATTAGACCTGACCAAGTATTAGTGGAATTCTTCTTACTCCAATGGAGGATACTGCTTAACAGCAGGGATTTCTTCTTCTTCTTGTGTCTTCTTCACATAGGCTTATGATTAGTGTATAACAACACTATGGATTAATTCATCACATACTGAGTATGTGTTGCCTCTTGTGTATTTTCTCATGCATGGCTTCATATTTCTTAAATCAAGCTTTTCATGCCCAGTTACTTTGTACTGATTTTCTCTCATGTATATTTCTTTTGGTTGCATACTGTAGATGCACTCCTCAGATGCCCCATGTACTCACACTTAGGATGCTCCTCAGTTGAACACATTAAAGTTTGAAGTTTGTTATATATATATATATATATATATATATATATATATATATATAGCTTGATGTGTTACCGTTAAAAAATAATCGTTGTAATCTGGTTGAAGATGGCTTTGAATGCTTTGCTTTGATTGGCTGCATGTGTTCACGACAGAACCTTATCCTTAGTAAGATGGTGCCCGTCAATGGCGTGCTTCTCTGGTTAAGCTTCTTTTTCCAACGCGCTGCATGTGGCTTGCTTTCTTCAATCAACATTGGGAGTTGTTCCATTTAATCGTTGTAACCATTTTGCTAGTGATGATCTCTAACGGCTAGATTCTAAGCATTTGTATTCTGTTCCCTTGTATGCTGAGCTGTAGATTCTTCATTGGTTCACAAGTGACTTTTGTTGTTGTTTTCATTTTGTATGTCACTATGTTGTAGCTTCAGAACTTGTAACTTCATAACTTCTGATCTTTCTACGTGCGTGATCTTCTGATGTTGCAAAGCTTTTTGTAGCTGATCTTTCTTGTTCATTTTTCTTGAAGCTTCTGATGTACTTTCTGATTCTGTGCTTGTTGTATGTGAGCTTTGATATTGCTGTTTAAATCTTTGAAGATCGTCTTGTTGAATTCTAGCTTCTTGTGATACTGTTGTTGTTGCATATTCTTCTGAATGGTCTTGTTCTTCATTGTTGCTTCTTTACTTCTGATTTGCTGATTTTGGCTTGTTTGACGTATTCTTAATTAGAACATCTAATGAATGATGTTTAGCTTCGTCAATCTTCTGGATGTTTGATTTCATATCTGAGTCAGTTTCTGATGTAGTCGTTGTACTCTTTTTCTGATGAATCTTGTATAAGGTTTATAGCATAATATCTGCACACTAAATGAAACCATTAGTAATAAAATTGTTACTCACAAAATATATGCTTGTCATCATCAAAATCAGATTCTGAACATATATTCTCAATCTTGTTCTAACATTGTTAAACAACCAAAATCTTAAATACATGTTATCTTCGAATTCGGAAACCAACAAACTTCTAAATTGCTTGCTCTGTCTCCTTAAGAAGTACATTGCACCAACAACTTACAACTGAAACATATCCGAGAAGCACAGCTTCTCCCCCACTTTGCTCAAACTAACCCTGCAACAAAAGAAACAAGTACCAACAGTTTTTCACACACATGTCGCGTACTAAGGAATAAAACACTGACAGCATTCAACTGTCAGACAACTCAACTGACTCGACAACTTGGCCGGATGGATCGACCTGCTCTGATACCACTAATGTAACACCCCTTTCTAATACCCCAAACATTTAATATATAATCAGAGTAAATAAGTATGCATATAAATAAAGGGCGTCACATCGACGTTTCAAAAAACTAAAAGCTTTCAAAAACCAACATCATTCATCATCAAATATACAACTACACCTGGTCATCAAGGTAACACCTTTCACTTGTCATAATTCATCAAGAATATGCATTCACAGCAGAAATAATAAATACTAGAGTATTTCATAACTGATCATGTCCCATACCATAATCATATCTTAATAATAATCCTCAAGATAATATAACGTCATGGTTGTCAAACTCACGGGTAGACTCGTAAACTCGTACGAGTTTACGAGTCTAGGAAGCATAAACGAGTGGACTCGCGCGTAGAATCGTTTTTTGATAGATTCGAGTAGACTCGGGTAGACTCGCACAAACTCGTATAGACTCGCGAGTCTATCACGAGTTTACGATTCTATCAGTATTTTTGCTTTTTTGCTTTTTTAAACCAAAAAAGGCCCAAATTTCCCAAAAGATTTTATTTTATTTTTTTAAAAAACCTTTTTTTTGCTTGTACGGGAATTAGAAAGTCTCTCTCATAGTCTCTTGTACGGTATTTCGATGGAGATATGACTCTAAAATTAAAGAGGTTTGTAAATTGGTTCGAAGCTTAGCTTGTAGCTCATATGGTTGTGAACGAAATTGGAGTTCTTTTGAAATGGTAATGAATTATTATTTGTTTGTTTATAGATATAATTTTTTATTTTTTTAGAAACATTGAGTTGAATTGTTACTTTCTTTGCAAGTTCATTCCGAGAGAAGAAATATGTTGCATAAAAAATAATTTAATTTATTTCATGTGCAATTTGAAATTGAAAAGTAGAAAAGGAAAAGCGAAGAGTGTTGTTATTTCATTTGAAGATATTCATTTAGATTATGAATGGATAACCGAAGATCCTAATTAAGTAGATATGCAAATTGAATTTAATGTTGAGCAAGATGATGTTATTATTAATAATGTTGTGGAAGTTGATGTTGTTGTTACTAGTATTGTGAAGCGGTGGTGGTGGAAATATTGAATTAGGTGGAAGTACTGGAACTTCAAGAAATCTAACATTGGCTAATGATTAAAAATATATTTTATCTAGGGTAGAGTTTGATGATGATACTCAAGATACCGATGAAGAAGATGGTGGTGATGATTTTACTATGGCCTTTGATGTTTTAAGTGATTAGCATATATGTTTTATGTTTTTTTTTTGCTTTATGTAGTAGCCAATTGACAAGATATAAGTACTTTAAGTATTCTATTATATATATATATATATATATATATATATATATATATATATATATATATATATATATATATATATATATATATATATATATATATATATATATATATATATATATATTTGTGTCATATATATGAGGAATTTACAAGTTTAAAAATATAGGAATGTATCATATATGTGTCACTTACATATTTTTCAAAGTAATTTTTAATTTTTCATAGACTCGTACGAGTTTACGAGTCGAGTCTGCGAGTCGAGTCTACAGACCCTTTACGAATCTGAGTAGACTCGCGAGTTTGACAACCTTGTATAACGTCATATCCAAGATATTCGGCACTATGGCCTTTCAACAACAAATAACAAACATACATGTTCACAAGATAGTATCATAATACATATCCAAAATAAAACATGAGTTCAATACTACTAATCCCAACCCAGTGTTACATGACCAGAGCATTGACTCACTACCTAATCACCCAACAAACGCGGACACTCTCCTGCTAAACCTCGCACGAACTACTGATCGTCAGAACCTGCACGTTACCAACAAAAGGCAACATTCAAACAGAAGGGTGAGAATTCAAATCATTATGAAGAAAGTATAATAAAGTACAATGATTTAATTAACAATCATAGAAATTCATCACGCCAAGCATAATCATGTAAATAGTATTATCCCATATATTTCACATGTTCAAGTATGCAACAAAGTTCAATAGTATAATATTCAAAAGGATTCAATACTATTATTCCAAATAGGTACACAAACCATCATTTTCACATATTCACATTTATCACTAAATTATGTATCCAAACATCACCAAATTCAATTATCACATCTCATACACACATAACAATCATATAAATGCATATATTCAAACATCACATAACACTAAATGTGACTCAATGAAAGACATGTGACTCTATGCATGTGGTACCAAATGTGAACCCAATGTTTCTCCGCTTTCCGATTCAATATCTAGAATCCAAGCCACGCTTCTGATTCAGACGAGACCAAAGCCCACCAAACGTAAACATATAGCTTATCGCTTCTATATCCATCTCATGGATCAAGCCATCGCTTCTATTTCAAAGCAAACCACCTATATCTCAAGGCAAACTATGCTATGAATGTATGTACAATTATCACCAACACATGTGCAATTAAGATCATCTCTACCATCTTAACATTCTGCATATCACAATAATTTAACTCTATGAATTATCCACCAATTGTACATATACACATTCATAACAAATATACTATTCACATATATAAGCCAATTATCAAATACGAACACAAATTCCAATTAACACTAGTAACCATACTATCTCATGTTAATTCACATTTGCCAATATATATGAATACACACTTTCACAATCAATCAACTAATCACTAGGATTCACGCCATACGGCTACCCACAGAGAACATTCCTAAAACGACATAATTGGTATAGCAATATTTTATTCTCAACATACATATTCAAGCCAAAACACAATTACGGTCATATTCTCAAAATACCGTAATTTACCGGTAAACCGTATAATTGATTCAAGTCCAAGTATATTCCAATCAAATAGACTCATTGCAATTAATTCAACTATTAATTTAATCAATCAATTAATATCACAGTATATTAATTTCAAACACAATTAATTATCACATATCAAAGATTATTTTCAAAACCTAATAATCACAAATCATAGAAATTTAGGGGTTTCACCCTAAACATGTCAAAACCTAGAATTTGAAGAACAAAATCCCTAAATCATGTTAATCTACCCATTGACCCAATCATACTAACCCATAATAATAAGGATTCTCCCCTTACCTTGGTAAATTTGGACTCTTTCACCATAACTCTAAGCTTTTCTCCAAAAGAAATCCTTTCTAACATCAATTGGAGACACACCACTATGGGTCAGGAATGTTGTGTCCAAGTACCACAACGATCCAACGGTTGGATTGAGAGTGATCCGCTGTCGCGCGCAGATCAAAACGAGTTAATTTTAAAACGTAGTACAGCGACAATGGCTCGAGTCGTATCGCAAGGATTCTTGATTTTTATTAACTATAAGCTAAATCGATTAAGGGGGGGTTGGTTTGGTCGAAAAAAAATGATTATCAAAAGTGATTATGAAAATAAGCTGTTTTGAAAAAGTGATTATGGAAGTAAGCCAATCTACTGAATCAGTTCCTACTATCATCGATTATCATAATTTTAATTCCCTAAGCGGATTGTCTATTCCTATTTGGATACAAACTCAATGGCAAGCGCGGTGAGGTTCGTGAGATGTATGATCCTATTGTCCGAATTAAGCAAACGGGATAAATTTCATGGATTAAGCAAACATGATTGATCAGGCACAAAAACGAATTAAGCAAACGATTCGTGTCTAGGTTAGGATCATACAATCAACCAAATTTAATCAATATATTTCATGTAATTGGATTAAGCAAACAAGAACACAAAATGTCATCGAAAAGGAATTAAACTAGAATTAACATTATAATAATCTCAAGTATTGGAACCTGAATTACAGTAGATTGACTCGAAAGGATTAGTTCGCCATGGATTCGTACAAGCCTTCAAAATTCGTCAAATGGAAGATCCCTCGTACAGCAATTCGGCTCTACCCTAAGGGGAAAGTGTACGACCCGTTTTACAATCCAACTGGGTCAAACATACGACCCAGGCCCAAAACTAATTGACCCGAAATTAACTAAAAATAATGCAGCAGCTTGTACGAATATTCTGGCCTTGTTGGAGTCCAAATTTGCTTCTGACCTCTGAACAAAAGTCGTAGATCTTTTTCTTAGCTTTCCAACGACTGGTAGAACGCTTTAATCCGATACTCCAAGCTCCAGTTATGAATTTATTCGTGCAGGCTGTTAATGCTGAAAATTAGTTACGAAAATCAAATAACTATGAAAATAAATTAAAATATAAAAACATAATAAAATAGAGAAATAAACAAACCAAACCATGGAAATGTATAAGTACAAACGTAGAGGAATGTGCATCAAAATGCACTGATCAGAGAGATACGCCCGTTTTTCCAAGGTGACTCTATGCTGAGACTTGCTGCAAAAATTGAGGCTTCCTCCATAATTTTTCTTCTTCTCTCAAGTGCTCACCCCTTCTTTCTCTTCTCTCTTCTTTCTCCCCCAAAGTGAGTTATGAGACTCCAACTCTAAAATCCTAACTTTCTACTCTTGCTATCTCTATTATGTCAATTGGGCTTAACCCACCAATCCATTCATTATGTTTCTATCACTTAGGCCCATTTAGTTATATCTCTCTAATAACTCAATTAAGTCAAACAACACAAACACTCACGTAATTAAATACTTAAATAATTATAATATCACATAATAACTAAATAAAAAGTAATTATTTAAAACACCAAATAATATAATTACTAATATAATTAATAAAAATATTAATCAAAATCGGGATGTTACAACTCTCTCCCACTTTGAATATTTTCGTCCTCGAAAATACAATCGACACAACCATCTCATCGCCAAAACTACACTTACTCTCTCCAGACTCACACCAACAAAAAGGAGTTCCACACATTTGACCATACAAAGCTTCAAAATACAAGCTCTTAAAAGATCCTCAAGCTACAGAATCGTCTTCTCCGTTTGACCATCAGCTCGCGGATGATAAACAGAACTCAAACACAACTTAATAATCAATGCACTTTGCAAACCTTTCCAAAATCTAAAAGTAAACTTCGGATCTCTATTAGAAACAACACTTGATGGAATACCATGCCAGCTCATAATCTTCTATAATACAACTTTGCAAGTCTCTCCATCGGATAATCCATGCTTATCGGAATAGAGTGAGTAAATTTCGTCAATCCATCTACAATGGCCCAAATTGCCTCACAATTACTCTATGTCCTCGACAAACCTAAAACAAAATCCATAGAAATGCTATCCCACTTCCACTCAGGAATGGATAACGGTTGCATCAAACCAGACGGATTCTGATGTTCAATCTTTGACTTCTGACAAGTCAAACACGAATACACCAATTCCATAATATCCTTCTTCATACCTCGCCACCAAAATAACTTTCTCAAGTCTTGATACATCTTAGTAGCACCAGGATAATTACTCAACCACTTCGATGCCCTTCATCCAAAAATTCTCTTTTAGAAATCCGAAACATCAGAAATACAAACTCAATCACGACATCTCATGACACCATTCTCATCAATTCAAAAATTATCACCTTATCCTTGATTAATCAATGTCATCTTGTCAACCAATTTTAAATCCGATTTTTGACCTTCTCTAATCTCATCAAGAATACCACAAGTAAGCTTCAACATACCAACTCAAATCTCGAAATTATTCCAACAATTCCAATTCTTGAATCATCAACATCGACATATGCAATGATTTCCTACTCACTATATTGGCTACAACGTTTACTTCTCCCTGATGGTAATTCAAACCAAAATCCTAGTCCTTCAAGAATTCTAACCATCTTCTTTGTCTCATATTCAACTCTTTCTAATCAAACAAATACTTCAAACTCTTGTAGTTACTATACACATCGAATCTCGATCCAAATAAGTAGTGCCTTCAAAGTTTCAAAACAAAAACAACGGCGGCCAACTCTAAATCTTGCGTCAGATAATTCCTCTCATGAATCTTAAGTTGCCTTGAAGCATAAGCTACCACTTGCTCTTTTTGCATCGACACAAAGCCTCGCAGAACCTTCCTTCTTCTTTAACCAACATAACAGCTACACCCCACAGCGACACACTCGGACGAATAAACCTCTTCTCAAGTAAATCCTGAAGTTGACTCTTCAACTCTTTCGACTCTGAAGTTAACATCCGATATGGAGCCATCGACACAGGACTAGTTCCAGGAACTAAATCAATCAAAAACTGAACTTCTCTTTCCGGTGATAAATCACTTACATCTTCAGGAAACACTTATGCAAATGCGCAAACTATCAGCAATTCCTCAATCGCTCTTTTCTCATGAACATCCAAAGTTTCCAACAACATAAACAACATAGCACCATCTTGCACAGACTCATTCACTTCCAATATTATCGAGCTGGCAAGATAAGTCTATCACATCGAATACGATCTCGTCTACTATCAACAAGAGATTAAGGGTGATCAGTTCCTCAATTTGTCAATAGATATCCGACAACCATAATGGAGTATACACCATCGTTACCAAACTATAATAGCGTTCCTTTACGTTACCAAAAGTAACCTACTTCAATAGCTCCCAAAATCATACGGACGTGCCGACACACACCTTGTGATAACATAATAATAGAATTGCTTTACACTATTATCAATGATTTTTATTCTTGGAATCGTACTCGTCTCTTCACATTTCTAACTCCGACTAGAATGTTCTAACAACTTCGACAACTTTTACAATCTCTTTCCATAGATCCCTTGACAAGGTCTACCGCAATTCGTCGCTTAATTATTGTTCTTACGTCAACATCCGACGCAACGGTTACCCAAACTGATAACTTCACAGTCCACCAATAATGTTAAATATAGCAACTTCCTAAATTCCATCTTATAACAATTATTCTTATTCCAAGATGTTCCGACTTGTTTGAAGGTGGAGAAAAACACAAGAAAGGGGGGATTGAATTGTGTTCTTTATCAGATTAAAATTCCCTTTCTTTAAAATTCTTTTGATTTCTTCATGTATCTCATCTTCTGGATATGCTTTTGTGTTGCAGAAGCATGCATGGAATGGAGTTGCATAACCAATGAGATATTCAATTTAACTTCTTTACATTTTATCAAAGTTTCTGACTTGCTCAGTACAATTCTGAATATGTTTGCATGAATTGAACAGAGTTAAATGAATTGTACAGAAAGTAAAGAACACGTTTATTTTTATCCTGGTTCACCTTATGAATAAGGCTACCTCCAGTCCACCTTCTTCAGGTGATTTGCCTCTCAACAGAGGTCTTAATCCACTATAACCAAACTTGATTACATCTGCAAGATCCTTCGTCGTGACTAACAATCCTGCACAGCACACTTCTATGACTAACCCTGCACAAGCTACCCGCAGTGACTAACCCCTGGATGACTGAACCGTTCAGTGATCTCCACGAGATATAACGTTCATCAATCTAGTAACCTGCACAACAACGCGTTGTGACTAACTCCCTGCACAGCTACCTGTTGTAACTGACTGCAATGGACTGTTTAGTGATCTCCACGAGATATGACATCCATTGACTCCTGGACTCCAGAACTTCACTTGGTCTCCAAAAGATTTCCACAATGACCGCAGCCAATTGTCTTCTCAAGCTACTGACCTTAAATGGGCGCTCAAGGCATCTTCTAAAGATTACATGTGTGCTTCTTATATAAGTAGATTTTCTCCTATTCTAAGTACATATTACAAGAAATTTATATCTTGCAGTCTTCTTTTCTTCAACTTCTGGATGAGATCTTCTTCTTCTGAAAGAAGATATATAGCAGCAGCTTCTATGTTGATTGCTTCTTGTTTGATATCAATCTTCTTTAAGCAGATTCAGAGTATCAGCTTTGTTTTGATTTGCTTCTTCAAATGATCTTCTGAAAGCTGATTTAGAGCAGTAACTCTAGTAAATTGCTTCTTCATATTGATCTTCAGCTTCTCCTTCGATAATACTGATCTTAAAGCCTATTACAGCTGATGACACATTGATTAACATCAGTAAACATGAAACACTCTTCGAGCAACAACTCAGTGTATTCAGTTTCCTTAGTCATCCAATATGAACAATATTAGACCTGATCAAGTATTAGTGGAATTCTTCTTACTCCAATGGAGGATACTGCTTAACAGCAGGGATTTCTTCTTCTTCTTGTGTCTTCTTCACATAGGCTTATGATTAGTGTATAACAACACTATGGATTAATTCATCACATACTGAGTATGTGTTGCCTCTTGTGTATTTTCTCATTCATGGCTTCATATTTCTTCAATCAAGCTTTTCACGCCTAGTTACTTTCTATTGATTTTCTCTCATGTATATTTCTTTTGGTTGCATACTGTAGATGCACTCCTCAGATGCCCCATGTACTCACACTTAGGATGCTCCTCAGTTGAACACATTAAAGTTTGAAGTTTGTTATATATATATATATATAAATATATAGCTTGATGTGTTACCGTTAAAAAATAATCGTTGTAATCTGGTTGAAGATGGCTTTGAATGCTTTGCTTTGATTGGCTGCATGTGTTCACGACAAAACCTTATCCTTAGTAAGATGGTGTCCGTCAATGGCGTGCTTATCTGGTTAAGCTTCTTTTTCCAACGTGCTACATGTGGCTTGTTTCTTCAGTCAACGTTGGGAGTTGTTCCATTTAATCGTCGTAACTGTTTTGCTAATGATGATCTGTAACGGCTAGATTGTAAGCTTTTGTATTTTGTTCCCTTGTATGTTGAGCTGTAGATTCTTCATTGATTCACAAGTGACTTTTGTTGTTGTTTGCATTTTGTATGTCACTATGTTGTAGCTTCAGAACTTGTAACTTCATAACTTCTGATCTTTCTACGTGCGTGATCTTCTGATGTTGCAAAGCTTTTTGTAGCTGATCTTTCTTGTTCATTTTTCTTGAAGCTTCTGATGTACTTTCTGATTCTGTGCTTGTTGTATGTGAGCTTTGATATTGCTGTTTAAATCTTTGAAGATTGTCTTGTTGAATTCTAGCTTCTTGTGATACTGTTGTTGTTGCATATTCTTCTGAATGGTCTTGTTCTTCATTGTTGCTTCTTTACATCTGATTT
The DNA here is from genome assembly GCF_029867415.1 of Vicia villosa. Classification (NCBI taxonomy): domain Eukaryota; kingdom Viridiplantae; phylum Streptophyta; class Magnoliopsida; order Fabales; family Fabaceae; genus Vicia; species Vicia villosa. The sequence continues at coordinate 349,339 of NW_026705535.1, forward strand.
GCTGATTTTGGCTTGTTTGACGTATTCTTAATTAGAACATCTGATGAATGATGTTTAGCTTCGTCAATCTTCTGGATGTTTGATTTCATATCTGAGCCAGTTTCTGATGTAGTCGTTGTACTCTTTTTCTGATGAATCCTGTATAAGGTTTATAGCATAATATCTGCACACTAAATGAAACCATTAGTAATAAAATTGTTACTCACAAAATATATGCTTGTCATCATCAAAATCATAGTCTGAACATATATTCTCAATCTTGTTCTAACATTGTTAAACAACCAAAATCTTAAATCCATGTTATCTTGGAATTCGGAAACCAACAAACTTCTAAATTGCTTGCTCTGTATCCTTAAGAAGTACATTGCACCAACAACTTACAACTGAAACATATCCGAGAAGCACAGCTTCTCCCCCACTTCGCTCAAACTAACCCTGCAACAAAAGAAACAAGTACAAACAGTTTTTCACACACATGTCGCGTACTAAGGAATAAAACACTGACAACATTCAACTGTCAGACAACTCAACTGACTCGACAACTTGGCCGGATGGATCGACCTCCTCTGATACCACTAATGTAACACCCCTTTCTAATACCCCAAATATTTAATATATAATCAGAGTAAATAAGTATGCGTATAAATAAAGGGCGTCACATCGACGTTTCAAAAAACTAAAAGCTTTCAAAAACCAACATCATTCATCATCAAATATACAACTACACATGGTCATCAAGGTAACACCTTTCACTTGTCATAATTCATCAAGAATATGCATTCACAACAGAAATAATAAATACTAGAGTATTTCATAACTGATCATGTCCCATACCATAATCATATCTTAATAATAATCCACAAGATAATATAACGTCATATCCAAGATATTTGGCACTATGGCCTTTCAACAACAAATAACAAACATACATGTTCACAAGATAGTATCATAATACATATCCAAAATAAAACATGAGTTCAATACTACTAATCCCAACCCAGTGTTACATGACCAGAGCATTGACTCACTACCTAATCACCCAACAAACGCGGACACTCTCCGGCTAAACCTCGCACGAACTACTAATCGTCAGAACCTGCACGTTACCAACAAAAGGCAACATTCAAACAGAAGGGTGAGAATTCAAATCATTATGAAGAAAGTATAATAAAGTACAATGATTTAATTAACAATCATTGAAATTCATCACGTCAAGCATAATCATGTAAATAGTATTATCCCATATATTTCACATGTTCAAGTATGCAACAAAGTTCAATAGTATAATATTCAAAAGGATTCAATACTATTATTCCAAATAGGTACACAAACCATCATTTTCACATATTCACATTTATCACCAAATTATGTATCCAAACATCACCAAATTCAATTATCACATCTCATACACACATAACAATCACATAAATGCATATATTCAAACATCACATAACACCAAATGTGACTCAATGAAAGACATGTGACTCTATGCATGTGGTACCAAATGTGAACCCAATGTTTCTCCGCTTTCCAATTCAATATCTAGAATCCAAGCCACGCTTCCGATCCAGATAAGACCAAAGCCCACCAAACGTAAACATATAGCTTACCGCTTCTATATCCATCTCATGGATCAAGCCATCGCTTCTATTTCAAAGCAAACCAACTATATCTCAAGGCAAACTATGCTATAAATGTATGTACAATTATCACCAACACATATGCAATTAAGATCATCTCTACCATCTTAACATTCTGCATATCACAATAATTTAACTCTATGAATTATCCACCAATTGTACATATACACATTCATAACAAATATACTATTCACATATATAAGCCAATTATCAAATACGAACACAAATTCCAATTAACACTAGTAACCATACTATCTCATGTTAATTCACATTTGCCAATATATATGAATACACACTTTCACAATCAATCAACTAATCACTAGGATTCACGCCATACGGCTACCCACAGAGAACATTCCCAAAACGACATAATTGGTATAGCAATATTTTATTCTCAACATACATATTCAAGCCAAAACACAATTACGGTCATATTCTCAAAATACCGTAATTTACCGGTAAACCGTATAATTGATTCAAGTCCAAGTATATTCCAATCAAATAGACTCATTGCAATTAATTCAACTATTAATTTAATCAACCAATTAATATCACACTATATTAATTTCAAACACAATTAATTATCACATATCAAAGATTATCATCAAAACCTAATAATCACAAATCGTAGAAATTTAGGGGTTTCACCCTAAACATGTCAAAACCTAGAATTTGAAGAACAAAATCCCTAAATCATGTTAATCTACCCATTGACTCAATCATACTAACCCATAATAATAAGGATTCTCCCCTTACCTTGGTAAATTTGGACTCTTTCACCATAAATCTAAGCTTTTCTCCAAAAGAAATCCTTTCTAACATCAATTGGAGACACACCTCTATGGGTCAGGAACGTTGTGTCCAAGTACCACACCTCTATGCTGAAACTTGCTGCAAAAATTGAGGCTTCCTCCTGTTTACGGTGATTTCCGGTAAACAACCGCTAGTCCTCCAAACTATAAAATATACTTTGGTTACTCGCAGGATCGACTAGATTGATCCTAGGACATAGTCAAACAATTGTCTTTCGATATGATTTGATTCATGCTTGTTTGTTCTGGCTTCGAGAAAACTTGTTTATGATATGATCATGTGAATGTTTACTTAAAAACAACACTTGTTATACACGTAATTTTGTCTCTCGACAAAAGAAATATAAATAAAGCGTATAAACTGCAGAAATGTAAAGTGCAAGAATGTAACGTACAAGAATGTTAAATGCAGGAATATAAAGTACTTCGAAATGAAAGTTAGACGAAATAAAAGAAGTGCAGGAATGTAAATAACAGGAAGTAAACGAAAGCAGTAATAATGAAAAGATACTTGAATAAAGAAAGATACAAATGTATTAAAATGGTGTTGGTGTCATACGTACATTTCTCAGCGAACTCGTTCTCTAAACACTTGATACTTGAGTGGTTTGTGAGTGATTTGTACAAAATGAACACACGGAATCCTAACATTAAGACCCTTATTTATACTAAATTCGACCCTAACGGTCCTACACTAATCTGATGCCACGTTGCCCACAAGAATCCGTGGGATGCCATCTGTCTTTGTGCAGTTACACAAACTACTTCAAAATTCAAATCCTCCCGCTTGAATCCTCTTTCGACGCGTGGCAACGTGATCAGAATTGAGAATGCCACGACAACACGTTAAGCTTCAGTACTTTACGTATTTCGCAAAAACGTTTAAGTCTCAAAGATGATTCTCTTCGAACTAGCTCCATTTCTAACTATCTTCATTCCAACTCAAACAAACATTCTCGAAACATGGCCATCAGTAGCCATTTTTAATCTCAGAAATGGTCATCAGTAACCATCTTCCTTCGAATTCTAACTCTTCAAAGGATATTCTTTCTAAACGAAATCTTCAGCTAACAAATTGCCCCCAATAAATGCCTGTTTCGAAAACAAGAGAAATAGGCGTTTCTTGTCATGATGAGATTTCGTTTTACTCACTTCTTAGAGTTCCAAGACAACTGACTAACGTCATAATCATTTATGACTCCACTTTCAAAACGTCTTGTCATTTTCAAAGATGTCTTCTCAGAACTTACATTCCCACGTTCTGGCATTACTTCATGATCATTACTCCTACATACTAGGAGTAAGGCTAATAATTATTCGACCGCCGTTGGATTGAATCAACGCCTGCCGCGTGTCTTTTGACTTTTACCCAAAAGATTTGAAAGGGTTTCCGTTAAACCTTTAAATACTTGAACTTCTACCCTCACATAACTTCCACTCCTATTTTCTTTATCCTCAACACAGAAAAGAAAAATTCTCTTTGGCCTCGTTTAACCTATTTCTCAAATCAAATTTACTCATGGCGTCTTCTTCAAATGCTCTTCAACCCATTCAGAAACTTCAAAATCCTACACAGATAAAGAATCAAGCACATATTCCAAACCCAAATAATGTAGAGGCGCGCGCTATCTACGCTTCTCAGGTAATCATCCCTTTTGAACTTTCTGGAAAAACTCATGCTTTCATGGGTCCTTTACCAGGAGGAAACAACCCCTCTTTGAGCAAATTCTTCCCTGCTTAGTATAAAACTAGACCTTTAGTTAGCAAAATTAAGATAGATGAAGAAGGTCATCCAGTCTTAGCTGATCCTGATAACACAACAGAAACCTCAACTGAAACTTCTTTGGTTTTGGAGAAAATTAGGTTAAACTATGTAACCAATTTTGTGAAAGTCTTTAGGTCAATCCCTTTAGCAAAAGATCCTGAACTGTATTACTCTTGGCTAGCGAAGGTGGAAAAACAAAAGGCTTCTTTCTGGAAACAATTAGGAATTTATGACCTAATCCAGTTATCCGAAACAGGCCTAAAATATAACCAAACTATGTTAGTAGCGTCAGTTTATTTCTGGGATGCTTCTCATAATGCTTTCCACCTTCCATGTGGAATGGTTACCCCTACCCTCTTCGATGTACCTGCCATCACAGGGCTTCAACCAACTGGGGAAACCTTCGACCCCAATTTCATGGATACTGACACCATCAATTTTAATGAAGCAACAGTCACCTATACTGCCTTCATTCAACAATACCACAACAAAACGAACCCAGACGTCTCAGATGAAGAACATATAGCATTTCTAGCACTCTAGCTTTCAAGATGCATCTTTTGCTCTAGGTCCACTCAACGGCAAACAAATCAAGTCAACAGCAAAGTCTTTGTCGAAGATCGACAAAGGACACTTTTAACACACCAAAGAAGTAGTCACTGATCCCTTAGCTGGAAGATCGACAACCATCTCTCCATTCATAGAAGACAACATAAGACCCCAACTTTCAACACAATCAGAAGCAATAAAACAATGAGTAGCACCAGTATCAATAATAGTGATTAAAGGAGTACTATTAATGAAACATATATCTCTGATGAGTCGGTCCTCACTAACTGTAGGAGTCCCAGCTAAAGCAAACACCTTTCCACCAGATTGTGCTTTCTTTTTTGGACACTAGCTACCAATGTGCCCCTCTTCGCCACAGTTGAAACATAACATGTCCTTATGCTTGCAATCAGACATTGTATGTCCCATCTTACCACATCTGAAACACTTCTTCACATCAGTAGTACAAACATTGCTCTTATGGCCAGCCTTGCCACACTTGAAGCACAAAATACTAGCGGGTGCATCTCCCCCACTAGTACTCCTGCCCTCATAAGCTTTCTGCTTCTCTTTGCCAACTGGAGCATCATAAGGCTTGCCACGACCTTGTTGACTCTTGCCCCGCTTCTCACTAATGACCCGATAATGAGCATTGTTGTCTTCCTCATAAATCTGACAAGTATCAACCAAATCCGCAAAGATACGAATCTTCAGGTAACTAATCGCCTTATTGATTTCCGGACGCAACCCATTCTCAAACTTGATACACTTAGAAAATTCAACATCTGGCCCATCATAATGTTGGTAAAACTTAACCAACTCTCCAAACTTAGCAGCATACTCCACAACTGACTTACTCCCTTGCCTCAACTCAAGGAACTCGATTTCCTTCTTTCCATGGACATCCTCAGGAACTCCCTACGGAACACAGCCCAAGAGATCTTCTCACCCATAACCTCCAACCTCTGACGAGTCTTTAGCCACCAGTCATTAGCCTCGACCGCTAGCATGTGAGTCCCATACCGAACCTTCTGATCTGGAGTACAATCCATCACACGGAAGATTCTCTCAATCTCCTTCAGCCATGTCAATACGCCATCAGGATCATGAGTTCCCTTGAAAACATGTGGATTCTCTCTTTGGAAAGTAGCCAAATTACGGGACGTACCATTCTCACCAACATTCGACTGATTCTGCATAGCTTGAGCCATTGCTTCCAAAGCAGCAGCAATCACAGAATCGTTCCTCCCAGCCATAGAATCACTACAACACAAAAACAATTAGCACAAACAACAATACACGATTGTTAGACCACACTATGACTCGACACTTGGCCAGACAGACCAACCTGCTCTGATACCACTAATGTAACACCCCAGTTCTACCCTAAGCATTTATGCGGAAAATATCAAAGTATAAAAATTCTCAACACAATCAGGATGTCACACATTCAACATAAACATACACCTGTCATGCTTTTTAAATCAATACATAACACTTTCAGGATTGGAATGAACATAACTCATAAACACATACTTCATAACATGATCTCAACTTCTGAATAAACATGCAACGGATTCACAATGATTCACCAAACAAGCCATAACATCTTTTGAATCATAAAAAGAAACAATACAAACAACTCCTCAAATACATCATAAGGTTCAATAAACAAATAACAACATCAAGCAAGTGCTCATTTCCCCCGAGTGCTACGTATCAGAGCAATGACACCTAAAACTCGACTATAAGCGGAAACAGCTACTCACCTGGATTACCTGCACGTTACCCACGTGGAGCTAACATTCAAACAGAAAGAGTGAGATATCAAACTATATAAATAGGATTATGATAAATTATATATTAGGTAAAGAATATAAATGAATCATCGCTTCTCACAACTTCAACATAAAGCAACACAATTATCATCATTAATAAATAGTTGGGATATCGGCACATAAGCACCTTCAACAAGTCAATCTATAAGCATCACAAAGCATAAGCAACAATTTTAACCAAAAACAACTGACAATGACTCAATGCGAATCAACTGTGCAAATGCATGTGGTACCATTGGAGTAAAACTCCCAACTTAGAACATTGCCAATCCGGGCTAACTTTAATGAGTATTAGCTCCAACTTAGAACATTGCCAAATTAGGCTAACTTTAATGAGCATTAGCTCCAATTTAGAACATTGTCAATCCAGGCCAACTTTAATGTTATGCTATGCTATGCAACAACATACAACGACCACAACTCGACAACGAAACAACGACATAACAACAACAAAACACCGGTCACATATCAACAATCACACCGTTCAACTTTAGCCAAAGGCTCACAACACAAATTAACAACAAGATTATTAACTTCATAGAAACACATTTGCAATATCAAAATTCGTTAAGATTCGTGTGTCGCTACCGCGAAAATCAACAGAGTCGCCACTAACATATTTATCCTGAAAATGAAAGGAATGCCAGCAAACCACAAAACAAAACAACGGTCTCACGACCAGAGAAAAAGGGTAAGGGAGTCGGTTACGCGAGGGGAAGGTGTTAGCACCCCTCGCGCCCATCGTACTCGATGGTATCCACGCCTGTGTCTAAAACTATGGGTGTGTAATAAATCTATGCTAATCTGGACTAAAATGAATGCAGAATGTAGGGAAAAGAAAGAGTTATACTCGCACGGGCCCTACCCCGCTGCCTACGTATCCTTTTTGAGGAATCAGAGGTATCGTAGCTCGGCTAACTAGTTTCTGTTTGTTTTATGTTTTTTAAGTGAACGAGTTACATTCGCACTCCGCTGCTCGACCTTTGGAGACTAATGCTTGGGAATGAAGCGGAAATAACAAGCTCTTAAGAAAAGAAAATCAAAGAGTGTGGTTTGTGTTTTAAAGAATGCATGAGGAAAACCTAAGCTAAAGGGGAAAGCTTGCTACCTAATGATATCATACAAAGGGTACAAGTCTAAACTAAACTAGCAACCTGTAACACCCCATTTATTTTCATAATTTAATTTAATTAATTTAATTAATTTAATTGAATTATGGGGAATTATTTGGAATTATGGAAGATTATGAGGAATTAAGCAATTGGGCTTGAGTTGTGGTTAGTAAAGAGGGGGTGCATTGGTAGGCCCTATTACTAATTAAAATAATTTTATTTCACTTTTAATGAAATAGAAGGAGTGTGGAATAGAGAAGGCTACAACATTTTGGAAAAGAGTCTGAACGTGAAAAGAGAAGAGGAGCGGAGAAGTGCGACAAGAGGAAGAGCGAAGAATCAACCTTCAGGTAAGGGGGGACTCTTCCGTTTATCTTCTATTATGGGGTTATAGGTAGTATGATAGAATTGATCATGTTAATCGTACCAATTGAGTTATGCTTAGGTTGTAGAAATGTTAGGTTTTGGGAGAATTGATTGGTAATGATTGTGTTGATCATGTATGGTGTTAATTAGATGATTTAAATGTATTATGATGTGTTATAATATGTGTTTGTTTCACTGTATGCGAAATCTGGTTGGAATGGGATTGGTTTGGTAATGACTTGGTGAAGGATGGGCAAAATCGCAGGCTGTTTTCTGCGATTCGGAGTTCTGGAAATCGCCAGTTCGCGCCGCGTCTAGGAGTTGGCGCCGCGAACTGCCTGGCAGGAAGCAAGGAATTTGTGTTGTGTTCAGTACGCGTCGCGAACCTTTGGTTGCGCCGCGAAGGCGTAGTTCCTATTCGTTTCGCGCCGCGAACCTTTGTTTGCGCCGCGAAGGCGTAGTTCCTATTCGTTCCGCGCCGCGAACTGTGTGTGGCGCCGCGTGCTGTTGGCTGTTGGTGACAGGCCGTTTTGAAAAGTCTAAAGAGGTGTAACTTTTAAACCGTAAGCCGGATTTTGGTGCCGTTTCGAGTATAGTGAAGCTAATCAATTAATTTATACAATCAAATGGTGTTTTGAGTTGTGACATGAATTATTTTTTAAAAACACTCGATGTTATTTGGTTGTGGTGGTTTATGCTTATAGGTACACTAATGAATGTTTTACCTGTATGATGTTGTGGTTGTAACCGGTGTTTGTTATACATGTATTGTTGGTGTAAAATATGTGTTTTACTATGATTGAGGAATAGTATGATTGTGTGTGGCTATTTATCATGGTAATTGATGATTATGACATTTGGTCGATTTATGTGGGTGATGAGCATGTCATGGTTGATGCATGCATTCATAATCATTATGTGGCTGGTCCTTGACGATGGTGGATCAGTGGTAGCTAATTCCCATTGTGTGGAATTAGTGAGTGGGTGTTACCGTATCCTTGACGATGGTGGGTCGGTGAGTTTGGGTTATCCCAGATTTTGGTACCACATGCATGTAGTTGCATTGCATTAGGTTGTTTGTGCTATTATAACATGAATGGAAGATTGTCCAATGTTATAATATGTGTTGATTTGGTTGTTTGCTTACTGATTGTATGGTTTGAATCTGATCGTAACTGTGATTGGGTGAATGGCATGTGAAATGATATTTTATTATCTATATCTTACAACATTAGTTAAATGTGAGTGAGACTCACCCTTACTGTTGTTATTTTTCAGATTAAGGAGTAGCTCTTGTACATGGTGAGGATTAGCTCGTCAAGTAGTTCGTTAGAGTCAGTTGAGTCTGTGTCATGCTCTGGTCGTGTAACACTGGGGGCGTTGTTTAGAGTTATTTGTGGAACTCTTTTTATTTCAGTATTTTATTTATGGTGGTGTTTTAAGTCTATGACTTTGGATGTTGCATTGTTCAGATGTTAAATATAATTCCGCTGTGTTGACATGACGATCTGAATGATATTTGGGTTTAACGTTCCTTTTTATGGCATGACATGAGTATTATTTTAATTATATGGAAGTTGTAATGCCCTTTTCATGTTTTACTCTGATTATTGTTTAATATTTATGTGGGGTATTAGAAGGGTGTTACAATAGTGGTATCAGAGCATAGTCGGTCGTTTGAGTCAGAGTCTTAGTGTCGGTTAGTCCCTCGTATGCGATTAGTGTAAGATTGACACTGTCGATACTTGTTGTTCTAATAAATATTGTTTTATACTTAGCAGAACAATGGCCGGAAGAGGAGGAAGAAACGATGACGCGATTGCTGAGGCTCTCGGTATGATTGCTGGTGTGTTGGGAGGGAATGCCAATGGGGCTGGAATTGGTGCTGACAGGCAGCTAAACAGTTTTCAGAGGAACAACCCTCCGTTGTTCAAAGGCACTCACGATCCCGAAGGCGCCCAGAAGTGGCTAAAGGAAATTGAAAGGATCTTCCGGGTGATTGATTGTGACGAAAATCTGAAGGTGAGATATGGTACTCACATGCTGTCTGAAGAAGCTGATGATTGGTGGATGGCTAGTAGGGACGAACTGCAAGCTGCAGGTGTTGCAATCACTTGGGCTATGTTCAAGAGAGAATTCTTGCGGAGGTACTTTCCTGAGGATGTTAGAGGCAGGAAAGAGATTGAATTTTTGGAGCTGACACAAGGTAACATGACCGTGTCAGAGTATGCGTCCAAGTTTGTTGAACTGGCAAAGTATTATGTCCACTACAATAATGATGAGGCTAGCGAGTTCTCGAAGTGTGTTAAGTTTGAAAATGGTTTCCGTGATGAGATTAAACAGGGTATCAGATACCAGAGGATTCGTAGGTTTGTCGATTTGGTTGACTGCAGTCGAATCTTTGAAGAGGACAATATTAAGCTGAAGTCGTCACACTCTCGCGAGTTAGTCGACAGGAAAGGGAAAAAGCATATGGATTGTGGTAAGCCATATGGTAAGGGTAACCAGAAAGCTGGAGGCTGGAAGAAACCTAGTGGGGGAGACTCTAGTGCCCCTATTAAGTGCTTCAAGTGTGGAGAACCTGGACATCGCATTCACGAGTGCAAAAGTGAGGAAAAGAAGTGCTATAGATGTGGAAAGGCAGGTCACATTGCTATTGAGTGCAAAGGGAACACTGTAACTTGTTTCAACTGCGGGGAAGAAGGTCATATTAGTTCTAAGTGTCCTAAGCCGAGGAAGAATCAAACTGGTGGTAAGGTGTTCGCCTTATCTGGTTCAGAGACTACTCCAGAGGATCGGTTGATTAAAGGTACGTGTTTTATCCATGGCACTCCTTTAATTGCAATAATAGATACTGGAGCAACTCACTCGTTTATTTCATTGGATTGTGCTAAACGCCTGAATTTGGAAATATCTGATATTAATGGAAGTATGATCATTGACACTCCTGCGTCGGGTTCAGTGACTACTTTGTTTGCTTGTTTGAACTGTCCAATTGATATTTTTGGTAGAGAATTCGGAATGGACTTAGTGTGCCTTCCGTTGGAACAACTTGATGTTATCCTGGGCATGAATTGGTTGCAATTTAATCGGGTTCATATCAACTGTTTCACGAAGACGGTTATTTTTCCTGAAGATGTCAGTGTTGAGGATTTAGCGATGACGGCTAGACAAGTGGATGAAGCAATGAAGGACGGGGCTGTCGTGTTTATGTTGATTGCATCCATGGAAGTGAAAAAGAAAGCGGTGAGTAGTGACTTACCGGTAGTATGTGAATTTCCGGAAGTTTTCCCAGAAGATGTAAGAGAATTACCGCCAGAGAGGGAGGTAGATTTTGCTATTGAACTAATTCCTGGAACTAGTCCTGTGTCGATGGCACCTTATCGTATGTCGGCATCGGAATTGACTGAGTTAAAGAGTCAATTGGAAGAGTTACTTGAGAAGAAATTTATTCGTCCTAGTGTCTCACCGTGGGGTGCACCGGTGTTACTAGTGAAGAAGAAAGAAGGCTCAATGAGGTTGTGTGTGGATTATAGGCAACTGAATAAAGTTACTATCAAGAATCGGTATCCATTGCCGAGGATTGATGATTTAATGGATCAACTGGTTGGTGCGAGCGTGTTCAGCAAAATTGACTTGAGGTCGGGATATCATCAGATTCGGGTAAAGACAGACGATATTCAGAAGACGGCATTTAGAACGAGGTATGGCCATTACGAATATACAGTGATGCCATTTGGAGTAACTAATGCGCCGGGGGTTTTCATGGAATATATGAATAGGATTTTTCATCCCTATCTCGACCAGTTCGTAGTAGTATTTATTGATGATATTTTAATATATTCTAAGAATGAAGAAGAGCATGCAGATCATCTTAGAGTGGTATTGGGACTATTGAAGGAAAAGAGACTTTATGCAAAACTGTCAAAGTGTGAGTTCTGGTTAAATGAAGTAAGCTTTCTTGGGCATGTAATTTCTAAGGATGGTATTGTCGTTGACCCAACGAAAGTAGAAGCAGTGTCTCAGTGGGAAGCTCCGAAGTCAGTTTCCGAAATCCGTAGTTTCCTTGGTCTTGCGGGTTACTATAGAAAGTTCATTGAAGGTTTTTCAAAGTTAGCGTTGCCGTTAACTAAGTTGACTAGGAAGGGTCAAGCTTTCGTCTGGGATTCAAAATGTGAATAAGGATTCCAAGAGTTGAAGAAGAGGTTGACTAGTGCGCCGATCTTGATCTTGCCAAGCCCGGCGAAGTCTTTTGTTGTTTATTGTGATGCTTCATTGATGGGATTAGGAGGTGTACTGATGCAGAATCAACAGGTAGTCGCTTATGCGTCGAGACAACTCAAAGTGCATGAGAGAAATTATCCGACTCATGACTTAGAGTTGGCGGCAGTGGTATTTGTGTTAAAATTGTGGAGGCATTATCTATATGGTTCAAGGTTTAAAGTATTTAGTGATCACAAGAGTCTGAAGTATCTCTTTGACCAAAAAGAGCTGAATATGAGACAAAGAAGATGGTTAGAATTTCTCAAGGATTATGATTTTGAACTGAATTATCATCCGGGTAAAGCAAATGTTGTTGCCGATGCATTGAGTAGGAAGTCCCTGCATATGTCTATGCTTATGGTGAGAGAATTGGATTTAATTGAGCAATTCCGAGATTTGAGTTTAGTATGTGAAGACACTCCTACCAGTGTTAAATTGGGTATGCTGAAGCTGACTAGTGGTATTCTTGAGGAAATCCGAGAGGGTCAGAAGACTGATGTAGAGTTGGTTGATAAGTTGACTCTGATTAACCAAGATAAAGGAGGTGAATTCAGAATCGACGAGAATGGTATAATGAGGTTTGGTAATCGTGTTTGCGTTCCTGATGTTGCCGAATTGAGAAGAAGCATTCTTGAGGAGGGACATCGTAGCGGATTGAGTATTCATCCTGGTGCTACCAAGATGTATCATGACTTAAAGAAGCTGTTTTGGTGGCCTGGAATGAAAAAGGAGATAGCTGAATTTGTCTATGCTTGTTTGACTTGCCAGAAGTCAAAGATTGAGCATCAGAAACCGTATGGAGCTATGCAACCGTTATTTGTTTCAGGTTTGCCGAGGACGGTGAAGAATTGTGAAGCTATTTGGGTTATTGTGGACAGGTTGACAAAGTCTGCTCACTTTATACCAATGAGAATGGATTACCCGATGGAGAAGCTGGCTCAATTATATATTGAGAAGATCGTGAGTTTACATGGTATTCCTTCGAGTATCGTGTCAGATAGAGATCCAAGGTTTACATCCAGATTCTGGGAAGGTTTGCAGAAGGCTTTGGGTACTAAGCTGAGATTGAGTTCTGCTTATCATCCACAGACGGATGGACAGATGGAAAGAACTATTCAATCACTAGAAAATTTGTTGCGTGCTTGTGTGTTGGAAAAAGGCGGTGCTTGGGATAGTTATCTACCCCTGATCGAATTTACTTACAATAATAGTTTTCACTCGAGTATTGGTATGGCTCCGTTTGAAGCTTTGTATGGTCGGAGGTGTAGGACGCCTTTATGTTGGTATGAATCTGGCGAAAGTGCTGTGATTGGGCCGGAAATTGTTCAAGAGACAACAGAAAAGATTAAGATGATTAAGGAGAAGATGAAGACTTCTCAGAGCCGTCAGAAGAGTTATCATGATAAAAGAAGAAGGACACTTGAATTTCAAGAAGGAGATCATGTGTTCTTGAGGGTGACTCCTACGACTGGTGTTGGCAGAGCACTGAAATCAAGGAAGTTGATTCCGTGTTTCATTGGTCCGTTTCAGATTACGGAGAGGGTTGGAGGAGTGGCATATCGTATTTCGTTGCCACCGACGCTTGCGAATCTGCATGATGTATTCCATGTGTCGCAGTTGAGGAAATACATTGCTGATCCATCTCATGTGATCCAAGTCGATGATGTACAGGTGAAGGATAACATGACAGTTGAAGCTTTGCCTATGAGGATTGAAGATCGAAGGCTGAAACAATTGCGTGGCAAAGAGATAGCACTGGTCAAAGTAGCTTGGGGAGGACCAGCAGGTGGGAATGCGACTTGGGAATTGGAAAGTCAGATGAAGGATTCCTATCCAGAGTTATTTGCCTAAGGTATGTTTTCGAGGACGAAAACTATTTAGTGGGGGAGAGTTGTAACACCCCATTTATTTTCATAATTTAATTTAATTAATTTAATTAATTTAATTAATTTAATTGAATTATGGGGAATTATTTGGAATTATGGAAGATTATGAGGAATTAAGCAATTGGGCTTGAGTTGTGGTTAGTAAAGAGGGGGTGCATTGGTAGGCCCTATTACTAATTAAAATAATTTTATTTCACTTTTAATGAAATAGAAGGAGTGTGGAATAGAGAAGGCTACAGCATTTTGGAAAAGAGTCTGAACGTGAAAAGAGAAGGGGAGCGGAGAATCAACCTTCAGGTAAGGGGGGACTCTTCCGTTTATCTTCTATTATGGGGTTATAGGTAGTATGATAGAATTGATCATGTTAATCGTACCAATTGAGTTATGCTTAGGTTGTAGAAATGTTAGGTTTTGGGAGAATTGATTGGTAATGATTGTGTTGATCATGTATGGTGTTAATTAGATGATTTAAATGTATTATGATGTGTTATAATATGTGTTTGTTTCACTGTATGCGAAATCTGGTTGGAATGGGATTGGTTTGGTAATGACTTGGTGAAGGAAGGGCAAAATCGCAGGCTGTTTTCTGCGATTCGGAGTTCTGGAAATCGCCAGTTCGCGCCGCGTCCAGGAGTTGGCGCCGCGAACTGCCTGGCAGGAAGCCAGGAATTTGTGTTGTGTTCAGTACGCGTCGCGAACCTTTGGTTGCGCCGCGAAGGCGTAGTTCCTATTCGTTCCGCGCCGCGAACCTTTGTTTGCGCCGCGAAGGCGTAGTTCCTATTCGTTCCGCGCCGCGAACTGTGTGTGGCGCCGCGTGCTGTTGGCTGTTGGCGACAGGCCGTTTTGAAAAGTCTAAAGAGGTGTAACTTTTAAACCGTAAGCCGGATTTTGGTGCCGTTTCGAGTATAGTGAAGCTAATCAAATAATTTATACAATCAAATGGTGTTTTGAGTTGTGACTTGAATTATTTTTTAAAAACACTCGATGTTATTTGGTTGTGGTGGTTTATGCTTATAGGTACACTAATGAATGTTTTACCTGTATGATGTTGTGGTTGTAACCGGTGTTTGTTATACATGTATTGTTGGTGTAAAATATGTGTTTTACTATGATTGAGGAATAGTATGATTGTGTGTGGCTATTTATCATGGTAATTGATGATTATGGCATTTGGTCGATTTATGTGGGTGATGAGCATGTCATGGTTGATGCATGCATTCATAATCATTATGTGGCTGGTCCTTGACGATGGTGGATCAGTGGTAGCTAATTCCCATTGTGTAGAATTAATGAGTGGGTGTTACCGTATCTGTCGCCCTCGGTTTTTTACCGCACCTCTTGCGGAGAGATACGCGAACTGACTCTTTTTTGTTTCTGCTTTTGTATTTGAAAATCAAAGAGTCGCCACCGACCTTTTATTTTATCCAATTAAGGAAAGGTATATAAAAGAAACAGAAAAAAGACCTTTAAGAAATTCTGGGTAAGGGGGTAGGTTATACAAAGGGAAGGTGTTAGCACCCTTTGTATCCATGGTTATCCATGGGCTCTTTAATTTGCTTAGCTCACTTGTTTTCAATTACTTTTCTATTGCCTTGAAATGCTCGTATGTGGTTTCAAATACCTTTGTAAATTGACTTTGTAATGATCCTTGTGCGGATGTATACAAAGTGTTTTTATCTTTCAAAAGATGTTTTGAAAAAAGAACGTTAACTTCGTAATGATCCTTGTTTGGATATATACAAAGTATTGTCTTTTTGAAAGTTTTATTTTGAAAAACAATGATATATGAGAGATTTGTTTGTTTTGATTTGAGCAAGCAAATTAGGAGGTCTACCCTGAGTTATAAGGTCTTTATCCTATTTCCTTTAAAAATCTATCCTTTCACCGGATATAAACAAAGGTTCGATTTTGTACTCAAAACAGTAGAATTTGATTTTTTTGATTTTTGAAAAGAATGAGAAAAGGGATTACCTTAAGAGGTGCAAGTGTGATTGTGTTTAGATTCAGATATTTTATCTTTGAAGTTAGTGATCTAACGATTCAATTTTTATCTTTGACATACACGCAGTTTTATATGTGCTGGAATTTAAAATGCGGAAATGTAAAATGCGGAAAGTAAATCTACGCTATTACATCGATTGTGCAGGAAATGTAAACTACGCAATTTACATGGATTAGACAACCTATACATTTATCTAGGAATTTAAATTGCAAGAAAATAAAGAAATGTTTTTGGATTTTTTATGATTGATTTTAATTATAATTAATGCATGATTAATTAAATTAAAATGAGGAAAAAAGATGAACATAAATTTAAACCTAAAAATTAAGTTCAAAATATGTTCAAAATGCTTTTCAATTAATTTTAAAACAAAAACTAATTTTTTTAGAATTTTTGAAATTTGATTTTGAAATTATTAAGTTAAATAATACATAATTATACAAATAATTACACAAATAATTAAAACTTAAAGAGAAAATTATTCTAAATATGTACAAAATTAGCCTATAATATATAAACTATATTTAATATAAAGAACAATTTTTTTTATGATTTTTTAATTGGTTGAAAATAATTAAAAGATAAATATATGCATATTATCTATTTAATTATACAAAAATATTTAAATCATGAAGAAAAATAAAATATTTATATCAGAAAATAAAATATTATTTTAGCAACTTAAAAATATTTTTTATGTATTTTTTGGATTTTTAAAACTATTTTTAATTAATTTTGCAAAGAAATTAAAATAAAAATAGAAAATAAAATAAGGCATGATCCTGTGTGATTAATCTGAGAGTCCATGATATGGGAAGTGTGTTTTGGTGCGTTAGATGGAAAGTTAAGAAGATCCAAGGGCTCAGATCATGATTGCATGGTGCACGTGGATAAAGGCGTAACATGTGATCATGCAGACTTTGAGAGTCCAGCGTGGGACCCACATGCAGTTGACTGGCGAATGAGGTGGAGCGAAATGGCCACGCGTGCGGTCAAAATTTCAACCTCACTATTCATCATCTTCTTCCTTTTACCTACGGAATTTCTTGCAGACTTACCTGCGGATTTTCCTACGGATTTTGCTTTCAATTCTTTAACTTTTTGAATGACCTACAAAATGAAAATGGAAAAGAACAAGGGCCACCCAGATCACCTAAATGGACCCTTCTGAACATGATAGCGTCGTTAGTTTTTTCATTTGGAGCCTGTATCATGGAGAACGAAAGCTTCACATGTTTGAAGCTCAAAAATGGTGGAGCTTCAAAACCACGTTAAAGCTCGCATGTGATCACTCAAACCTACTCTATATCATACCATGAGTCCATGCAAATGGTTAGATTTCATTTTAGTTAAGCATGCATACGAAAACGAAAGCTATGTGTGTATGTTCATGTAAAACATCATACGCATATTATGACTCTCATGGGACCAAACAAAAAGCTTATTCTTACTCTATATTACTTTAGGAGATGATTGGAAGTGTTTATTTGTATTGATAAGGATTGGAATATGGAAAACGAAAATTTACAAAGTATTTGAATTTTTGAGAATTTTGTGAAGTTTCTTTGCTATCTCCCTTGCTATTTTCGTGTGTGTTTTTGATGGAGTATGCAGCTTCATTTATAAGCCAAGAGGTGCTTAGAAACTAAGCCAAGAAGCATTCATTGCTTTGTTGAAACTTTGATTTTTAAATATTAAAAATCTTTGAATATTTGACCAAGTCTTGCTCTTCTTCACTTCTCTTGCCTTGTACTTCAATTTTCTGCAGAAAATTAAAGATTCTTTGATGAGTCATGCTTAAGATTTAAGCCATGCATTATCCTTCCATTTTCCTTTTTCAATTTAATCTTAAATGGGATAAAATTAAACCAAAAATGGAATAAAAATGATGTGGGCTTTGTCTTGGTCGTGGGAGGCCCATTATATCATGGGAAATATGTTTTAACTATGAAAACTTGGCCCCATTTGGAAAAAATACATTTTTGATCAATGTTGGTTTTATGCATTTTCCCAAAATTTAGCCAACTTCAACAAGGTGTAAATCCCTCAATATTTATCATATGAAGGAGATCTTGCACTTTTTGGAAACCTCAAAGAGTCCTCTAACCAATGTCTTTGGTCTCATGTCAAAATGATTTTTGATGCTCCTTGTGTGTCCTTTTGAAAAAAGTGTCTTTTTGTTGACTTTGAAAATGACCTGTAATGTTTTGGTTCATATTTTTCAAATGGTGAATCAAATGATCATGGGACCAATTGCATTTGAAAGATAATTGAATTTCCTTCACAATGAGCTTTGGTTTTAATTTTTTGGATGAAGGATGAGAGAGTTATGACCAGTCAAAGTTCAGTTGACTTTTTAGGAGAAAACCCTAATTTTGAATCTTAGGGTTTTGTTGATTTTTGATCTTTCCTTGATGAATTATGATCATCCAATGATCAAATGATGAATCCTTTGACAAAATATGGATGTTGACAAAAAATTTCATTTTTGACTGTCTGTTGACTTTTTGGTCAACCGGGTCGTCTGTTGACTGTTTGAGCTGCTGACAGTGCGTCTGAGTGAATTGAAGTTTGAAAATTTGTATGATGGTACTTTGAGATATATGGAGATCCATGAAATCCATTTGAGGTCTCAAAACTTGTTTCTCCTGAAAAAACAAGAAACCCTAGTTAGGGACTGTTTGTGTAGGAGACAGTTAAGCGTACCTGATTTTTGTGCAGTGCTGAGTCTCTGCTAATCATGTGATATTCAGAAGACTTCTAGAACAAAAATCTTGGAATTTTGAAATGCAAAAATTTGATTTGATTGATGGTACAAAACACGGAGAATTGCACTGTCAGCGGTTTGACTGCCAACTGACTGTTCAGGTATTAATGTAGCAGTTAGAGTGAAAAATCAACAGTCAAAGTTAATTTTCTTTTTGTTGTTTTTGTTTTATGTGATTGGTGAAAATTTATTTACATGACTTGTTAGAAAAACACAGACATAATAAATAAATAATATATACTGTATGCTAGCAAAATTACCGATAATAACCCTGAAAATCATTTAATGCACAGAAAAATAAATATTTAACTGGCAGAAAACATACAAAATATTATCTGAATAATTAAGCAACAGTATGACAAATAGTACAACATTTAATACTGACAGTACAAATATTACATACTATAATGAACAGTACGACGAGTAAACGGTACATTTAAGAAAATAAGAGATACGGCAAACTTTAAGAATGACGGTTAATAACCCATGCTACAAACAATAACATGTAGATGATTGGGAGTGTCAACATCCCAGGTCCACATTTTTCCGGGCTATGTAGACAGAAGAAAGACATGATTACCACCACGACGGTGATGACCATAAGAAAACACGTTTCTATCCGCTTCGCCATTTTGCCGGGGAAGAAGAAAGAATGAATATGAAGTAGAAATTTGAGAGATGAGTTAGAATTTGATGTGAGATTTTATGGAAAAAATGAGAGGTATTTATAGAATTAAAAGAAGGATAGAGACGTTGGGGAATGAAGTGATTCCGTACAAAAGGAAAATTTGAGTGGAAGTAAGATTTGAAAGAAAGTGTATGATAGTGTTGGAAAAAAAAGAGATGTGTAGAATAAAGTTAAGATTTGATTTTTGAAAAAGAGATTTGAAAAGAAAGGAAAAGATGTTGAAAATAATGGAATATAGTACAAAAGTTAGTGGGAAACAAAATTAATAATAATTTACTTGTTACCAGTACAGTCTGAATCCCCGGACTCTGCGCCTGCAAAAGATTTAACTCTGTACCAATTGTGTCAGTACTATTTATCTGTAAATAAATATCAAATAAATAGCGTGTGTGAAGTAATAAACAGTAATTGGCGTTTGCGTAAGAATAAATCCACCAGCGAGCCAAAATACCGTATAAGAAAAATTCTAAAAATCAAGTATTCATAAATCAGGATGTGAAAATCCAAGATTATATGAAACTCTTAATTTTTAGATTGAAGTTTTCTTGAAAAAAGATGCGGGCAAATTTTGGGGTATAACAGTTGCCCCTATTCAATCTTCTTAAACCTGAAGAGATTGTTTGAAATTTGAAGGTAGAAGATGATTGAATATTTTAGATGCCCTGAAAATTTGCACTTACCTCCATCGGGAGTGATGCTGGAATTTGTCTTTGAATGTTGTCTGAGAAATGTGGTTGGAAGATTGAAACATTACCTGAGATGGGCTTTCAGATGCCATCTGGCAATTGTGTTGATGGTTTGTTCACCAGAATGAATCCATTGATTATATCTTGATGAAGGATTTGAGAACCTCTGCGTCGACCGTTTCGGAACCGTCCAAGGTTACCGCTTTAAGTCTAGGAGGATGATCGTTACGGAACTGTCCAAAGTTTTTCCGCTTTAGATTTTGAAAGTTGATCATTGTGGAACCGTCTGAGGTATCAGCTTTAGATCTTCGATGGTAGATCGTTCTGGAACCGTCTGAGGTATCAGCTTTAGATCTTTGATGGTAGATCGTTCTGGAACCGTTTGAGGTATCAGCTTTAGATCTTCGATGGTAGATCGTTCTGGAACCGTCTGAGGTATCAGCTTTAGATCTTTGTTGCTTGTTTTTGACTTGATAAGTGATTTGAAAGGAGAGATCTCTTCAGAATTAATCCTTGGCTTGATTATATCTGAGAGGACTGCTTATTTGAATAGAGTTCAAGGGGAACACTGTATGTGATTGAGAACATCTTTGTTGAAGACATCCGTCTGCCTGAAAAATCAAGTTAGTGATACGCAATGGCATGATGTATGTAATGCATGAGATTCCCTAACTAAAGGAGAAATATGCATGTTATGTATGCGTTTGTCATGAAACATTATATGTTATGTATGAATATGTGTATGACGTATGATGTATGATGTATGATGTATGATGTATGATGTACGATGTATGATGTATGATGTATGATGTATGATTGGGAAAATAAATCCCAGCTAGTCAGTCATCTGGAGATGAAGGTATTGTGATTGTTGATGATCTTTTGTCGTCTTGTTTGAGTACCCTCGGCTGGGAACCTTTTTTGAGAACCATGGTACTCTGTTGAAGGATCTTTGACTACCGTTCGGGGATGAAAGGTAATTGGAAAGTTCTAATTTTGATGTCCTTTAAAGCGGGAATGAGGAAGATGCATAATCCTCCGATGCACTATTTGACCAAGTCCTGGTGTAGAGATCACACCTTCTGGGGATAGCAATCTGGAACAGCCCTGCTGGGGAATAAGATTTCTCGAATCACTTTGTTGGAGAGAAAAATCTTATTGAGGAATTTGCTGAGAAATGCATCTCTGTTGGAGATTTTTCTTCTGATGCTGGTTTCGGGATGATGTCCAAATGATTGGGACATTACCTGAATGCTATTCCTGTTTTTCCTTGGTAAACATCAATCATATTCAAATGCACATGTTCATTCAAAATTATCATTGGGACGTTTACGTATTCAAAACAGAAAAAGTGAAAATGTTGATTTTGAGCATAAGATGCATTGATTTTTGAAAAAGAGCCATGATAGGCTGATTAGTACAAGGAAACAAAAATCCTAGTAGTAGCAAATTGTCATAAAGTTTTGAAAAGAGTTTATAAAGAAAATAGCTATGTGAAAACAATCCAGTCAAGTTTCAATTCTGCTATTGCCAATCTGTCTTCGAGCATCTCATCCCTCACTTGTTGGAAGAAAGTAATTGGACTGATCGGTGTCTTTGATGTGTTGAATCTTGAAGGTGAATAGGCAGCTATACAGAACATAGTTGTACGCTTTATTCCCTAACTTTTGCCTAGGCTGCCTTTTCAGGTTTTCAGCCTATCGGGATAGTATTATTTAGTCTCTAATTTTTGCCTGGATCGCCCTTTCGGGTTTTCAATCCACCGAGACGCTCATTTTTTTTTCTTTTTTTTTTTTGCCTAAGTTGCCCTTTCAGGTTTTCAACTTAGCGAGCTTTTCTTTTCAAGCGAAGTATTTTTTGACTATGTCTGCATTCACAGGGTGTGGGAAATCCTCGCCATCCATGGTGGTAAGCAACATGGCACCGCCGGAGAATATTTTCTTGATTACGAATGGTCCCTCATAAGTGGGAGTCCACTTGCCCCTGGGATCACCTTGTGGTAAGATGATGCGTTTGACAACCAAGCCACCAGTTTGGTATGCTTGACTTTTGACTTTCTTGTTGAAGGCTTTGATCATACGCTTTTGGTACAACTGACCATGACAAATAGTTGCGAGCCTCTTCTCATCAATCAAGTTTATCTGGTCCAACCGAGTCTGAATCCAATCGTCTTCGTCTAGATCGGCTTCTTTCATAATCCTTAGGGAAGGAATCTGAATTTCAATTGGAAGAACTGCCTCCATACCATAGACTAAGGAGAATGGAGTTGCCCTTGTTGAAGTACGCGCAGATGTGCGATAACCATGAAGAACAAAAGGTAACATCTCATGCTAGTCTTTGTAGGTTACTGTCATCTTTTGTATGATTTTCTTGATGTTTTTATTGGCAGCTTCCACTGCGCCATTCATCTTTGGTCGATATGGAGAAGAATTATGATGTTTGATCTTGAACTGTGTGCAAAGTTCAGTAATCATTCTGTTATTTAGATTTGTGCCATTGTCTGTGATGATCCGTTCAGGGATGCCATACCGACAAATGAGATTGTGCTTGATAAATCGGGCCACAACATTTTTGGTGACAGAAGCAAAAGAAACTGCTTCTACCCATTTAGTGAAGTAGTCGATAGCGACCAGGATAAAACGATGTCCGTTGGAGGCAGTAGGCTTGATTTCTCCACTCATATCAATACCCCACATTGCAAAAGGCCAAGAAGCCGTTAGGACGTTTAACGGAACTGGAGGTACATGTACTTTGTCTGCATATATCTGGCATTTGTGACAGGTTCTGGAATGATGATGACAGTCTGTCTCCATGGTAGACCAGTAATAACCTGCTCTGAGGATCTTTTTAGCCATTGTATGTCCATTTGAATGAGTACCAAAGTCACCATCGTGTATGTCTTCCATAATCTGTTCTGCTTCCTTCTTGTTTACACAATGAAGTAAAGTCAAGTCATGGTTGCGTTTGTATAGGGTCCCATTACTTAGAAAGAATTTGGCAGCAAACCTCCTTAGAAACTTTCTGTCGTTAATGGACGCCCCTTCAGGGTACTCCTGAGCTTCGAGATATCTTTTTACTTCATGGAACCATGGTTTTTCTTCCGTTCCTTTGGCATCGATCTCATTGCAATAGGATGGTTCATCTTGTCTGTAAATGGTGATCATCGGCGCCTCATTGTCCCACCTGACTTTGAACATGGATGACATGGTAGCTAAGGCATCAGCTAGTTGATTTTCCTCGCGTGGGATGTGTTCAAAAGTGATTTCTTCGAAATAAGGAATCAGACTCAGCACATATTCTTTGTAAGGAATTAGATTCGGGTGCTTCGTGTCCCATTCCTCTTTGACTTGGTAAATTACCAAGGCCGAGTCTCTGTAGACCTTCAGGAACTTGATGCTTAGATCGATTGCAGCTTTGAGACCCAGAATGCATGCTTCGTACTCGGCTATATTGTTAGTGCAGTTGAAGCATAATCTGGAAGTGAATGGTGTATAACCTCCTGCAGGAGAAATGATCACAGCTCCGATGCCATTGCCAAGTGCGTTAGAAGCTCCGTCCAAAACCATAGTCCACCGAGATCCTGGCTCGGGTCCTTCTTCTGGTCCTGGTTGTTTGTAGTCATTGACTAGCATAATGTCCTCGTTTGGGAAGTCAAAGTTCAATGTTTGATAATCATCCACTGCTTGATGAGCCAGATGATCAGCTACCACACTTCCTTTGATTGTTTTTTGTGAAGTGTATTGAATGTCATATTCTGTTAAGATCATTTGCCATCTTGATATTCTTCCAGAGAGAGCAGGTTTTTCGAACACATACTTGATAGGATCCATTTTGGAGATTAGGAAAGTGGTGTGATTTAGCATATACTGTCTTAGTCGGCGAGCCGCCCATGCTAAGGCACAGCAAGTTTTTTCGAGTAGTGAGTATCTTGTTTCACAATCGGTAAACTTTTTGCTAAGATAGTAGATTGCATGCTCCTTTCGGCCGTACTCGTCATGTTGCCCCAGTACACACCCCATTGAATCTTCTAACACAGTTAGGTACATTATCAGAGGTCTTCCTTCCACAGGTGGTAACCAGATTGGCGGTTTTTGGAGATACTCTTTGATTTTGTCAAAGGCTAACTGGCATTTGTCATTCCACCTTTCCACTTGATCTTTCTTCAATAGTTTGAAGATCGGCACACAAGTAGTAGTCATGTGGGCAATAAATCGGGCGATGTAATTCAGACGCCACAAGAATCCTCTGACTTGTTTCTCGGTACGGGGTATAGGCATTTCTTGAATGGCTTTGACCTTGGAAGGATCAACCTCAATACCTTTGCTACTGACGATGAAACCTAAGAGTTTGCCGGATCTTACTCCAAAGGTACACTTATTTGGATTCAGTCGCAACCTGTATTTCTTGAGTCTGTCAAACAGCTTGTGTAGATGACCCAGATGTTCTTCTTCGGTGTTGGACTTTGCAATCATATCATCGACATACACCTCTATCTACTGATGAATCATATCATGAAATAGAGCTACCATTGCACGTTGATAGGTTGCTCCTGCGTTCTTTAAACCAAAGGGCATTACTTTGTAACAAAAGGTTCCCCAGGGTGTTGTAAAGGTTATTTTTTCCATGTCTTCGGGTGCCATATTGATTTGATTGTACCCTGAGAATCCATCCATAAAGGAGAATACCTTGCATTGTGCGGTATTATCAACCAGTACATCGATGTGAGGTAAAGGGAAATCATCTTTGGGGCTTGCTCGGTTCAGATCTCTGTAGTCTACACACATTCTGACTTTCCCGTCTTTTTTAGATACGGGCACGGTGTTAGCTATCCAAGGAGGATAACTTACAACTTTCAGGAAGCCGGCATTGAATTGCTTTTCAACCTCGTCTTTGATCTTTTTTGACATATCAGGCCTACTCCTTCGTAGTTTCTGCTTGACTGGAATGCTACCTTCTTTGATTGGCAGGCGATGAACCACAATGTCCGTGTCAAGGCCAGGCATATCTTCGTAGGACCAGGCAAATATCTCGACGTAGTCCTGCAACATTTGAATCAGTCTTTGCTTGACACTATTTTCTAGATCAGCCCCTATCTTGACTTCTTTCTTTTCTTTGTTGCTGCCCAAGTTGATAACCTCAATTGGTTCCTCATGAGGCTGTATAGCCTTCTCTTCTTGTTCTAGCAGCCTTGCAAGTTCTCTTGGTACTTCACAATCTTCCTCACTTTCGTCCTCAGTTTGGTAGATCGGATTTTCAAAGTCATGACGGGCAATAGCAGAATCATTATTGACTGGATCCAAAGTGAATGTGAATCTGCATTTATTTATGTGGGTGTGTGTAAGAAAACATAGCTATTTGAAAAGAAAAGAAAGAAAAAGGATCACAAAATTTGAATATGCAAACGTCCCATGATTTTATTGAATGCAAATGCTCATGATATGACAAACCCTTATAAAAGGACCAGTGTGCTTCGGGCAAGGCACACGGCTTTCAAGCTCATGGTTTGATAGTACAGGAACCATTTTTATCTTTGAACAATATATACAGCGAAAACAGGAAATTGCATTTACTCTTGATCAAAGGAGATCACTTCCTCAGCTTCCCAGTTGTTCAATCCATTGTTGTGAGCGGGGAGTATCCAGCTGCTCCAGTTGTAGTTGTCTTCTTCATCTCCCACAGCATTGATTTCATTAGTGGGGAAATGAGCCGGTGATCTTTCGGGATAAGTGATATACTCTGCTGGATACGAGGGCCCAGGCTGAGATATCTCTGTTGGCTGAGCGAGATGCTCGATAAGGCCGTCCCATCCAGTCGGGATGATGTTTTGGATAGAGACTTGTGTATCCTGGTGAGGGGTGTATTCTGACAGAAAGTAACCCTCGTTATTTGGTGTTTCCCTGGCTTCTTCGAGAGTGAAATTGTCGTCGTAATGTTCATCCCATCCAGTTGGGACAATGTCTTCCATGGCGATTTGTGAGCTCGGAGGAGCGGAATATTTCACCATAAAGTCATATTTGCCACTTGGCTCTCCTAGCGTATCCCATACTTCTTTAGGTGGATTTTGATATTGCTGAGTGCTGGGACTTGTGAAACTTTTGTCATTTTCAAATTGATCACCCCATCCAGTTGGGGTAATATCTTCCAAAGCAATAAAAGAATTCTGAGGTGTAGTATATTGATAATTATACCCGCCGCTTGGTTCTCCCAAAGTATCCCACATTCCCATGGGAAGGGGTGGAATTTCATCTGGATATGGCTGAATGATATGGTTCAAGAACACTCCATCGTCTTCAATAGCATTCACTCCTTGGCTGATGAAATGTGACATTAGTCCTCTAGAACAAGGACTTTGATCATTCTTTTGATTTCCACTATCATAGCCCAGGCCTAGCTTGTCGGACTTGTAAGGTATATCGAGGAGCTGTCCCCATACTGTGCAATCACCTTTTTCGATCACAGCTTTGGCATCTTTGAGAGAAGCCATAGTTTAGTTGGAGTAGCAGAAATATGCTTGGTAGTAGAGACATCTGGAGAGACCACCTCAAAAGATTGGCAGGGAGTTTCGATGAATTCGTCATCCAACTCAACATATTTGGAATTGCTCAGGTGACTAACCACATATTCCTCTTCGCCATAAACTGTGACAATCTTTCCTTTTACTGGATATTTCAACTTCTGATGCAGGGTAGAAGTTACAGCATTTTCCCCATGTATCCAAGGGCGTCCAAGTAAACAGGAATATGCTGGGTGAATTTCCATTACGTAAAAGGTAGAATCAAAGATCTGAGAGCCCACTCTGATTGGGAGATTCACCTTTCTGTACACTGTTCTTGTTGACCCATCGAAGGCTCTTACCACAACATCGCTCGGTTGTAACATAATTCCTTCGAAGTCAAGCTTTTCTAGTACTGTTTTTGGTAACACGTTCAAAGAAGAACCGTTATCTACCAGCACATGAGATAGAGTGGTGCCATTACATTCAATGGAGATATGTAGGGCTTTATTGTGATTCTTTCCAGCAGGGGTTAGATCAACATCAGAGAAACCGAGGCTGTTATTCGCGGTTAGATTGGCAACACAATTCTCAAATTGATCGACTGAAATCTCTTGAGGCACATGCGCAGTTTTCAGGAACTTCATCAGAGCTTTGGCATGAGCTTCTGAATACTTTAGCAGAGACAGCATTGAGATTTTTGAAGCAGTGTGCCCCAGTTGTTCGACAATATTGTAATCACTCTTGCAGATGATTTTCAATATTTCCTCCATTTCTTGCTTCGATGGATCTTCAACAGTGACCTCCACCGGTATTTGAACTGGCTCAACTTGTGGCTCTTTGCCTCGAGCGTTGTCATCTTGATTAGGAAATGGGACCTGGACTGGACCAGTAGCAACATTTGGAGAAATTTCTGGTGAAAAGATCCTTCCACTTCTCGTGATCTTGCTGGTACCCACAATATTATCCATAGTTGGAGCAGTTAACTTCGTGGCCTCTTCAGTCGAGGTATCCTGTTTAACTCCATGGACATAAACATTAGTGTCGTAACCCCACGGGACAGCTTTGTCTGAGGAGTATGGAAATGGAGTTGGACTAGCAATGATTACTGATGCCACTTTGAGTGTAGCAGAAATTTTGAAAGGAGCCTCGGCAGAGATTTTGAATGGTAAGTTGGAAACCACTGAGACATCCTCTATTCTCATCCCGTTTGCAAAGACTTCGCATAAAACGTCCATAGAAGGGAGCCTCTCAAACATAATGATATGGCGATCCATCCATTTTTGAATTCCCATTCTCAGATTTTCACAACCGTTGGGCAGGCATGTGCAATAAAAGCAATCAGGGTCACAACCTGGAAAGTAACCAGCTCGGATTAGCTTTCCTTTGACTTCAAGGAGCGGAGTTGACAATTCCCTCACATCATAGACGTAAACAGTGTCTATGATAGCATTGACGGTCTTATCGTGCTTCGGCATAGGTGCCGTGATGACATTTGGAGTCTCTGGAGGATCGAACTCAATTTCCCCAACATTTATCATGTCTTGTATTTTATTTTTCAGGGCCCAACAGTGATCTGCGTCATGTCTTGGACAGTTTGAGTGATACGCACACGTTGCATCGGGGCGATAACTCGGAGAGGAAGTGTTGACATTCTTTGGAGGATCTTTTAATGTGATCAGATCTGCTTTTAGCAAATGCTGCAATGCCTGAGAGATCGGCATATTGATTCTGGTGAAATTTCTTCTTGGCGCATCTGGTCGACGCGTATATTTTGGCTGTTGATCTTTTTGAGGTGCAGATGCGGAGATCAGAACTGCCCCCACAGATTGGTGCTGCTCACTTTTGCGACCTTTCTGAATTTGCATTGTATTGACCTCATTTTTCCCACTAATGGGCCTTTTTGTAGTACCAGAGGAAGAGCCTATTTGAATTTTTCCATTTTGAATGCCACTTTCGACACGTTCTCCAGTCAATATTAGGTCAGTGAAACCTGATGATGAGCTTCCCAGCAAATGACTATAGAAAGGGCCAGTTAAAGTGCCCATGAACATGTCGACCAGCTCGCGATCACATAAGGGTGGTTGAACCCTTACAGCCATATCTCTCCACTTTTGTGCATATCCTTTGAAACTTTCTTTTGGTGCCATGGACATGCCCCTTAGTTGAGTACGGGTTGGTGCAAGATCAGCATTGTATTGATACTGTTTGTAAAAAGCAGCAGCTAAATCTTCCCAGGTATGAACTTTGGTACTTTCCAGCTGGTAGTACCACTCGAGTTGTGTACCCGACAGACTTTCTTGGAAGAAGTGAATCCACAATTTGTTATCTGTTGTGTGAGGTTGTATCTTCCTTACATAGGACCTCAGATGTAGTTTTGGGCAAGAAACTCCATCATATTTTGCAAAGACAGGAACTTTGAACTTTGGATGGATAACAACATCTGAGACGAGTCCCAGATCATTGAAATCTAAGCCAGGTATTTTTTGTATCTCCATAGCTTTCATGCGTTCTTCCAACTGCTGGTATTTGTCATCATCCTGTTCGTCTCCAGAATGATAATCCTCTTCATTAGAAGAGAGAGAGGGTTTGGCAGAACCCTGGTTGCTGTGATTGTCTCCTTGTTCACCATCACCGACTATTTCAGGGATCGATGGCTTTTTGAACTTTTTGACTGGGATTTTGATCTTCCTTTTCAGGTGACTTAAGCCTACAGATCCTTTGGGCTTCTTTTTCTTTTTGATTATCAGGGCTTTCAGTTCTTGTTGCCCCTTTGCCAGCTCCAGAATTGCCACTTGAACTTGGGCGTTCTGTGCTTCGAGATTCTTGATGCTTGTTTCAGATTCCATCTCTTCTAACTGAAATAAACAGCGAGGAGATGAGAAATCCGTCATGTGAACCTGTTATGCAATGTGTATGAATGAATGAAATGCATATGCAATGCTTATGAATGAAATGTATATGCAATGTTTTCAAGGATCTTAGAGTTTAGGTTTGTTAAAACAAAGGAGAAACAAACATTAGTTAAACAATTTATTTCTTTCTTTTTCTTTTTCTTTTCTTTTTTCTTTGCCTCATTCGGGCTTACAAAATAGAAATAAATAAAGAAAATGAATGATCCCTCAGGTCTCCCATGGACGCTTTCTCTTTGCACCCAGGAATGTGTTGATCTGCTGTTCTTCTTGGAGTTGTCCGGTGAGCTCCAATAACCTTCTCTCATAATCTTGACAGTGTGCTTTGAAGGTGCCTCTTTCCTCTTTTAGTTGAACCCATGATTTCTGCAACTCTTCCGGGTCAGTTGGCATATCCGGATGTAGAATAACTTGAGGTTCGTCTCCTTCGACTTCTGGTTCAATAATCACAGGTAGAATAGCGGGATATGGCATGATGAGTTTCTAAGCATGAGCCCGCACCCATCTGAGGTAAGGTTCCATAGGAATAGAATTCCATTGCCCCAAAGTTTTGCTTTCTATTCTATAGACACTGCCCCATGCATGTATGAACCTTCGTCGGTGTCTATGGGAATCATCCTCGTAATCAAACACAATGCCATGGATAATCATGTCGTGAGGACCGTTTCCCCTTGCATATCCGAATTGGCGTAAAGCTAAAGAGGGATTGTAAGTGATGCCCCCTTTGATGCCAAGTAGTGGCACATTAGGGTACTCTCCACAATGATCAATGATAGTAATGTCTCTTTGAAAGAAGTTGTTCCACCGGATATCTGAATGAGACAAAGACATAATCCTGCGAGACCATTGCATTCTTTATTCATTTCTCAACACTGATCGGGGAAGATGAAATGTAAACCACCTAGCCAGTAGTGGTATACAGCACATGAGAGTTCCTCGTTTCTTCATGGTACGAGTGTGTAGAGAATGTAGAATGTCTCCCAACAATGTTGGTACCGGGTTACGGGTTAGGAAAAGGTTGATGATGTGCACACTTATGAATTGGTCGGGATTAGGGAATAAAACCAACCCATAGATCAAAAGAGCCACAACCTCCTCAAAAGCTGGGTAACTTTTGTTTTCTAGTAGTAATCGAGCCTTTTCCATTAAGAACTTAGCAAGCAAACCCTTAACTCCACTCTTTGTTTCCCAATTGGACTCGATTTCTGACTTTCGCAAATGTAAAGCAGCAGCAATGATTTCAGGTTTTGGAATCCTTTCTAAACCAGTGAAAGGTAGTTGATCTCGAACAGGTAACCCAATTAGTTCAGAAAACTCTTCCAAGGTGGGTACTAACTGGTAATCAGGAAAGGTAAAGCAATGATGTTCGGGGTCAAAGAACTGGAACAGGACCTGTATCATGTCTTCTTCAAATTTTGAGGTAACCAAACGGAGTAGGTGACCGTGCTTTTCGGTGAATTGAACATTCCTGGGGAATTCTGATACTAAGTTTTTCAGTTCAGATGGCACCGTTGAGATGTTGATTCGGATGTAATCTCTGGTGGCGGGAGACATTACCTGCAATAACAAAACAAAGGTAAACTCTTTGATCCTTGAAATGATTAGTGAAAAAATGATATGCTTATGATGCTTATGATGTTTATGATGTTATGATGTCAAACATGTGGCACACACAAACAAATCAAACAATAGCTCGAAGGCTGAAACAATTGTGTGGCAAAGAGATAGCACTGGTCAAAGTAGCTTGGGGAGGACCAGTAGGTGGGAATGCGACTTGGGAATTGGAAAGTCAGATGAAGGATTCCTATCCAGAGTTATTTGCCTAAGGTATGTTTTCGAGGACGAAAACTATTTAGTGGGGGAGAGTTGTAACACCCCATTTATTTTCATAATTTAATTTAATTAATTTAATTAATTTAATTAATTTAATTAATTGAATTGAATTATGGGAAATTATTTGGAATTATGGAAGATTATGAGGAATTAAGCAATTGGGCTTGAGTTGTGGTTAGTAAAGAGGGGGTGCATTGGTAGGCCCTATTACTAATTAAAATAATTTTATTTCACTTTTAATGAAATAGAAGGAGTGTGGAATAGAGAAGGCTACAGCATTTTGGAAAAGAGTCTGAACGTGAAAAGAGAAGAGGAGCGGAGAAGTGTGACAAGAGGAAGAGCGAAGAATCAACCTTCAGGTAAGGGGGGACTCTTCCGTTTATCTTCTATTATGGGGTTATAGGTAGTATGATAGAATTGATCATGTTAATCGTACCAATTGAGTTATGCTTAGGTTGTAGAAATGTTAGGTTTTGGGAGAATTGATTGGTAATGATTGTGTTGATCATGTATGGTGTTAATTAGATGATTTAAATGTATTATGATGTGTTATAATATGTGTTTGTTTCACTGTATGCGAAATCTGGTTGGAATGGGATTGGTTTGGTAATGACTTGGTGAAGGAAGGGCAAAATCGGAGGATGTTTTCTGTGATTCGGAGTTCTGGAAATCGCCAGTTCGCGCCGCGTCCAGGAGTTGGCGCCGCGAACTGCCTGGAAGGAAGCCAGGAACTTGTGTTGTGTTCAGTACGCGCCGCGAACCTTTGGTTGCGCCGCGAAGGCGTAGTTTCTATTCGTTCCGCGCCGCGAACCTTTGTTTGCGCCGCGAAGGCGTAGTTCCTATTCATTCCGCGCCGCGAACTGTGTGTGGCGCCGCGTGCTGTTGGCTGTTGGCGACAGGCCGTTTTGAAAAGTCTAAAGAGGTGTAACTTTTAAACCGTAAGCCGGATTTTGGTGCCGTTTCGAGTATAGTGAAGCTAATCAAATAATTTATACAATCAAATGGTGTTTTGAGTTGTGACTTGAATTATTTTTTAAAAACACTCGATGTTATTTGGTTGTGGTGGTTTATGCTTATAGGTACACTAATGAATGTTTTACCTGTATGATGTTGTGGTTGTAACCGGTGTTTGTTATACATGTATTGTTGGTGTAAAATATGTGTTTTACTATGATTGAGGAATAGTATGATTGTGTGTGGCTATTTATCATGGTAATTGATGATTATGGCATTTGGTCGATTTATGTGGGTGATGAGCATGTCATGGTTGATGCATGCATTCATAATCATTATGTGGCTGGTCCTTGACGATGGTGGATCAGTGGTAGCTAATTCCCATTGTGTAGAATTAGTGAGTGGGTGTTACCGTATCTGTCGCCCTCGGTTTTTTACCGCACCTCTTGCGGAGAGATACGCGAACTGACTCTTTTTTGTTTCTGCTTTTGTATTTGAAAATCAAAGAGTCGCCACCGACCTTTTATTTTATCCAATTAAGGAAAGGTATATAAAAGAAACAGAAAAAAGACCTTTAAGAAATTCTGGGTAAGGGGGTAGGTTATACAAAGGGAAGGTGTTAGCACCCTTTGTATCCATGGTTATCCATGGGCTCTTTAATTTGCTTAGCTCACTTGTTTTCAATTACTTTTCTATTGCCTTGAAATGCTCGTATGTGGTTTCAAATACCTTTGTAAATTGACTTTGTAATGATCCTTGTGCGGATGTATACAAAGTGTTTTTATCTTTCAAAAGATGTTTTGAAAAAAGAACGTTAACTTCGTAATGATCCTTGTTTTGATATATACAAAGTATTGTCTTTTTGAAAGTTTTATTTTGAAAAACAATGATATATGAGAGATTTGTTTGTTTTGATTTGAGCAAGCAAATTAGGAGGTCTACCCTGAGTTATAAGGTCTTTATCCTATTTCCTTTAAAAATCTATCCTTTCACCGGATATAAACAAAGGTTCGATTTTGTACTCGAAACAGTAGAATTTGATTTTTTTGATTTTTGAAAAGAATGAGAAAAGGGATTACCTTAAGAGGTGCAAGTGTGATTGTGTTTAGATTCAGATATTTTATCTTTGAAGTTAGTGATCTAACGATTCAATTTTTATCTTTGACATACACGCAGTTTTATATGTGCTGGAATTTAAAATGCGGAAATGTAAAATGCGGAAAGTAAATCTACGCTATTACATCGATTGTGCAGGAAATGTAAACTACGCTATTTACATGGATTAGACAACCTATACATTTATCTAGGAATTTAAATTCCAAGAAAATAAAGAAATGTTTTTGGATTTTTTTATGATTGATTTTAATTATAATTAATGCATGATTAATTAAATTAAAATGAGGAAAAAAGATGAACATAAATTTAAACCTAAAAATTAAGTTCAAAATATGTTCAAAATGCTTTTCAATTAATTTTAAAACAAAAACTAATTTTTTTAGAATTTTTGAAATTTGATTTTGAAATTATTAAGTTAAATAATACATAATTATACAAATAATTACACAAATAATTAAAACTTAAAGAGAAAATTATTCTAAATATGTACAAAATTAGCCTATAATATATAAACTATATTTAATATAAAGAACAATTTTTTTTATGATTTTTTAATTGGTTGAAAATAATTAAAAGATAAATATATGCATATTATCTAATTAATTATACAAAAATATTTAAATCATGAAGAAAAATAAAATATTTATATATCAGAAAATAAAATATTATTTTAGCAACTTAAAAATATTTTTTATGTATTTTTTGGATTTTTAACACTATTTTTAATTAATTTTGCAAAGAAATTAAAATAAAAATAGAAAAGAAAATAAGGCATGATCCTGTGTGATTAATCTGAGAGTCCATGATATGGGAAGTGTGTTTTAGTGCGTTAGATGGAAAGTTAAGAAGATCCAAGGGCTCAGATCATGATTGCATGGTGCACGTGGATAAAGGCGTAACATGTGATCATGCAGACTTTGAGAGTCCAGCGTGGGACCCACATGCAGTTGACTGGCGAATGAGGTGGAGCGAAATGGCCACGCGTGCGGTCAAAATTTCAACCTCACTATTCATCATCTTCTTCCTTTTACCTGCGGAATTTCTTGCAGACTTACCTGCGGATTTTCCTGCGGATTTTGCTTTCAATTCTTTAACTTTTTGAATGACCTACAAAATGAAAATGGAAAAGAACAAGGGCCACCCAGATCACCTAAATGGACCCTTCTGAACATGATAGCATCGTTAGTTTTTTCATTTGGAGCCTGTATCATGGAGAACGAAAGCTTCACATGTTTGAAGCTCAAAAATGGTGGAGCTTCAAAACCACGTTAAAGCTCGCATGTGATCACTCAAACCTACTCTATATCATACCATGAGTCCATGCAAATGGTTAGATTTCATTTTAGTTAAGAATGCATATGAAAACGAAAGCTATGTGTGTATGTTCATGTAAAACATCATACGCATATTATGACTCTCATGGGACCAAACAAAAAGCTTATTCTTACTCTATATTACTTTAGGAGATGATTGGAAGTGTTTATTTGTATTGATAAGGATTGGAATATGGAAAACGAAAATTTACAAAGTATTTGAATTTTTGAGAATTTTGTGAAGTTTCTTTGCTATCTCCCTTGCTATTTTCGTGTGTGTTTTTGATGGAGTATGCAGCTTCATTTATAAGCCAAGAGGTGCTTAGAAACTAAGCCAAGAAGCATTCATTGCTTTGTTGAAACTTTGATTTTTAAATATTAAAAATCTTTGAATATTTGACCAAGTCTTGCTCTTCTTCACTTATCTTGCCTTGTACTTCAATTTTCTGCAGAAAATTAAAGATTCTTTGATGAGTCATGCTTAAGATTTAAGCCATGCATTATCCTTCCATTTTCCTTTTTCAATTTAATCTTAAATGGGATAAAATTAAACCAAAAATGGAATAAAAATGATGTGGGCTTTGTCTTGGTCGTGGGAGGCCCATTATATCATGGGAAATATGTTTGAACTTTGAAAACTTGGCCCCATTTGGAAAAAATACATTTTTGATCAATGTTGGTTTATGCATTTTCACAAAATTTAGCCAACTTCAACAAGGTGTAAATCCCTCAATATTTATCATATGAAGAAGATCTTGCACTTTTTGGAAACCTCAAAGAGTCCTCTAACCAATGTCTTTGGGCTCATGTCAAAATGATTTTTGATGCTCCTTGTGTGTCCTTTTGAAAAAAGTGTCTTTTTGTTGACTTTGAAAATGACCTGTAATGTTTTGGTTCATATTTTTCAAATGGTGAATCAAATGATCATGGGACCAATTGCATTTGAAATATAATTGAATTTCCTTCACAATGAGCTTTGGTTTGAATTTTTTGGATGAAGGATGAGAGAGTTATGACCAGTCAAAGTTCAGTTGACTTTTTAGGAGAAAACCCTAATTTTAAATCTTAGGGTTTTGTTGATTTTTGATCTTTCCTTGATGAATTATGATCATCCAATGATCAAATGATGAATCCTTTGACAAAATATGGATGTTGACAAAAAATTTCATTTTTGACTGTCTGTTGACTTTTTGGTCAACCGGGTCGTCTGTTGACTGTTTGAGCTGCTGACGGTGCGTCTGAGTGAATTGAAGTTTGAAAATTTGTATGATGGTACTTTGAGATATATGGAGATCTATGAAATCCATTTGAGGTCTCAAAAACTTGTTTCTCCTGAAAAAACAAGAAACCCTAGTTAGGGACTGTTTGTGTAGGAGACAGTTAAGCGTACCTGATTTTTGTGCAGTGCTGAGTCTCTGCTAATCATGTGATATTCAGAAGACTTCTAGAACAAAAATCTTGGAATTTTGAAATGCAAAAATTTTGATTTGATTGATGGTACAAAACACGGAGAATTGCACTGTCAGCGGTTTGACTGCCAACTGACTGTTCAGGTATTAATGTAGCAGTTAGAGTGAAAAATCAACAGTCAAAGTTAATTTTCTTTTTGTTGTTTTTGTTTTATGTGATTGGTGAAAATTTATTTACATGACTTGTTAGAAAAACACAGACATAATAACTAAATAATATATACTGTATGCTAGCAAAATTACCGATAATAACCCTGAAAATCATTTAATGCACAGAAAAATAAATATTTAACTGGCAGAAAACACACAAAATATTATCTGAATAATTAAGCAACAGTATGACAAATAGTACAACATTTAATACTGACAGTACAAATATTACATACTATAATGAACAGTACGACGAGTAAACGGTACATTTAAGAAAATAAGAGATACGGCAAACTTTAAGAATGACGGTTAATAACCCATGCTACAAACAATAACATGTAGATGATTGGGAGTGTCAACATCCCAGGTCCACATTTTTCTGGGCTATGTAGACAAAAGAAAGACATGATTACCACCACGACGGTGATGACCATAAGAAAACACGTTTCTATCTGCTTCGCCATTTTGCCGGGGAAGAAGAAAGAATGAATATGAAGTAGAAATTTGAGAGATGAGTTAGAATTTGATGTGAGATTTTATGGAAAAAATGAGAGGTATTTATAGAATTAAAAGAAGGATAGAAACGTTGGGGAATGAAGTGATTCCGTACAAAAGGAAAATTTGAGTGGAAGTAAGATTTGAAAGAAAGTGTATGATAGTGTTGGAAAAAAAGAGATGTGTAGAATAAAGTTAAGATTTGATTTTTGAAAATGAGATTTGAAAAGAAAGGAAAAGATGTTGAAAATAATGGAATATAGTACAAAAGTTAGTGGGAAACAAAAATTAATAATAATTTACTTGTTACCAGTACAGTCTGAATCCCCGGACTCTGCGCCTGCAAAAGATTTAACTCTGTACCAATTGTGTCAGTACTATTTATCTGTAAATAAATATCAAATAAATAGCGTGTGTGAAGTAATAAACAGTAATTGGCGTTTGCGTAAGAATAAATCCACTAGCGAGCCAAAATACCGTATAAGAAAAATTCTAAAAATCAAGTATTCATAAATCAGGATGTGAAAATCCAAGATTATATGAAACTCTTAATTTTTAGATTGAAGTTTTCTTGAAAAAAGATGCGGGCAAATTTTGGGGTATAACAGTATCCTTGACGATGGTGGGTCGGTGAGTTGGGGTTATCCCAGATTTTGGTACCACATGCATGTAGTTGCATTGCATTAGGCTGTTTGTGATATTATAACATGAATGGAAGATTGTCCAATGTTATAATATGTGTTGATTTGGTTGTTTGCTTACTGATTGTATGGTTTGAATCTGATCGTAACTGTGATTGGGTGAATGGCATGTGAAATGATATTTTATTATCTATATCTTATAACATTAGTTAAATGTGAATGAGACTCACCCTTACTGTTGTTATTTTTCAGATTGAGGAGTAGCTCTTGTACTTGGTGAGGATTAGCTCGTCAAGTAGTTCGTTAGAGTCAGTTGAGTCTGTGTCATGCTCTGGTCGTGTAACACTGGGGCGTTGTTTAGAGTTATTTGTGGAACTCTTTTTATTTCAGTATTTTATTTATGGTGGTGTTTTAAGTCTATGACTTTGGATGTTGCATTGTTCAGATGTTAAATATAATTCCGCTGTGTTGACATGACGATCTGAATGATATTTGGGTTTAACGTTCCTTTTTATGGCATGACATGAGTATTATTTTAATTATATGGAAGTTGTAATGCCCTTTTCATGTTTTACTCTGATTATTGTTTAATATTTATGCGGGGTATTAGAAGGGTGTTACACAACCTACGAAGGAGAGGGAAAGCAAACAAGAGTATCACACAAATGAGCTCCGCTCGTAAAGCAAACAAAACCAACGGCAATGGCCGAGTGGTAGAAAAGCGGTCCCGCCATAGCCAAGGGGAGCGGATCACCCGAGTCAAACAAGCATTAGACCTCGCGAAAATGATCGGGCCATAGACAAGAGGAGCCGATCCCTCTCAGCAACCAAGCCGTCACGGATCTGAAAGGAAAACGGTGCATGCGTACACCGAGCATCAACGTCGAGCGACGCGAGGTATAGGAAATGCAGGGGTCCGATTGCATGAACCCTTTTCCTGACATACTCGATAACAAGATCTTGTGCTGGTTCAGAAGCAAGCAACGCGTAGCGTGCGCATACTGAACAGACTCGATGAGACTAGGCGGGGGTTGATTGCTAACCCTTTCCGCATGCCTTCCATGAGGACTTAACGGAGTGCCATATAGGACTTATTACACCGTGACTCCCTGCCGCAAAGCACAAACGTAAACACACCAACAAAAACAGAGCCTCTTTCGAGGGCTTGGCCAGATGAATGTCAAAGTCCTACTTCTCATGTTATAGGATGATGTTGCATGCCTACCCTACTTCTCATGGCAAGATATGGTGCGCCGAAGAGTAAAAGAGACTAGGGGGCAATATTGAACGGATAGCAAATCCGCAATGAGCTAGCAAGCGTAAGCAAAGAAGTCTGGAATACTTCGCGTAAGCTAGCATCAAGCAAAGTCAGAAAGCATCGTCGTGAAAATAAATCACGAGCGACATGTGGTGCGTATCAGACACAACCACATAAGCAACCTGCAAGAGAAACACAATCCAGACAATACAGGAATATACATCTCAATGAATGAGAGATCAGATGAATCGATCGGAAATATGTTCATGTCCCACAAATAAAGTGGAACACAACACAAGTCAAGTCGCATCGGAAGCGAATTCGTGTCCCACAAATAAAGTGGAACACGAAGCAAGTCGAATCACAATCAAAGGCTCTCTCGAAGTACCTCGCACATCTCAACAACTGAATCAGTAATAACAAGGAAGCACGCTATAGAAAATACTAGCAATTAAGTCCTAAGTGTTGCACCCCAAAATTTGCCCACATATTTAATTTCTAATTGGCTTAGGCTTCGCACTCGTCTGCATACTATCCATTAGGTCATTAACATAATTCATGCATCATTAACCAATAATTTGACATGGGATCAAGGGTTTCTAGTGTTAAGGTCCCTCTATGGTTTCGAGATTCGTACTTCAGATAAGCTTGTATCAATTGGTTCTTATGTATGCACTATAACGTGTATTAAGGTTGATTCATGGATTTATTCTTCACCAAGTCACGAGGTGTGCATCATTCAAGGTTTCGGCTGAATACCATTGAAGACTCCATTGAGCGTGATAAAGTTGCTTCCATAGTTTGGTTGACTTCAAAGGGAGTAGACTTGAGGATCATGATAAGATGTACATAATCAGGAGCAGTCACGACAAGGAATCTCTCTCGTGAGTTCATCTAATCTGGGGCTAGCAAATCAAGGTTTGACATCTCAAATTCGACCAATCAGGGTTAATCACGACGAGGAATCTCTCTCGTGAGTTCATCTAATCTGGGGCTAGCAAATCAAGGTTTGACATCTCAAATTCGACCAATCAGGGTTAATCAAGTCGAGGAATCTCTCTCTTGATTTCAATCAATCTGAAGTAGTGACGTCGAGGAATCTCTCAAGCTCACTCAATTTGGGGCAATTATGTCGAGATTTGACAAATCTCTTCGAGGATCCATTGATCATGAGGAACTATTTTAAACGCTTGAATACGCTGGGGAAGATTATCTCAAGTAAGCGTGGTGTAAGGATCCTTTCAAGGCAAATGTGTTCGTAAACCAAATCTCTTTGTAAGTCAGGCAGCCTGGGGCACAATATTTTGGCAACCATCATTTACTTGTAAAGTGCAGTTGACCATCACGGAGTTGATAAGTATCATAATGCTTTTCCCCAACAAGTTACTCTCTCCCCAAGCATAGGAGTTTATTTCTCCTGAGAGTTAATTCCATTTCTCAAGCTTAGGAGTTTATTTCTCCTAGAAAAGTCTCTCCCCGAGCATAGGAGTTTATTTCTCCTAGAAAAGTCTCTCCTCGAGCATATGAGTTTATTTCTCCTGAGAATTCGTTCTCTCCAAGTATAGGAGTTTATTTCTCCTCGGAGTTGTTCCACTCATCCCATAAAGAGTTCCTTATCCGGATTTCTCATCCCAAAATGGTGAATCGAGGGAATCTCCTCATGTCAAAAATTCTCCAAACAATGGCACATAGTGAGAAGTCAGAAGTTATGCTTCGCTACACAAGTCAACAACCAGAAGGGGTATCTTGAAAGATTGGCATCCCCACAGAGTTCTCAACACTAAGGGGATTCTCCCTGGTGTTTACCTCTCCCGAGGCCAAAGATGAAATTCAATGGAATATTCCCCGAAGGGACCCCAATGATTTTGCTTCTTTATCACACGAATGCCTTTATTTGGCACTTTGCATATAGTTTCATTGCATAATACATGGCATCCTCAAACGCGTAGCATTTCCATGAAAATGGAGCATTACGCTAAAGAAAAATTCAAACATGCATCAATGCATAAGCCGGTTTGTGCGTGCTCCAAAAGCACAAGGTAATATATTCCCAGAAGAGGTCTCACTTTCTCTCTCCATTGTGGATTGGATACAGAGACATTCCTTGTCAAGATCATTGTCTCTTTGGTTATTTCCCGTTTGCTGAGCTTAATCGTTTGGATAACCCATACTTTGTGTGTGGCAATTCGAATGATTGTCACTCTTGTAGAATTACACCCCGCCTTTTGGCCTGAGGGAACCATGTAGTTCTTATGTTCTGTAAGTAACAATATCTTCTTCAAAGTCCAGTGTTCGCTGGCACCATCTAATAGAGTTTGGTCGTCACCAGTCCTCTCTTCGTATTCACTTTCTGTGAGTCCCCTTACTGCCTTTTGCATAAGGGATATCTCTTGCTTCTTGTAAGCTTGCCTTGGTTATTTTCCCGTACGTTGCGTGCATATTAGAGTGCGAATGAGGGTGGGCATTCAACCCATCTCATTTTTCAATCATTTGGATAACCATACTTGGTGTGTGGCAATTTGAATGATTGCCACTCTTAAGGAATTACACCCCGCCTTTCGGCCTGTGGGATCTGTAATACGGTGAACTGACTTTTTTATAATCGAAAATGTACGGTAAGCAAGAGTCGCCACCGACTTTTATTTTATCCAAATTAATTAGAAAGGCTAAAAGAACAGAAAAAAACCTTTAAAAGAAATTTTGAGTTCGGGGGGTAATTATGCAAAGGGAAGGTGTAAGGAACCCTTTGCATCCATGGTTTTCCATGGGCTCTTAATTGCTTTGCTCGTTTTGAAACCACAAGTTTAGAAATGCATAGAAGATGAAGAAACAAGTACTTTAGCTCGTAAATGAGCGTAGCCTTGAAAGTGTTTGTTTAAGAAAAAGTTGATAAAAGACATTTTAGCCAGAGCAAGGCAATTAGGGGCAATTACCTTATAATTTAAAAAAAGAATTCTTTTAGCCTTTCAGGGTGAAAGGGTCTATCCATGCCATAGAGGGCAGGAAGCCTTTCATTTGGAGGTTGAAGGGTCATCGAGTTATCACTCGCCTTAAGACTGACCCATGCCATAGAGAAGGCAGGTAGTCTAAAGGGAAGGATCAGAACAGCCTTTTTCGTAGGCAACCAGAGGATACCTCAGCCTTTTCGTAGGCAACTTCCGAGGGTCGAGATCATTTTTTAGTGTATCGAAGGCAGCATCATTAGGGACCATGATCTTTAATCGAGGAAACATGGCTGAGGTATCCTCGTATTCGAGGGACTGGCTATTCTGCAGAAAATCACAAGGCAACAGGCAACAGAGAGGTTTACCCAAAAGCGTGCGTGTGTGCACCAATCACGTGATCATATTTCAATTATATTATCTTATCATTAGTTATTCTAAATTGATTCAAGACTTGCACTCCCTAAGATTACTAACCATTGCAATATATACAATATAATTAAAACAATACGGGGAAGGGAAATTGTAACCAGCGGAGGAGAGGGGAATTGAAACCAGCGGGATTAAAGCAAAAATGGGTTTGAAACAAGTAATAATATATCTAAGGTTAGGGTTTAGGGTTACCGACACTCGACGCTTTGGCAATTGACGAACCCTGAAAAGGCAGGAAAAATAAAAGGGCAAAACATAGTGAGTGCATTATCGGTTCAAAGGTCCATTAGGGTTAACCCTAATTTAACAAATAAAAATAAAAATAAAACTTAATAAATAAGTATTTAGAACAGGAAGAATACTTATCTTTTGATTTGATCTGACATGGTTGGCATTCGGAGGAAACCTCGGAGGTAACCCTAAAAAAAGGGCAAAGGCAGGAAAGAAAGGAGTGAATGTATGCACAGTTCAAAAATATAAGGGCAAACCCTAAAATCAAAAAGGAAATAAAATAGACTTTAAAATAAATTAAATACTTAGCTTTGTGAAGGGCGTAGCGCGTAGTCGGAAGGCGTTTGAAAAGTAACCCTGAAAAGGCATAGAAAATACAATATTTTAGTGTAGGCCGGGAATGATCGTGGCAAACCCTGATTAGGGCACAAGTTAGCCATGGTTAATAGAATCAAAATAATTTAATTGTTGGTTTTCAACCCAATTAA
The DNA here is from genome assembly GCF_029867415.1 of Vicia villosa. Lineage (NCBI taxonomy): Eukaryota > Viridiplantae > Streptophyta > Magnoliopsida > Fabales > Fabaceae > Vicia > Vicia villosa. The sequence goes on from NW_026705535.1 coordinate 392,440, forward strand.
TTAAATCGGTAAAAATCGAACTGCGATTAAATTACCTAACTCTAATGTATTTTTTTTATCATTTAATAAAGGTATTTAAATTAATTTAAACATTTAATCAAACAAAAATTATTTAATAATTAAATTAATATTTTTATTTTTTAATATTTTTGTGAAAAGGAAAAAAATAAAATTCAAAGGAAGTTTTGTTTTAAAGAATTATTTAAAAGACAACTTATTAAATAAATAAATAATATATATAAAAACTAGTTATTAAATAAATAGAAAATAAATAATAAAATAGAAATAAATAAAAAAAAAAAAAAGGAAACTTAGCAGTGGATCCAGTGTGATGAGCTCTTGCTGGTACATGGTGGTCCTTCATCATGATGCCCTTGGATATGGTTATCGTGGGAATCAGTTGGCTGTGGAATGAAGGTGCGTTGTAGCCCTTGATGGAAGCGCAGCATGTGATTCTACTCGTGAAGGTGATGAAGCGAATTATCAAAATTAATGAAAATTAAAGCGACCAACCTAGGAATCGAACCTGGGTTTCGTTGATCGCCAGCAACGCGTCCCAACCAACTGCGCTAAGCTCCTACGTTGTTAAGCTAATACACCCAAGTTTACAAATATAAAACAAAGCATCCTTTTAAATTGAAAACGCGCGCAGCCCCTGTTCCTCCATCTCTTCCGTTCGTATCTCCCACGGCCATGGCAGAACCTGCAACAAATCCTCACACACATATATAATAATAATAATCCAGATCGACTATATTCGCCCTCCTAAACCCAATGGAAGCCTTGATTTCGGTTGATTTCATCTCTAATCCGTATCCCTAATTCGAAACTCGAATAACCTAACCATGGCAGATATTGATTTATGTGTTTAAACAACAATTGAATCATATGGAGAGCTTCGATTCAACATCATGAACGTGAATATGCAATCAATCTTTGTTTATCATACACAAATTGAGCAAAACGAATTCAAGTTATAAAAGTCAAACCGTAAACGTATGGATGATGATTCTGGATGTTCGGGGTAGTGCGATTGCGCATCGGTCTTCTTCTTTTTTCTGGTTTTGTTTTCCCGCAACAAATATTTTCTGATTTCGTTTTCCTGCAACAAAAATAAACTTATGCAATTGAATTCACAGAAAGATGTTAGTGTATGCGTGATGTTTGTAATAAAAAAAATGGAATTTTGTTGTATGATTTTTGTATGAAACTGTGTCATCTGCAGGTTGATGAATTGGGTATAAAGGCTTTGGGTTCTTGTAATGAATCTGTACATAAGAGGATTAGTGTGCAACCATATGATAAGAATTGTTAGTATCAGAATATAACCATGGGAAAAGTGAAGTGTATGCAAGGTAATTTTTCGTTGGAAATTCGGAGAGGTATGGATTGTTGGTCCATTGTTGGTTTGTGAGAGAATGGAAAATAAGGGGTAAGAATTTGTACATATCAGTCAGTCCCCCAATAAGGGTTTGTTGTTGTTATATTTATAGGAAAAATCTAGGTTAAAAAGAAAGAAAAATGAGTTTGGGCTTTGATTATAAATAAAAACAATATATGAATATTTTTTGAGTTTTTGACTAAAGAATATAAAAGGATTAATTAAAAAACAAAACTATTTTAAAAAACCCTAAACTAACATCTAAAATTAACTATTAAAACTTATTTCTTTTATGATTTTAATATGATAACAAAAAAGAAAAAAACCTAATAAATTATTTAAAAGTAAAAAACAGTTTTTGGGATTTTTAATATGAATAAATAAAGATAAATAAATAAATAAATAAATAAATAAGGTTAAAAAAAAGATAAAAATGTAAGAAAAGAAAAGAAAGGAGTTAGAAAACAAATAAAAAAAAGAGAAATGATAGAAGTGAGATTCGAGCCTGGGATCTCTCGCTCTTGTACCTTTTAACCTCAAATCCTTACCGACTAAATATATGAGGCAAATTTTGGGGTATGACAGCTGCCCCTGTTCAATTTTCTTATATCGGAAGATGTAGACTGGCATGTGTGCCTGTCGGAATCTGAAGGTAGAAGAGGATTGAACACTAGAATGCCCAGAAATTTGCCCTAGCTGAAGTAAGGACCTTTGTCGGAGATGGGCTTGAAGATGCCATCCAGTAAATCATGCATTAGATTATGTTTGGAGTGTTTGAGAAGTAGTTGTTTGAGTGTTGATTGTTACGGAACTGCTTTTAGATTTTGAAAAGTTGATTGTTTAAGGAATCGTCTGAGATATCGACTTAAGTCTGAAGGTAGATCGTTAAGGAACCGTCCAAGGTATCGACTTAACTCTGAAAGTGGATCATTAAGGAACCGTCCAAGGTATCGACTTAACTCCAAAGGTAGATCATTAAGGAACCGTCCAAGGTATCGACTTAGATCTAAAGGTAGATTGTTAAGGAACCGTCCAAGGTATCGACTTAACTCTGAAGGTGGATCGTTAAGGAACCGTCCAAGGTATCGACTTAACTCCAAAGGTAGATCATTAAGGAACCGTCCAAGGTATCAACTTAGATCTAAAGGTAGATTGTTAAGGAACCGTCCAAGGTATCGACTTAACTCTGAAGGTGGATCGTTAAGGAACCGTCCAAGGTATCGACTTAACTCCAAAGGTAGATCATTAAGGAACCGTCCAAGGTATCGACTTAGATCTAAAGGTAGATTGTTAAGGAACCGTCCAAGGTATCGACTTAACTCTGAAGGTGGATCGTTAAGGAACCGTCCAAGGTATCGACTTAACTCCAAAGGTAGATCATTAAGGAACCGTCCAAGGTATCGACTTAGATCTAAAGGTAGATTGTTAAGGAACCGTCCAAGGTATCGACTTAACTCTGAAGGTGGATCGTTAAGGAACCGTCCAAGGTATCGACTTAACTCCAAAGGTAGATCATTAAGGAACCGTCCAAGGTATCGACTTAGATCTAAAGGTAGATTGTTAAGGAACCGTCCAAGGTATCGACTTAACTCTGAAAGTGGATCATTAAGGAACCGTCCAAGGTATCGACTTAAATCTAAAGGTAGATAATATTTATTTGAATGCAGCAATAACCTGAAAAAGGTAAAGTTATTTTTTTATGCCATGTCATGATGCATGTAATGCGTTTATGTGACGGGATTCTCAAAATAAACGAGAACCTCGCATATTATGTATGCACTTGTCGCGATGCTTTGTGTATTATGTATGAACGTGTATGCAATTGTATGAATATGTTTATGACATGTGATATGTGAATATGATTTATGTTGTCTTGATTGAGAAAATAAATCTTTGTATCCTTGTGATTTTTATTGTCCGATCTTGTCTTGAAGATGCTCAACTGGGGATTTATGGTTTCTGCTTGGGGACGATCAGTAACTTGATGTACCCTGATTGGGGATTAGAGATATTAATACGCCATGCTGGAGGAGAGCAAAGTGTTGGAGAACCGGTAGTGTTGAAGATGTAAACTCTGTTGGGGAGTCATGTCTTTGTCGGGACGAGAACTTTTGAAGATATCTCCTCTGTGGGGATATGATCTTATGAACCTGGCTCTGTGGGGAGATGTGGGTGTCTTGAAAGTTGCCCCCAGTATCATAGTAACTTACTACTTGATTCAGGACACGCCACTGAGTATCGATCAAGATGTTGAACTGGACTTGCATAGATTTGCCCCAGTTAGCAGGAACTTTGGAAAGATTTGCCTCGCGAGGACTTTATGAGATGTTTACTATGGGCGATATGCCCCCAGTAATCATAGGCTCATGACAATGTCTCACGTTGATTGGGGAGTAGCTTTAGATATACTTGGATGCATGCCCCTGATTGTTCGAGCATCCATGAGAGATTCTCGGAATCTTGACTTGATTGCCCCAGATTGATTGGACAAAACATGTCATGCCCCTTGTATACGTAAGAGACATGGCTTCTTGGAGTAATTTTGTTTGTCGGGATAACCTTCAGTCATTAGCCATACCCTGTGCAAGTTTATTCTGATGCTAACATTTTAAAATTATGTAGCAGAATATGTTTAATAATGAATTCATGAGATGCAATGCATACGTCTGTCTTGAGTTTTTTGAAAAACATTAAAACTGGAGATGTAAAAACATGACATTTGTAAGAACATGATATTTATAACAACGTGCCGTTTGTAAAAACGTGACATCAACTTGGCATTTATGGTAAACCTTAAGGAGTCAGGATACCCTTTTGGTGACAGTATGCTTTTGAACTAACCATGCTTCAATTAGGACTTTCAAGGGTTGTAACGTGGCTTGGTTCACGGTTTAAGAAACAAAGGATAAAGGCTCAAAATTTGATTGTACCCACCCCTCTTCGTGATGATCTTCAATCCTAAGCTCAGTTGATTCAGCTTATGCATTCAGGTTCCAAGAGACTTTTGGATTTGCACCTTTGATAATGATGATGGTTCACAAGCGGAGATAACTTTTGAGATGGCAGTCACTTCTTCCTTTTGGTAGTCACAACTTTGAGTTGTTCAAGAATTTATTGACTTCTTTTTTTTCATCTTTTTGATATCCCTAACTTTTGCCTGAACTGTCTCTTTTGAGCTTACAGTCAGCGGGACGCCTTGATTTTTGCCTAAGTCTTCTTTTTGATTTTTGACTTAGCAGGCTTTTCTTTGTATATATGTTTCTTCCATTTTTTCCTTTTTGAAAGATATTGACTGCCTTGTTTGATGATTGATGAACCGTCATTGTCTTTTGATTGACATCTCCAACACTTCTTTGATGTGTGCGGATGAACGCTTGTGATTGAAACCTTTGTTGAAAGGTGTACTGAATGATTCTCTTAAAAATAGAATGCACAACCAAATTAACTGAGAACTACCCTGCCCCAGGTTACGATCAAGGGTTTTAATTAGCACAAGAAAGAAACTTCTACTTCTTAGGCTCAAAGGGGTTAACGAGGGATTAACATCCTTATATCTCCACTGTTTTAGGAATTGAAACAATGCCTGTACATCGTCAACATAGTCCGTTCAAAAGCATACTGTATAAGGTTGCGGTATCGTTTTCGTCATCCTCCCTCAAAAGGTATACAACTTTAGCAGGAGTTGAATATCACACAACATATGCAAAGTAAAGACATAATTTAAAATGAGTGATAGCGAAATAATTAATTCAAGACAAACATATGCAATGCACTGATGATGATTATTAAAATATATAATGTCTATCATAATTCGAATGTTTAAACAAACAGAATAGAAATTGCAAATGAAAGTAAAGCTAATGATTAAAAGTTCATCCACTTCAGACATTAGTCAGTCTTGTCGTGACTACGCATAGGAGCGGTGATCACCACAGGAGTTCTCGGATGGTTGAATTCAATTTCTCCAGCATCGACCATGTCTTGAATCTTGTTTTTCAATGACCAACAACTATTTGTATCATGACCAGGACTATCAGAGTGATATGCACATCTCACATTAGGATTATAGCTACGAGCAGAAGTACTAGGATTCTTAGGGGGATCCTTTAAAGTGATCAACTGCGACTTCAGTAGGTGTTGTAATGATTGAGCCAATGACATATTGATCTTTGTGAATTGACGCTTAGGTACATCTGACTTGCGTCTTTGTTGCGGAACTGGTGTAGAGATCAAAATTGTCCCCACAGATTGGTTTTGTTCATTGCGACCTTTCTGATTGTGCTCAGCATTAGTCAGGTGAGGTTCTTCAGATGAGTTGAAGGCAATGATCTTTTCATCAATTAAGTCTTGAATCTTGTGCTTTAATTGCCAACAATCCTTTGTATCATGACCAGGACTATTCGAATGATAAGCACATCTCGCATGGTACTTATACCCAGGAGTGGGGTTGGTAGGAAATGAATATGGAGGTAGTAGAGTTATCAAATTCTGATTGAGCAGTTGTTGGAGAACTTGAGACAGCGGTATACGTAATGGAGTAAATGACCGCTTAGGCTTGGATCTCTGATTATCTTGACCACCTTGATGCTGATGTTGATTCTTCCCCTTCTCGATCAGAAGTGCCTTTAATTCTTCTTGCCCCTTGGCCAAGTTAAGGATCAAAGCTTGGAATTCAGCATTCTGAGCATGGAGATTCTTGACGGATTGTTCGAGATCCATCTTTCTTACTGAAATAAACAGCGAGGGAGGATGAAAGACCTATCGTAAGAAACCTGTTATGCGATGTTATGGATGCAAATGCAATGTTTTCAAGGATCTTTAGGAATTTAGTTAGCAACATTAGAAAATGATTTGGCCGCGTCCTTATTTGAAGAAATCTGAACTTTGTCTCTGAACGTCTTTCTTTGAGAATCAAGCTCACCATATTGAGTGGGTCATCGCCTATGATTCGGGAGACTTCTGAATTTGAAGATACATGGCTAGAGGAAAATAAATCCTCTTGCCCCTTGATAGGTACTGAGTCTTCGAATTGGAAGGCATGCGGCTTGAGGAAAATAAATCCTCTTGCCCCTTGATTAGGAATTCAGTCCTTGATAAGAGCACCTAAAATAGTGCGCCCTAAATCCCTAAGATCCTTGAAAGGGTCAGTTAAATCATGTTATGCTTATGATGTCATGATGTCATGAAGTTATGCAAATGCAGTTCATTAGGCATAGTGTGGGGTAGTAAGGACAAACAAGTCCTTTTAACAAAACCTGCAAGGAAACGAAGGTTAGTAGCAAACCCCAACAAGTCACGCAAGTCACACAAGTCACAGAATTTTGCCTTATGGTTAGGCTTGCACGTGGTCCAGAGGTATGTACCCTCCCCCGGAAGTTTAGTTGGTTCAAACCTGTCCTATATAAAGATCGGGTTCTAGGGAGCTCATATCATTGACCTTTCTCGAAGGCGCTTATCTCAGTTCGGCAATCGAATCGCCAACCGAAAAGGTCCTGAAAGTCCAGTCCATATGAGTGTAGCTTCAAGTATCAACCAACTTCGGTCGGAACCAAAGCCGGCCATCTCGCTACTTTCTAATAGGCCAAAGTCAAGTTCGACTAAGGTTCTAAGGGCAAATTAGTGCTTAATGACACCACGCGGCAGCCAAGCATTTCCTCAGGTCGGATCCCAAGGAACACCAGGACAAACCAATGTGTCACACTAACGATGGCCATCAGATCAACCACATCAGTATACGTTGTGCAGTCTCCTTGATCTCATGCCATATACCTAAGGTACTCAGATCCGGGTTAGGATCTTTCACACAGCAAAATACCCAAAACAGCCCTGCAAAATTAAAGCAAAGAAAGCAAACAATAGAAAACATTTAAGGTGAATCCTAAACTTTTAAGGTAACCCCTCTTTTATCGAAATTTATCCCCAGCAGAGTCGCCAGTTCTGTAATACGGTGAACTGACTTTTTTATAATCGAAAATGTACGGTAAGCAAGAGTCGCCACCGACTTTTATTTTATCCAAATTAATTAGAAAGGCTAAAAGAACAGAAAAAAACCTTTAAAAGAAATTTTGAGTTCGGGGGGTAATTATGCAAAGGGAAGGTGTAAGGCACCCTTTGCATCCATGGTTTTCCATGGGCTCTTAATTGCTTTGCTCGTTTTGAAACCACAAGTTTAGAAATGCATAGAAGATGAAGAAACAAGTACTTTAGCTCGTAAATGAGCGTAGCCTTGAAAGTGTTTGTTTAAGAAAAAGTTGATAAAAGACATTTTAGCCAGAGCAAGGCAATTAGGGGCAATTACCTTATAATTTAAAAAAAGAATTCTTTTAGCCTTTCAGGGTGAAAGGGTCTATCCATGCCATAGAGGGCAGGAAGCCTTTCATTTGGAGGTTGAAGGGTCATCGAGTTATCATTCGCCTTAAGACTGACCCATGCCATAGAGAAGGCAGGTAGTCTAAAGGGAAGGATCAGAACAGCCTTTTTCGTAGGCAACCAGAGGATACCTCAGCCTTTTCGTAGGCAACTTCCGAGGGTCGAGATCATTTTTTAGTGTATCGAAGGCAGCATCATTAGGGACCATGATCTTTAATCGAGGAAACATGGCTGAGGTATCCTCGTATTCGAGGGACTGGCTATTCTGCAGAAAATCACAAGGCAACAGGCAACAGAGAGGTTTACCCAAAAGCGTGCGTGTGTGCACCAATCACGTGATCATATTTCAATTATATTATCTTATCATTAGTTATTCTAAATTGATTCAAGACTTGCACTCCCTAAGATTACTAACCATTGCAATATATACAATATAATTAAAACAATACGGGGAAGGGAAATTGTAACCAGCGGAGGAGAGGGGAATTGAAACCAGCGGGATTAAAGCAAAAATGGGTTTGAAACAAGTAATAATATATCTAAGGTTAGGGTTTAGGGTTACCGACACTCGACGCTTTGGCAATTGACGAACCCTGAAAAGGCAGGAAAAATAAAAGGGCAAAACATAGTGAGTGCATTATCGGTTCAAAGGTCCATTAGGGTTAACCCTAATTTAACAAATAAAAATAAAAATAAAACTTAATAAATAAGTATTTAGAACAGGAAGAATACTTATCTTTTGATTTGATCTGACATGGTTGGCATTCGGAGGAAACCTCGGAGGTAACCCTAAAAAAAGGGCAAAGGCAGGAAAGAAAGGAGTGAATGTATGCACAGTTCAAAAATATAAGGGCAAACCCTAAAATCAAAAAGGAAATAAAATAGACTTTAAAATAAATTAAATACTTAGCTTTGTGAAGGGCGTAGCGCGTAGTCGGAAGGCGTTTGAAAAGTAACCCTGAAAAGGCATAGAAAATACAATATTTTAGTGTAGGGAATGATCGTGGCAAACCCTGATTAGGGCACAAGTTAGCCATGGTTAATAGAATCAAAATAATTTAATTGTTGGTTTTCAACCCAATTAATTAAATCGGTAAAAATCGAACTGCGATTAAATTACCTAACTCTAATGTATTTTTTATCATTTAATAAAGGTATTTAAATTAATTTAAACATTTAATCAAACAAAAATTATTTAATAATTAAATTAATATTTTTATTTTTTAATATTTTTGTGAAAAGGAAAAAAATAAAATTCAAAGGAAGTTTTGTTTTAAAGAATTATTTAAAAGACAACTTATTAAATAAATAAATAATATATATAAAAACTAGTTATTAAATAAATAGAAAATAAATAATAAAATAGAAATAAATAAAAAAAAAAAAAAGGAAACTTAGCAGTGGATCCAGTGTGATGAGCTCTTGCTGGTACATGGTGGTCCTTCATCATGATGCCCTTGGATATGGTTATCGTGGGAATCAGTTGGCTGTGGAATGAAGGTGCGTTGTAGCCCTTGATGGAAGCGCAGCATGTGATTCTACTCGTGAAGGTGATGAAGCGAATTATCAAAATTAATGAAAATTAAAGCGACCAACCTAGGAATCGAACCTGGGTTTCGTTGATCGCCAGCAACGCGTCCCAACCAACTGCACTAAGCTCCTACGTTGTTAAGCTAATACACCCAAGTTTACAAATATAAAACAAAGCATCCTTTTAAATTGAAAACGCGCGCAGCCCCTGTTCCTCCATCTCTTCCGTTCGTATCTCCCACGGCCATGGCAGAACCTGCAACAAATCCTCACACACATATATAATAATAATAATCCAGATCGACTATATTCGCCCTCCTAAACCCAATGGAAGCCTTGATTTCGGTTGATTTCATCTCTAATCCGTATCCCTAATTCGAAACTCGAATAACCTAACCATGGCAGATATTGATTTATGTGTTTAAACAACAATTGAATCATATGGAGAGCTTCGATTCAACATCATGAACGTGAATATGCAATCAATCTTTGTTTATCATACACAAATTGAGCAAAACGAATTCAAGTTATAAAAGTCAAACCGTAAACGTATGGATGATGATTCTGGATGTTCGGGGTAGTGCGATTGCGCATCGGTCCTCTTCTTTTTTCTGGTTTTGTTTTCCCGCAACAAATATTTTCTGATTTCGTTTTCCTGCAACAAAAATAAACTTATGCAATTGAATTCACAGAAAGATGTTAGTGTATGCGTGATGTTTGTAATAAAAAAATGGAATTTTGTTGTATGATTTTTGTATGAAACTGTGTCATCTGCAGGTTGATGAATTGGGTATAAAGGCTTTGGGTTCTTGTAATGAATCTGTACATAAGAGGATTAGTGTGCAACCATTTGATAAGAATTGTTAGTATCAGAATATAACCATGGGAAAAGTGAAGTGTATGCAAGGTAATTTTTCGTTGGAAATTCGGAGAGGTATGGATTGTTGGTCCATTGTTGGTTTGTGAGAGAATGGAAAATAAGGGGTAAGAATTTGTACATATCAGTCAGTCCCCCAATAAGGGTTTGTTGTTGTTATATTTATAGGAAAAATCTAGGTTAAAAAGAAAGAAAAATGAGTTTGGGCTTTGATTATAAATAAAAACAATATATGAATATTTTTTGAGTTTTTGACTAAAGAATATAAAAGGATTAATTAAAAAACAAAACTATTTTAAAAAACCCTAAACTAACATCTAAAATTAACTATTAAAACTTATTTCTTTTATGATTTTAATATGATAACAAAAAAGAAAAAAACCTAATAAATTATTTAAAAGTAAAAAACAGTTTTTGTGATTTTTAATATGAATAAATAAAGATAAATAAATAAATAAATAAATAAGGTTAAAAAAAAGATAAAAATGTAAGAAAAGAAAAGAAAGGAGTTAGAAAACAAATAAAAAAAAGAGAAATGATAGAAGTGAGATTCGAGCCTGGGATCTCTCGCTGTTGTACCTTTTAACCTCAAATCCTTACCGACTAAATATATGAGGCAAATTTTGGGGTATGACAGGATCCATGTAGTTCTTATGCTTCGCAAGCATCAATGTTTCCTCGCAAACCCTAGTGTTTAACAACATCCCCAGTAGAGTATAGTCGTTACTGGTATTCTTCAGTCAAGTCCAATGATTATTGGCATCTCTTTCAAGTCCCATGGTTATGAGCATCCTTCGGTCAGGTCTAATGTTGATTAGTCCTCCCCGTTCAAGTCTGGTGGTTATCGGCATACCCCTTCAGATCCAGTGAGTTTTCCAACCCTTGAGTAGTGAATCCTTTGTTCTCCGACCTCGAGTCGTGAGTTTCCGACCTTTTATCGTGAAGATTCCAACCGTCGAGTTGTGAGTCCTTTGTTTTCCGACCTCGAGTCGTGAGTTTCCGACCTTTTGTCGTGAAGATTCCAACCGTTGAGTTGTGAGTCCTTTGTTTTCCGACCTCGAGTCGTGAGTTTCCGACCTTTTGTCGTGGAGATTCCAACCATTGAGTTGTGAGTCCTTTGTTTTCCGACGTCAAGTCGTGAGTTTCCGACCTTTTGTCATGAAGATTCCAACCGTTGAGTTGTGAGTCCTTTGTTTTCCAACCGTTGAGTTGTGAGTCCTTTGTTTTCCAACTTTTGATTTGAGAGTTCTAAGATTCCAACCGTTGAGTTGTGAGTTTTGGGTTTCCGACCTCGAGTCGTGAGTCTTTCATTCTTTGAGTTGTGAGTTTTGAGTTTCCGACTTCGAGTCGTGAGTGTCCTAACCCTCGAGCTGTGGACGTTTGTCATATACTCCAAAAAGTGTCATGGCAAATCAATCTCTTGCACTTTCCTGTTGCAAATAGGCATCACCAATTCTTCTTTCCTTCGAGGAAATCCTACGGGAATATCATATTGTTACTTGCCGAAGCTTGTTAAGTGGAGGCAGCCAAAAAGAAAAAAAAAAGAGGGAGAAAAAGAAAAAATGTCATCCATCTGTTACTCTGAGCGCAAATTTTCTAGTACTTTAATATTTAATCTTCTTCTACCTCGAATGTTCGAAAGGCTAACGCCAATCTCACCTTCAGGTTTAAGACGATTAAATAGGGGCAGCTGTTGCACCCCAAAATTTGCCCACATATTTAATTTCTAATTGGCTTAGGCTTCGCACTCGTCTGCATACTATCCATTAGGTCATTAACATAATTCATGCATCATTAACCAATAATTTGACATGGGATCAAGGGTTTCTAGTGTTAAGGTCCCTCTATGGTTTCGAGATTCCTACTTCAGATAAGCTTGTGTCAATTGGTTCTTATGTATGCACTATAACGTGTATTAAGGTTGATTCATGGATTTATTCTTCACCAAGTCACGAGGTGTGCATCATTCAAGGTTTCGACTGAATACCATTGAGATGGGGTTTGTCGTTCGTGGTGTTTGAGTTTGTTAAGATTCATTTGTGGAGTTTAATTGGATTTCGTGTCAAGATGATTATTTGTGCTTCAATTCCTATCTTCTTCAAGAATTCCCCATGCTTCAAGCCTTATCTTTTAAAGATTTCTCAAGTAAGAGCTTTAGCAAGAAAGCTAATAGGTTGATCTCATCAAGAAGTGAGGATGGATTTGGATTCAATATGGTGAAACATTCGTTCAGGTGCTATGAGTTCAATATTTCTGAATGGGCGAGAAGGGTGATTCAAGTTTGTGGGTTATGGTTCTCTTTTGATATCGAGGATCTCAAGTGCATGTTTTATTCATCACTCAAGAGTGATTCAAAGGAATTTGCACATATGAGTTATTTTGAGTTCAAGGCTGTTAATTCAAATCCATTCAAAATTTAAATTCAAGAATCTACACATTTGTTCTATCCCAATTATCATTACAACATCAAAGAAAATTACATAGAAAATCCGCACTTGACCTATGACTTCTACAAAAGAACAATCTCTTCAAGTCTTTCCCATATCCAAGAAATTCTACAAGAATTACACTAAAATCCTTTACATCATGAACAAGGCAAAAACATAAGCAAAAAGGATAAATAACTCTTCTCCTCCCATATCTTTTGTTTCTTCTCTATCTTCATTCATCCTTGATCCTGTTACAAGAGAATTCTATTCATGTAGAAAGTGTTTGAAAGATTATTGAAGTCGAAAAACCAAACAAAGCCAAGTCAGTGCAATCCATAAACCTGCAAAGAACATATGCCAATAAAAAGATCAAGTCAGCCCCATGAAATACTCTCCACAAACCACACAAAAAAAGCGGGGAAGAAAGGCAGCAACCATTTCACATCAATTCACCTATACATATACATACAAAAAATCAGTCCCTACATCAATACACACACATACCAACCTATCAAACCAATACAGAAATCAATATACCCTGCAGCATACACACACACATCAGCCCTGCACATTTGCTATCACAATTCTAAATCAAACTCACATCACTAACTTAAACCATATAGCCATACAGTCAACAATTTCCCTAACCTGTACCCATCCACTGCACTGCAGAAAAATAAACAATTTCTAACCCTTGGATAACTACCTATTCATAACTGTCAAAAAAACAGAGTTAACTAACTCATAACCAACTTTCACCCCTAACTAACTTTGAGACATTCCTGAAACAGAAAAAACAAGTTTATAACTAACCTAACCGATCCTAACCATATCTCAACTAACTTCCCATAACAGAATCTATAACTACCCTGCATCAAACCATAACCAACTAACAGCCATCAGAAAAAAATCAGAATCTAACAGAAAAGTTCAGAAGAGAAAGAGCTAACCTGCAACTCTATATAACATCTTCATCATTCTTCAGTTGGCTCTCTCTCTCTCTCTCTCTCTCTCTCTCTCTCTCGCTTTTGATCCCTTGAGGCTCCACCATTTTCTTCCACTCTTCACAGACTCTTCATTCATTCATCACCATTCTCACACTTCTTCAATCCATCATCATCATCACCTTCAAAATGGCAGAAGAAAAGAATTGGCATAACAGGGAAAGGAGAAGAGAATTTCAGAACAGAGATCGATAACAGAAAAAACGGAATCGTAACAAACCTGAAAATCTCCACCTTCATCGAATCTTCATCTTCCTATCTTCATCACAAAAAATCAACTCTCCATACACTCTTCAAGCGATCTTCAACAAGAGGATCTTCATCTTCTCCCTCAGTTCAATCCAATCACTACAAAAATCACCGTCGCTTCGCAACCTCCATAGCTTCAATCTCAATCATCATCGTCATCAACTACACACAGAAACTCGCTCTCAATCTCTGCAAACAACGAGAACTCAGCAATGCGAAGAAGAAGAGGAGAAGAACGAATCGAAAGGGAGAAATTGCACAAGCTTACCGAAATTGTTCTGAACCAAGAAATGCGTAGCGAGTTTGAGGATTGATTTTGAGAGCTCGATTTGGAATGGAGACGTGAGAGATTACGCGATTGAGAAAGGATTCGAAACAGAGGAGATGATAGTTGTGTAGGGTAAGGTAGAAGCGTTGTTGTGCTCGTGGATTCACGGCGGAGAGCGGAGAGACTTGATCGAAGAGAATCGGTGAGGGAGTGTTTCGGCGCCGTTCTCGCGGTGAGAGGAAGGAGATGTAAGCTGAGAGGTCACATTTTCCTAACCCTAATCCTCTTTGCCATGTTAATTTTTCCCCTTTTATTTTATTTTATTAAAATTGTTAATTGAAAAAAGATAATAAAAATCAGAATGAGATCCATAGTCTCCTTGGGCCACCGAATTGCCATGTACACCCCCCTTAAGCCCACGTACCACTATGATTTTGTGCCAAAAAACTGAACAAAAAGAATACTCTGAGCTCACAATCCCTTAGGCCCAGCGCTCACTTTTTCTGGATAAACAAAAAAAACTATCTTGGGCCTGTCTTGCACAATTCCTGATTCATACCCCCAGGGAGCCCAATCACGCCCCTTTTTGGCTGAAGAGAAAAGCTGTACAAATTCTGATGGGCCAGACTCATGCTAGGCCTGCGCCCTTTACTTACTACACCCATAATTCATTTTTCACCCCCTGGCTCCATTTTATTTTCTTAGAATTTAGATTTTTAACATGGTTTTCTCTTATTAATTTTCTTAGTGATAAAAACACAATACTCATACATTTTGGTTAGAGTTTTAGGTAATAAAATTGTAATAAAAATCATCCTTTTTGATTAGATTTTAGGTAATTGTTGACACATAAAATCAATAAAACTTGATAGATTTTAGATTTATTTTTAGAGTTTAATTTGTAGTTTCTTTTAGGAATTTTCCTCCATAAAAAACTCATAAAAAAAATAGTAGTATTTTTTTAGTTTAATTTCGCACTAATGCTTGAATTGCTCTTGTACTATTTCCATGTCATTTTTGTGTAATTGTCATGTGATTTTTGTTACTTGTTTACGGTCATATCTTAGGCCTACTTTGTTAATACCATTTTAATGCTCCCTTTAGAATTTAGTCACCATGTTAACACTAGATTTAGAATTAGAATAACAATTAGGTTTAGAAATTAGGCTAGTCCCCCCTCTTTCATTTCTTTTTCTTTTACAACATAAAACATCTAACAAATATTCAAATAAAATCCCCTTTAAAAAATACAAAGAAAACACTAAAAAAACATTAATAAAAAAGTGAAAATCATTAAAAAGGGAATGGAAGCTTGAATCTCCCTTGCTTAAGGGAATCATTCGAGTGCTCGGATCTCCTTTGCTTAAGGGAACCATCCGAGCGTAAGTTCCCAAATTCTAAAAGACACAAACCAAAGAGTAACTCGAGTTTCCCTTGCCTTAGGGATTTCCTCGAAACACTCAAACTCTCTTCTATCTCTCGCCCTCGTGGCATTCTTAAGAACATGTTGAATCCATTCCATAATTAGGCGTATAAGTCTCCAAAGGTCGAGCATCGTGGATTGCGACTTTAACCTCTGTTCAACTAAAAAACACAAAAACATAGAAAATATTGAGTCGAACTACGGTCGCTCTGATTCCTTTAAAGGGATACGTAGGCATTGGGTCGCGGGGCCTAAGCGAGCACACTTGTAAATAATTCCTTCTTTTCCCCGTATTTCTTTTGCAGTCATTCGCATTTAGGTTTAGACATAGATACACCCTTTAGATAGAAACAAACATAGGTGGATACCATCGAGTACGATGGGCGTGAGGGGTGCTAGCACCTTCCCCTTGCCTAACCGAATCCCGTACCTAGATTCTCTGGTCGAAAGACCTTGATCTTATTCGAGTTAGGTTTCCTAGTATTCCTTTCCCTCAATGGGATAAATATATTAGTGGCGACTCTGATTCCATTTTTCGCGGTAGCGACAGCTGGCGACTCTGCTGGGGATGTTGATAGACCTGTGCTGGTCCATTCTTAGCGAGTCGATCCTAGCCTTTGTTTGTTTTATTTTATTGGGTGTTTCTTTGTTATATGTTTGCATCATTTGTATATATATGCTTGCATATCATGTCTATTTCCTGTTTGCATATCATGTTTACTTTCTGCATGCATCTGGACTATATTATGGGTCCCCGTGGGGGCCACATATTTTTCTGCTTTGTTTTGCAGGTGGGGGGTTTGTGTGAGGTAAAAGGCCCACTACCCAGGCCAGTGACACATAGGATTAGCGTGGATGCTCATGTTGACTCCCGTAGCGCTTGCTATGATCGAGCTTGACATGGGGTACCACAACTGGGCGAGGTTCTTTCATGGAACATTGTGTCTGGCACGCTTGTTGCCTCAAACACTTTGTACCCCGTGGGAACTGTAGACCCTAGTGACCATTAGGGACCACTTGTCCGTGTCTAGACTACATACCTGTGAGATTGGGGTGGGACAGGAAACCTTGACTCCTTCATACCATTGCTTCTTCAGAGTTGAGGTCGGACCTTTATTTGGTCTGTTCTCATGGTGCTTGATATTCTGGTATTCTGGTATTCAAAAGGGCGTCGAACCTTTGATCCTGTGACATTTGACTTGCACAGAGGTTTTACATCAGTTGTCCAGAGATTGTACAGATGCTACTAAGATTATATGGACCTTGATCCCATGTTTTTGCATTGCATAACATCATTCCTTCATCCACTTCATTTGTGGGGGATCCTAAAGTCTTATTCTAAAAAAAAAAGGGAAAAGAAAGAGGAAATGAAAAAAGTAGAAAAACAGAAAAGATGAAAAAAAAATAGAAAAGATACTATATGCAAAAACAAAAAAGAAAAGAGAATAAAAGAGAAAAAGTGTGAAAAGACTTTAGGATTCTCCATAAATGAAACATGCATTCATAATATCATGCATTTCATAGTTCTCTCAGAAGCTTATGGGGCCCTTTCTTCTCAGATTTTGACTTCAACAACAAAATTGACTTCTCACCGCCGTGCTTGAAAGTTAATGATGGAACAACTCCGTGAGGACTTGAATGAGATGAGGACAGAAATGGGGATTAACCTGAATCAGTGTATGGAGGCTATTCAAGCCCTTGCTTTTAGACACGAAGAGTTGAGACAGGTTCTTCAGAGGCCAAATGCATATGTCAATCTCAACACAGGAGAAGGTCTTGTGAATCAGAATGTTAGAAATACTGTTGAGATTCCAATTCCCGTTAAGGAGACTTCGCATCATGAGAATAATTCAGAATTTGAAGCCTTCAGGTTCCCGATTAACGAGTTGGACAAAAGATTCCACCTCCTAGATAAAAGGTTGAAAGCCATGGAAGGTCGTGACTCTATTGATTTAGACGCTGCTGGTTTGTGTCTAGTGCCTGGTATTAAGATTCCTGCTAAGTTCAAAGTTCCCAACTTCGAGAAGTACAAGGGTACCACGTGTCCGATAGCTCATGTCAAGGCATTTTGCAACAAAATGGCTCCTTATGCTGAGAATGACAAGTTGTTAATGCATTTCTTTCAGGATAGCCTCAGTGGCACATCTCTTGAGTGGTATAATCAACTCGAAAGAACTGATGTCCGAACTTGGAAAGAACTAGCAGAAGCCTTTGTCAAGCGTTACAAGCACAACAGTACCATGGCTCCGACCAGAATGCAACTCCAAGCTTTGACTCAGAAAACTGACGAATCGTTCAGAGAATATGCCCGAAGATGGAGAGAATTAGCTGCTAAAGTTCAACCTCCACTCTTAGAGAAAGAGCTCATGGATATGTTCAAGGATGTGATGGAAAGTCCGTACTACCAATGTTTGGCTGCATGTAAAGCCTCTGATTTTGCAGAATTGGTCCTCGTCGGAGAACGAATGGAGCATGGTATTAGGAATGGTAATGTCCAAGTTTTTGGTACTCCTTCTGAATTCCATAAGCAAATGAATGAAGAGACCAATGCAGTTTCTGATTATGAAGAGGAATCTCCTGATTATTCTCCTGATCATATCTCTTGTCATGAAGCAGTAGCAGTAACTCCTGTTCAGGATGACCCACAAATTTGTGCTGCGACTCACACTCAGCCTCCCACTCAGTTTGTTCAACGGAAGTCTGTTACATGTGATCAATCAATTCAGTATGGGCCACAAAAGCAGAATTATCAACAGAATCGTCACCTACATGGAAGACAGAGACACAGAAGGCCAAAGAGAGTGTATGATCCTATTCCTATGACTCGTGATAAGTTGTTTTATCACTTGATCAATCTTTCCTTGGTAGAACCAAAGCAGCCGAAGCCTGTTCGTTTCCCGTATCATGTGGGATTTGACCCTAATGTTAGTTGTGACTACCATGCTGGGGCACCTGGTCATTCGATGGAAGATTGTCAACCATTCAAAGACAAGGTTCAAGACCTGATTGATTCCAAGGCTATCACTTTCATACCCGAGGGCCAAGATTGAAGTTCTCCGTTGACTTAGTGGATCTTCTGAAGCAATAAGTCCATACGGAGTCAAGTCTCCTCAACAATGGCCATTCATTTGGTTCTCTACTACATTTTCATTTGTAATCTTTCATTGTTTGTTTAAGCATTGCTAGCATGTAAAAATTTGTTAATTTTTTAATGAAAATCATAATACATTGTTCATGTTTGTCTTGAAGTAATCCATTCGTTTTCACTCAATAAAAAAAAAGTGTTTTGGCATTACGATACCAACTTTACTTATCTCTTGCTTAGGCAAAGAGCGGAGGGAGGATGATGATATAAAAATGCAAAATCCCTAATTGTGTGTTTTTGAATAAAACCCTGCTGAGGATGTACAGGCATTGTTTCAAATCCCCAAACACTAGAGATATAAGGGAGATAGACCCTCGTCAACCCCTTTGAGCCTTGAAGTAGGAGTTTCTTTTCTGATAAGGAAAAAACCTTTATTTTTAACCCTGGGGCAGGGTAGTGTTCATTTAACTTGATCAAGTGTTCAAAACTCACAAATTATATGCATATGAGGATACAACAATGGTTATCCTTCAAAAGGTTGAGGAATGTCAAAACCGCAATGGTTATCCTTCACCTACCAAGAGGACAAAAGATGACGATACCGCAATGGTAATTCTTCATCAATCAAAGGAGTGAGGCAGTCGCAAGCATCTCCCACAAATCAAATACAATGCGAGGTCACACGACTTGTTCGAAAAGAAAGAAAAAAAAAGAAAAAAAAATGGCCAAAAAAAATGATGAAAAGAAAAGAAAAAGGATGAAAGAAAAATATAGCCATAAAAAGAGAAAAAAAGTTATGGTGAAAATAAAGCAAGAACAAAGTCGTGTGATAACGAATCAGAAGAATAAGAGGTGGGCGACTGCCATGTCTGAAAAACCTTATTGATTCCTCAACCGTTTCAAAAATTCCTTGTGAGGGATGAGCACTCATGTCGAGTTAACTGAATATAGGAATGGAGAACATCACGAAGGGGGTGGGCACCAAATAATTTTGAGCCTAAAAATCCTTTGTTTCTAAAAACCATGAACCAGGACAAATTACAACCCTTAAAAGTCCTAATTGAAGTAGGGTTTATTTCAAAAGCGCACTCCGATGAGATAGAGTTTAGCTGACTCCCAATGAAGCGTAACACATATCTATGTTGGTATTGTATGCCCGTTTTACATTTCATTCACAAGAGGTTGCAACCTCATTTCATAAAAAGTTTGTTTAAACTTCAAGACTAACATAGGCTTTGCATTAGGATTATCATTCTTAGAATTAACATTCTTTTGCATAAAAACATTTGCTTAAACATCAAGGAAGTTTCTATGATGAGAATCCATGAAGAGCTTGATCATGTCAAAGTGAAAGAGCCTTGAGAACTCCGTAGAGTAAAAAGCAATCATTTCAGAGACTGGTTATCAAAGCAAGTTGTTTGAAGGCTCCATTGAGCGTTTGCCGTTTGATGGCCCTCGTTGATTGATTATCAAGGGGCACGTGGCTTGAAGACTCCATTGAGTGTGATAAAGTTGCTTCCATAGTTTGGTTGACTTCAAAGGGAGTAGACTTGAGGATCATGATAAGATGTACATAATCAGGAGCAGTCACGACAAGGAATCTCTCTCGTGAGTTCATCTAATCTGGGGCTAGCAAATCAAGGTTTGACATCTCAAATTCGACAAATCAGGGTTAATCACGACGAGGAATCTCTCTCGTGAGTTCATCTAATCCAGGGCTAGCAAATCAAGGTTTGACATCTCAAATTCGACCAATCAGGGTTAATCAAGTCGAGGAATCTCTCTCTTGATTTCAATCAATCTGAAGTAGTGACGTCGAGGAATCTCTCAAGCTCACTCAATTTGGGGCAATTATGTCGAGATTTGACAAATCTCTTCGAGGATCCATTGATCATGAGGAACTATTTTAAACGCTTGAATACGCTGGGGCAGATTATCTCAAGTAAGCGTGGTGTAAGGATCCTTTCAAGGCAAATGTGTTCGTAAACCAAATCTCTTTGTAAGTCAGGCAGCCTGGGGCACAATATTTTGGCAACCATCATTTACTTGTAAAGTGCAGTTGACCATCACGGAGTTGATAAGTATCATAATGCTTTTCCCCAACAAGTTACCCTCTCCCCAAGCATAGGAGTTTATTTCTCCTGAGAGTTAATTCCATTTCTCAAGCTTAGGAGTTTATTTCTCCTAGAAAAGTCTCTCCCCGAGCATAGGAGTTTATTTCTCCTAGAAAAGTCTCTCCCCGAGCATATGAGTTTATTTCTCCTGAGAATTCATTCTCTCCAAGTATAGGAGTTTATTTCTCCTCGGAGTTGTTCCACTCATCCCATAAAGAGTTCCTTATCCGGATTTCTCATCCCAAAATGGTGAATCGAGGGAATCTCCTCATGTCAAAAATTCTCCAAACAATGGCACATAGTGAGAAGTCAGAAGTTATGCTTCGCTACACAAGTCAACAACCAGAAGGGGTATCTTGAAAGATTGGCATCCCCACAGAGTTCTCAACACTAAGGGGATTCTCCCTGGTGTTTACCTCTCCCGAGGCCAAAGATGAAATTCAATGGAATATTCCCCGAAGGGACCCCAATGATTTTGCTTCTTTATCACACGAATGCCTTTATTTGGCACTTTGCATATAGTTTCATTGCATAATACATGGCATCCTCAAACGCGTAGCATTTCCATGAAAATGGAGCATTACGCTAAAGAAAAATTCAAACATGCATCAATGCATAAGCCGGTTTGTGCGTGCTCCAAAAGCACAAGGTAATATATTCCCAGAAGAGGTCTCACTTTCTCTCTCCATTGTGGATTGGATACAGAGACATTCCTTGTCAAGATCATTGTCTCTTTGGTTATTTCCCGTTTGCTGAGCTTAATCGTTTGGATAACCCATACTTTGTGTGTGGCAATTCGAATGATTGTCACTCTTGTAGAATTACACCCCGCCTTTTGGCCTGAGGGAACCATGTAGTTCTTATGTTCTGTAAGTAACAATATCTTCTTCAAAGTCCAGTGTTCGCTGGCACCATCTAATAGAGTTTGGTCGTCACCAGTCCTCTCTTCGTATTCACTTTCTGTGAGTCCCCTTACTGCCTTTTGCATAAGGGATATCTCTTGCTTCTTGTAAGCTTGCCTTGGTTATTTTCCCGTACGTTGCGTGCATATTAGAGTGCGAATGAGGGTGGGCATTCAACCCATCTCATTTTTCAATCATTTGGATAACCATACTTGGTGTGTGGCAATTTGAATGATTGCCACTCTTAAGGAATTACACCCCGCCTTTCGGCCTGTGGGATCCATGTAGTTCTTATGCTTCGCAAGCATCAATGTTTCCTCGCAAACCCCAGTGTTTAACAACATCCCCAGTAGAGTATAGTCGTTACTGGTATTCTTCAGTCAAGTCCAATGATTATTGGCATCTCTTTCAAGTCCCATGGTTATGAGCATCCTTCGGTCAGGTCTAATGTTGATTAGTCCTCCCCGTTCAAGTCTGGTGGTTATCGGCATACCCCTTCAGATCCAGTGAGTTTTCCAACCCTTGAGTTGTGAATCCTTTGTTCTCCGACCTCGAGTCGTGAGTTTCCGACCTTTTTTCGTGAAGATTCCAACCGTCGAGTTGTGAGTCCTTTGTTTTCCGACCTCGAGTCGTGAGTTTCCGACCTTTTGTCGTGAAGATTCCAACCGTTGAGTTGTGAGTCCTTTGTTTTCCGACCTCGAGTCGTGAGTTTCCGACCTTTTGTCGTGGAGATTCCAACCGTTGAGTTGTGAGTCCTTTGTTTTCCGACGTCAAGTCGTGAGTTTCCGACCTTTTGTCATGAAGATTCCAACCGTTGAGTTATGAGTCCTTTGTTTTCCAACCGTTGAGTTGTGAGTCCTTTGTTTTCCAACTTTTGATTTGAGAGTTCTAAGATTCCAACCGTTGAGTTGTGAGTTTTGGGTTTCCGACCTCGAGTCGTGAGTCTTTCATTCTTTGAGTTGTGAGTTTTGAGTTTCCGACTTCGAGTCGTGAGTGTCCTAACCCTCGAGCTGTGGACGTTTGTCATATACTCCAAAAAGTGTCATGGCAAATCAATCTCTTGCACTTTCCTGTTGCAAATAGGCATCACCAATTCTTCTTTCCTTCGAGGAAATCCTACGGGAATATCATATTGTTACTTGCCGAAGCTTGTTAAGTGGAGGCAGCCAAAAAGAAAAAAAAAAGAGGGAGAAAAAGAAAAAATGTCATCCATCTGTTACTCTGAGCGCAAATTTTCTGGTACTTTAATATTTAATCTTCTTCTACCTCGAATGTTCGAAAGGCTAACGCCAATCTCACCTTCAGGTTTAAGACGATTAAATAGGGGCAGCTGTTGCACCCCAAAATTTGCCCACATATTTAATTTCTAATTGGCTTAGGCTTCGCACTCGTCTGCATACTATCCATTAGGTCATTAACATAATTCATGCATCATTAACCAATAATTTGACATGGGATCAAGGGTTTCTAGTGTTAAGGTCCCTCTATGGTTTCGAGATTCCTACTTCAGATAAGCTTGTGTCAATTGGTTCTTATGTATGCACTATAACGTGTATTAAGGTTGATTCATGGATTTATTCTTCACCAAGTCACGAGGTGTGCATCATTCAAGGTTTCGACTGAATACCATTGAGATGGGGTTTGTCGTTCATGGTGTTTGAGTTTGTTAAGATTCATTTGTGGAGTTTAATTGGATTTCGTGTCAAGATGATTATTTGTGCTTCAATTCCTATCTTCTTCAAGAATTCCCCATGCTTCAAGCCTTATCTTTTAAAGATTTCTCAAGTAAGAGCTTTAGCAAGAAAGCTAATAGGTTGATCTCATCAAGAAGTGAGGATGGATTTGGATTCAATATGGTGAAACATTCGTTCAGGTGCTATGAGTTCAATATTTCTAAATGGGCGAGAAGGGTGATTCAAGTTTGTGGGTTATGGTTCTCTTTTGATATCGAGGATCTCAAGTGCATGTTTTATTCATCACTCAAGAGTGATTCAAAGGAATTTGCACATATGAGTTATTTTGAGTTCAAGGATGTTAATTCAAATCCATTCAAAATTTAAATTCAAGAATCTACACATTTGTTCTATCCCAATTATCATTACAACATCAAAGAAAATTACATAGAAAATCCGCACTTGACCTATGACTTCTACAAAAGAACAATCTCTTCAAGTCTTTCCCATATCCAAGAAATTCTACAAGAATTACACTAAAATCCTTTACATCATGAACAAGGCAAAAACATAAGCAAAAAGGATAAATAACTCTTCTCCTCCCATATCTTTTGTTTCTTCTCTATCTTCATTCATCCTTGATCCTGTTACAAGAGAATTCTATTCATGTAGAAAGTGTTTGAAAGATTATTGAAGTCGAAAAACCAAACAAAGCCAAGTCAGTGCAATCCATAAGCCTGCAAAGAACATATGCCAATAAAAAGATCAAGCCAGCCCCATGAAATACTCTCCACAAACCACACAAAAAAAGCGGGGAAGAAAGGCAGCAACCATTTCACATCAATTCACCTATACATATACATACAAAAAATCAGTCCCTACATCAATACACACACATACCAACCTATCAAACCAATACAGAAATCAATATACCCTGCAGCATACACACACACATCAGCCCTGCACATTTGCTATCACAATTCTAAATCAAACTCACATCACTAACTTAAACCATATAGCCATACAGTCAACAATTTCCCTAACCTGTACCCATCCACTGCACTGCAGAAAAATAAACAATTTCTAACCCTTGGATAACTACCTATTCATAACTGTCAAAAAAACAGAGTTAACTAACTCATAACCAACTTTCACCCCTAACTAACTTTGAGACATTCCTGAAACAGAAAAAACAAGTTTATAACTAACCTAACCGATCCTAACCATATCTCAACTAACTTCCCATAACAGAATCTATAACTACCCTGCATCAAACCATAACCAACTAACAGCCATCAGAAAAAAATCAGAATCTAATAGAAAAGTTCAGAAGAGAAAGAGCTAACCTGCAACTCTATATAACATCTTCATCATTCTTCAGTTGGCTCTCTCTCTCTCTCTCTCTCTCGCTTTTGATCCCTTGAGGCTCCACCATTTTCTTCCACTCTTCAAAGACTCTTCATTCATTCATCACCATTCTCACACTTCTTCAATCCATCATCATCATCACCTTCAAAATGGCAGAAGAAAAGAATTGGCATAACAGGGAAAGGAGAAGAGAATTTCAGAACAGAGATCGATAACAGAAAAAACGGAATCGTAACAAACCTGAAAACTCTCCACCTTCATCGAATCTTCATCTTCCTATCTTCATCACAAAAAATCAACTCTCCATACATTCTTCAAGCGATCTTCAACAAGAGGATCTTCATCTTCTCCCTCAGTTCAATCCAATCACTACAAAAATCACCGTCGCTTCGCAACCTCCATAGCTTCAATCTCAATCATCATCGTCATCAACTACACACAGAAACTCGCTCTCAATCTCTGCAAACAACGAGAACTCAGCAATGCGAAGAAGAAGAGGAGAAGAACGAATCGAAAGGGAGAAATTGCACAAGCTTACCGAAATTGTTCTGAACCAAGAAACGCGTAGCGAGTTTGAGGATTGATTTTGAGAGCTCGATTTGGAATGGAGACGTGAGAGATTACGCGATTGAGAAAGGATTCGAAACAGAGGAGATGATAGTTGTGTAGGGTAAGGTAGAAGCGTTGTTGTGCTCGTGGATTCACGGCGGAGAGCGGAGAGACTTGATCGAAGAGAATCGGTGAGGGAGTGTTTCGGCGCCGTTCTCGCGGTGAGAGGAAGGAGATGTAAGCTGAGAGGTCACATTTTCCTAACCCTAATCCTCTTTGCCATGTTAATTTTTCCCCTTTTATTTTATTTTATTAAAATTGTTAATTGAAAAAAGATAATAAAAATCAGAATGAGATCCATAGTCTCCTTGGGCCACCGAATTGCCATGTACACCCCCCTTAAGCCCACGTACCACTATGATTTTGTGCCAAAAAACTGAACAAAAAGAATACTCTGGGCTCACAATCCCTTAGGCCCAGCGCTCACTTTTTCTGGATAAACAAAAAAAACTATCTTGGGCCTGTCTTGCACAATTCCTGATTCATACCCCCAGGGAGCCCAATCACGCCCCTTTTTGGCTGAAGAGAAAAGCTGTACAAATTCTGATGGGCCAGACTCATGCTAGGCCTGCGCCCTTTACTTACTACACCCATAATTCATTTTTCACCCCTGGCTCCATTTTATTTTCTTAGAATTTAGATTTTTAACATGGTTTTCTCTTATTAATTTTCTTAGTGATAAAAACACAATACTCATACATTTTGGTTAGAGTTTTAGGTAATAAAATTGTAATAAAAATCATCCTTTTTTATTAGATTTTAGGTAATTGTTGACACATAAAATCAATAAAACTTGATAGATTTTAGATTTATTTTTAGAGTTTAATTTGTAGTTTCTTTTAGGAATTTTCCTCCATAAAAAACTCATAAAAAAAATAGTAGTATTTTTTTAGTTTAATTTCGCACTAATGCTTGAATTGCTCTTGTACTATTTCCATGTCATTTTTGTGTAATTGTCATGTAATTTTTGTTACTTGTTTACGGTCATATCTTAGGCCTACTTTGTTAATACCATTTTAATGCTCCCTTTAGAATTTAGTCACCATGTTAACACTAGATTTAGAATTAGAATAACAATTAGGTTTAGAAATTAGGCTAGTCCCCCCTCTTTCATTTCTTTTTCTTTTACAACATAAAACATCTAACAAATATTCAAATAAAATCCCCTTTAAAAAATACAAAGAAAACACTAAAAAACATTAATAAAAAAGTGAAAATCATTAAAAAGGGAATGGAAGGTTGAATCTCCCTTGCTTAAGGGAATCATTCGAGTGCTTGGATCTCCTTTGCTTAAGGGAACCATCCGAGCGTAAGTTCCCAAATTCTAAAAGACACAAACCAAAGAGTAACTCGAGTTTCCCTTGCCTTAGGGATTTCCTCGAAACACTCAAACTCTCTTCTATCTCTCGCCCTCGTGGCATTCTTAAGAACATGTTGAATCCATTCCATAATTAGGCGTATAAGTCTCCAAAGGTCGAGCATCGTGGATTGCGACTTTAACTTCTGTTCAACTAAAAAACACAAAAACATAGAAAATATTGAGTCGAACTACGGTCGCTCTGATTCCTTTAAAGGGATACGTAGGCATTGGGTCGCGGGGCCTAAGCGAGCACACTTGTAAATAATTCCTTCTTTTCCCCGTATTTCTTTTGCATTCATTCGCATTTAGGTTTAGACATAGATACACCCTTTAGATAGAAACAAACATAGGTGGATACCATCGAGTACGATGGGCGTGAGGGGTGCTAGCACCTTCCCCTTGCGTAACCGACTCCCGTACCTAGATTCTCTGGTCGAAAGACCTTGATCTTATTCGAGTTAGGTTTCCTAGTATTCCTTTCCCTCAATGGGATAAATATATTAGTGGCGACTCTGATTCCATTTTTCGCGGTAGCGACACTAAGTAAATTCTAAAACAAAACCTAACAAGATTAAATTGTTTTTTTATGACATATTCATCTAAAAGGATAATAGAACAAAACTATGTAACAAAATATTTAAATTCTAACAAGTAAAAGATGTTTTTTATCATCCAAAACAAATATAAAAAATAAAATCTAATTCTAACTAGAAAAGAATATATGTTTTTATATATTTTTTATTATGCTACAAAAACTTAATAAGAAAACATTAATGACTTTAAATCCTACGAAATCGATCTAATAATATCTAACAAAAACTAACGCATGATTTTATTTATTTTTATCATCTAAAACAAATATAAAAAATAAAATCTAATTCTAGCTAGAAAATGGAGTGAAACCAGGAGGTTCAATGCTGAAATCTGATGTATGACAAGTATCAGGCGCATGGCCCATTGAATTGGCCCAGCCAGAGTTATCATTTTTTGTTCAATTTTGGCACACAAAAAACCGTGTGCATAAGGCTAGGGGAGGTGTAGATATTGAAGTTCGTGGCTTAAGGAGATTCTATTCATATCTCAGAATCATGATCAATCTCCAATTAATCTCCAATCAATCTTTCCAAAGTCCAATTAATTTCAATTAAGTCTAATTAACAATACTTAATCAGATTACACCTAATTCAAAAAATTGCATCAAAGGGAACTAGGTTTACCATTGAAAGGCTCCTTCTCAATCATCTACGAGCAAGACGGCGACGACGGTCACACTCGTTCACCTCTCCGGCAAAATTCCCCGGCCACCGTAAATATGATAACACAACAGCATCGCCTCATCCCTTCGTCTTAATCTCTCGTCTCCGACGAACTCTTTCTGGTCCCCATACAATCATGTCTTTCGTCGTCTCGCTCTCATCTTCGCCTCAACCTATTTCCCTTTCACTTCTTCGTTCGTGAATTTGAGGTATTCCTCTGCATTTCCTTGTATCAAATTCTTGTATTGTTAGTATTCTGAAGCGAGATTATGGATGTTACAGATGAAGATTACATGACGATGATCAAGGATATGTGTTGCAGATGCTTAATATTGTTCTGAGAAATCTTTCTACACAAGATTTTATGGAGAAAATCGATGTATGATGATCCGAAGCGGTGACGTTGTTGTTCGCAGATGATGAGGCTATTGAAGCGTGGCGGAGACTTGAAGATTCTCAGATTTTGCTTAATCTTCTTCTTCGATTCTGTTTGTGTGTTTCTTCATTTCCGATACGATTGTTGATGCGTGATTCAATTTGCACTTTGCAGATTCGTCATGGTTTGAAACGTGGTTGTTGCAGTTTGCAGATGAAAATTGAAGAGTTCTTGAACTTTTGCAGTTGAAGCTTTTTCTGAGTTTTGGAGGTAATTGAAAGATTGAAGTGAGATTGTGAAGATGGTGATGACGATTTAGAGATTCAGAGTGAATTGAAGATGATGAAGAAAGCGTGAAGATGATTGAAGATTTAGAGAGAGTTTCTTGGAAGATTGAGGAATTGAAGAGAGGTCTTTTTTCCTGAATTTCTGTTACAGGTTTCTGTTAGCGTTTTCTTCAAGATTTCTCTGAGGGAATTTCTTTTGTTATTTCTGTTGAATCCCCCCGTGAACTGTTATTGATCTCCCCCTTTTTCTCTGTTCTGAATTTCTGTTATAGCCAATCTTCAAACCGGTTTTTCTTTTTGGTTTCCAGTGCAGGATTGAACCGGTTTATTTGTATTTGCTTGAAGCTGGATGTTCATTACCAAATTGGATAAGCAACAGATGAAGTTTTTCGATCCACGCACGTAAAGCGTTTATGTTTGGAAGTCCCGTACTGAATTTTATGGATCTTTGTGGAATGTATGAACCTTTGTAATGTCTTCTGGACTTTCTGAATTTTTTTGTAATGGATATTTGTAATGAAAATTTTTGTGTAATTTTGTAATAAAACTTGAATGGATCTGCAAATGGATTTGGAATAATGGATATGGATTTACTTTGTAGTGTATGGACCTTGGTACATGTTTTTTTGTAATGAAATTTGAGTGGGCTTTCTGTAGTGGATATGATGGACTTGAATAATGGACTTTGATTTGCATAAATTTTGTAATGAATTTTGTATGGATATGATGAATTTGAACGATGAACTTGAATGTATATTTTTGGTGAATAAATCTCAATCCACTTGCAAACTTCAATGGACCCTTAATTCAATCTCGGTTCCTTAATTCAAACCAAATTTGTAATGATAAACCATCAAGAAATTGGGAAGCATAATGGCGTCTTGAACACAATGTTCTCCTTAAACCCATAACCTTGTACCATGACTTATTCTTTTGCAATTCACCCTACAAGCATGTCGACTTAAAGACCTCGAACAATAGAAACTCTTTTATTTTCTCTTGATTTTAAACGACGAAATAAACGTCCTTTCATAACTTATAGCACAGAGAAAGATGGCAAATTTTGGGGTGCAACATCGCGCCATAAGGCTACTCACAGAAAATGCATAATAATAATAATCATATCGGCAATCTCAACGTTATTCGCAACAAATGCTACCAAACCAAAACTACCATTTTTGGTCAATTCGCAAAATAATCACAACTTGCCAATATATATCAAGTAAGTCGAATCAACTTCGAATTATCATCTAACTAAATTAAATATCATGTCCTTTATCACCAAACAATTATATTAACCAATCACTATTTCTACTAATTGATAATTGTTTCTAAATGCCAATATATTTACTGCTACAGTGGAACAAGGAAGTATTATGCCACTACTACATGTATCATGCCATTTTTGTTGTTCTAAATTCCTAACCATTGCTTCCTTTATTAATTTTCAATTAATTCATATGAGATAGATAAGCCATAATATATTATCACCAAAATATTACCAAACCAGTCAACATAATTTTTAATAATCATTTTCATCATTATTCCTAAAAATCATAGATTAACTATTGTATTAGCCTTGCAACACTCTCTACTATCATTTATTAATAGAAGACATAGCATACTTGTAATTAAGTGGCGACTAAGTAGCAACAAAGTACACATGATTGCACAAAAATGATTCATTCAGGAATAATACAATTCAAACGCGAACGGTAGAGGCACATAGTATAGCATATGGGCTGTATAGAAATGGTACAAGAATAATATCACAAACAAGCCACATGATAAATATTAAATAATAATAGGTGCAATGGTGATATCCAGGAATAGCATAATATGAAAGCAGAGGTACAAATTCCATTTGCTACAATAAGTGGCGTGAAGTAACTAGCACAGTGGCGCAAAAAAAATAAATTCATTCGGGAACCTCATAAGCCAAACACGAACAACGAGTAGCATTTGTTGCTATAAGCAACACTGCGCATATCTTTAATTTCCAGAAACCATTGTGAATGAACAACAACATCAACATTAGAGAACCAATTACAATTTCAAAACAGTGACAAAAAACATTTTAACACAACACAATGACTAATCTATACCCTAACCCACATACAATCTATCATATTCCCATTTAGGTAGAAAGAATCCCCCTTACCTTGGATTGAGTGCAACTCTAAGGAGAAACAACGGATATTTGGGCAAAATCGCACTTGAGAGCAAACCTTTGGTCTCCTTTTCTGCTCTCCACAAAACCCTAGCTTTTCCCCTCTTTTGTTTTTCTAATAGCTCTAAACTTGCTCCACTATTTCTATTTCAAAAATAACACTATCTTAGTCACTTAACTATACCAATGAGCCTAATAAAATATACCCCTTAATACTTAGAGATACCATTATTTAAGCCCAATATTTTTCTATACTTAATGTAAAAATAATACTTCCACTTAAATATCATTAAAATAAAATCGGATTATTTTAATATACCGACTTAATACTCAGTGTCTCATATTTCCGGTCTAATCTTAATTACTCGGAAAATTCCCAAAACGCTAAATATTAACTCATTAATATTTCTAATACTAAAAATATTATTTTTTTATTAAATATCGACCCGTTATCTCGAACTAATACCGACTAAATCGTCCCAAAATGCGAAAATCTCAATTAACGTCACAAATGACTAAATTAAGCAAACAACTATTTTTCCGAGCGTTACATACACATTTAATGAGTATGTATTCGGTGAAGTGAGACAAAAAGTTTATACTATATGATGCTATAATAATTTTGGTTACCATTGTTAAGGTGTTGTTGGCGATTCCCATATATAGCGGGGAATTATACTCCGTGTCTGAAGGAGTTGAATTATGTCGGGCATGTGGCTTTGGTAATGTCACTATGAGAATGATACGAAGATGTGAATAGATTTATTGTTACTTTATGGATAATTGACATGTACGGTTTAGGAATGAAATTGCGTAAGTATTTTGGTGTTGACAGTATTGTTAAGGTGTTATTAGGAGGTTGTATATCCAAGTATTAGTGGGTTATGGTTGTAACTACTTTGTAAGTTGATGTCCCAAGATATTGTTGGAAGGTTGGACGTGGAAGTGAAGTTGAGAACAATTTTGTCGGATAGATTTTCGAGGACGAAAATATCCTAAGTGGAGGAGAGTTGTAACGCCCGAATTTAATTAATTGGTTAATTAAATTAATTAAGGATTTAATTGTTGGAAATTGTCAAAGTTGGGATTTATCGGTAAGATTCTAAGAGGCGTAATTGGATTAATATGTCGATTGGAGTTGTTAAGTGTAAAGTCAGATTGATTAATCGGTTTAACCGGAGAAATAATATTAGAAATAATATTATTATATTGGAATAATTACTTAATTAAATTGGTTTGGTTGTTGTGTGGGAATTAGTAAATTCGGAGGTGTGCCAAGAGTAAGCCCAATAAGAAGTAATATAATTATTATGGAATAATAATAATAATATTGTTTTGGTTAAAGTAATAGAAGGAAGTACAGTAAGAGACTTTTGGAAAGAAAATATGGGTTTGGTGATGGTACGAGCAAACATTGTTGTGAAGAAGAAACTACAGAAGAGGAAAGAAACCGGAAGAATTATGCGAAGCCGGAAGCTAGGAATTTCGACCGGAAATTGTAGAGAGGACTCCTAATACAAGGTAAGGGTGGGGTTCTTGCTCTATAAATGGGGATATGATGAACCGTATGTGGGGTTTAGGGTAATAATATTATCTCTATGTTTCTGTACAAATTTTGATGTTCGTGTTGTCACTGTGTTGAATTTCTGGAAATCTATGTGAATATTGTTGCTTGATGAAGTATTGTCAAATTTGTGCTATTATAATATTTGGGTGAATTTCATTATCGGATCGATGAATATTTTATGTGTTGTGAATGATTATGTGACAGTGAATCGATGAACTTCTGGAAATTGAAACTTCTGGGTTGTTTAATGAAGAGGGACGGAGGAAGATATAAGTCTGAGAGAGAAAGAAAAATAACAGGGACGGGGCCACTGTTTAGGGGACGGACGTTCCTTTTTGGCAAAGTGGGGAAGACCCCACATCAAGTGTGGGGCGGGTGGCCCTTTAGGTGGGACGAGCGCCCTTTCCTTAGGATGAATTGGTACCGAGCGGAACCTTAGAAGTGTGGTGTCTGCCACATGTTGAAGTGGGACTAGGCTTTGGTTGGTTGTAGTGCCCACCACGATTTATAATTCCATAACTTGTTTTAATTGATAGAAAATTATATTGATTTATAGCAAAGTTGAGTTAAGTAGTAGCAGGCATCAGTAGTATATCACTATAGCATGGTTGATATATTTTAATAGCAGCATTGTATCAATGACATGATAAGAATAATAATGTTGACAAGTTCATATATTTAGCGGAGATGGTTTGATTTTGTTGTTAAGTTAGTAATGTTTAATAATGAGAATACTAGTAACTATTACATCATAATTGTAGAGATAAGGCAGGGATATGAAAATAGTAGCTTTATCACTTTGGTAGAGAATAATTAATTAAACAAATGACAAAGTAGTGTATTTTTGTAGCAGAGGCTTATTAAGTAGCGGTAGAATAACTTATTCATAGAAACAGTGGTATACTTAAATTAATTTAGCTGAAGGATGTTAAGTATGTATCAGTAGAAAATAAGTAGATGAGTAATGAAGAATAGTGCCGATGAGAAATATTAGTCGATAAATTAATTAACCGGTTTAGAGCGAGAATTGTCCGAATAATTACAAAACGTGTGTCGATTGTTTTGATTGGATTGTCGTGTCGAACACTTGTTGAAAATATGTGAATTGACGTTGGATTAATTGTGTTGATTTGTTGTTGATTTTATTGTTGTGATGTATTACGATGTTGCGATGCGACTATTATGTGAATATTGTGAAGTGCAGGAAATAAAGTGACGGTGGATTACCTCTAATAATTAGTAATATTTGTGATATAGGCGTATGCCTCATGACGATTTTTGTGGTGAATATATTTGTGATGTTGCATTCATCGAGTCGCATGAATTGCATTTTTGTGACGGCCTGGATTGGAAAACAGTGACGGGGACTTATACCTGTTTTGATGCCTCTAGTAATTAGCAATTGACGATGGGGGCTGAAGCTCTAGGTACCACATGCATGTGCATTGTTAGAGGTGCATTTCATTCTGTGTGATTATGAGTTTATGTGAATTAGTGAACGATCTTATGTGAATTGTAGTGACTTGAATCTGAACCCATGTGTGATATTGTGACGTGTGTCATTTGGTTGAAATGGTGAAGTAAATTAGATGGTAATGACTATACCATAAAGTGATGATTATTATGACTTGAACCTGAATATATTGTTTATAATAACTCTATTTATATGGTTTGATATCTCACCCCTTTCTTTTGTTTCGCCATTACCTTTATACTGGTAATGTGCGGGTAATTGCAGTGATGAAGGTTTAGTTCCCGTGAGTTCGAGTTGGTGTTGTCACTCTGATACGTAGCACTCGGGGGGATGAATGATAGATGTTTAGACGTTCTATTTGTTTTGAAATGCTGAATTTTGAATAGTATTTGATGAAGTATAATGATATTTTCAAGTTGTTTTAGTTGAATAAAATAAGGTTATTTATGACTTGAATTTCGTGATTCCGCTGCATAATCAAAATGAAGATGTTTGGTTTCAAAGATTAAAGAATGACGTTATTGGTTCATCCGAATGTGAAGTGTTATGTATCGATTGAAATAAATGAGCAGGTTGTTTTTGATGAATGATTTAATGTGAAGTGTGACATCCCGTTGTGTATGTGTATGTCATGAATGAATATTATTTGAGAATAATATGTATTGGTATTGTGTACCATGTGCTAATTGTGATATATGGAATTGATGAATGCTAATTGTTATGCATTGTTGTGATTGTTATATGATGATTGTGTTGTGCAATGTTTTGGTGGATAATTCGAATTGTGCGAATTATTGTGATATGCTTGGATAATTAAGGTTGTGTGATAATCTTAATTGCATATATTGTGAGTCTTGTCCGAATCTGAAGCGTGGCTCTGGTTTTTAATCGGGAGCGGTGAGCTTGATACTCACATGGTACCACATGCATGAGTCACATTAATTTGCATTTCGAGTCACATTGTTGATATGTGAATATTCGAATTGATGTACTTGCTTGTGTGATGATTGCATTTGTGATATGTGCAATACTTATAAAACTTGTTCAAATTATGAAGTGTGGTGAATGATTATGCTATGGTATGATATGTTCATTGTACATATATTATGCATTCATTATGATGTGAATTCTCACCCTTCTGTTTGAATGATGTTCATTGTGACATCGTGCAGGTTCCGACGAGTAGCGTTCTTGCATGAGGATTTAGCCGAGGAGTCTTTCAGTTTTATCGTTTTGATTAGGTAGTGATATCGTATTATATATTTTCGTTTTTATCGTATGATATCGTTTGTATGTTTTATTTTGGGTTTTCATTACGATGGAAACAACATGTGACACCCTTTTGTTTATGCATTTATTTTACTTTGTGTATATTTATATGAATATTTGGGGTTAGAAAAGGGGTGTTACACGATGTCCCAATATGTTGCTTGACATCTAAGCCCGGAACATCAGGTCTATGTTGTTGCATTTTGGAAGAATCTCTGATCAAAGATTCTATCATATTTTATTGTTATTAAGATAACAATATGATTATATGATTTGTTCGACAATTGTGAAGATCAAGTCAGATTTAAAGAGATTTAAATTTGAATTTGTAACAAACCAAATCATATCTCTTTATTGGATATAATCAAGGAACAAATTAAATATCGAACTAAATCTGTAATATTTTTGGACCAAATTAAATTGTATATCCATAGAGAAAAGTCCAGAAGATTATTCCGAATGTACTAAGCTACTAATAGTTAATTTCATTTCTTTGGGTTATGGATTCAACCGTCTAGACGTAGGTGTGGTTTCACCAAACTGGGTAACCAATTCTCTATGTTATTTACCGTTTTTTAGCCATATTAACTTGCACAAGTCATTCTATTATATATGTGTTAATTCTAATATAACTAGTCAAACATGTTGTTGAAGCATCGTGTTTGACATTTGTCCCCTGAGGAACATAATTTCGATTGGTATTAGAGCATGCATCCTAGCCTGTTAGGTGAGCTCCAGGGAAGATAAATTTTGCTCAAATGGAGACAATGAAGGTTGGAAGATCAGTCAACAAACTACTTGATATGGATGGTACAAATTATTAGTATTGGAAGGTTATGATGGTTACATTTCTCAAAGCCTTGGGAATCAAAGAATGGAAAGCTATAATAAAAGGATGAAAACATCCTGTGGTTACCTCTGAAGATGGCCCTACTAGCCTAAAACCAAAGGCTAATTGGACCAAAGCTGAAGATAATGAAGCCTTTGCTAACTTCAAGACCCTGAATTCTTTACTTACAGGGATGGACAAGGAGATGCTTAAATGGAGACAGTGAAAGTTGGAAGATCAGTCAACAAACTTCTTGTTATGGATGGTACAAATTATTGGTATTGGAAGGTTATGATGGTTACATTTCTCAAAGCCTCGGGAATCAAAGAATGGAAAACTATGATAAAAGGATGAAAACATCCCGTGGTTACCTCTGAATATGGCACTACTAGCCGAAAACCAGAGGCTAATTGGACCAAAGCTGAAGATGATGAAGCCTTTGCTAACTTCAAGGCCTTGAATGCTTTACTTAAAGGGAAGGACAAGGAGATGCTTAAGTTGATCAACACATGTTAAAAAGCTAAAAAAGCATGGGAGATCCTCAAGACTGCATGTGAATGCACACTTATTGCTCATATGACAAGACTACAACTTCAATATACAAGGATTGAGAATCCAAGAATGAATGAAGAAACTTCTGACAACATGATGTCTTATGCTAGAAAATGCATTGCTGAAGGTGAGTCAAGTGATAAGAAATTGACTAATGAAGAAATAACTAAGACTCATAGGCTATTGATCTAATTGACTGTAAGTGAACTTCATAAAAAGAATGAAAAACTTACTACTACAGTCACTGATCTAATATAAGAAAATTCTATGTTGACATCCAAGCTAGAGGATATGACAAAATTTGTTGTGAAAGATGGGGAGAAATAAAGTGTAAAGACTGGTTCTGAATTGCTAAAAGAAATCCAAGCTAAAGAGAAGAAGTCAAATTCTACAGCTATAGTATTTGACTATAGTCGTATGAACAAGAGGGACCACAGGCTCCGACATCGTCCTCGACATGTGCACCCCAACATATAAATTACTAGAATAAAAGATGTTATCATTGTGGCAAATATGGACACATAACGCCCAACTCTTATAAACTATGTGGATATCCTCAACCCTATAATAAATCAAGGTCCAAAAGAAAATAAAAGAAAAATAAAGTGAAGAAGGCGTTGAAACCAAAAGAGTTTGCCCAAAGCCTTATAACTCATACATCCCTTAGAGTGTCTTCTAAAGACGATTGGTATTTTGATAGTGGTTGTTCTAGACATATGACAGTGAAGAAGACTTATCTCAACACGATAAAACCCTACACAAATAGCTATATCACTTTCGGTGTTGGTGCAAAAGGAAGAATCAAAGGCATATGGAAACTTATATATCCCGATCTTCCTAGTCTTGACAATGTGCTGCTGGTTGAAGGGGTTGTAAGTTATGCATCTGGCCTTATGTTTTAATGATAACATTATATGATATCTTAGAGAATAATTTAGTACTCTAACGATTTTTGTCTAATGTGTAGCTTTTGCTAACAAGTTTTGACTCTGAAGAAAAGGTGTGTGACGTCATCAAGTTTTGAACTCAACACACTCTGACTCTGGAAGAAACTAGTGGTGTTTACAAAGACTCACTCAAGTTCTAGAGTGCTTCTATAACAGTGGTTCTGATAAACGTTAGTGATAGAGCTTCTAATCGTGACTCTCTTGGAAGATCTTCTGAAGACTTCTTTAGCTCTAAGATTTTGCTGTCCAATTTCTCAAGATTCTGGAGACAAGGTTCTAAATGAACAAGTTCTGAAGATTATGAAGACATAGATTCTAAAGACCAAGTGTTGAAGACTTTGAATACAAGGTTCTAAATGAACAAGTTTTGAAGATTCTGAAGACTTAGGCTCTAAAGATTCAAGTTTTGGTCCTTCTAAGCATGATTCATCATCAAATTTCAGAAGCCTCTGAAGATTATAAGATAAGATCAAATTTGGTTTATGTGAGGAAATTGTACGTGGTACAAATGTTTCCATTACCCATATAGAGTGGCGCAAGGACTATACTACAATACTATGTTGTCGACCACTCCCTCACTAACCATTATGGACAAAACAACTAGAATTGAGTATTCCTAGTCTACCCTTCAATGGAATTAATTTTGGCTATAAAATGAAGATTGAAGACAAGAAGAATACAGAGTATCTACACTACAAAACTTACGCTGAAACGGTGCACAATTCTCTTTGATTATTCTTTGTATGGTTTTGTAAAGCAAGTGAGCTTTTGTTTGTTAACTTGTAGCAAGTGAGCTTTTGTTTATATACTTGCTTAACACTTTGTGCTATTTGTTTGTATTCAAATCTGTGTAATTTGATTTCAAGAAGTATCTGTGTAAACTATAATATTTGTATTCAACTTGTGAGTTAATAGTTCCTTGAGAGACTAGGGTATAGTTAGAATTTCTCAAGAAGACATTGACGAGTAGTCTTTGTGATTTGCAACATTAACATTTTATCTGTGTTGTGGTTTCTGTAATCAGTTAGGTTATAGTGGTCCCTCTTGTCATCTCAATCTCAAAGGCATAAGGACAATTATTCATGAAGAAGTTGTAACAGGATTGCCTAAGCTTAAGATTGAGGAAGGCAGAATTTATGTAGAATGTCAAATAGGAAAGTAGACCCAGATGTCTCACAAGTGTTGGAACAAAATCTGTTCATACTAATTGGGTTTTGATGATAACAAAGTACTTAAAGAACAATAGGTTTTACTAATATTTTCTTAAGTGTGCAAGATCATTAAGCTGGTATTTAACTAGATTCTAACCAAGTTAAATTGATTATAAAGAAGAAGCAATTCAGATTCTATTGAAGCAGAATCTGATTTTCGTATAGAACCTCAACGCCAAAATTATCTCGTCCTTTGATGTTCTAATAAGACTTCAGTTCATTGTTGACTCAGCCTATGAAAATCAAATGGAACTTCAAGAGCCTTGCTGGAAACACAGTACAAACGTTCACTTGTCCGTACATGTGTAAAAGCAGCTCCATCTTATCAACTGCTAGAATTATGGAGAAAGTCAACTAGAGGTTTTAGCACAAGACTCAAGGCAACTTGACATGATTTCTTCAGTCTACTCCAGTATGCCTTTGAATGCCTTACCTGAGAAATACACAATGGATAAAGCAATTATTCAGAAGATGAAGATCCTCATCATACCAACTCCAATGTCTCTATCTTGAAAACTGCTTCTTCAGCAAAGACAATTGTGCAAGCAAGCTTCCAACGCCTCTTTTGTTCCCTCTATGTAAGGAGCAGAAGATTCCAAAGAAGTAACAAGATAATACAACAAGAAGACACAATAAGAACAATAATTGTCTCACTTTCTTAGCTTTTATATATAGCTGTTGTGGCTGCACATAGTCTTGAGAGTTTCTTACACTTGTATATCTTATAAATCTCAAGAACCAAGGTCTTTGCGTGTGCTGTATTATTTGTACCTATGATTGTATATCACATACATATTGTTGTAATCCTAAAAATTTTGTTTAGAATTTGTAAATGTCTCAGACTTAGTGTTTGAGCAAGGAAGTCCTGAACAATTGGTTTAGGCAAGGAAGTATCTTTCTAGTGTGATTGAGCAATGAAGTTTTGAACAGTTGATTTAGGCAAGGAAGTCTCTTTCTAGTGTGATTGAGCAAGGAATTCTTAAAAAACTGGTTTAGGCAAGGAAGTCTCTTTCTAGTGTGATTGAGCAAGGGGAAGTCCTAAACAA
Organism: Vicia villosa; assembly: GCF_029867415.1. NCBI lineage: Eukaryota > Viridiplantae > Streptophyta > Magnoliopsida > Fabales > Fabaceae > Vicia > Vicia villosa. The sequence goes on from NW_026705535.1 coordinate 432,065, forward strand.
TTGATTTAGGCAAGGAAGTCTCTTTCTAGTGTGATTGAGCAAGGAAGTCCTAAATAATTGGTTTAGGCAAGAAGTCTCTTTCTGGTGAAATAAAGCAGGAAGTCTTGGACTGGCGTGTCTAATCAAATTTTAATAAGGTTTTGATTATAGTGAAAAGCTCTTGTGTGAGAAAGGGACTAGAATACTATCGTTATAGAGGAATCCGGATAATTATTACGTGTGATTTAGTAATTGCTTCTTCACTTTAACTTATTATGTTGTTGTATAATCTTTCTTAGAATCTAAACTTAGTCATATTCAGAAGTTGCTATTTTGAAAAAGCAATAATTATCAGATACACAATTCAACCCCCTTTCGAAGGTCTGGTGGTGTAAAAGGAGAAAAAATTCCCATAATAGGAGTAATCTCCAAGTTTTCATGTACTATCTCAAAACCCCTGATAAAACCCTAATTTTCAGGGAACAACTTGGAGGGCGCGATGTTGAGAACCCTCATGACCTCCATGGAAAAAGGAGAAAGGAGGAAGAGAACCACCATATCCATGGTAAAAGGGAGGTAGAAATAAAATTAGGGAGATGTAGGATCAGAGGAGACGGGCGAGGTTACCTTCTCTGACGACGAACTAGTCTCTAGGATAATCATCCCCTCATCTTCTGAAGAGGAAACCTCCATTTTTTCTTGGAAATGGAGGATTTGTTCATTAGAAGTGTATTAAGGTCCAATGTTCTCGGTGTCCTTGGGAACGACGGAAGGGGCAACCATTATCTTTTTTTTTGTTCTTGAGAAAATAGTAGAGTAAAAAGAAATCACCACCACGGTCACAATCGTCAAAGGGGATGGATATAACCCTCAAAACCTAAACCTTATCTCAAACATTTCTTCATAAATCTTACTCACTAAAGAATGAGGGGAGAGAAAAGGAAATTCATACTCAAAAAAAGGCTATGTACGACGAAATAATGGTGTAAAAGAGCTGTGCAGTTCAAATGAGCTTGTAGAAGTCGTGGGAGCAAAATAGAGCAATGAAATGGAATGAGAAATTCTTATAAGTGAGTAAAAGCCACAAGGGACCTTTTAGACTCCCCTATAATTTTCAAAATCTTAACACGCTTTTGATGTGTGGCACTAGCGTTTAAGGTCTCGAAAACAAACCATAATTACTTACATTTTAATAGAAGTAAACGTGACCATCTAAATGACTGGTTGACATTCCCAAGTAACATTTTAACTAATCACGAGACATATGGCAAGAGGATATGACTCACCCCTTAATTAGGTGGTTTAAACAAATAAAAGGATGGACTCGTCTCACATTAAAAATGTCGTCTTCAATTGAGGGATTTGCCCCAAGCCAAGAGACTCTCCTCACATTAAAAAGACTGCCTTCAATTAAGGGACTCGCCTCACATTAAAAGGCCACATTCTGCCGAGGGACTCATCCAAAGCTTAGGGACTTACCTCCCAAACCAAATAAGCCTTAAACACACTTTGCGCTTTACAAGCCCTCGTGTTTGAGGGACTATGTAGTGTTATATTTGTGAGAGTCCAAACACGGACAACTCTAGGGTCCCCGCCTAGCGTGATATCGCCCAAGCGACATCCTCATAGAACATGGGGGTTCACCCTTGGGACAAATGACGTGTATAGTACCGTTATCTTCCGTTAGAAGGATTCATACCACGACTCTCTAGAAAATAGGTAGTGAAAAGTCTCTTCTAGTCACGGGGGAGCGATTACTACCTCTAAGGATTTCCTAAATACTAGGCCTAAAAGACCCCTATATATACTTCTCCCCCAACGGGGGAAATGACAAATCATAACTCACACGCTTATACCTAAGCACCATACTAATAGATAGATCCTAATTTACACATTAGACCCAAAACATAAAGCTTATACTCATAGCCCCTCACCTCACGTGAGCAGGTACTCTAAAACCACCATATATGCCTTCTCACCATCGTGGTCAAACCTTAACCATTCCAAACTATTATGAACCTATTAAGGCCTCTGAATATCTCCTACACTCGTAGGGGTACCATGCACACTTGTACTTTTTGATCAGTACACAAACATATTCATAACAAATTTAAACTCATTCCAATTAAAAAACCTTAGACCCTAACATTCGAAACAACTGTCACAATCCAAAACAAAAAAACAAACGTATTTACCTTGAAAGAGGCACATCCAATAATTCATGTTGTTTTCCTTGTGTTGAATTCTCGATAAGTCTACTTCAATGTTGGTGTTGTGGTCCTTCGCAATCGTGCTTTGTTTCAAATTGTATTGGATCTTAAAACATTATAAATCTATATCTTTTGTTTTTAAATATGTGATTATACATGTTGAAAATATATGTAGCATGCACCTTAGCATATATAACACCATGTTTGCATTAATAATTTCGCGTCAGCATTGTTTTAAAAAAATCAGAGTAAAACAGACAGTCGGATCGATCAAACCGTGAATCAGAAGGGTTACTGGTCTAGTCTGATTGTTGGACCGAATATGCTATTGAACTAGTGGGAGCTAGTCAAAACCGATAAAAATTGGTGAACTGACGGTTTTTGAAAACCGGCGGGTCAAATGCATGTTTTTTCTCAAACAAAACGACGCTATTTTAATAATTTTTTAAATAAATAAATTTAAAATATAATTAGACTTTATTCAAAACTTATTTGGAACAACTTTCCCTTGTTTGCACTTAGACCTTGTTCAAAATTTATTTAGATTTGTATTTTGTATTATTTTATATGTGATGATTATATTTAGAATTTGAATTAAAGGAATGAACATATGAAATTATGATTTTATGAAATTTTGAAATTTTGTAGACGTCATGATATTTTTTAGAGGAGTCATCCAATTTGACGGATGGCACAATGATTCGACAAATAAACCAGTGATTCAGTACCATCATCGATTTGATGACCAATTCAATTTTTAAAACATTGCATGTGAGTATTAATTAAAATGAATATATAAACTAACATGATAAATTTTAGTCCGATGTAAAGATTACAATCAGTTTGGGTTGAGTTTGGCCAAACCCAATATTCAATCCATATAGGACACTCCGGTTTGGGTGAGGTAAAATAACCACCTATTACACCAATGGGTCGGTTTGGGCAAACACATTGAATTTTGTGTTGGTTTGGGTAGTGGGTTGCCCAAATAATTTTTCTGTTATAAATATTCAATGACTAAATGATGAGTCATCATATTTTTTTTATAAAAATTAATCAACATTTTTATTTTCTTAAAAAAATTAGATAAATTAATTTTACTATCTTTTAGCATCATAAAATAATAAATGATAGCATCAACCAATAAAAATTATCTTGAAATGCTAGCAACAATTTAAAGTTGCATGACATAAAGTTGTATTAACATCAAAATAATCAAAGAGTGAAACATTCACAATTAGTTAAAGTCACGATTCACTAAAATATAAATGTTAAGAGATTAAAATTGCAACAATCAAGTTAATATTCATCAAAATTATTCTAATTATAATAATATATGTTTGATTAGTGGATCAATGAGTTTTTTGAATTTGGGTAAGGTTTTACCCGAAACCAAATTTTTTGATATGTTTTTTATTTTTAAATCCATATCCACACAATTATTCGATCCAACCCGTTTTTTGTATTTTTTGGGCGGGTTTGTTCAGACAATTGCCCTACCACCCCCAAATTATACCTGACACCCCTATTTTTCATTAATCCAAAAATGTCCTTGGTGAAATGAGAAAAAAAAATTTGAACGAAAATTTTTGGTACAATATTAAAATTTTTGGCATATATAAAATTTCTGATAGTTCATTTGGAATTTCCTGTAAGTTGCAACTAGTTCTAAAAATTTCAAAATTTATGGTAAAATCCTGGAAAATTTGAAATTGTAGGTAAAATCTCCCAGAAATTTCAAAATTTCCGGTAAAATCAACTAGAAATTTCAAAATTTATGGTAAAATCTCTGAAAAATTCAAAATTTTCGATAAAAATTTCACTTATTTTTAAATTTCCAATATATGATTGAAATTTTTGGTATTGCTCAGAAAATTTCAAAATTTTTAATAGGACTTTGAACAAAATTATTTTAGTCTTTTCATATATTTTTGGGAGTGTCACTGTCGAGGTGACAAATTTATTTATCGTTTGTTAGGGTTTTGTGGGTGGATGTAACCCATGTCCGTCCCTATTATGGGCCCGTTTGTTTTGGTTTTTAATAAAAATGATTTTTATAGTGTTACAAAATTTTGTATAAAAAAATTTATAAAGAATTTTTTTTAAAAGCTTCAATTGAAAATTTGGTTTGGATAGTTAGTCTTAAAATATGATTTTAGGTCTTAAAATTGAATATCAAAATTTAAAAAAATTACTTAATTTTGAAGCTATTTCAAATAGATTTTTATAAAAATCATTTTTGAAATACAACTTTTTGAAAAAATTGAAATTTTGGTCTTAATAATGTGTATTTATGTTGTAGAATGTCAAAATAAATATTTCATTTTAGAAAAAAACAGATATAAAAAAACTTTTAATATTTTTAGAAACAATTTTGAAAAATCTATTTTCAATAATATAAAGAAAAAAACCATTCGATCAAAAAAGTGATTTAAGATTTTGCTGTTTTTTTTTTTTGCATTTGAAGGGTATTTCCGTAACTTCAATCCATAATCCATGTTCATTCACCAGTGGCCGACGTGGCTCCCAACCTTTCTTCTCTCGTTCCCTCGCAGAACCCTAAACCAGAAACAACCTCAATCGAAAAATCCAATCTCGCACTCAAAACTTTCCGCCATAAACATCTTCAAACTTCATTCACAACACTTTCAATCGAGTTTCCAACATGACTGCATCGAAGAAAAATCACAAAGACAAACCAGTTCGCCGCAAGTAAGTTTTCTGAAATCTCAATTTTTTTCTCTCGAAATCTTAATTTTTGATGGAGGGGGTGCAGATAGTAAAGTGCTTATTGTGAAATGTTGTATGGTTAATTATTACATGTTTTGTTTATGATAGTGGAATTTGTACAGGGAAGAGAAACCAGAAGAACCAGAATTGCCGAAATACAGAGATCGAGCTAAAGAACGTAGAGAAGATCAAAATCCTGATTATGAACAAACTGAACTTGGCTTTCATGCTGTTGCTCCTCCTGGTACTGTTGATATTACGTAAGATTTCCACCACGTTATTTCTCAATTCGTATTTTTTTAATCAAAGCATGCAGCACAAAAAAAAAAAAACAGTTTCTGTTATTGCTCACGTTGGATCAATGGTTGGTTGGTCTTTTCTAATGGTGATAATGTTTAATAGGTCGTCTGATGCGCATAAATTATCTATTGAGAAGAGCAAGTACCTCGGAGGTTCGTATTTTACTTTTATTTTGTTCTACATTGAGCAATAGCGGTCTTGGTTTGCAAAGAAATAGTTATTCTAAAAGTAGTGTTGTCAAATTGCGACACTTGTTGTGGATGTTGTGTTGGATGAGTGATAAGACTAGACAGGATAGGATTAGAAATAAAAATATTAGAGTGTTGGAGCAGCGCCTATAGTAGAGAAGATGGTGGAATATAGACTTGGGTGGTTTGGACATGTAGAGAGAAGACCTTTAGATTCTGTGGTAAGGAGAGTAGATCATATTGAGAGAAGTCAAACAGTTAGAGGAAGAGGAAGATGTAGAAAGATTATAATATAAGTAATTAGGAACGATCTCAAGATTAACGATTTGGATAGAACCATGACCCTGGATAGAATATTATGACGAAAGTTGCTCCGTGTAGCCGACACCACTTAGTGGGATAAGACTTGGTTGTTGTTGTGGTATTGTTCTGCGGCATTATTGTTATGTGATACCCAGTTTAGTACAACTACAAGGTGTTGTCACTTGTCAAATCGCAGCAGTAGCAGCGGTATTGCACTGCACGCAGTGAAATTGGAACTAACCGATCTTTGTCTTTGATCCATAATTGACAAATTATCTAAATGTTTGTTTTTTCCCTCTTTTGGCTAACTATTGACGGTTTAGGACTCTTCTGCATGCACATATTGTTATAAAAGATTTGTTTCTGGGAGGGCTTATTACTTTGGTGCATTCAACATGACTATTGTTCAACTACAAAAATTGAAATCTTTTCTCACTAGATGTGTTTGACTACATGAATCAAGCAAAGTTGTCATTCTTTATCGCAAATAATTTATAATAGATTATTTAACTGCAATGCTCTCATAATGATTTTGTCTATAGTCCCCTTTTATCCCTAGTTACTGCACTATCTTCTAATTTCTCTTGTCATCCACAAATACCCAAGCCATCTTACAGGGTCTCTACCATCTTTTATACAAAGGGAGCTACCCCTACTTTTCCTCTATTGTTTTTGTTCCTACTCTTATCTTGCTTTGTGTGACCACTTTATCCATTGTAATATTTTTATTTGTCCACCACTAAGCTTCCTTTTTCATAGGCTCTTTACTACCCAACATTCATTCTCGTACAATATTGCCAATCTTGTAGTTGTGCGATAATATCATCCCCTAAGTTCTGAGTGGTGCTTTTCTATCCAAATGTTACCCCTAAGCGATCTTCCATTTCATCTACTCTGGTTGGATCTTGTGATTGGTTTCTTCTATTTCTTTGTTATTTTGTGAATTAGACCCAAGATACCTAAACCATGATACTTACAAAATAGTACATTCTCCAATTTTCACCTTGAAACTAGCAATTCTGTACCTCTTTGTTAAGCATCACTGATAGGTTCCATAAAGTCTCAACAAAGTTTTATGTTGTTTGTTAATTGTCTAACACCACCCTCCTTATTTTTAGGAGAGGGCTTGAGACTAGCTTTGTAATGCACATAGGCATAAATATAATGGTAAACCTAAACCGTTGTGATCTCTAATTTCCAGATATTGTAGATCCTAATATCGCGTGAATAGGTTGACTTGGAATTTAGAATTCCCTATGCTACATATTCTAATCATTTTTTCTTATTCAGGTTTATATTCTTATGTTTTTTATTACATTTTGACATGCTTGCTTTATGATAGTGTTTGTCTCTATTATCACCAGCATGATTGTGGAATCAATACATGCAAAGATTTTTGATGTAACTAAAAATTTAAGTCCTAACCGAATCTCTTATGTTAATAACTTATCTTGTTTGCTTTAATTATATTGTTCAGGTGATGTGGAGCATACACATTTGGTTAAAGGTTTGGATTATGCTTTACTAAACAAAGTAAGGAGTGAGATTAAGAAGCCAGATGCCGGGGATGATGGGGACGGGAAACCCAGGTGATTGAGCCAGTAGTTGTAGCTATGTGGTTGTACTGCTGTTGATTATAGCATTCTGTTGTCCTTTAAAATTTGTCTTAAGTAAAAATTGCTATGTTTTTGTTTTTTTCTGACAGAGTACCCAAGGAAGACCAGCAAGTGTCGATTCGCACAGCAACTGCTAAGGTTCTTTTTTTTGATTTGTATAGAAAAGGAACTGGAGAATCATTTTACAATTTAAGTGGAGATTGAAGCTACTAGTTTGAGAATTCTTGTCACTCGTTGGTCGTGATTCTTTTAATCTTTGTTTCAGTCAGTTTATCAATGGATTGTCAAGCCTCAGAGCATTAGCAAGACGAATGAGATGTTCCTTCCCGGTCGAATGACATTCATTTATAATATGGTGAGCATTTCCATTTTGCTGACAAGGCTCTAGTGTTTTATAGGAACATATGATTGCTATACTCTTTTAGTATCATAGAATTAGCATGTATAGTCAGTCTCGCAGCTGTATGTGTGTATACTTGTGCTCCAAGTCCAAGATACGAAACATTTGGCCATGTGCAATTTACAGGTGCCCTCAAATGCTCTTGTTTGTGTGTAGAAACGTAATCTTATAATTATTTGAGAAATGAGAGAAGTGAATATTGACTATATTTATATGGACAAAGAAGGCTCAAAGATTAAACCATCAAGTCACGTGACTTAATTTAAAAATCCATCCCATGATCATACGACTTGATATTTTAACTAGTGGCTAGTAGTAGTACATATTTCATCTGTCTTTGTTTTGAATGGGATGTGCATAAAACATTGCAATGGATATTGGACCTGTTAGGTACCCACAAAAGATATCCATGATGAGGAGGGTATGTAGGGTAAAACCCTGCATTATGAGTAAGAATATGAGCACATCTAACACACAGTTTCATATAAATTCAGAACTTATTATATGATCAATTGAAATTATTCAATAAAATATCAACTAGTTCTAATTTTTTTTTTTTTATTGTGTAGTTGATATCATATCAATACAATCTTTTTGCTTATCTCTCTGTACCTAAATCTGATGGCATAGGCATTTTCTTGTACCTCATTTTGTGCCTTTATTTTGCTGTGTTCACAGATATGTAGTTATAATCTCAATCTAAACACAACGCTAAAATAGCTAAATAGTTGTAAGTTATAAATCAGGTTAACTAAGAGATGCACTCATAATCTCAATTATGTTACATCTTTGATGATTTAGCTGTTCCACACATCCTGAACCTAGGCCAAACACACTAGTTTTTGTCTTCCCGAATCTGCCTCTTCATTTGTTCGTCTTCTCAAGTAATATTGTTCCGTAACCCAAACAGCAAAAAATCTACTTGAAAAATCCTTGTGGATTGATTCAAACAAAGGAATTTCAAAATAGCTCTTCTTCCACCGAACCTCAAAAAAAAATAGTGAATTAAGAAAAAGCTATATGCAATTATTGCAACATGCATATGGCAGATAGAAGATCCGATGGAACAACCATTTGCATAAACATTGAAATTTGTACAAGACTCTATATGGATCTATGGTAATATATCAAGAAAAGACCTTATGAGTATCTGCTATTATTGGAATATTTTGGATATTTGTTGGTTTGGATGTTTTAAGTAAGTAAAATATTTTGATTTCAATTTGATGATATTTGAATGGTCTTTTTTATAGACTTACTGTTATTGGTTAATTTCTAGACCTCCTTCAGAGTACTTATTCATTGTCCCAACTCCCAATCAATACCACCGAACCACTTCTTTGAAGATTTTTGAATGGTGTTTTATTCGAGTTCTAATGATAGTTTGTCATTTATTGATTTTGTTTTTAGTGGGTTATTTGTTGATTTATTATTATAGTTTAAATGCAAGTAATGGGTATGAGTACAAGCACTTAGGTATTCAGCAGGTACGTATATTTTTCTAATGAGGGTATGGGGATGAGTATTACAGTACCCTACGCATTGCCATCTCAGTGAGACCTTAACATTATAATACTCAAAGTAATGACAAGAAAGATCATTTGCGAGGTTCAGGGTAAAAACCTCGTGTTTGTAGACTGGTGGATCCAATCTTTTTATAATCTTTCTACTTTTTTTTCTTTTTAAATTCTCTGAAATCTATTTTCTGACTTAACTTATGTTTAATCTGATAGGAAGGTGGATACCATCATGATATTCCAACAACTTTGCACCGTAGTAAAGCTGATTGTCCAGTGCCCGAGGTTTGTAATCATGAATTTACTCTCTTATGTTACACAACTTGTCTATACTTGCATTTTCCTGATATACTTCGCTTTTATATGGGATAGGAAATGGTTACAGTTAATGTTGATGGATCTGTTCTAGATCGCATTGCTAAAATCATGTCATACCTCCGTCTCGGTTCTTCTGGGAAGGTCCTAAAGAAGAAGAAAAAGGAAAAAGATACTAAAGGTATTGATATAAGAAGATTATTTGGGAATTATGGTTATTATCTTCTAGACGTATGCATGTTAATATTGAACTCGTATAGTTTTACTCAAAAGCATGTTTCTGTTAGGTGCATTATTGTTAGTTTTCCTAGAAGATTATAATGGTTTGTGATGACTATTTTTTTATGTGGGGTGAAAAGCTTTTGATTAGTTTTAGTGGCATAGATCAATGATGTGAAACACCTACCTCGTTTCTTTTCAATGTTAAAGAAGTAAGAGTGAAATAATGAATGATAACATTCATTATATCCTATCTTATATGCACTTTACTTAAAAAAAAGAATTAATGGTTAATAAATTCCCCATACTCTCTTATTACCCAGGGAAATTTTTGGCTGTCGGTAATGGATATGACAAAGAGGATAAGCTGACAAAGGTTGAAGGTGTGGGGGCAAAGAATCAAACAGAAAGAGAATCTATCCTTCCACCTCCACCCCCCTTGAAGAAAAATCCTATTATTTCAAGGGAGAATCAAGGTCCAGCTGTTGCAGCTGTTGCTAGAGATGAAGATGATGACATTTTTGTTGGTGAAGGTGTTAACTATGAGATACCTGCTCCCCCAAGTCCTGTCTCTGAGGACATGGAAGAATCTCCTAGAAACAAAGAAAGACCTCAATATTTCACTGAACCTGTTTATGGCCCTGTCCCACCTTCTATGATGGATCAAGGGTGGCAAGAAACGGTAAGTTGATGCCATGTATTTTGATTTTGGATTGCTGGTTTACTCTGCAACATTATTGGAAAAATTTCCCTACTCCTGTTACGAATATAGCATACACATTGTCTATGCTGATGGAACAAAATTTTTTAGTATGGATATTGGATATCCTTAATTACCATTTTCTTCATGGGCATCATCTTCAGCACCTACTCACACATTATCATGAGATTTTACTTTTCATGATGAGAACAAAATGTCACTAAAGTTTTGTAGACATTGTCATCACAAGTTTTTTCCTTTTCAAAACCTGTTTTCATGCGACTACCTCCCACATTTTCAAATCCATTGTCTAGTCCTACATTTCTCTTACACTAATATGTAACTGTTGTGAACTTCACCCATGTTATCATATCATCCCTACCTTCATTAGATTACTTACTATCTTTAGCACAGCTCCCTTCATAAACATCACCATTCTCTTCTGCTACTATTTCATCTTGTGTAAGTCTTGCACTGAGTATATATCTTATACATATATTAGTCTCACCTATTGTGAATTGTGAAACTAACCATCTTAATGGCATGGTTTTGGTAATGACAGCATGGTTGTAGGGACTATAGTTTAATAAGCCAAATTTTATATGAAGTCAAGAACTATTCAGAAATTAATTATACTATTTATACTTCTCTCTCTTTCATAAGATTTATTCTACTTGAATTATGTTTGATGGTGTATTAATTTCCTATCTTTTTTCATTTCATTGTCTGGTCTTAGAATGGATATGATGTAATGCAAACACAAGCCATGGTTGGTGGCTACCAAGGAGAATGGCAGGAGTACCAGTATGCTGAACAACTGGCTTACCCTGATCAATATCTTCAGCAAAATATGCAGACTTATGATGTCCAAGCAGATTTAAATGTTCCACAAGATCCACGCTTTATGACTCAAGAAGAAAAGGACCGAGGTTTAGGATCAGTGTTTAAACGAGATGACCAGAGACTTCAGCAGCTGAGGGAGCAAGATGCTCGTGAGAAAGATCCCAACTTCATCTCAGAGAGTTACTCTGAATGTTACCCTGGGTATCAAGAATATAACCGCGAGGTAGTGGACAGTGACGAGGAAGCTGACTTGTCTAAAATGGATATGGGAGGAAGGGTAAGTAACATTGATATATCTTGTCATTGATACTTGTATTTATCTTGAAATAACTATTTGAGAAAATTAATAATTTTGGTAAGCTTGCTTATAACCAAACAATGTGTTGAAAGATCCAATATTGAAATGTGCTCTGTCTGGACAGGCAAAGGGCCGTCTTCATAGATGGGACTTTGAAACCGAAGAGGAATGGGCCACTTACAATGAGCAGAAGGAAGCAATGCCAAAAGCTGCATTCCAGTTTGGTGTGAAGATGCAAGATGGTCGGAAAACACGTAAGCAAAACAAGGACCAGAAACTCAACAATGATTTGCACAAGATCAACAAGATACTTTCAAGAAAGAAGATGGATAAGGAAGGGAATGGTGAGGCTGGCCAGTATGAAGATGAGCCCACCCCCGGAAAGAAGCTTCGAGTATGAGTCCTGTTCACTAGACTGTACTGTAATATTTATAGAATGAGATGAAGATTTTCAATTTATATCTTAAGATTGTATTTATTGATATTTTTCTATTTTTCCCATCTGTAGAAAGTAGTAACCTTGTTCAGGCTTTTTTGTCATGTTCATAAAATGAAAATAATTGGCATTAATATCTACTGGGTGTCTAACGTCAATTCTTTCTCATCTCGTGTCTTATTTAACAACCTCCCACAAGCTGAAGCATGATAAATGTGAATGTGTTGAAAACCTTGAATGTTTTTGTGAAGAAATCTGCTAGGTGAGACTGGGTGGAATAGGGATCAATTTGAGTAATTACTGTGAATATTTTTCCTGAAAAATGATGATCTATTTTTAAATATTTTGTTCTTTCATTAAAAATTGAATTAGCTGCAATGTGTTCATCACAATAAAAAACTAGTGACTTTAAGTAAATACATCAATCACTGTAGCCCACTAGAAGCAAATGATAAAAGTACTGCAAAGTTATGTTAAACCGAATCAAATCACATTGGTTTGGTTCGGTTCGATTTTATTTCTAAAAGTCAATGGAACCAAATCAAATTGCAATTTTTTCCCTTGCGGTTTGCATAATTTTTTATGTCAAAACCGCTCAAACAGCATCGTGAATACCTCTAATAGAACCACTCAAACCACACCACGAATATCTCTAATAGAACCGCTCAAACCGCACCGTAAATACTCCTAATAGGTTAAGGGGAGTAGATGCTAGTTTTGACCAGATCATGTCTATGTCTACATTAATTATATCTTTTGACATATTGAAATTCAAACTTTGGTATGTGCTACTTCAATGTCAAAAATATATCTCATCTTTCCCAAGTTTTTTATTTTGAAATCATTATCCATAATTCCTTTGATTCTCTCAAACTCTTCTAAGGAATTTCTCGCAAGAATTGTATCATCCACATACACTAGAAGTATGGTGAACTTCGAGCCTTGTTGTAGAGTGAAAAGATAGTGATATGTATTTGACTGTTCGTACTCTTGCTTGCTAAGAATGCCTGCAAGTTTCTGATGCCATTTCTTGCTTGTTTGCTTTAGACCATAGAGTAACAATAGTAGTTTGCAAACCTAATTTGGTTTGTAATGAGTTGCTCTTGTAGAATTGTTACGTAAACTTCTTGCAGCTCACCATGAATAAATGCATTTGTGTACACTGTTGCAAATATTAGAAGATAGGGGTGAAATCATTCCCAAAGTATCTTCAATAAGTGAATAATTCCGAAATTATTAGAGAATATTGCTCAAGGCTATAGATTTCAATTTGCAATTGAGATAAAGTCACCATTAAAGAAACACTTCTTTAATTCATTTTGAACATGAAGTGACTTTTCCAGAAATAAAATGCACTGAGCAATGGAGCTTCCCACTATGATTCACAAATGTATTAACATATTGCATCGAGTCCAAGCTTTGTAACTAAGCATGAATGTAGGCCAAGCATGATAGTTCGAGCGAGTGAGAACAGGAGTTACCACCATTGAATAAGGTCCATAGGTGAATAACATGAGGAGGTGGTGGAAGATTTGTAGCATTGCGAGCCATTAATGAAGATAGATTGATGCACAACATAGCTTAAAAAAAGTCTGATACCATCTTAAAAATGCCACCCAATGATGCAAAAGAAGAAAAGTGCATTAGCTTAAGGAAGAAGAGAGGAAATAAACTCTTGTATCTAACTGCTCTAACAACCAAACTAAACAACTCAGTAACCAACTCTAAAAAACTCAACAAAATGAACTAATCTATCTGACACTACGAGCTCTAATCACCCGCAGCTAACAGTTTCGTGTCCTCATATTCAAAGAGTATAAAGAATCCTCCGCGCGATGAATTGAAGCATTCATGCACCAGTTCGAAAAATATTACCAAAATAGTATGTGGTACAAATGTTTTTATTCTTCTTCTAGAATCACATAATCTGGGACAGAGAAAGTATGATAAAACAACATAACTAAATATAACATTATCAAGTTAAGAGGTTGCTATTTTTCGACGAGTAGTAAAGAGGTCATAGTAGTTCAATTTTGCCACTCTCTACTAGTGGCTTTATTGATTTGTAACATATAAAGTAAAGGACACCAGCCTCCATTTCAAACAGCTTTGACCTGTAAAAACAATCAAATTAATCTGCTTTCTATATTTTCTTAAAAAGACGGAATAAACTCGTGCAAGAAAAAGAGAATTATTGCCTGTCATCAACAGGTCCGTCTCCAAGCTGAATGCCTGTGAGATAATCTTTACTTCTACACAAAACAAATGTGTCTAGTCGCGGCTCTGGAACTGAAACATGCAAAAACAAATTATTTGTCAAAGCAGATGCTTCATTAGCAAAACGATTTCAAGTCAAATAAGCAAACAAAGCTACAAATTCACAAAACAGCTTCATGCATAAAGTTCATAAAATGTTGAGAAAAGGTACTACAGAAATGATCCTCGGACTCTGATTTCAAGTCATTCAATCTAATCATTCCAAAATCTATCATATTACTTGTCAAAATGCTAACAATAATTTTTTTATAACGGACTGATTTCAGTTTAGGCAAATCAAATTTGAATACATCGAGTCCTAGACAGACAGAATGGTTGATAAGAAATAACAAAATATCAAAACCAAAAATGACATTGACAAACAAGAATGGAAAATTACTCATGTCATCCTCTTCGCTAATTATGGATTGCCTCTCATGAGACTGATAATTTTCAGGCAGTTTTGATAGAACACTCTCCTCCAGATGTTTCTTTAAGTCATCTGTGCACCTACAACCAGAAAACTAGATTAAGAACCACAAGAATCCTACTTTGCTACTACCTTTTAAAACAAATTAAAAGTCCGAAAAAATTTCTTGTTAAAACAAATTGAACAGCCTTACCTTTCGGTGAAAAATTTCTCATCCTTAGAAAGCCTGTTCCAAAGTTCATCAGTTTTCCGGATGTGGAACATGTACTTTTCAATCTGCAATATAAATGTGGTTATTAAAATTGACCGAAATGCAATCTAGGATATACAACAATAGGTGACTCACATCTTGATCAGTATTCAAATATTTCAGCAACTAATGTGTTCCTTATTCATATAAAATCTATGATACAGGTAGAAACTAAGGTTGTAGTAAACATTATCTCGCAAAATAGATGAGATACAAAAAATTAGAAATTCAATCTAGTTTAAGATCAATAAGGCCACTGCTATTGGGTGGTTCCACTGGTTTGAGCAAAATGTTAAAGGAGTTAAAACACCGGAGCAATGTAGTCAAGCACGAGATCTTAAGTAGGATTGTCCGGCTTGTGAAAGATCATAAAACTCGGATCGTTAGCACGACACATAAGATCTTACCGAAGGGAAAATGGTAATTTCATATATAAGCAAAAACATGAAAATTATTATACATGCCTAAAAAAAGCCCCAGCATGTTTTTTTTACAACCGTGCTTCAAAAAGCTTGATCTTGACCGTACCAATGACGAAAACGATCTTTCTCTGATCGCAGGACTCTCAGGCATCCTTAGCACGAAAGATTTTACAATCCTACGATCCAGCACTCAATCTTGACTACACTGAACCAAAGTCCAACTTCGGTTAACATAACAACCAATATACTATCCGAGTTAAGGTCATTGCTAATACTCCAACTTCAATTAACATAACAACTAATATACTAACCAAGTTAAGGTCACTGCTAATACTCCAACTTCGGTTAACATAACAACTAATATACTAACCGAGTAAGGTCACTGCTAATACTCCAACTACGGTTAACATAACAACTAATATACTAACTCAGTAAGGTCACTGCTAATACTCCGACTTCGATTAACATAACAACTAACATACCAACTAAATAAGGTCACTGCTAATATTCGAGTGTACAAGTACAACAACAAATTATTGGTTCATTTTTCTGAATTACTTGTTTGAGTTTATGGCTGTTTACCTTCAAGATACGAATACGAAGATATGACCTTAACAGAAACAGGGTTCTATCCAAATCCATTTGATACAGAGACACCGAAAGAGGGTCAGTCCCAACACTAGATTTTTCCTCCACAGTCTCTTCCTGCACAAAACAACACCCAATAAGAATCAAATCAGAAGAACAAACTCCCAATTTTCAGAACAAAAACAAAAAACGCAATAGGGTTTGAGATGTTACCATCAATTCAATTTGTTCTCTGACACGTGCAATCAAATCCGATTGAAAAGGAAGAATCTCTGGTGCTGCCTTCTCATTACGCCAAGCTCGTTTGAGAAGTTCAACATCAGTGGTTGAAAGCATGGCATTGTAATCATCTTCAGCTTGCGTTGATTGGTCTCCTTCCACGGATCTTGAAGCCATTGATTAGAATTTAGAATGGAAATGAAAAAAACACAAACTTGAACCTTCTCAGTAGAAACTAGAAAAGTAAAAAAATTTATGAGAAAATCGCAACATCCAAGGATTTAGCGCACTCGATGTTAGAGATTTTGTTTTTTGATACGAGGAGCAGAAGGATTCAGCGGATTTAGGTTTTTGTATAGAGACTGTTTTTGGAGTGTTTTATTATTTTCAAATAAATGAAAAGAAGAAAAGCTATGAATGAAGAGGAAAAAAGCGTGTGACTCAGTGAGAGACTAGCATCAACTCGTTAAACTGCCATCTGAATTTTTTATTGACAATCTATATAAATATATATATATATATATATATATATATATATATATATATATATATATATATATATATATATATATATATATAGGGCCGACCCTGGATCAGGGCAAGCAGGCCCATGGCCTCAGAAAAATGGAGGCCTCAATTTTGGGGATGCAGTTAAAATTTATAATTCTGATATAATAAAATATATTTCTGCCAGCAAAATAATTTGACATATCTATAGATGTTAGGGGTGATCGTATCCGAACCAATCCAAAAGCAAAACCGCAAATCGAACCAATCCAAACCGAAACCGCAAAAAACCGCATTTGGTTTGGATGATTTTGGATGGTTTTTGGACTGAACCGCACGGTTTGGTTTGGTTTGCGGTTTTTATTTCACGAAACCGAACGGAACCGAACCAAACCGCATATTTAACTTAAGTTTTAAATTTTTATAATTAATTTATTATCTTTCCAAATTCAATTGCACACAGCCACATCTAACGTTTTGAATTTTAATAATTAATTTATTAACTTAACTTTTGGCATAATCCACTTAGTTTTTGTATTATATATATATACATATATATATATATATATATATATATATATATATATATATATATATATATATATATATATATATATATATATATAAAATTCTCTACTGTCTAATATATGTATTTCATTTATAATGTATTTTTAGTTCTCTACTGTTCTTGTAATATAATTTCTTTTGTATGGTATAATATCATATATTATATTGACATTGAATTACTTTCTTTTTTCCTTTTATTTCAGTACATTTCTATTTTATAGTGTAAACCGCAGTCAACCGAACCGATCCTAACCGCATTGGTTTGGTTTGGTTTGGTTTGGATGACTTTTTAAAAATCAACCGAACCAAACCGAACCGCATGCATTTTTATCTCGCGGTTAGGATGGCTTTTATGCTCAAAACCGAACCTAACCGCACCGCGAACACCCCTAATAGATGTATCCTAGCGGTTGAGCAACATATATGCTTGCTTTAGTTTGGCAATTCAATTCTTGGTGGTGACTTTTTTTTTCAATTGTTATCATTTTACAATAACATTTTAATATTTCTCTAAATTTTAATTACTATTATTTTACAATAATACTTCAAATTTTAATCACTATTATCTTTCTCTAAAATATTTCTTAAATTTTAATTATAAAATAATTTGTATGCAATCAATTAAAATTTATAATCAGAATTAAAATCAAATTTTATTCTTATTATTTATTATGACTCTTATAATTTTATTTTAAATTTAATTGCTATGTATTTTTAGTGTAAAACTTTTTACAATATCAATGCATTCCAACCACTCAATTATATTACTTTAAAATAATTTAAAATAAAAGTCAAACATTTTCAACAAATTAACTGTTGTGATTAATTGACGGTGTAAAATTTTTTACTGTCAGCGAGTAAAACTTATTTTTTTGTTAGGTGTCTTTTTTTTTTGCCCTGGACCTCTAAATAGTCGGGACCGGCCCTATATATATATATATATATATATATATATATATATATATATATATATATATATATATATATATATATATATTTTATGGAGGTGTATTTTTGAAAGAATATTTTAATTTGTTCTGTAAGTGAATTTATGAAAAAAAAAAAATTGGTTAAATGGTTCGTAGATATACTTACGAAATAATTCAAATAAAAAAAGAGTATTTTTAGAGATATATTTCCGAAAATAAAAGAAAAAAATAAAATTTTGCAAATACTAGTAGTTAACAGTATTATGAAGTAAATTGAAATAGTCTTTTTATTTTTTTATTTTAAGTTTTTTCAGTTTCTTGAATAAATTAATGTTGAGTTGTGTTTCAAAATTTGTTTGTTAATCAAATTTAACAAAGTTTGGATTAGTGGTAAATAAATTAATGTATTATGCTAACAAAATTTACCTTTTCTTGCGTTTTTTGTGGTTGGTAGGATGTTTAGGTTTAGGACTTATTAAGAAATTGTATATTTTCTCTAAATCTGAGTAATTTATGGTTGATTAATCAACACAGGTCATTGACGTAAATGAATTGATTCGGAAAAAAAATAAAATAAAGATATGGTGAAGGGCTTTTTTTTTTTTTGAATAAAGCCTCGTATATTATAAATAAAAACGGCCCAAGATAAAAAAAAAATAGAAAATCATCCTCAAAAAAGAAGGAGAGACAAAACCAACTCCATCAACAGGATGAGAACCTAAAGCAAGGCAAACCTAGTCTATTACTTACAAAATCCTTCCTTAAGCCTAAAGGAATGGACTCAAAAATGGTTAGAGAAGTTAAATTTAAGCCTACATTAGCTAAGAAATCTGCACAAGTGTTGCCTTCCCGATAAATATGGGAGAAAAAAATATGCCTGTTGCAATAAAAGGAAAGGCAGACTCTCCATCTTCTACGGAGCTGCCAGGGAACCAAAGAGGAATTAGAGATAGATTGAACCACAAGCTTGGAGTCCGACTCAATCCAAAGATTGTTCCAACCCTTTACCATAGCCATCTCCATAACACATAACACAGCCTGAAACTCAGCTATAGTAGACGAAGGCCAAGGAATTAGTTCCCATTAGCGAATGCTAATAAGAAATTACCTAAATGATCCTGGAAGAGACCACCACAACCTGCAGACGTGGAACTAGGAAGGAAAGCTCCATCTGTATTACATTTAACCCAACAAGGCGGGGGTGGTTGCCAAAAAAATCCAAAATACGAGGAGCATCCGGAGGCCGAACTTTAATGTCAAACACTTTAAGAATCCGAAAATCATCCATAAAAGAATTGGAAGTCACAGTGGTAGTCAAACCGGTTAAATAGATATGATTACGGATCTTCTGAATAGTGGCACGAAGATTGGGGAGAATATTCTTGAATTTGGCCCAATTCCTGGCCTCCCAAACATAGTAAATGATATAAATAATTGTTGCCTTAAGAACCACCGCACACTGCTTGGACCTAGACGAGCAACGAGTCCACCATTCCTCCAAAGACGACGGCGGCGTAGAAACCTCTATAGACTTGTAAAACCAACTCCAAACATTACTAGCAAAAAGGCATTCGAAGAAGAGATTATTGGAGGATTCCTCATAATTGTTACAAAGAGAACACATAGAAAGGAACCACAAACCTCAGAGCTTGAGTTTGTCGTCCGAAGGAATACTGTCCAGCATGAGCTTCCAAAGCACCAAAGATTTCGCAGGCGGGACATCACTGAACCAAAACGATTTTGGCCAAGAAAGAGCAGTGGAGGGATCTTTGTAACCATAAGCTTCTTTGAGAGGAAGATCACCGGATAAGGAATGAGGCCAGTGTAAAATATCAGGATCTGTAGGCGACAGGCTAGGGAAATTCCACTGACGAAGAAAAGGGAAAAGCTGATCCCAATCAGCCGGAAAACTCCAATGGCCAGCAGAGAAAAAATCAGCAATCATGGACGAAACAACAATACCGTTGGAGCAGAGAAACTCTAAAGAAGTGTCTTCAATAAGCGGCGGACCGCACCACCTATCTAACCAAAAATTAATAGAAGAGCCATTACCAACAGACCAAACACCAATCTCCTTAATCAAAGAAACTTCCGCTTTGATGGAGGACCATATAAACGAGAAAATGTGGAACTTTATCGGACCGTAATTCTTAAGGACCCTACTCTTCAAAATAAAGGCCCACTGCTCTTGCCCAGTAATCAAATCCCAAGCTAATTTAAGGTTACAAGCCTCATTGAGCTTGATTAAAGATCTGAGCCCTAATCCCCCATTAGCATAAGGTTTACACATCTTTTTCCAAGCCACTTGAACAAGCTTTCTGTTCTCGACCGAACCAGTCCAAATAAAATTACGAGTACTTTTTTCCAAAAATTTGATAAGGGCGATAGGCCAGGAGTAAATGGACATAGTGTGCGAAAGCATGCCAAAAACCACAGATTTAACCAACGTTGTTCTCCCTGCCATAGAGAGCACCGAGCCTTTCCACGCAGCAAGCTTAGAGACAATTTTATCCGCAACCGGTTGTAAGTAAGCCGCCTTAACTCTACCTTTAAAAAGAGGAACTCCAAGATAGGTGAAAGGGAGGGAGCCTTGAGAAAAGCCTGTCAGCACCAAAATATTATGAAGGACATTCGGAGGAATGTCGCCCGCATAGACGAAAGATTTATTTGGATTAACCAGCTGACCGGGAGCCAAAGAATAAGCTAAGAAAATATCTTTAAGCAGATTGATATTTTTAACATTGCCTTTACAAAACAGTAGGATGTCGTCAGCATACATGATATGTGAAGGAATACTATAAAAAGCAGAGGCCTTGATAAGAGACAGAGAACCCTGATTGACGAGCTTAGAAATTCCACGGCTAAGAACATCCTGAGCTAAGCAGAAAAGTAAAGGAGAAAGCTGGTCTTCTTGGCGAACACCTCTCGTGCATCTGAAAAACCCGTGCTGAGAGCCATTAATAGAGATTGAGAGCTGGGCGGAGGCAAGAATACTGTGAATCCAAGAGCAAAAAACATTATCAAAGCCAAAGGATTTAAGCACCTTTAGGAGGAACTTCCAAGACAAGGTATCGAACGCTTTAGCGATATCCACTTTCATAGAAATATTGCCACCAAAGGATTTGTTATCCAACAGGTTGACAGCTTCTGAAGCAATACAAACACAGTCCCTAATGCTTCTACCGCGAATGAAAGCTCTTTGCTCCGGCAAAACAATGGAGGGCATTAGAATGGCTAGACGGTCCGCAAGAATCTTTGTGATGATTTTAAATTTGAAGTTAACAAGCGCTATAGGACGGAAATTAATCATGGAATCCGCATCTTTGACCTCAGGCACTAGGATGATGGAGTTTGAGTTGTAGTTGGGTAGAAGCCAGCCACTGCTGTAACACCCCAATTCTACCCAGGCATATAGGTACAAATATCAGAGTATTTAAAATTTCATACAACGCAATTAGGATGTTACACTAAGTAACCAAACAAACACCTAGAAAATAAACGGACATCAACGATGCCAAAAGCATACACACCTGCCAATAAAATGATACATAACACACGGAAGATATGAACATAAATATATACATATATCTCTCACTCTCAAAGAGGAGTTTTCCAAAATAAAGTGTTTACGATACACATCAACACATTATCACATATACATGTTCAAAGAGTCATATATAAATAAATAACAACAGACTCCCGACTCCCCGGTGTTACGTATCAGAGCAACTGACAAGACCGACTGGAGAACTACCTCTTCCAAAAGACTCCCAAAGCGGCTAATCTGCAGGATGCCACTCAAGCATCAAATCAGCAGAAGGGTGAGAATATAATTCATAATGAAAGCATGACAATTATAGTAATGCCAACAAGTATCATCAAGAATCATACAACAAAGTAATCCACTCATTCAACCACAATCAATATATAAGTAATGTGACACATGAATGATAACATAAATTATAAAGACAGACAATGATGAATGAGACTCAACTGTGCATATGCATGTGGTACCAAATCCGGAGTAAAACTCCCCTTGTCATTATGACAAATACACCTTTGCCGAGCATTATGCTGGGACTTCTTTCCCTCAGGAAAATACACCTTTGTCGAGCATCAAGCTACGACTAAACGTCATCGAGCATTTAGCCCCCACTGATGACCTCTTGCCACTCGGGCAAATATATGACTCTATTACACGACAACAACATCATCAACAATATAACACGGTCACATACCCACGTTACACCGTTTATATTCTATCCAAAAGGATACATCACCAATTAATAACATCGTTATCAATCACATCACACCATAATTACCACACAGGCAATAATAAGCACACATCACACATCACACATTCACCGTTCAAACATACTGGCCACATCGGCATAGATGAACGTATAACACACTTATACACATCAAATTAATATTGGCCATCGGCCCACAACTTCATCAATACATCATCAACAAGTTGTAATAACAACAATTCAACAATGATAATACATCATTCTCATAACAACATTTACTTGCCATAAGGCCACACATCATGTTAATAACAAACAACCAAACATCGTCCCACATCAAGAACGAACATTCATTAATACATAACACATATGAACATGATCTCATGTTATCGACAACTAATCACATACCTCGTACCATTACGACAACATTCACACAACGCATCGTCATGATTTATCATGCACTAGTTCACAAAACCATTTATGCAAATCAACCAACCACTACTACATCCTACATCATTAACAATTACAACCAAGCACTATGATTATTTACCAATCATATCGCGCATATAAGCAATTATGTGTTTTCATCAACAACCCTCATAACTAACTAATAACAAGCTAACCAAGCCTATACTATCATATAGAACATCCAACTAGCTTCCTAACACTTCGAACGGCGTACGAAACGGAGCTACGGATCAAAAGTTACAAGGTTTCAAAGTTTGGATAATTGAACATACTACACAACTCATCACTTGATCCTAATAAAAATAATGGGATACTACATCCTATGAATCATTTAATTAGATAATAATATAGTTCATTGCGTTAGCTTTCCAACGCTTCGAACGACGACAAAATCGGAGTTACGGTTCAAGAGTTACGAAGTTTCAAAGTTTGGAAAAACAGAAAAAGCTGTCATCCACTTCAGCTCCGCTCAGCGGACCTTCGCAGAGAATTTTCTGCAACAGAACCTCCGCTCAGCGGACCCACCTCCGCTCAGCGGACCTGCGTAAACCCAGAAAAAACCAGAACAAACCAGAACGGTTCCAGGCCCCTTATACCCACCAAAACCACTCCCAAACATCATTACAACACCAATACAACACATACAAACCATAGAAACAACCTATTATCACACTTTTCATGGTTAATTCATCACTCTAACTCAAAACCTAACTTTATCTCCAAACTCAAACAAGCCATGGTAATGGAAAACAAACATGATCAATGAAGGTATCTATCATCACACTACACATACACACCACAAAATCATGTTTATAACTTCTAAACTCACAAAACTCACAATCCACCATTTTTGTCCAAACATAGAAAAGAACAAGGACAAGAACAAGAACAAGAACAAGACTATAAGAATCATACATCCAAGATAAATTAGATTCACCCCCTTACCTTGCTATAGCAACGATCGGAACTCGAATCGGTCGAGAATCCACCAATCTACACTTTTTCCTTCTTTTCCTCTTCTTCTTTCTCTCTTCTCTTTCTTTCTTTCCTTTTTCTTTCCATCCCTTTATCCTTTCTCACAAATATCTCTTTCTTATAAAGAAAATATCTATCCCGCGGAAATGACCAAAATGCCCTTACGCTCAAATATCGTTCAAACGCCCCAAAACGCGGAATATTACCTTAATAATATTTCCGGTACCAAAAATATGAAAACCTTCAATTAAATATTAGTCCGCCATCCCGAACTAATACCGACTGAAACAACTCCAAAAACGGTACAATTCCAATAAACGTCACAAACGTCCAAATCAAGTATATACTTATTTTTCGGGCGTTACAACTCTCCCCCACTTAGAAGATTTCCGTCCTCGGAAATATCCCAAACACAAACAAACTTGGATACGCTCTCGCATCCGACTAACCAACTATCAAGCCACGAAAGCAACGACACAATCAGCACCAACAACGAATCACTCTTGCTAAAAGCAAAACAACCAAAACACAACAACGACAACGAGATGCAATGCCCATACCATGCACTCATCGACTAACACCAAAACACAAGAAATAACCAAGACACAGACAACAACCCGGTCACACAACATCCAAATAACCATGCCAAGACATAGCAGTCAAACATGTAACCAAAACATCTGGTGGTCTTATAATTCCTACCACATCCACTGTCCACAATTTGAACTCTAACAATTCATACACATACGAACCGCGTCATTTCACGCTTCCGATGCACACTCTGATTTCCCACAACAAACAGATTCACCAATTTCATAACCAACTTCCAACTCCTTCTAGTATTCACCAGAAACTCATTGTTCTCTCTTAGCATACTCAACCTCTTAATATGCTGTGTCAGCTCGCACACCAGACAAAAGTCTTTGTATTATCCAATTCAAAGGTAAAAAGCTAATCCAAACACATCCTTGTTTCACAACACAAGCCCTCATAGATCCTTAAGTGACTAAATCGTCCTCTCAGTCTGACCATCCGTTTGAGGATGATACGCCAAACTCAAACGCAACTTCGTACCCAAAGTACTTTGTGAACCCTATCAAAATTTCAAAAATAAACCTCGGATCTCAATCTGAACAATACATTTCGAAACACCATGCAAACAAACAAACCAACAAACATCTTTATCAACATACCACTCGCCAGTACTTCCATCGGTTAATCCATTCTTATCGAAATAACATGAGCAGATTTCGTCAATATATCCACAATGACCCAAATCGCCTCACAATTACTCAACGTCCTCGGCAAACCAGAAACAAAATCCATAGAAACGCTATTCCACTTCTACTCAAGAATGGATAACAGTTACATGAAACCAGACGACTCCTGACAAGTCAAACCCAAATAAACAAATCCCTTCATATCCTTCTTCATTACCTTGCCACTAAAAATGACCTTCTCAAATCTTGATATCTCTTAGTAGCATCAGGATGAATACTCAAATCACTACGACGCACTTCATCCAAAGTCCTCTTTTCAAATCCGAACATTAGGAATACAACCTTGATCATGACATCCCATGGCATTGCTCTTATCAATCCGAAGATCACCATCTTTACCTTTGACTAATAAATGTCATCTTATCAACCCATTCAAATCCGATTTCTGACCTTTTCTAATCTCATCAAGAATACCATAAGTAAGCTTTCACATAAAAAGCTCAACACTTGAAGAAGTCTCTTTACACACCCAACTCAAATCTCACAACTGTTTCAACAATCACAATACTCGAATCATCCACATAGACGTATGCAATGGTTCTCATATTCAACTCGTTCTGATCAAACGAATGCTTCAAACTCTTGTAGTCACTTACACACACAAATCTCGATCCGAATAATTAGTGCCTTCAAATTTCCCAAAAAGAAATAACAACTTCCAACTCTAAATCTTGTGACAGATAAATCCTTTCAAAAATCTTAACTTGCATAAAAGCATAAACCTCCACTTACCCCTTGAACATTCACTTCATTCAACCAAAAACTCACATAAGGAAACTTGGCAAACAACTTCTTCTTCCCAACACGGACAAAACTCTCAAATACTTAGCATGATCATCTTCACACTGATGATACCCATTCCTCAAATCAAACTTGCAAAACAAACAAGCTCCAACCAACTTGATCCGTCAAAATATCAATCCTCGAAAGTGGATACTTTTCCTTAATTGTCACTTTTCTCAATTGTCTAAAATCGACACGAAGCCTGATAGAACCTTCCTTCTTAACCAACAAAACACATGCACCCTACGGCGACACACTTGAACGAACAAACCTCTTCTCAAGAAAATCCTTAAGTTGACTCCTCAACTCTTTCAACTCAGAAGTTGGCATCCGATACGGAACCCTCGACACAACAATAGTTCTAGGAACTAAATCCGTCAAAACAGAACTCCAAGACAGAATTCCTCTTTTCGACGATGAATCAATTAAACCTTCAAGAAACACTTATACATATGCACAACCATCCGCAATTCCCACAATTGCTCATCCAAAGTCGTCAACAACATAAACAACATCGTACCACCTTGCACCGACTCATTCGCTTCCAATATTATCAAACTAGCCAGATAAGCCTATCACATCCAATACGATTCCGTCTACTATCAACAAAAGATTAAGGGTGATCAAGTCCTCAATTTGTCAATAGGTAGCCGACAATCATAATAGAGTATAAACTATCAGTACTAACATTAATAATATTCTTTTCCAACTTTTGCTCATAGCACAGAAGCACTATGATTCCATAATTCATAAATCTCTCAAGATCATCTAAACCAGCTAACACCGACGTCCGGTAGCTACGTACCAAAACACTTCTAACAATATCTCAAAACAAAATACCTGAGATCCTACTCATCTCTTCGTACTCCTAATTCTTACTCGAGTTCCAAAATGTTTCCAACAACCTCAATAACTCCTACAACAAAGTCTACCACAATGCTTTCCTAAATCACTGATCCAACAAAGACACCTCACACAAGGCTACTCAAGCAAAAACTTCACAGTCCATCAGTAGCGTTAGAGCATCACAACTTTCTAATTCCATTCCTTAGAAATAACCAAAATCTACTCCGAGACACTCCAACTTGATTAACAACCAAAGTCTTAAGTCCAAGTCGCCTTCACTTCAGAAAACAACAAATTCCAACAACACTAGTACTGCTGCCCTCAATAGCATACTAGCATCTTGCAACTGAAACATATCCGAGAAGCATATGTTCTCCCCCACTTAGCTTCAAACCATACCTGCATACAACCGGCTAGAGGCACAACAAGTACTGACAGTGCTCCACACACATATCACGTACTGAGGAATTAAACAACTTTAGACAACACTGGCTGGACAGACCGACCTGCTCTGATACCACTAATGTAACACCCCAATTCTACCCAGGCATATAGGTACAAATATCAGAGTATTTAAAATTTCATACAACGCAATTAGGATGTTACACTAAGTAACCAAACAAACACCTAGAAAATAAACGGACATCAACGATGCCAAAAGCATACACACCTGCCAATAAAATGATACATAACACACGGAAGATATGAACATAAATATATACATATATCTCTCACTCTCAAAGAGGAGTTTTCCAAAATAAAGTGTTTACGATACACATCAACACATTATCACATATACATGTTCAAAGAGTCATATATAAATAAATAACAACAGACTCCCGACTCCCCGGTGTTACGTATCAGAGCAACTGACAAGACCGACTGGAGAACTACCTCTTCCAAAAGACTCCCAAAGCGGCTAATCTGCAGGATGCCACTCAAGCATCAAATCAGCAGAAGGGTGAGAATATAATTCATAATGAAAGCATGACAATTATAGTAATGCCAACAAGTATCATCAAGAATCATACAACAAAGTAATCCACTCATTCAACCACAATCAATATATAAGTAATGTGACACATGAATGATAACATAAATTATAAAGACAGACAATGATGAATGAGACTCAACTGTGCATATGCATGTGGTACCAAATCCGGAGTAAAACTCCCCTTGTCATTATGACAAATACACCTTTGCCGAGCATTATGCTGGGACTTCTTTCCCTCAGGAAAATACACCTTTGTCGAGCATCAAGCTACGACTAAACGTCATCGAGCATTTAGCCCCCACTGATGACCTCTTGCCACTCGGGCAAATACACCTTTTTACCGAGCATTAAGCCCCCACTGGTAATAATTTCCAATTCAGGCCACCTGCTAATAGCATTCCGCCATTAACGTAATGAAATGTTATGCTGTGCAAATATATGACTCTATTACACGACAACAACATCATCAACAATATAACACGGTCACATACCCACGTTACAC
The DNA here is from genome assembly GCF_029867415.1 of Vicia villosa. NCBI lineage: Eukaryota > Viridiplantae > Streptophyta > Magnoliopsida > Fabales > Fabaceae > Vicia > Vicia villosa. The sequence continues at coordinate 460,382 of NW_026705535.1, forward strand.
CGTTTATATTCTATCCAAAAGGATACATCACCAATTAATAACATCGTTATCAATCACATCACACCATAATTACCACACAGGCAATAATAAGCACACATCACACATTCACCGTTCAAACATACTGGCCACATCGGCATAGATGAACGTATAACACACTTATACACATCAAATTAATATTGGCCATCGGCCCACAACTTCATCAATACATCATCAACAAGTTGTAATAACAACAATTCAACAATGATAATACATCATTCTCATAACAACATTTACTTGCCATAAGGCCACACATCATGTTAATAACAAACAACCAAACATCGTCCCACATCAAGAACGAACATTCATTAATACATAACACATATGAACATGATCTCATGTTATCGACAACTAATCACATACCTCGTACCATTACGACAACATTCACACAACGCATCGTCATGATTTATCATGCACTAGTTCACAAAACCATTTATGCAAATCAACCAACCACTACTACATCCTACATCATTAACAATTACAACCAAGCACTATGATTATTTACCAATCATATCGCGCATATAAGCAATTATGTGTTTTCATCAACAACCCTCATAACTAACTAATAACAAGCTAACCAAGCCTATACTATCATATAGAACATCCAACTAGCTTCCTAACACTTCGAACGGCGTACGAAACGGAGCTACGGATCAAAAGTTACAAGGTTTCAAAGTTTGGATAATTGAACATACTACACAACTCATCACTTGATCCTAATAAAAATAATGGGATACTACATCCTATGAATCATTTAATTAGATAATAATATAGTTCATTGCGTTAGCTTTCCAACGCTTCGAACGACGACAAAATCGGAGTTACGGTTCAAGAGTTACGAAGTTTCAAAGTTTGGAAAAACAGAAAAAGCTGTCATCCGCTTCAGCTCCGCTCAGCGGACCTTCGCAGAGAATTTTCTGCAACAGAACCTCCGCTCAGCGGACCCACCTCCGCTCAGCGGACCTGCGTAAACCCAGAAAAAACCAGAACGAACCAGAACGGTTCCAGGCCCCTTATACCCACCAAAACCACTCCCAAACATCATTACAACACCAATACAACACATACAAACCATAGAAACAACCTATTATCACACTTTTCATGGTTAATTCATCACTCTAACTCAAAACCTAACTTTATCTCCAAACTCAAACAAGCCATGGTAATGGAAAACAAACATGATCAATGAAGGTATCTATCATCACACTACACATACACACCACAAAATCATGTTTATAACTTCTAAACTCACAAAACTCACAATCCACCATTTTTGTCCAAACATAGAAAAGAACAAGGACAAGAACAAGAACAAGAACAAGACTATAAGAATCATACATCCAAGATAAATTAGATTCACCCCCTTACCTTGCTATAGCAACGATCGGAACTCGAATCGGTCGAGAATCCACCAATCTACACTTTTTCCTTCTTTTCCTCTTCTTCTTTCTCTCTTCTCTTTCTTTCTTTCCTTTTTCTTTCCATCCCTTTATCCTTTCTCACAAATATCTCTTTCTTATAAAGAAAATATCTATCCCGCAGAAATGACCAAAATGCCCTTACGCTCAAATATCGTTCAAACGCCCCAAAACGCGGAATATTACCTTAATAATATTTCCGGTACCAAAAATATGAAAACCTTCAATTAAATATTAGTCCGCCATCCCGAACTAATACCGACTGAAACAACTCCAAAAACGGTACAATTCCAATAAACGTCACAAACGTCCAAATCAAGTATATACTTATTTTCCGGGCGTTACAACTCTCCCCCACTTAGAAGATTTCCGTCCTCGGAAATATCCCAAACACAAACAAACTTGGATACGCTCTCGCATCCGACTAACCAACTATCAAGCCACGAAAGCAACGACACAATCAAGATTTTTTAACGATCATTTTTTGTCGATAGATTTTAGGGTCGTGGTTGCACCGATAGTTTTGTGTGGTCCATAATGAATTCAAAATTATATAAGTAAGGGTCATATGTTGTTGCGAAAAACATCTAAAAATGTTTCTTTTTCAATTTTTGACTAAGACAGAAGTGTATTTCAACGGAGACAAATCTCCTGTTGAGTTCAAGCTTCCAAATAACACCATATCTCTCGCCAACTTGACAGACAAGTTGAATGAATTTTTGCATGATACCGATAACAGAAAGGTGAGAAAGATCGAGTTTCGTGAAGATTGGGTTGATACAAATAAGGGTGAAATACAACCTTATTGAGTTGAAAACCGATGAAGAATTGACGGTCATGTGTGCTAACTAATGGGCCGATCGAGTTTGATGCATAAATTTCAAGATCTATCGACAACATAATTAAGATTCCAAAACGTTCAAAATCATCTGGTAGTGTCTAGGTTTTCATGTTTCGTTATTTTTAATTTATGTTTATTGTAATGTTTTAAGTTATGTTCAACTTTGAATCGAAACATGTAATCGACAAAACATTATGTAATAAAAAGTAATGTCATAAGTAGTCTGAGTCACAAATATACAAATAATACAATTGTCAAGTCAAATAACTAAATAGGCCCCCATGGGCTATGTGTGCTGCCCGAGATAATCTAGTAAAAACATCACCATCTGAGTTTACCAAACCCATGAGATAATCCATAACAACAACGATCATCTGCATACGCTCCTAGTCATTTGTGTCTGGTGGAGGTGGCGGCACATCGTCAACCTGTACCTCAGCCTCAAAAACCCAAACATCAGAAGGCCCCTAACATCGGAAGGCCTGCCAACAGGTCGGATGATGCGAGGGTGTGATACAGTGAGGTACCACTCTAGGTAATCATCCTCACACTACGCATTATGCTAAACCCTCACTGTGCTATCCATAATGGCACTGGCAGAACGGGTGAAGTGACTCTGAAACCACCTATCAATGCCACCAGTTGGACCATCCAGAACTTGGCGTGGGATGCCCTGGACATACCCATGCTGTCGTAGACACCTCTTAGGCAAGTGTCTAGCCACTATGGTCTCCCACCTCACATAACCTGAATATAAAGAAGACTCATTAAATTCGCGGTGAGCCCTGTGAGTTGTGTATGGTGTCTAGATAATATCCTCTACTCTAAAAGCATTAAGCCTCCTCCTGTACTACGTAACACCACTTGAATGCCATTTCTTGGCCTTCTATCTCATAGCTCGTGGGGCTCCCATAGGGATATGTTGCACCTTCCTATCACAGATGGTGGGGAAATGCACGTATATCCAACACTGATAAAAAAAGACATACACAACAAATGATAATTAAGAATTAAACACCAAATAATAATTAAATAAGAACTGAACACCAAATAACTTATAGTATACCTGGAATAGGCTCAAATAATCAGTAAGCTATTTGGTCTCAAAGATAGTCACAACTCCAAATGTCGTAAACAACATGGTCAATGCAACACATTCCTAAGCCCAACTACTAATCTCAAGGCTACTGAACAACCACAAGTACCGAGCATCAATATAAACATGAAACTTATCCACAAAGAGAGTACGTGCCACTAGATGTAGTGTAACATCCTTCTAACCCACATGTATTTTTGCAATAAATTAACGAAGAATAAAATAATTTAAAATCCACATAAGGGCATCACATCTTCATAGAACATCATATAGAAATTAATCCTGTTCCGTAACACGGGTTGCAAAAACACTTGAAAACATAAATAGCATCTTTGAGATTTCCAATCAAACTATTTCAAACTTCACTGCAGAATAAATGAGTCTAAAAAATTCTTTATAAAATATTTCAAATACCATGAAAGGTAGTTCAAACTTCAACAAAATCATCATACTTCATGTTATAACTTCATGATTCAAAAACAAGATAAAAGTCATGAAAGTAATACAAAATCTCATAATAACAAAGAAACACAAGGTTCACAACTAATCAATCCCAGCCCTGATGTTACATATTAGAGCAAGACTCCCTTTATTCTATGGAAAGCAAATAAACACACTCTAGAGCTATCCTCTAAGCTTCCTGCACTAATGTTCATCAACTGCAAGTTACCCAGGTTTTTAGGCAACATTTCCAAGCAGAAAGGGTGAGTAAATTATAATCATTATAAAAGACATAAGGAATAGATATAGTAGTTATATCAAGGAAACAACAACATAACATCATTTACTGCATTCTATAACATAACAACAATCACTAGTTATTCACGTCAAAACATCATAATCCAAGAATCAATCAAATACATCACTTAAAGCTAAGGGTGGCAAAACGGGCCCGGCCCGCGGGGAAAGCCCATTTTGCCCACACTTTTTTGCGAGGTGGGGCAAGGTTTTAGGTACGCTCTCTTTAATGTGCCCGTCCCGCCCCGTTTTTTGCGGGCTTTTGCGGGCATGAGCTTTTTCATACAATTTTACTATATTGAGATATCTCCTGATGATTTGTTTCATCAGAAGAAGATTGTTCTACTTATTTTCTGGCATAACTCAGATCAGTTTAAAGACATTATTTCCCTAGCGCACACAGATCGGAAAAGATATTGTTCCCGTCCCTGATATCCAGATCAGTTGAGGGAGCCACCTCTGGATTTTCATATCTTCCTAAGAAGCTAGCCTCTGATACCCAGATCAGATGGAAATATCCGCCTGATGATTTATTTTCATCAAAAGATATGTCTATTTATCTGATGCCCAGATCATAGATATCTGTTACCTGTTGATGTTCAGATCAGTCGGAGATATCTCCTGCCGATGCCTAAATCGATGAAGACATCTAACCTGATGCCAGATAGGAGACATCTGCCACGTTTGATATCCATATCAGTCGAAAGATGTTTACCTTCTCTTGATGCTCAGATTGATTGAAGTTGCCCCTTAATTGTAGGGATACCCCTTTACAGTAGGGATGTGTTTCGTCTCATCCGTAATTTGGGACATTTAATTATCAGAGTGTATATTTTTGAGTTCATTCTAGTATTCAACCCTCTTCCACTTCGACTGTTCAGAACTTTCGTTTCTCACTCGCTAGGTTCAAGAAGATTGAATAGGAGCAGCTGTTACACCTAAAATTTGTCCTCTTATCTATGCTATAAGTTATGATAGATGTTTACTTCATCATTCAAAAACTCAAAGAAAATAATAAAGAGTGTCCGCGGTTTCAAGACAGTTTGGTGCGAAAGTCTGTTTTACGGTGCAAATGGAAAATTCATAACTTCCGATAGGTGATCGATCACCAATTCTACATACTTTCCGTCAATTATTTGGTAAAAATCTCTCATTTCGGAAACAATTTAGTTTAGCTTTTTATCGTTTTAACTTAGTTATTTCGTATTTTGCAAATTCGTTCTTGTTTGATTTTTATTTATAATTAGATGCTTTTGATACCTTGGTTTGGTAGTTGTTTGTGATTTCAAATGCAATTGAGGCGCACCAAAAGAAGTAGATAAAAAAATTCCACAAAGTCGTGATTTTCCAAGACATCCCGTGTCAAGAAAAGATGAAAAATGAAGAAAAAGAAGAAAAAAACAAATGACGCGGGCGCCCGTGTCAATTGACACGGCAATGCCATTGTTGTTGATGGAAAACATGGAAGGAAAATATTGGACAGAAGCTGACACGGGCACCCGTGTCTATTGACACGGCCGTGTCAATTTTGCTGGACAAAAGGATGAAAGGGCGTGTGGGGGCAGAAGCTGACACGGGTGCCCGTGTCAGCAGTTCTGGACATATTTTCAGCATTTTCAGTTTTTGTAAATTTTGACTCATTAAGGGCATTTTTGACATTCTGCATCACGAAAGAACAACCTAACACTATTTAGACCTATTTTTTTGGAAAGAATTAGGATTATCTTGGATCATATTGGAGATTTCTACGAAGGAGAGAAGCGCAATCAAGGGTTTGGAAAAGGGAGATCATCAAAAGCAGAAGCAATTGAAGATTGAAGCAATCCTCATCTCTTGTAATGTTTACAATTACCTTTGTGGTTTTCTTAATTACTATGAGTAGCTAAACATATTTATGTTAAGGGGATGTCCCTGAATCGCTTTTATGTAATGAATTGAGTACCGTTGCTTTACGAATTTGAAGTTTCTATGAATTTAGTTTATTTTCAAAGTATCTCATGCTTCATTCTATTGGAAAATATTATGTTGATTTACGGTTAAGGTTAGGTCTGAAAAACCACCTTAACGCTTTTAGAATAATAACACTACCGGTAAACCGCTTAGGAATAAGGATTTGACGGTATTGATCATCTATTCTTGGTTTTCTTACAAGGTTCTTGGTGCAAAAATTTAGTTGTTAAGGAATTGAAACTGAATTTTAGTGCCAAATACATTTTCCGCTAAGGAATTAGGGAAAATTAATATTGAGAATTGATACTAAATCATATCGACGACTCTTTCGTAAGATAGCTGTTACATGAATTACAAGGCGGTTCATACATCTACCTTAGCATATCTTCTCATATTTGTACCAAGTCAACTTTATTTATTATTACTTTTAAATATTGTCTTTTTAACTAAATCAAACCAACCAAACCCACACTTGATGATCTTTTGTTCACTTGAATTATAATTCTCACTTATATTGCTACAGCAGTCCTCGAGATCGATACTTGGATAATCTCCACTTTAATAACTACATTAGTAGAAAGTAGTACACTTGCTATTTTTCCGATCAAGTTTTTAGCGTCGTTGCTGGGGACTGCCAAAATATAAGTTTAATAATAATTCAATTGGATTTTTGTTGCTCTGCAACTAAAATTTTATTTTTCTATTATTCCGTTTGCTCACTACTAATAATTGTCTAATCTTTGTATGCGAGGTAAGACCTCAGCAGAATTTCTTTTTGACGCGGAGCCAGAACGATCGTTGCGAGCGAGACTTTGAAAAACAAGACAAGAGAGACTTGAAGCAATAGAAGAAAATCTGATAGCTTCGGAATCTGATAACGAGGATACTTTTTCTGTTCATTCTGAGCACTCGAATTTGGAGGCTGAAACTATGGCAGCCCCCGTAGAAAGACTGTTAGGTGATTATGGTGGAGCAAATGCACCAGCTGGCCGGATGACGATAGTCAATCAACGGTCGATGTTGCCCATTTCTAGTTGCACCCGGCGACAATTCGACAACTTGAGAAGAAACCTTTCTCTGGAAGAATCAACGAAGACGCAAACAAGCATTTGCAAAGGTTTCTTACTATGACTACGTCATTGAAAATAGAGGGGCACTCGGAAGAGGCAAAGAAATTAGTGATGTTTCCGTTCACTTGGTTTTACTCTTTACCTGCTAGAAGTATCACAACTTGGCAACAAATGGAGACAACATTTTTAAATGAGTATTTCCCTGCTTCTGTGTATATCCGCAAAAGATATGACATAGTAAACTTTAAACAGAAGGAAAGAGAGTCACTCGGAGATGCGTATAAAAGGTTCAAGCGGTTGTTGGTTGCATGTCCCACTCATAACATGGATGTCACTGAACAAATGCAAAATTTTGTGAATGGTCTTAAGCTGAAGATGAAGCAACTCATTGAAACAGCTGTCGGTGGCTCAACAAATTTCAAAACAGCCACGGAGATCAAGAAGATCATTGATGCTATCACGGCGAATGAACACTTGGAGTTATATGACCGCAGTGTTAATCAGCCTGAAGGGTCAGTCGTTTTGAAGTTGTCAAATCAAGTTATTAAGATGGAAGACCAAATTGCGGCTGAAGTTGAACGAAGACTGAAACAAATGGCTCTTGAAAAGCAAACTGTCGCACAGGTTCAACCGGCTCAGCCGAGTCAAGCGGTGAATTGCGAGATATATGGAGGATCTCATTTTGCCATGCATTGTGTAGTAACAGCACAACAGGTGGAGGTGTAGCAACCTGCCCTAAAAATTAAGATTTTAGAGTTGCCACCTATTCTACCAGGGCGAATAGGAAACCCTACGCAGTTAAGAGATTCGGGGTAAGTTATTATATTCGGGTCAAGGGAAGGTGTTAGGCACCCTTAACCCTTTCCTAAGGTTTTGTCCAAGGCAAAGGTTTATGGCTAAAAGTGTTAAGATTTATAGCTAAGGAAATGAATAGGGTGAAAAGTGAGATTTTGGGGAAGGGGACTCGCCTTGGTTATCCAAGTGCCTACGTACCTCCTTATGGAGGATCAGAGTCTACGTAGTTCGGGGCAGGGTTGTACGCCTTAGATTTAGTATGAGGGTGTTTGAAGGTATTTTGAGTTACCTTATCGTAGTTTTGAAAATCTAGAGTTTGCAAGGTGAAAGAGTGTTTTAAGATTTGGCGTACAACCCTAATTTAATTTGTTCTATTAATCGCAATGATCAATAGGTTTGATCACCATAATTAACAGATTTATAAAGGATTGCTAACAATTCTAATCGATAGATTCGATTATCACTAATAGCAAATAAATGTATTTTAAAAATTGATTTATTAATTTATCGTTACTCCTCATAATCAATAGATTCGATTACAAATAATAACAAATTGATAAAGAGAAAAAATGCTAATCATCGTAACCAATAGAATGGTTAAAACCTTTTAGCAAAATAAACCCTATTTGGATTGAATTAATTAAATAATTGATTATTAACCATCGCGACCGATTAATTCGGTCGAAACGAATAATAAATAACATCCTAATATTTTGGCCAAATGGCTAGTGGGATTGGGCAAACCCTAATACTTTAATAAACTTCTCTAGGGTTTTTTTAATTTTATCAGTTAAAACTGATTAAATAAATTAATCGAAATAATCGAATAATCGGGAAACAATCCTAACCCTAATTATTATCCTAATCCTAATTAAACAAATTAACTAAACCAAACATAACTAATTAATATTTAATCTAAATAATTAAACAATAAAAAAAAATATAAAAAAAACCTGGCACCAATCCCATGTGGCTGACCTTTGAATATCCATGGTATGCATGCATCTTCCTGGGTGTTAGATTTGAATTGTAGGAGATCTTATGGTGGAGAACTGAGGGTGCATGGTGAGCATGTGGGGCAGCAGCGCGCTGGATCCTGTGGTAGCTTAATTCAAATAAAATGCCAAAATAACCCAAGGATGCCAGGGATCGAACCTCCATCCCCTTGGTTACATATCCCTTTGTCTTGCCAATGATGCTGCGCTTTATTAGTCATTCATAATATGCACAAAATAAATTATATAGAAAAAACAAATAATTAATGGGACAGTCAAACAAATATCAACGTGGAACCCAGGAGATATTGACTGGCGAATCATGTGTGTCCACGCGTGAAGAGAGATAGAGTATTTTTTTGACCAGCCATTCACCATCCCCATGCATCATTCACGGGCCCCTATGCCGATCATCATCTTCTTCCTTTGGCTGCCCAGATTTGCTGCGGATTTTGCTTCAAAAATTGCTGCAGAATCTCCTGCGAATTTTTCTAGGCATGCTCCTTCTCCCATGGTCACGATTCTAAACCTGCAAAACCATACGCAAACAAAAGCCAAAGCTGCCCAGATGATATATTTAAGGTGTTACAGATTCGATGGCGTGATTTTTATGATCTAAAACAACCTGTATCCTGAGAAACGAAGCAAGCTTTCTCCTTGCCCTAATAATGGTGAATCCTTGTTCAAGGCTCAAATCTTCCGTTTTGCACGTCAAACCTGTTCTAAATCAACTCACAAACTTATACCAATCGTTAAATTGCATGGAGATATTGTGAATGAATGAAATCGAAAATCAAGTACAATCATGTTTATGTGAAACGTGAAACATGAACCTTAGGCGCTTTTCATGTTATAAACCAAGCATATTTATTGTATATTACCTCAGGAATTGAATAGGATGGATGGGAGACTTTGAAACTTGCTAGAAAACAAATATGATTTTTGCTTTGTTCTTGAATTTTGCACTCTTTAGAATCCTATTCTCCTTGGCCTCCCTTTCCAAAATTTCGTCCCCTTGTGATCTTTAGGTCTTGTGCTTTTATAGGAGAGTGAAATTAGGTTTGAATCTTGGTTTGAGATTGGATTATTTGATGACATGGAAATTGGAAAAGATTTGCATACAATCTTTCTTAATTTGATCACAACACTATTTTGTGCATATTTTTTCATTCAATCTTAACCATTGGATGATATTTGAGTTGATTTGAAAAAGAAGAAATATCATCATATAATTATTTTAGGATTTTATTTGATTTTTATTTGAAATTAATTGAATAAAATCAAATACAAATAAAATAATATTACAAAATAATTATATTGGACCAATAGACCTCTATTAGGCTTATTACCACGTGGACAATTCAAAATTATAGGCCCAATACTTAAAAATTAGATTTTGTTCACTTAGGGTTTCAAGCAAATTTCCAATTTTTACCCAACTTGTGCAAGCCGTAACTCCTTCAATTTTTATCGCATGGAGGTGTTCTAGGACTTTTTGGAAAGCTTAAAGATTCCTCTAAACACTCCTTTTGGTTTCATATCCATTGAAGTTTCCATACTCATGTTATGGGCTTTTGAAAAAGATGACCTTTTAACGACCTTTTTGGAGGACCTGTAATGTATTGGACCATATCTCTTGAATGAAGCATTTCTGACCTTGGCATGTGAGACACAAAGTTGTAGAGAATCCAATTTCCTTCATAATAGGATTTGGTTGGGAAATTTTTGATACTCCATGTGAAAGTTATGGCCAGTCAAAATTTAGTCGACTTTTTACTTAAAAAACCCTAATTTGAACCTTTTGAATTTGTTCATTTCTGAGTTTTTATTAATGAATCATGATCAACCTTTGATCAAATGATGGATATAACCTCAAATACTTGATGTTGACCAAAAGTCTTGAAGTTTGACTGTATTTTGACTATAGATGACTTTTAGGTCAACATAGTTGATTATTGATCATCTGAACCATTGACTGAACAATCTTGTGATCCAAAGCTTGAAAATTGCCCTGGAGATGCTCTGAGACATATGAGATACCTTGGGGTCCATTTGAGGCCTTAGAGATTGAAACTCCTTTGATAGAAATGCAAACCCTAGTTTTTGAGATCCTGGATTAGGAGGAGCTTTGTCTGATAGAACCCTGAGTGCTCTTGGGCAATTGAGGAGCCTTTGATTGAATATAAGAGGGCAAATTTTGGGGTATGACAGGAGGAAATCAAATTTTTTAAGAAGAACAATCCCTACTCCAACACTTACAATCCGAGATGGAAGAATCATCCTAATTTCTCCTGGAAAGATCAACAAGGAAATGTTCCAAAACAATGGGTTATGCCGTATCAAAGTCTACCACAACAATAGCAATATCGGCCACCAAAACAACCATATCAACAACCTTATCAGCAACCTCAGCAACAATTTCAGCAACAAGGACCAAGAAAAGCAGACTGGGAGATTGCCATTGAAAAGATGGCCGCTCAAAGCTCCCAATTTCAAGAAGAAACAAGGAGCAGTTTTCGAAACACGGGTGCATCGATTAAGAATCTTGAAATTCAAATAAGTCAAATCGCACAACAAATGGCAAATCCTCAATAGCCAGGTGCTCTACCTAGTGCCACGGTTACCAATCCCAAAGATCATAACAATGTAAGTGCGATAAGCACTAGAAGTGGTAAAGCAAAAGAAGTTGTGGAGGAAAGTACCGAAGAAGAAGAGCCGTTGCTTGAAGTCGATTTGGAAATAAAGGAAAATGAGGTAGAATCTAAGGATATGATTATATCAGAACTAATGACGAAAGGGAAGATTATTGAGCCAAAGTCGGCAGTTAAACTTCCTTTTCCCACTAGAAATAAAAAGAAGGGGCAGCATGAGAAGAATTTTGAAAAATTCTTGGAGATGTTCAAGAAACTTGAATTAAATATTCCATTCCTAGAGGCATTGGAGCAAATGCCTACATTTGCCAAGTTCATGAAGGATATCATCTCCAATAAAAGGACCATCGAACGTGACCCGATTATTCTAACCAAAAATTGTAGTACTATTTTGCAGGGTACGAAGATTCCGGTGAAAAAGAAGGATCGAGGTTTCGTGACTATCCCTTGCACAATTGGGGATAGGTCTTTCAAGAAATCCCTTATTGATTTGGGAGCAAGTGTGATTCTTATGCCACTGTCCATTTACAAGAGATTAGGGATAGGTAAAGTGCAAGATACAAGAATGACACTCCAATTTGCTGACCACTATGTGAAGAGACCATACGGGATAGTAGAAGATGTGCTAGTAAAGATCGACAAGTTTTTGTTCCCGGTGGATTTTGTCATTTTAGAGATGCCGGAAGATGAATAGATACCAATCATTTTGGGGAGACCATTTTTAGAGACCGGGAGATGTTTAATCAACATAGAAGAAGGCACAATGACTTTGAAAGTTTATGATGAAGAGTTAAAAATTGATGTGCGAAACACCATGAAGTACAAGGATGATGTGGCCACAAGTCAACATATTGAGGTAATTGATCAAATATGTGAGAATGAAAATTCCTTGACAACACAAAAATTACCTTTGGAAAGAGTGATGAGTTTATCAATTTTTGACAAAGAAGAAGTAGTTGATGAAGAAGATATGGAAGTGATAGTCATGATGGAAGCAATACCACCTTTTAAAGGTTATCGACACAACCGGTGGGAAGATCTAAGGCAACCTTTAGTGGAGGAGAAGAAAGATGAACAAAAGAAGGGGGCTTAATTAAAACAACTATCGGAGAACCTCAAATATGTCTTCCTAGACACCGAGAGTAAGTGCCCGACCATCATAAGTTCCCACCTTGAATTTCTTCAGGAAGGTAAGCTTGTCAAAGTTTTGAAAAAGCACAAGAGTGCTCTTGGATGGTCTATTTAAGATTTGAAGGGAATAAGTCCTACAATTTGCATGCACAAAATCCTCATGGAAGATGATCACAAACCGGTTGTCTAACCGCAACGACGACTTAATCCAGCAATGAAGGAAGTGGTCAGAAAAGAAGTAGTAAAACTGTTAGATGCATGGATGATCTATCCCATATCTGATAGTTCATGGGTAAGTCTGGTTCATGTGGTGCCGAAGAAAGGTGAAACTACTGTGATTAAAAATGAAAAGAATGAGTTGATTCCCACAAGGTTGGTCACAGGATGGCGGGTATGTATTGATTATAGAAGATTGAATCTTGCCACAAGAAAGGACCATTTTCCCTTACCATTCATTGATCAGATGTTGGAAAGGTTGGCCGGTCATGACTATTATTGTTTCCTCGATGGTTACTCGGGGTACAATCAAATAGCTGTTGCACCAGAGGATCAGGAAAAGACCGCATTTACATGCCCTTTTGGTATTTTTGCATACAGAAGAATGCCATTCGGGTTATGTAATGCGCCAGCAATGTTCCAGAGATGCATGCAATCTATTTTTGCAGATATGCTTGAGAAGCATATGGAAGTCTTCATGGATGACTTCTCGATTTTTGGTAAGTCTTTTGATGATTGTTTGATTAACCTTGCTATTGTTTTAGAAAGGTGCCAACAAACCAATCTAATCCCTAATTGGGAGAAGTGCCACTTCATGGTGCGAGAAGGCATAGTCTTGGGTCACAAAATTTCCTACAAGGGAATAGAAGTGGACCAAGCAAAGATTGAAGTTATCTCAAAGCTTCCCCCACCGACGAATGAAAAAGGTATTAGAAGTTTCTTAGGGCATGCGGGTTTTTACCGTAGGTTCATAAGAGATTTCTCTAAAATAGCAAAACCCTTAACTACGCTTTTAGTTAAGGACAAAGCCTTTACTTTTGATAAAGAGTGTGTCGTAGCGTTTGAATTAATAAAGCAAAAATTAGTGTCGGCACCAATTTTTGTGGCTCCGGAGTGGTCTCTACCTTTTGAGACCATGTGTGATGCAAGTGATATTGCAGTAGGGGCGGTTCTAGGACAGCATAGAGAAAAATTGTTACATGTTATTTACTATGCGAGTCATGTGTTGAACCCTGCACAGATGAACTATGCAACTACCGAAAAGGAGTTGTTGGCAGTTGTTTATGCCTTCGATAAATTTAGGCAATATCTGTTGGGTTCAAGAGTCATTGTTTATACTGACCATGCTGCTTTGAAGTATCTTTTTGCTAAACAGGACTCTAAGCCAAGACTTCTGAGATGGATCTTACTCCTTCAGGAGTTTGATGTGGAGATTCGTGACAAGAAAGGGTGTGAAAACACTGTTGCCGATCACCTCTCTTGAATGTCACCCATAGAAGAGACAGAAGATAAGCGTCCCAAAAAAGGATGAGTTCGCCGATGAACACATCCTCGCTGTTATTGGAGTGCCTTGGTTTGCCGACTATGCGAACTATCTGGTAGGTGGGATAATCCCCAATGATTTTGATTCTAACAAGAGGAAAAAGTTTTTGCATGACTGCAGGTTTTACTTGTGGGACGAACCTTTCTTATACAAGAAAGGAGTGGATGGACTGGTTAGGAGATGTGTTCCAGAGGAGGAACAAAGGGATGTGCTAAAAGCGTGCCACGACTCCGACTATGGAGGACACTTTAGTGGTGATAGAACTGCCGCCAAAGTTCTCCAATATGGGTTATATTGGCCAACTATATTCAAAGATGCTCAACAAATAATTAAAGAGTGTGACAAATGTCATAGAACAGGCAACATCTCAAAAAGGAATCAGATGCCTCAAAACGCCTTGCTAGAAGTTGAACTCTTTGATGTGTGGGGTATCGACTTCATGGAGCAGTTTTCGCCATCTTATGGGAAGCATTACATCTTAGTGGCAGTGGATTATCACTACAAGAAAAACTTTGTTTAGCCAGAGGTAAAGCCCCTCACTAAATTAATACATTGCTTGGGGTTAATCCCCTCGCAAAGCAGAAAACAAAATAAAAATATTTGTTAGTATTATTTTTTTATTTGCGAGGAGCAGCCTCAACCAAATTATTTTTGTCTTTATTACTTTTTCATTTGTGTGGGGTAACCCCTAGCAAATATTTTTTGTCATTATTGCTTTTTCATTTGTGAGGGGCAGCCCCTAGCAAATCTTTTTTGTCATTATTGCTTTTTCATTTGTGAGGGGCAACCCCTAGCAAATTTTTTTTGTCATTATTGCTTTTTCTAAAAAATGTAGAACGTACTCTTTCTCTCATTTTTCTCTTTTTCCTTTACACATTCTCTATCTCTTTCTCACTTTTTAACTTTCTCCCATATTCTCTTTCTCTCACTTTCTCTTTCTCACTCTTTCACTTTCTCCCATTTTTTTCTCTCACTTTCTCTTTCTCATTCCCACTCTTTCTCTTTCTCATTCTAAAATGCAACAATATGAAAACAGAAAAATAATAAAGGAAGAAAATGGAAAAATAGCGGTTGAAGGGTGTTCTGGTCTGTAGCACAAGGGGGATTCGCAGCTGCAGGGTTGAAATCAAAGACTATCTGATTAGTTCTACAATGATAATGGTCATTACTTTTATTTTCCATTTTTTTTTATTTTGATGGTTGTTGTTCTATGATATTGTGTTTTTTGGTGGTTATTGTGTTAGGTGTTACAGATATAATAATATACTCTCTCTTTTTTTTATGTGGTTTTTTGGTGTGGTTGTTGTTATAAGATAAGTGTGAATATATATTTGCTTATAAGTGTTTATAGTATATTTATAAGTGTATATGTACTTAAAAAAATTATAAGAATAAAAAATTGTATGTTTATAAGTGTTTGCATAGAGGAGATTATTTCAATTTTAATCATGTTTGATTTTATAATTATTTTATTTCAATTTATTATTACAAAAATTTAAAATAAGTATTTTTTTATTATATTAATGTCAAATTATATATAAAATTAGTATTATAAAATGGTGTATATATATTATATATATATATATATACCATTTTATAATACTAACTTTATGATAATTATATTTTTTTTAATATTACAATATGCAATTTGTGTGGGGATAAACCCCTCACAAAATCCAAAAAGCAGAAATTTGCTAGGGGCTTAACCCCTGGCTAAATGCTGACACAGTACTCTGCAGCTACCTCTGCACGCACTGTACCTACGACTATGACCTAGAAACAAGTTAAATTTGAATTTTCAATTTGCGAGGGGGTTAGCCCCAAGCTAAATTAGTGAGGTGGAAAGCTCCACGCTAATTATTTGCGACCCCCTGTTTAGCTAGGGGTGTTATCCCCTCGCAAATTTATGATTTATGAGGGGTTTTTGATAGTTGTGTGGGGTTTAACCCCTGGCTAAACAGCCTTTTTCTTGTAATGTATGTTTCAAAATGGGTGGAGGCCGTAGCCTTACCAACCAATGATGCTCGAGTGGTAGTCAAATTTCTGAAGGAGAATATTTTTGCTAGGTTCGGAGTGCCAAGAGCTTTAATAAGTGATGAAGGAACACATTTTCTGAATAACCTAATGGAGAAGCTGCTCTTGAAATACAATGTGAAACATCGAGTTGCTACTCCATACCACCCTCAAACTAGCGGGAAAGTGGAAG
The DNA here is from genome assembly GCF_029867415.1 of Vicia villosa. Classification (NCBI taxonomy): domain Eukaryota; kingdom Viridiplantae; phylum Streptophyta; class Magnoliopsida; order Fabales; family Fabaceae; genus Vicia; species Vicia villosa. The sequence continues at coordinate 476,849 of NW_026705535.1, forward strand.
TGTCAAATAGGCAACTCAAACAAATCCTTGAGAAGACCGTTAACTCATCTCGCAAGGATTGGGCAAGCAAGTTGGATGATGCGCTGTGGGCATATCGCACCGCATTCAAAACACCTATAGGTATGTCTCCCTACCAATTGGTCTACGGTAAAGCATGCCACTTGCCTTTAGAGCTTGAACACAAAGCTTTATGGGCATCGGAATTTCTTAACTTAGATCTTGCTAAAGCGGGTGATTCCAGTATCCTTCAATTCCATGAGCTGGAGGAATTTCGAAATCAAGCCTATGAAAATGCTAAGTTATACAAAGATCAAACTAAGAAATGGCATGATCTTCGGATCCAAAGGAAGGAATTTTGGGAAGGACAATTGGTGCTCCTCTATAACTCAAGGTTGAAGTTATTTCCAGGCAAGTTGAGATCAAAATGGTCAGGACCTTTTGTTATTCACAAGGTTTTTCCCCATGGAGAAATTGAGTTGAAAAATCAAGCAAATGGGGACACCTTCAAAGTTAATGGGAAAAGACTGAAACCCTACTATCAAGGTCAAGAGAGTAGCCAAATCCATGTCGTTCGTTTCACTCGGTGAGACGAATGACTGTCGAGCCATGTGACGTTAAACGAAGTGCTTCGTGGGAGGCAACCCACACATTTATTCCTAACTAATTTCCATTTTTGCAGGTATAAAAAAAAAGAGGAAGGGTGCGAATCCAGAACCGGACACGGGCACCCGTGTCAATTGACACGCCTGTGTCAATTTTTCAGAAGAAAAAAATAAAGAAGGGGAAGAAAATTTTGGCAGAACCGGACACGGCCGGTTGCGTCAATTGATACGCCCGTGTCTGGTAATTCGTAAAAAAAAGAAGAAAAATCAATCAATTTTCTTTTAAAATTTTCGGTGGGCCCACCCTCTTAAACCTTTTCTTTTCTCTTCCCCACTCACCAACTACTCACTTTTCCCCTATTTTCTATCTTCTTCTTCATCTCTCTCTCCAAACTTTCAAAAACTCCATAACCACCACCACCAAAAGCTTCAATCTTTCCACCCCAAACCACCTCTATTGCCAATCCGTCTTCACGAAAGTTGCTCCAAATTTTATCCTCTATCTTTCTACGGTAGCTTTTTCTACTAATCTCTCGTTTCAATTTCGTGTATTTTTTTTATAGATACAGAGATGCCTACCAAGAGAAGTGCGAGAGGAAAGCAACCCATGGGAGAACCTTCGCGGTCTCGCGCAAGGAGCAACCCCATACCCGCTGCACAACCGAACGCTCATGGTATTGTGTTCACGAATCCGGCACACGAGGTCCGTTACTCACATCACATTTGGCGCCGGATGATGCCTGCAAGGTATATGTGTGCTGCCATTTTGTCTGCTTTAGGCTTAACTGATGAAATAAATCGTTTGTTTCACGTGTTGGGTATCTTAGAGTTTATGCATTATGAAGCGCCCACATACGAGCGTATAACACTTGAGTTTTTAAGCTCCGTGGAATATAAGTTGCAGCATGTGTGGGAAAATGCGAATAGATGTCATTCAGGTACATTGACATTCCGGTTGTACAATAAGGAGTACGAGTTGTCAGTTGAAGAGTTGGGCGAAATACTCCATTTGCCTATTGATGGACCCGGTGCGGTGCCATCAAGATTTAATCTTGGGACTCTCTAGAGAGCGATTACGAGTGTTGGTGGTTATGTGGCGAAAAATGCTAAGGCTTCACGGATCCAGAATCCATGCCTCAGCTATGCTCAAAAATGTCTGGCTTTTTCGTTTTGGCAGGGGAGATAGCACGGGGGTGACATCGCGGGCTGAACTTTACTTACTTCATGCTATGATAAATTTGATTTATGTGAATGTGGCCACTTTTGCTGCTAATAATTTAGGCAAGGTGGGAAGAGCCTCCATTGGTGGAATTTCCGTGGGCGGAATAATCACCCAAATCGCCAAACATTTTGGCTATAATCCTCATACTCTCCATGAGGTACCGGTGCCCGGTATGATGAAATTGGATATGAATGCCCTTGTTAACCAAGGTATGATACAAATTGAGGGCAAATGCTTTGGTTTGATATGTCACAAAATGATAATTCTCACCCTTCCCGATCCTGAAAGAGTTACAATTTCTAATCGAGAGAATTGGACATATGCAAACATCCTTTATGATGAGCCAGGAGAGGCATATGATGAGAATGAGGAGGAAGAGATTCATATGGCGGAGAAAAACCAAGGTCAAGAGCCCAATCAAGCAAACATGGGAAATGCTCCTGAGGGACCTTCTGAGGTCCCTCCTCAGACAGGTGACCGGTTTTCCTCTATGACTCAAGAAGAGTAGTTGTGGATGCAGACGGAGTTTGGAGATCTCCGTGCTGAACAAACAAGAAAAGGAGTGGAGCAAGTTCACCAAGGTAATGAACAAGCGCGTTAGGGTGAAATGTTAGATAACATTCACCACATGATGTGACATTTTATGCTTAAGTTTCCTCCTCCTCCGCAGTAGAGCACTGTAAGTTCTCCCTCGAATCTTGAATTTAAACATTGAGGCCAATGTTTGGTTCAAGTGTGGGGGAGATTTTTATTGTTTTCTGTTGTTTTTGCTTTTTGTTTTCAGTTTTAATTTTAGTTATCTTTGTTTGTTTTTTTTAGTAATTTCTGTTTTATGTTTATCTTTTCAGTGTTATAGATTGATGTGATTTATTGGATAATTTATGGAGTAGTAGGAAAGGATGAACGAGACAACCCAATCTTGCACCAAAAGGCATCCCTGAAAGTAGATACAACCGAAAGTAATTGTTGGACGCAACTTGATGACACCGGACCGAGATTGAAAGTTGGTACACACGAACCAGAAAAGAAGCGACATTACACAAGAAGTACTGTGAATCCTGTAAGCTATGCCCAGCATGGTGAGAACACAAAAATCCAGAAATATATCATCATAAGAGAGTAGTCAGGTATGACTTTATCACTTTGAATTTGCGTACATTCTGCTCATATGACACTACATGATGACACACACTGAGGCACGTTGTTTCTGTTTCCCCCTGAGCCTTTCTAGCCTTCCCATGTTTATTTTTATCCATTGTAAACCCCTTTGAGCCTATATCCCTTGTTTGTGTTAACCACATCTATTAACCCCCGGCCACAAAGAGAAAAAAAATTTATGTTCCTACCCTGCTCAGCATAAGTGTTGTAAATGTTGTTGTTAAATCGGTGCAAAAATTGTAAGTTTGGGGTAGTACACCTAAAGAAAGGTGAGTGCAAAAAAAATGATGATGAAAAAAAAAGTGCAATTTTTTTTTGTTGAGTCATCAAATTGCCTTAAGAAAAGGAAGAATAATAATTAGCACTCACCAAAACGAAGAGATTCATTGATTCATCACACACTCAAGGAAAAAATTGAGTGAAGCAAAAAGAGTAGAAATAAAGGTGTAGTTAAATTCTATAATGCTAAAAGAAGCACAAAAACAATAACAACAACACGAATGTTGAGCCTATAACCCTCGTATATCCTTTCCCTTGTTTATCTCACCGCACCTAAGCTCCGTTACAACCTAAAGACCTCAAAAAGTGTGTGCAAAGTGTTTGTGTATGAAAGTAGAAGTTATTCAAATTTAAAAGTTGATATTGCATATCATGATTTATGAGTGAATTTATTTTAACCCTGAGAGACTTGGTGAGAAGTGTGAAAAAGCTTACAGGTGAAAGAGTATTTTGATATGAAAGTGGAGAAGAAAATTCGGATAGTAAAATCTAGCACGATTGACCGGAAAGGTGGAAGTCAAGTTGTGGAAAGCTCGGTTGTATTGTGGTAAGTGTAAATTCAGGGGTGACCTTTGTTTTGTTCTCTCATGCATTGCTTGAGGACAAGCAATGAGCTAAGTTTGGGGTTGTGATCGGTCACCAATTCTACATACTTTCTGTCAATTATTTGGTAAAAATCTCTCATTTCGGCAACACTTTAGTTTAACTTTTTATCGTTTTAACTTAGTTATTTTGTATTTTGCAAATTCGTTCTTGTTTGATTTTTATTTATAATTAGATGCTTTTGATACCTTGGTTTGGTAGTTGTTTGTGATTTCAGATGCAATTGAGGTGCACCAAAAGAAGTAGACGAAAAAATTCCACAAAGTCGTGATTTTCCAAAACATCCCGTGTCAAGAAAAATGAAAAATGAAGAAAAAGAAGAAAAAAACAAATGACGCGGGCACCCGTGTCAATTGACACAGCCGTGTCATTGTTGCTGATGGAAAACATGGAAGGAAAAGATTGGACAGAAGATGACACGGGCACCCGTGTCAATTGACACGGCCGTGTCAATTTTGCTGGACAAAAGGATGAAAGGGCGTGTGGGGGCAGAAGCTGACACGGGCGCCCGTGTCAGCAGTTCTGGACAGATTTTCAGCTTTTTCAGTTTTTGCAAATTTTGACTCATTAATGGCATTTTTGACATTCTGCATCACGAAAGAACAACCTAACACTATTTAGACCTATTTTTTGGAAAGCATTAGGATTATCTTGGATCATATTGGAGATTTCTACGAAGGAGAGAAGCGCAATCAAGGGTTTGGAAAAGGGAGATCATCAAGAGCAGAAGCAATTGAAGATTGAAGCAATCCTCATCTCTTGTAATGTTTACAATTAACTTTGTGGTTTTCTTAATTACTATGAGTAGCTAAACATATTTATGTTAAGGGGATGTCCCTGAATCGCTTTTATGTAATGAATTGAGTACCGTTGCTTTACGAATTTGAAGTTTCTATGAATTTAGTTTATTTTCAAAGTATCTCATTCTTCATTCTATTGGAAAATATCATGTTGATTTACGGTTAAGGTTTGGTCGAAAAAACCACCTTAACGCTTTTTGAATAATAACACTACCAGTAAACCGCTTAGGAATAAGGATTTGACGGTATTGATCATCTATTCTTGGTTTTCTTTACAAGGTTCTTGGTGCAAAAATTTAGTTGTTAAGGAATTGAAACTGAATTTTAGTGCCAAATAGATTTTCCGCTAAGGAATTAGGGAAAATTTATATTGAGAATTGATACTAAATCATATTGACGACTCTTTCGTAAGATAGCAGTTATGTGAATTACAAGGCGGTTCATACATCTACCTTAGCATATCTTCTCATATTTGTACCAAGTCAACTTTATTTATTATTACTTTTAAATATTGTCTTTTTAACTAAATCAAACCAACCAAACCCACACCTGATGATCTTTTGTTCACTTGAATTATAAGTCTCACTTAAATTGCCACAGCAGTCCTAGAGATCGATACATGGATAATCTCCACTTTAATAACTACATCGGTAGAAAGTAGTACACTTGCTATTTTTCCGATCAACATGATGGTTATATGGGATTCGTTCTCGCATAGTTAGGACTATTTTAGAATTCTCTACATCTTTCTTATTCGGCCCGGAGGCCAATTCATCAACGAAAGTGGCGGAAATTAATTGTTTCTGAAATTTCAGTTTTGTCGTTCCACTGTTTATCGGATGTTTGAAAATTCATAACTTCTGTCTGCTAGGTCCGGTTAAAGTGAGTCATATGCCAAATGTTCCGTCTTAAGGTCTATTACAATCTATGTGTTGGGATCGACAATTGTTTCTTTGAGGAAGGTCCCCAAATTCGCAATTTACTTGAGGTTTTATGGTGGAAAAAGGTGCTGAACCGCTGTCTTCTAGGCACTAAAAAATTCATAACTCTCGCATCGTTTATCCGATTAGGCTGAAATTTTAACTGGAGTTCCGTCTCGATCTCCTCGACATTTCATATGTTGGGATCTAAGGTTAAGTATGCAACAGATATTCCAGAATATTGCAAAAGCATCATGATTTTTCTGTCGAAATGAGTTTTCAGGCACGGCGCGACAAGATTCAAAATTGCATAACTCCCTCAATTTTTATCCAATTGAGCCCATTTTGCCATCATTCTCTCTGAAATTTTGTTGGCTTCGATTTATCTTAAAAACACGGGTTCTATTTTTGATTGGAAGATCGAGTTTCATCGTGTTCATTGAGTGGTACGCACGAAAATTCTGCACTGTCATGTTTTCCACCTCAGATGACTAGATGAATTTCTCGCTGTTCAAACGCGCATAACTTCTTTGCTGTTTATCGAATTGAGTCCGTTCTCGCGAAAACAATTCACAAATTTTGTCATATTTAATTTGGGGTGGTCTCATGTCCGACTTTCGCATCGAATCATGTTTCCTCAAAAATTGTGCTAAAAAAGGCGTTTTGGAGAGAAATTTGACATTCTAAATTGGGCACACTATATATTCATTTTCCCTCATTTTTACTCATTCACTAACTATTTTTCTCTCACCCCACAAACATCCCTCTCATTTCTTTCTCTCTTTTTTCAAAATCAAAAGCTCTTTTCTTCTCCAAAATTGCAACAACTTCATAGCATTTTGCAAGAACACAACAACAATAAAAAAAATCACAAAATCACAAAATTCTTGAATCAAGATCTCCTTCCCTTCTCTCGCCGATTGCTGCCCCGGAGGCCATCTTGCGCTTCTAAATCGCGTTTTTCATTTCTTTTTCCACCTTTTGTTTCCATTTTGCTTTATGATACAATTGTGCAGCTTCAGTTGCATTTCTTTTGTTTCTAACAGTATGTGCTAGCTTGTGCAAGGGATTTATTGAGAAAGCTTACGGTAGACGCATCTTGCTCCGTGCTCCGCTTTATTTTCGGGACACGATGATATTCTCTTAGTATGAATGTGTCGACATACGCTCTGATGCGACACGCAATTTACTTTCATGATGTCGTTGCACTTTGATGATGCTTATGCTGTCTACTGGATATCTGACACCATTTATTGCTTGTTGCTAGCTTGAGCGCACTTTCTCTGGGTTTCCTACTACTCTTGCTGTTAATTACGGATTTTATCCGTTCGATATTGATTCTTGTTTCCCTTTTACTCTTTTCTGCATCATCAGCTGCCATGAGAAGTAGGTTAGACATTCATTTTTTTTCTACTAGCTGAAAGTCCTCACTAGGAGGACATGTTTTTGTGTGTTTATATTTATGCTTGCAGGTGTCAATGATGCAATAAGACCTCATGTAGGAAACATCGTTAAGTCCTCATGAGAAGGAAAGTGGTAAGGGTTCGCAATCAACCCCTGCCACGTTTCATCGAGTTGGTTCAATTAAGCGTGCATTACATGATATTGATTCTGAACCGTCCCCTAGATATATGTTATCGAGTCAAGTGGAAGGATCTTTAAATCGAATCCCCACGCCTTGTCTAGCTCGCGTTGACCGACGCTGATGCTCTGTTTACGCATGCACAGTTATCGAGTCCCTCTTTCTTCCCCTGATTAGCTCGCATAGCCTTGTTTGTACGACCTGTTGGTTGAGCTCCCCCCTTTATGCCCTTGCTTGGTTGCCTCAGACGATCTTTCCCGTTGGCTATAGCACCCCAGTTCCCCGATCACTACCTCGGTTTCCATACCGTGGTTAGTTGTTTGTTTATCGAGCAACACTCGATTGTGTGATATTGCTTTTGTGTTTGCTTCCTCAGTAGGTTGCTAGATTGCCCTTTTGCATGCCAACTTAGATAGATACTTCCCTTTGCTGTAGGTTATCTTTCATGAATCTTTAAAACACAAACCTAACTCTTTATTTTCTTTTGCCTCAACGGCACTTAAGAGCGCGTTATTTCCTTCCTATCTCTTTAGCATAAGTCTTCAAAGGTCGAGCTGCCGTAGGATACGAATATAATTGTTCACCTAAAAACTAAAAACAAACATAAATTAGTTAACCGAGCTATGGTAACTCTGATTCCTCAAAAGGGATACGTAGGTAGCGGGGTAGGGCCTGTGCGAGTACAACTCTTTTTCCCCTACATATTGCATGCAATCTAGCTCTTAACTTTAAACATAGATTCTCTTACACACCCATAGATTAGACAACAACCATGGATCCCATCGAGTACAATGGACGTGAGGGGTGTTAACATCTTCCCCCCGCGTAACCGACTCCCTTACCTGTTTCTCTAGTTCTCTTTGACCGTGCTTATCCTTCCCCCAGGTTTATTCTGTATTTCCTTTCCCTCTCTTGGGATAAACAGACTCGGATGGCGACTCTATTTCTTACACCACTTTTGTGTTTGTACTTGGATGAAAATCCCGAGAGCGACACATAGGATCTTTTGTGATTTTTCTTTTTATTCTTGATGATTTGACTATCTCCCTTTTTTATTCAATGAATTTATTCCTTTCTCTTATTTGTTGTGTCTTACGTTTTTCTATGTTTTGCACACATAATCACCTTTTTATTATGACAAAAGGGGGAGGGAGTATTATAACTGAAAGTAATTTTGATTTTCATAGTCATGTTCCTAAAATAAAACTTTTCACCTTCTAACCCCCATAAACTTCTGTTTCTGTTAGAATCGTTTGATCTCTTTCAGGATTCATGAACTATGAGTGGAATCAAGATCTGAAAAGTTATGAGCAACATTTGTATCTAATGTTTGGAGTCAAAATCTGAGAAGATGTTATCTAAAATGAGGCCTCGTACATGCAAGATCTTATCTATCAACCAGGCTCTGAAAAATTCTTTTAAGATCTGAGTTTTCAAGATTGGAAACCAGGCTCTGGAAGAGAAAGATCTCGCCTATCAAGACTCTCAAGATCTTAATATCTGATCTATTAGAACCACGGGGAGTTACCCATAACGGTTCATAATCAGGATATCTGATCTTCATCAAGCCTTAAACTCAAGGGGAGTTTCTCATATAAAGGATAAGTATTCCTTACCTTTCTCTTCTGAAACTTTTTCTGATTATGTACAAAATTGTGTCATCAAAATATATAGTTTTGTCATCATCAAAAAGGGGGTTATTATTAGAACAAGATTTGGTTCTGCAATATATCTTTGAGTTTTGATGACAACAATGAGTATGTTTGTATGAACAATTTTGGTACTCTAATGTTTGTTGCTTTGAGCTTTTAACAAACAGGTTCTGAATGTGATGAAAGGTGTGGCCAACATATCAGAAGATACCAAGTTCCGCTTCTGCGCTACACAAGTTCTAATGAACAGTAGCAAAATGCTCCAGAAGGATTCTGAAGTGCGAGACTCTGATACACCGTCTAAGAAACCAATCTGATGATCAAGAGCTGAAGACTTTGAAAACGTAGTTATGAAGACTCTAAGGACTTGAAGCTCTGAAGATTTATGTTTCTAAAGACAAAGGGTACTGAGGACCAAGTGCTGAAGACTCTAAAGACGTAGTTCTGAAGAATCTGAAGACTTGAAGCTCTGAAGACCCAAGGATTATTTTCTTTCCTCCAAATCATGCTCCCAACCTCTAAAGTTCAAGAGGAATAGAAGATAATGTTACGTAGTACATAGTATGTGGTACAAAATGAATGTTTCGCTCCACTACCATGAAAAGGACGGACACGTTGTACGATCTTATCCCCAATTACGTTCAAGCCGTCAAACTTCTGGAATTTCCAGATTTGACCTCCAACGGATATATTATTATATTTGCTATATATATGGCTTGAAGACTTAAAGAGAAAGCTACTAATTCACGTTTATCTACATAAACCTGAAAGACTGTTCATAGCTTTTCATTTTTTTTCTATAATCTGTATTTTACTATTTACATCCAGCTTGTGTAGAAGCATATCATTGTAAACAAACTTTTATTCAAACTGTTGTTTGTTTGTTCCTCAAGAGACCAGTTGGTCAGAATTTCTTGAGAGGTTTAGGACTTGTGTGTCTTAAAGGTTGTATTGTGTTAGTCATCGTCAGGTAGCCCATGCAATTGTAATCAGTTTGGTTATAGAATTAAAACCTTGTTGATAAGGCAAACTCACCTTGGTGGATGACTAGATTAGCTTGATAATTTTCTAGTGAACTAGTATAAACATACCTTGTTCTTTCCTTCTTGCAATTTATCGTTATTATCGAGTGAAGTATTAGTTGTTTTAAAGAGGGGATTTGTTTGTGTTGCAAAAGCGTTGTGTTAAAAAACCTATTCAAACCCCCCTTTCTAGTGTTTTTCACACCTTCAAGATCGAGACCAGTATTTCAAAAAAATTGGTCTTTCAAGAGCATCCGAGTCCCACTGGAGCCAAAGACGAGCAAAAAGCAAAGTGAGCCCAGGAGAAATGGGCTTCATCAGCATGAAATACCCAAGGAAATCACCCAAATCATTAGTAATAGATTTGAACCAAGGGACCTGGAGGCAATGAAAGATCAATCCATAATCCCAAACATCATCCTGAGAAGTACAGGCTGCGTAAAAAAAGATCAAAAAAGAGCTTCCTTGAAGGCTACCAAAATTTATATTGGACACAAAGTTGGAACACTTTCATGAAATCCCAAGCACTAGAATGAATTTGAGATAGGGAAAATCTCAAATAGTCTATCGCGGTCACCTCAAAATTATAGAAGGGCGAACGTATACCCTACTTGAAGAAGAGGAATTCATATAGAGAAGCTGAGCAGGCTTCTAAAGAGCTGCATATCTTTTCTGTTGGGCTTACAGGAATAACCAATCAATTAGAAGGATCGCCAACCATAATATGCCAGCATCCTCTATAGCTTAGGCAATTTTCAAAATGAAATGAGTCTGTACCACTTTTTCAGTCACCCAATGGTATATATTGGTATCATCCGACCTAACTAACTGAAGTCCTCTTTGAGCCAGTTCATCAAATTTAAAGTGGTCATCGATACTAATCCAAGACACCATGTTAGACTCCCATTTGCACTCTAAATGACGTGCAATTTCAACATCGTTGGGCTCACGACAACTTTTTCTCCTATATAGATGGACAAAGCCATCGACACATTCCGTCCTCTGACGAACAAATTCTATTTCTGCCTTATTCAAAACAAGGGGAGGCACTAACCTCTCAACAAGATTTTCACCTCTATCAGTTTTCTCTGAAAATAAAGCCTTTGAAGAATCCCTAGAAAGAGCTTCGTCTGAAAGAGACCATTCGGATACTCTTTCCATTTCCAAATTATCAAGAGATAATTTATGATTTAAAGTCCTTATTGACAGAAGAAAGAGAATGTGATTCAGACTCCATTTCCCTTTTCAAAGAAGAAGAAGCACTACCCTTTGAAACACTCTCTATGATAATATGGTTATTGCTCATCTTAACAAAGGAACTAAAAATACTTAAATAAAAGAGCTTAAGTTGTAGAAAATTACCTTAAAATACGAGGCCAAAGACAATGATGAGAAGGATGAAGGTCAAAAGCTTGAAAACTTTGAATGAGCGATGACAAGTACACAGTAACCTGTGTCACACCACTCTCTACCTTTTTAGGTCACAGGTCAAGAGAAAAATAGTGAAACGTTTCAATGATGGAACCAGATTTAATGTTCATGTTCCTCAATCACCCTTTGGCAAAGGCAAAGTGATGCTCTTCCACTAAAATCATGGACAACCACTCCTGAAGGCCTATCACGAATGCTAAAAAACTCCCCCGATATCAAAAGTGCCCAGCGAGTCTTGGGGGCAATTGTTCCGTGTCAACCAAAGGCCCAATAAGCAAGGCCTAATTCTCCTGCCCGTTTTGTCAAGTCCAAGGTATAAATACCTTCTCAAAGGGTTTTTAGGTACACAATCCCTAATATCCACTTTCACCATGATTATCTTGAACCCTAACTGACTTAGGTGTTGGAGTGCTAACCATGCAAGCACCCCTTAGATATGTTAGACCAAATATTAAAGATACAAATTCCAGATACATAACTCTGATTCCACGAGCATCACGATCACAACCTTTGGATCGAGGCGCTCGTCCCTAGAATCACTAACGAAGCTTCACTCCACCGTAGCTTTAGCAATTTCCTTTATTTCTGGTTACACCATGGAACAATATGTTTTTTTTCTTCAAATAAATATTAATTTAGTAATATTATATAAAATATAATAAAACTACTAATTTCACTGCTACAGAAAACTCATTTAACAACGGCTGGAAAATAGATATAATCACGCGGGTTCAGGCGTTATTATGTAGAGTGTTAACGTAAATGTGTTACTTACAATTACGGTCCTGAGACCGTTGTTGTATTCTAGAAAGCGCACGCGATATCACAACAGGTATTTAATCTAACCATTGTGATAGAACTAATTGTCCCAGGTTCGATTCTCAGCATCAAGATTTTGTAATTTATATTATTCTGGTCAACATTCAATATACAACCATAGTTAGGGTGTTATAACCGCTGTCAAATTTTCCTCTGTTTTAAAAATGCAATTATCTAGTTTTCAAAATTTTCCCATTTTTAATTTGTATCTATTAAAACCATATTAGAGAATTTAAAACAACTTGTATTTTTGTTAACCATGCATAAAAAGCATAAAAAAGAACCTGTATTTTAGCTAACATTGTGCATCAAAAGGCAAAATTATTATTTATATCATACACAAGATATGTTTAAGTCAAAATTAATATTCACATCAATACAGAAAATAAGTCATTAGCACATCACAATAAATTAATTACAATGTCAAATAAAAATATGAATTTAAAGTTTCATATAAACACACACTTATCAATTAATAATATCTTTCATTTTCCTCTCGAGATTATAATATAAGGAACACAATGTGGTTATCATATTCATCCTAAATGATATGGTGACCAATTGCTAATGACTACTGCATAAACACGAGCATATATATAATTAGTATTTGCTGAAACAAAACTAAACATAGAATACATAAACATCAATTACAAAAATACTTACTCATAGAGAAATGGTGCTAAGTAACAATCTTTTTTTCATCATTTAACCGTCTTTTCAAGTACTCTTGAATGACTTTTGGATCATTACCTGTACATTGAATAAAAAATGGATCCAAGATTCCATAAGTACTTGATTTATTCAACTCAATACAAACGCGGTAAATGTGCCTAAATGATTACAAAAAATTAAAAAATTAAGGGAGGAAATATAAAAAATGATAATGTTCTATAATGACATGTATATAAATAATTAGATACTTACGTGCACCAAACTTGCAATATCCCTACGTCTAGCCACTTATATCCACAGAGAAAATCCCTTACATCTTCAAGATTGTAATAGAAGAACTCCAGACATGGACAATGTTCTAGCTGAAGAGGTTGCGATTCTTTCAACACCGCAGCACTCAAGTATAACATGGTGATTTCATTTGCCATAGGGGGCACTAACTCATTGCAGTTATATGGAGGGGGAAGGGGCTGAAAAATTAATTTCTTTGGTGCTAGCACGACGTAAAACACTTCTACTTGGAGTTTATTCATCATTATCATCACCATCAACATAATGATCTTCATTAGTACGTTGCTCGATGTTTTCACTTTATCTCTCCATCATAATATTAAATTAGAACATAAAACAAAATAAGCAAAATATATGTATCATACATTTCCGATAAAACACTAACATCTCAAATAAAGCTCATACACAATATAACTTTTCCAACTTTTCAAACTTTTCCATATCTTTCTTCCGTTTTTCCCTCTCCTCTTCTAACATCCTCCTTTGTTCTTCTAACTGCTTCTCAACATTCTCAATATTTGGTCTTTGTGCAAGAAATTCATGGCTTTCGGTAATTTTTCTTACTGAACCAAAAAATAACCTCATGCCGACAACTTCTCCAAAACCACTGACACGCCCACCATGCTCATCTGTTCCGATAGCTTCTACTAGAATATCATGTCGTGGTTCTGGACTAAATGTGCCTTCACATGCCGCCTCAACCAACTTATCCTACACAGCATGAGTAACTTACATATATTGTTACGAAAGCACTTAAATAACAAATAACATAAGAAAAACAAGTCATACTTACAATTTTCCCAGTTTTCCCAGTAACTACTCTTGAAGCATCTAAGGTGTACTCTCCATTTGGTCTTAATCGAGCCATCTTCCATTTCTCATGTATTGACGATGGAGATGGGATGCGATCATATCCCGTTTATGGTTGTTTTTCAAGCGTGATTGTTTTCTCAAGTTTCCTGTAACCCCCACGAGACAATCTATGGGGATACATGTTTTTTGCTTTTTTTAATTCCTACTTTGCTTTTAACCTGTTATTAATGTAGTGAAAAATATATATGATTAATATCTATAACTAATTAGCTTATAATTATTGGATAAATAAGACTAGCATTAACCTTGAATTCCTCAGAATGACGTATCCTCGCAAACTTTTTCCATTGCTTCTTCGATATAAAACTATATCTTATCCATGGACGAGCAAGACTGGTCTTAGGCTTCCTAATGTAGTCAGCCATGAGTTGTGCCTTAATTCCCTTCCAACGAGTATCGGCATAAGAGATCCATTTTTTTTTTCCAATTTTGAGTTATCGATAAACGTAAAACTCATCCACATATAAGTCAATATATATGTGTATTAGAAATTATAGGAAGTGATATCGAATATATGAAAATTATAGAATGTATTACCTTAACGTATGTCCATATGCTATCTTTGATTTTAACTGGAATTTGTTTCCAATCTTCTATTAATATACTGACTTTTCTATGTCCAAGGGATACAACATAACTCTTAAAAGTATAGTAATATTCATAATCAACTACTCTGTAACGAATCAAACGCGATCAGAATATATTTGAGGGAACTTGTTAATACAAGATTTGGTTCTGCAATACGTCTCTGAGTTTTGATGATAACAAATGTGCATGAACAATTTTGTTATACTAACATTTGTTATTGTTGAGTACTTAACAAACAAGTTTGATTCTGATGAGAAGGCGTGGCCAAAACATCATAAGTCATCAGGTAATATTTCTGCGCTACAAGGTTCTGCTGAACAGTAGCAACAACTTCAGAAGCAGAAGCATATGAAGTAAACACTCTGATAGAAGTTCTGAAGAAACCAGTTCTGAAGACCAAGTGCTGAAAGACTCTGAAGACGTGGTTCTGAAGACTTGAATATTTGAAGACTCAAGTTTCTGAAGACAAAAGGATTCTAAAGTTCAAGAAGAAAAAGTTAACGTTATACTGTAGTACAGAGCACAAGGTACATGCGAATGTTTCGCTCCATTCCAAGAAAAAGGACGGACGTTACGTACTATCTTGTCTCCCACTACACGTAAGCCGCCAACATTCTGCAAGATTCATAATGTTCCCTCTAACGTTTATATTATTTTATTGGCTATAAAAAGGGCTTGAAGAATCAAAGAAGAAGCTGAACCTCAACAAAAAAATGCACTATGTATAGATTGTTAATAGCTTCATTTTTCTTTTAGTCTTAGATTTGAAAAAGAAAGTTTACATTCTGCTTGTGTAGAAGCATTTATACTGTAAAAAAATCGTGATCAAAGGTTGTTTGATCATTCATTGAGAGACCGAGTGAATGTCAGTTGTCTTAAGAAGTCTAGGACTAGAGAGTCTTAGAGATTGTTAGTCACAAGTTGTTGCTTGTGCAGGTTATTAGTCACAGGGGTTGCCTGTGCAGGTTATTAGTCACAGGGGTTGCCTGTGCAGGTCGTTAGTCACAGAGGTTGTCTGTGCAAACGTTAGTCACCGGCTGTTTCCCATGTGATTGTAATCGGTTCGATTATAGTGGATTAAGTCCTCGATTGAGAGAGGAAAAATAACCTCGGAAGGGTGGACTGGACTAGCTTGAGGGTTTCTCAAGTGAACCAGTATAAAATAACCTGTTCTTTCCTTTCTGCATCTTTAGTTATTATCAATAGGTAAAAACTTATTGTTTTAAGGAAAGGAGAAATGTTTTTATAAAAAGCTTTGTGTTTTAAAAACCCTTTTCAAATCCCCCATTTCTAGTGTTTTTCACACCTTCAGCGCTGAGGTTTGAACCCATGAAACCTTGATTGTATCACCATAGTTGCCTCTTTAACCGTTGTTATATACTAAATATTTTTAATCAAAAAACACAAAAATTGTAACGCCTTAGTTTAACGATGTCACCAAGATGTAGGACTGAACTGTGGTAAGCATGGCGTTGTTGTATATGCGTTTTGTAGTAGTGTTTCATAATTAAGGATATCTTTTATTTTATTTCACATTTATCAACTAGTATAATGCTAATTTATCAAGCACTCAATTTAATTTATTAGCTATCATTCATCAACCATACGTTATCAATCAACTATAAACTATCAATTATCTACTACATGCTATCAATTATTTTTACTAATAGAGCCTTAGTGGTTGGAAGTGACTAGTGAAAAGTTCAAATAATTTATTATTTGATTGAGTGTAATTTATTATTATAGAAAATGAATTCGACTTGGATACGAAAGTTTAAATAATGTATTTTTAGGTAACGTTTGGCCGAATTTTTTTTCAGTTGTAAAAGTTACTTTTAAGCTTGAGTTAAAAATAAGAGCTTTATAAATAAAGTTAAAGTTGTTTGATAATATTTATTATTTTCCAACTTTAAAAATAATTTTAAACTAAATTGTTTGATATATATATATATATATATATATATATATATATATATATATATATATATATATATATATATATATATATATATATATATATATATATATATATATATATGAAAATATTTTATTTAATATATAGATGAAATAATATAAAAGTGAGAAAATAATAAAATTTGATTTTTCCTCCAAAGTTAGTACAATGTTAGATCTAAAATATTGAGTGAAATTACGGAGTTATATTCATAATTTTAAAAATAATAAAATATTATATATATATATATATATATATATATATATATATATATATATATATATATATATATATATATATATATATATATATATATATATATATATATATATATATAAATGTTTTACAAACAAATGGATACAAATTAGAATAAAATACTACTATATTACTAAAAGATATGAAATATGTTAAGAAAATTAAACGAATATTTTTTATAAATATTTGAAAATATGTAAAAATAATGTTGGCACATGAATGAATTTTTTTTTTAATTAGATAAAATAAAGTAAAATGGGAAGAATTATGATAATGTATGTTGGAGTGAAGAATTAAAAAATAATTTATTTTAAAGTTATTATAAAGTTACTTTCAACAGCTTTAGTAAAAGCTTCTTCAATTATATTTTTATTCTTAAAATAAAAGTCGCTTTTTTATAAGAAATTTTTTCTAAATATTGTTTGACCCAACTTCTCCTTTAAAGTAGAAGATAAGTCAACAAAAAGTCAGGCTAAACTGTCCCTTAATAAAGATTTTTTTTGGATCAAAATAAACTTAATTCATTTCCAATAGCAATTGCTGAACAATACAAGGAGGAATAATATTAAACACACTACGCCTAGCCCAAGAATTGACCGCCTTAGCAAGAGTATGGGCAATCGAATCCGCTTGGCGATTAATAAACTTAACCTCAAAGTTGGGAAAATTAACTAACAAAGTCTTAATACATGTAATAATGATTGTGTTGAACAACTTGGATGACCCTTTGAGAATCACTTTCGAACGTCACATAGTTGAGCTGCAAAGCTATAGCTACATGAATAGCCTCTTTTAAAGCTAGAGCTTCCGCTTCAATGACTGAGAGAAAACCAATGTCCCAATTTACACCTGCCACGATGAATCTGCCAAGAGAATCTCTGATGCACCAACCCCTATTTGAAGTTCCCAAATGCTTATTGAAACCTGCATCCACATTGCACTTGACCATCCCTTCACTCGGTGGTGTCCAACCCGCTTGATGGGCTATATCCCTATCTCCGATAGAAACTTCTTGCGCATTATACCAATCACACCAATTAAAGTAAGCTTGCACACCCAATCTTGTACCCTCTTCCCGCTCATTATTCCAAATCACATTATTACGATTATTCCAAATCACATAAAGCATAACCGCAACTCTCCCCGCTGTCCTCCTATCTTCCTTACTACAAATATCAAAGATAAGCTTCTTCGCACTATTAAAGGAATGAATACGAGGCTCAATAATAGATGACAAACCTGCTGCTTCCCAACTTTGGAACGAGGAATAACACCCAAAAAACACATGCCACTCAGTTTCCTCAATATTACTACACAACTGACAAGTAGCCAGACATTGGACGTGATGACTTCGGAGTCTAGAACGCGTCGGCAAACAACCCCTACAAATTCTCCATAACAATTGTCTTGCCCTTGGCGGCGCTTTAATCTTCCATAAACACTATTTTTAAAAATACTACAAGATTTTTTACTACAAGATTTTTAAAAATACCACAAACAGCCCCTACAAGATTTTTTATTTAATACTACTATTTTTATTATTAAAATCTATAAATTTAAATTATTTTTTAAAATCACTCATGTTTTTTTTAATGATGGGGAGGTAGTATAACTTTATTTCTTTAACCCATAATATAAAAAAATAAAAGTAACACTAACTTGTGTCTCAGGGTTTAAAAACTAAACGAAGAAATATTGTTTTAAAAATTATGCATTAATTTAAATAAAAAAAAAAATTAAAATTTTAATTGTTTTTTTCAATACAAAATTTCTATAAAATAATTTTTTAATTAATGCCCCTAAAACATAAGTTAGCATTCCCTATACAAAATTATACTATATTTAAGATCCATTAACTGATTAATGTATTTGGATTATATATGAACCATATACAGTAATGATTTAATGAATATAAAAAACAAGTTTTCTGGGGTTCATTTGAATTTCCATGGTTTTGATAGAACGGTAACCCTATTCTAATTTCTAACTTCACCCATATTCCTCCTCACGCCTTCTTAATTTAGCTTCAATTCGTTTTTCTAATCTTTCCTATTCCCTTTGCTATATTTGTTACATGCTATTTAATGTTTGAAATATGGAAGTTTCTGATAATCATGATCACATCAATTATAAAGATAATTGTGGTGAAGCCAGAATTTTAAATCATGAAAAAGAGTATTTTCATGAGTTATCTTCTGATGCACTCAACATGTTTGATGGTTGTTGTGAATCAAGTGATCATTCAATTGGTATCATACCCTCTTTTACAAACAAGCCTTCTAATGTTAGCTTGAAGAACGTGCTTGTTGGGGCAACTTCCATTTTGACTCAACTATACAAAATATCGAAAACCACTGATAATCAGTTAATGTCTAGTGGTTCTGATGTATTATTCCTTGATATTGGAGAGAATGGTGATATTGTCATTGACTCTTCCGTGTACACGCCAAGTGCTCCCCCTCCCCTGGTTGGGATTGATTATGGTGCCTATAAAGAGGTTCTAGAAGCTGAACCGCCGGAGTGGCTACCTGATAGTTCTACTGCCGGGTGTATGAAGTGTAGTGCATTGTTTACCGCGCTTACTCGTGGAAGGCATCATTGCCGGTTTTGTGGTGGTATTTTCTGCCGGGTGTGTACAAAGGGGAAGTCCTTGTTGCCCGTTGGGTTTAGGGAAAGGAATCCGCAGAGGGTTTGTGATGCTTGCTATGAGAAGCTTTATCCTGTGCAGGAGGTTCTTATCAATACTGTTAGTAATGCTGTGCAGGTTGCAAAGCATGATGTAATGGATTGGACTTGTTCTAGAGGGTGGCTTAATCTTCCTGTTGGTTTGTCTATGGAGGATGAGATATACAAATCATCTAATACTTTGAGAAACTACTGCAAGGTTTTTTCTTTTCTAATGCTTTATTTAAGTTTGCATTGAATGAGTTACTTGTTATACTATTTCATTTGTATGTGTTGGTAGGTAGCCAGATCCAATCCTGAGAGGTCAATCCCTTTAGCCATTCTTAGCGAAGCGAAAGGGCTTGCAATCTTAACCGTTGCGAAAGCAGGTGCATTGCTCGCATACAAACTTGGTACTGGTTTGGTTGTTTCAAGAAGGTCAGATGGATCTTGGTCAGCACCATCAGCAATATTCTCCCTAGGTTTAGGATGGGGTGCTCAGGTAAGGAATCATATGAGGATTTCTATGATATTTAAGTTGTTCCCCTATGAATTATAAGTTGTTTTCATATGTTATCCTGAAAAACTTATTTCAATAAGCTGAAAATGATTTAGGGATATGTCATAAGCTCTTTCCGTAAGCTCTCCTAAATAGTCTTATAAGTAATTATGTCAATAGATAAGTTCAAAGAAATCATAAAATCGAAACTGTTAGGCGTGGGCACCTGCTTGATGACATGGTTATAATTTCTGTGATTAACACAGATTGGTGGTGAACTTATGGACTTTATAATTGTGCTACGCGATATCAAGGCTGTGAGGACATTTTGCAGTCGCATGCATTTTTCTATTGGTGCTGGTTGTAGTGCTGCTGCAGGGCCTATTGGAAGAGTCCTTGAAGCCGATATTCGTGCTGGTGACAGAGGTTCTGCCATGTGTTATACTTATAGTTGCAGTAAAGGTATGTCTGAATCTTCTTTTGGATCAAATGTTAAGAACATTTGTTGTGCAAGATTCATCGAAATACATAAGCATGTTTAGTTTATTTTGTACCATCATATAAACAATATTCATACTATGGCTTTCATCTGCTTGAGTGGTTTCAACATTGATCAATCTTGATTTTATTCTATTGATTGATGCTTCAAAGAATGAGTAACATTGAATGTTCCCAAATGATAGGTGCATTTGTGGGAGTGTCATTGGAGGGAAATATAATTGCAACCAGGATGGATACCAATCTGCGTTTTTACGGCAGTTCTTTAATCACAACATCTGACATTCTTTTAGGGATGGTGCACAAGCCGGAGGCTGCCAAGCCATTGTACACCTCTCTTCAAGATTTGTATTCCAGTTTATGCTGTTAGTTTCTATTTGATTCTGACACATTAGAACGATGTCTGAGACTGACTCGATACCAACACATGTGCCACATTTTAACACTTCATTTTTTTAAAATGTTTGTTACTTTTATCTGGGTCATTATCGTATGAGGCTTCTATGTTAGTGAATAGTGATTCATTTCAAATTCTATGTGAAATTCGTACCTATCATTCATTGTACCAGCTATCACTCATTCTACCACAGCTGCTTGTGGAGCTTCCGGTGCGCTGCTTATATACAACTATTCAGTACATTAAGAACTTTTTATTATCTAATAAACTATATTTTGGAGTATACTAAAAGAAAAACACTTTAATTTTTAAATTTAAGGTTTATATGCACTTTTAATCTATCTATATTTAGGCATTTTTAACTTTTTGATCCCCTATTTTAAAATTCAATTTTTTTATCCTTTAACTTTACTTCTCTTAAAATGGATCATGGACAAATACTTCATTTTCTTTCATTTCGTTTCATGATGCACGTGACATATACACCAATTTACATATCATGTGAATATGTTACGGAACATGATTTTAGGTTATTGTTCTGAGTCGGCCTAAGGTCTAGCAAGACCCAATTCCAAGGGCCCAACCTAAGGTACCCTTGCTGAAGGGTAGCAAATAGGTGGAGTCTTGCAAGAAGCCCTCACACTTGATACGAGTTATTTGTCATATGACCCCCTTCATATCTGATCAGACGATCTCCCATAACCCAAGTCAGATCAAGCGAGAATGGTATTAACCTCCTATTACATGTAAACATGTCATGCTCCATAATGCTCCATAATAAGTACATTTATTTAGAAAATTTCTTTAGCCACCTCCCTATGGGGGTCACCCCCAGCGAAAATCCCAAAATACCCCTGCTTCGGAAATGAACTTCCGAAGCGCTTTTTTTTTAAAAAAATTTCCACAATTCGGAAGTGCATTTCCGAAGTCAAAAAAATTCAAAATCCGTGCATATTTTCGGAAGTTCATTTCCGAAACTGTTGCTGCATATACAAATTTCCCTCCTTCACTATTTCATCATTTTTCTCCAAAACTTCTCAAACCCATCTCTAAAACCCAATCAATCTCCATCCATTTTTCGCCCTAAAATCAAGTTTCAAACCGTTGATCACGTTAAAGGGAGCATAGAAAGCATTAATTTCAAGTAAACATCACTCATTTCATCCCCTATTTCACTACATTGATTGATAAATTTTTGCTGAAAACTGATATGGTTCGGAAGTTCAGTTCCGAAATATATTACCTAATAAATTTCGGAAATGAACTTCCGAAATATGCCCTGGCAGTTTAAAAAAAAAATAGTTTTGGCCAATTTTGCTAATTTATTCATTTGTTAGGTATGGTGCATCCGGACAATATTGTGCAAGACGATGGAGGCATAGTTCCGGAAATTGTCAACGTTAATCACGATCCGATTATTGACGTTACTCCTATGATCGATGCGGTCGATGTTCGACAACATTTTACAAATGATCGGAGCTTCGGTAGTCGCGAACAATTGATTGATTGGGTTCGGAAGGAAGCTCACAAACATGGATTTGGAATTGTTATTTTAAGGTCGGACAACGGAAATAGTAGGCGGAAAGCTTTCGTTGTTTTGAATTGCGAACGGGGTGGTAGTTATGTACAATCAAACCGGGTGCTAAAACACGAGGACACGGGATCGAGGAAGTGCGGGTGTCCGTTTAAGTTGCGTGCTACTCGGAGGGTTGATGATTTGTGGCGGTTAACCGTAATTTGTGGAATTCATAATCATGCCTTGGATGTCAAGTTACACGGGCATCCAATGGCGTGTCGTTTGTCCCGCGAAGAGAGGAATGTGATATCGGACCTAACGATAGTCAAAGTGGCGCCTCGCAACATACTTGCCGATTTGAAGCGTAAGAATCCGGATAGCGTTTCAAATATCAAGCAAGTTTACAATGAACGGCACAATCTCAAAGTATTGAATATGGGCCCTCGGTCGGAAATGCAACAACTTTTGAAACTACTAGACGATAACAAATATGTTTCAAGCTTCCGAACCTCCGAGGATAAAGTTACGGTGCGTGATATTTTTTGGACTCATCCCGAAAGTATCAAATTATTCAACACATTTCCAACCGTTCTAGTCATGGATTCGACGTACAAGACAAACAAATATAGGCTTCCTCTTCTAGAGATCGTCGGTGTGACCTCGACGGACAAGACTTATTCGGTGGGGTTTGCTTTTTTGGAGTGTGAAAAAGAAGACAACTTTACGTGGGCCTTGGGAAATTGCAAGTCTTTGTTAGTTGATCAAAAGGTTATGCCAAACGTCATTGTCACCGATCGGGACAATGCTTTGATGAATGCGGTCGATACCGTCTTCCCGACATCTACCGCTTTACTTTGCCGGTATCACATAACTTGCAACGTGAGAAGCAAGTTGAAACCCGCGGTTGGGACAAAAGATAGGCCGGATGAAAATGGTAAAGTTGTCAAAGCCGGTGTTGTGGTTGATAGGATAATGGCGGCATGGAGGGGAATTTTGGATGCATACTCCGAAGAGGATTATACCGAGAAATTGGTACACTTTAGGTCTTTGTGTGGTTCCATTAAGACTTTTTGTCATTACGTCGAATCCACCATTCTTGACAAAGTTAGAGAAAAAGTCGTGTGCGCTTGGACAAATCGGGTTAGACATCTTGGTTGCATCACGACTAACCGAGTTGAATCCGCACATGCGGTCTTCAAGAGGTGGTTGGGTGATAGCAAGGGAGATTTGTGTCGCGGATGAGACACCGTGAACCAAATGCTTGAAAATCAACACAATGAAATTCAAACATTGTTCGGTCGGAGCAAGACGGTTATGGAACACCGGTATAAGGGCCAAATTCTATTCTCCCAATTGATTTACAACATATCTCGAACGGGTTTGAATTTTTTGTTTCATGAAGCTAAGCGGTCGGAGACCACGGGGATGGATAGTTCATTATGTGGGTGCACCATTAGAACTACATACGGCCTTCCGTGTGCTTGTATACTTGCAAAAAAGAAAAATTTGAATTCACCCATACGCATGGATGAGGTAGCCGACCATTGGAAGAAACTTCGTTTTGATGATTTTGACCCGCCGAAAGAAAATGACTCCAAAATCACCATCTCCGACGAGTTGGAAGTGATAATGGAGAAGTTTGCTAAAGCGGACGACACAACAAAAATGCACATAAAAGAACAATTGCGAAAGATCGCATTTCCGGAGACCACCGATTTGAAACCGCCATCTCAACCGGTTAAAAAGAAAGGTGCACCGAAAAAGTCCAAAATTACACAAGATGACACGTCAACAAAACAATCTCCTTCCTACTTTGAACATGTTGATGCATCGTTCCCGGAAATTCATGAGACACCGAAGTCTAAGTGTAGTGGTAACAAAGGAGCCCGTATTTCGAAGCCACCTCGTACACCGCCGATCAAAAAATCACCAATTGTCTACATTGATGAGATGCCACTTTTTATGCACAAATATATCGATAACATCGTTGATGTTGGAGGCGACGGCAATTGTGGATATCGGGCCGTTGCGGGTTTGCTCGGTAAAGGGGAAAATAATCACACTTTAGTCCGACGGGAACTCATTGCGGAGTTGACTTCGTATCGGGACATTTACGGCCGACTATATGAAAATCAAGAAAAGTTTGCAAAAATTCATGATGCACTTGTTCCATCACTTACCGGTATCGCTCCGGTTTCGAAGTGGATGTCATTCCCCGATATGGGCCATCTAATAGCAAGTGCGTATGATATGGTGTGTATCGATTTGACGAGGTTTGGACTAAGTGAGACTTTCTTTCCACTTCATAGTAGACCGCCGTTGGACGCGTCGGGCCACATCATATGCATCGGGTATCTACGATCGCGGCACTTCGTTCAAGTGTTTTTGAAACCGGGTTGTCCTATACCGGCTACTTCTTGTCAATGGACGGCACATCGTTCAAATGAGGCGGAGACTTGGCCGGATCCGTTCGTTTCGAGGATGGCGGAGTTTGAAGAAATGATGAGCAAAGAGCGCGAGCAAAATAGAGAGCGGTCGAAGAACGTGCCTATTTTGGACTTAGGATCCACCGATTGGTTCGGTGAATTTTAGTTCGTTCCGGATCGTTTTTGTTTGTAACGATCATTTTTTGTATGTATTGTTGTTTATCATGTAAAATCGGACCGATTCAATACATATATAATATAAGTATGTTTTATGTCATCTTTGTGTAATTTATGTCTATTTTGAATTCCATTTGTTCAATTTACACAACACACTAAGCAATCAACAAAATGTAAAATTTAAGTCTGTTTCTGCATAATTCGGAAATGAACTTCCGAAATATACATGTCTGGAGCCTATTTTCGGAAGTTCATTTCCGAAATGTCCCCTGATGCAGGATAAGATTTGTTGGGCCATCAATGCTCCAATAAGTCTATAAATACCACACACTCTTCTTCATCCTCTTCACACCACAAAACACAAATGACACAAACCTACCCCCACCTAGCATTCGTCTACTTTGAAACCGGCTACCCGATGCCGTTCCAATTTCGCTTCTCACGCGACACGCCGTTTGTGGAGTTGATACCGTCGCTCAACACGCTTTTGCGTTATCCCGAGAATCGAAAGGTTGTCAAGCTCGAGTACCGCTCACCATCGCTTAACGAAGAGGGAGGCATTAAGTTCACACCTTTTGAGATCAAGAACGACGAAGATTTAGCGGTTTTGTGGACAACGTTCGACCGATTTTCTTCGAAAGGCCCGATCGAGTTGGACGCGAAACTTCAAAGATCGGAGGACGACGTAATCAAAATGTTGACTCATCCCCACCTACCCGTGTTCAACAATATGTAACTTTAATTTTCAGTAATATTATCGTTGTAATCTTCACCCGATTAAATAAAGCGAATCGTTGTTGTTTCCATTTTTCTTCTGTCCAGACATAAATTCGGAAGTTCATTTCCGAATTTCTCCAAGGGGGGTGCGTTCGGAGATGAACTTCCGAAACACCACATTTTCTAAAAATGTAACTTTATTTCGGAGATGCATCTCTGAAATCAATATTTTATATTAAAAAAAACACATTTTCGGAGATACATTTCCGAAAACACCTTTTTTTCAAAAAAAAGTACCTTTTCGGAAATGAACTTCCGAAACAAGGGGTAGTGTTGTAAATTCACCAGGGGTGGGCAGGAAGGTTAGGAGGTGGGTGAAGAAATTTTCTTTATTTATGTTGACCTCACTAACTTGGGTGTTGGATAACTAACCTTGCAGACCCACCTCTGCTCTATCGTACAGGAGGGGCTCATACCACTATACCAGAGAAGCTTCTCTCTACCGCATCGTCGATCTCTTATTCTGCTACAAAAAAATGGCGTTTTTAGTGAGAATCAACTTCTAATTATCATGAATTTTCACAAAAATCCATCATATTGTAATTATTGTACCACCGCAACTGATTGATATTTCATTCTAATACTTGATTAACTTTATATTGGTGATGGTAGCGTCTAAGTCAGCTCGGATAACCGTTCATTGTAATGCCAACGTCATATTTGAAGTGGCAACACCTGTTCTTGCTCCCACAAGAGAAGTTTTGCCTCATCCACTAGGAGAAGCCGATCTAGTCCTTGTAATTTCTCCAACCGTCTCATCCTCTTAGGCTTCAAACCCCCAATCGGTTAGAGCACTTTTCAAATCTTGCCAATCTTCCAACCTCTCCAGCGACTACTACCAGGTAAAACCTTCAAACAACCTCCACTTCAAGCGTAAATTCCTGAAGCAAGAATACTCCAAAGTCTCCAACAACTCCAGACCAGTCTAGGTATGCAAAGAGAGAAAAAATTGCTTACTAGCATTTATAATTTTCGGTGCAGTAGAAAAATGCACACCTCTTGCTTGAAAGACTCCTTAGAGTAAAAGAGAATCTACAAAATCTGTTTCCTCGAGGTCACTCACCACGAGAAGCAGCACCTCATATTAATTGCAAATCAGTGCCTTAAGTGGTTCTCAATGATGCCATCTCTCAAAATCGGGAAACCTGAGATTGCACAAACATCATTTGTATCTAGATAACCACTCTTTTCCTAATGACTCTAGGGGTAGATTCGGAAGTCATAATCCTCTAGAAATTTTCCACCATCAGAGATCCTCGTCGCACCAGCCTCACGGAAGGAACGAATAGAACTTCGAATACCAATCCCCTGACAACATGAGAAATCTGCTCACTAGCTACATCATTGACATCTGATTCCAAAATCCCTTCAAAAACCACTAATGTTGGATAGATATTATGAAACCAGTGATCCAAATGAATATGTTGAACACGTATACACCATGCTTGACTACCATGACGCTAGGAGTGTAATGAAGTGCAACTTATTTGTCATGACCCTCAAGGGGGCAGCCATGAGATGGTTTAAAATTTTGCCCGATTGTTATATCGAATACTAAAATAAATTGTGACATTTTTACAACTCAATTTACGAATTGGAAACGGAATCCCAAGACAATAGTCCTCCTCAACGAAATCCAACGAAAAAAAAAGAAACACTGCGAGAATATATCAACCAATTTACTAAGGTAGTCGTCGATGCGGGGAGATTAAATGACAGACTGAAGTGTTAGATCTTTGAAAAGTGGTTAAGCAAAAATCGTATGTTTCAAGAAAAGCTAGGGTTGGAAGACGCTAGAAGTATGAGCGACCTTCTTACCAAGGTCCAAACGTATATTAACTATGAACAAAAATCTCATAGCATAAGGGGTGGATAGGGTCCTCTTAAAATACAATAAGAGGTGGGAAGGAATATAGGACCAAGGAACTCAACAAATAATCGCCCAACTGAAGAAGATTCTAATGTGCATCATGAAGAAAGGGACTTGAACGCATACCCCGATCTATATTTTCATCCTACACACCACTTAATATGATGAGGGAAAAGATTTTGCAAGAATGTACCAACATCGACTTCAAGGAAGCTTGGGGAAGCAAGCCTCATCCTATGAAAGAATCAACTAGAACATATAAGAAAAGATTATGTGGTTTTCATAAGAGCTGTGAGCATTAATTACTTAGACGAGGACACCTACCGGGGCCCTAAATCCATATTTTCATCCTACACACCCCTCAATATATTGAAGGAAAATATTTTTCAAGATTGCATAAACACCAACTTTAAGGAAGCCAGGGTGAGTAAGCCTCACTGTAACACTCTATTTTCTCCAATGATAATTAAATAAAAATCAGAGTAATTAAAATTCTAAATCAATGTCAAATAGGATGCTATATATTCAACATCAAACAATTTGCTCAAAAATTTAACAAATGAATAGATAATACACTTTTCCGGATGAACCGACATCGCAATCATCATGGTGTTCAACTTCATTTTATTAATGCGACGGAGACAATTCAAACGTATCAGTCATCATCTTAACAACTAATAAAACCAACATCATAAAAAATAAAAGAGAGTCTATAATGCTCTAACAATCTTTCAAAAACAATTCATAATATAGTAACAAAATAAGCGTTCATCCCTCGTGTTACGTATCAGAGCAAGACCCGACTCAATATACACAATACTAGGCGCAACTCCATACCTCAAGCAACTCTAATCTTTGTCACCTGCGTGTTACCCATGTAGAGGTAACATTCAAACAAAAGGGGTGAGATATCATAACAATATAAACAAAAATATGATAATGAGCAGATAAAGTATGACATACATAATTATATATTCATACTTCATGCATCTCATAAATCCACATTGCAGTTTCAACAATCAAACATCACGATCATACAATTAAATCTCATTAATCTACAACATCACAAAATGCAATGAGACCGACTTCTTTGACTACATGCATCTGGTACCATAACACATCACTTTTGTTATAATAGGCATCATCGCTTTGCCATAAAAGGCCACATCGCTTTTTCCACAAGGGTTACATCACTATGAAATGCATGCAACACTATCATGTAACCGACTCATGTAACAACACGACACACATCAATAGAATATACCAACACATGCCACGTCTTACACATCACTTATTTACACATCATCATAACATCATTACATCATTACATCAAGAAATCCCATCAATTCTATCATCATAACAACGTCAATTCATCATATTAATCATTCCTCATCGCATGTTTAATACATACATATATCATCATAATAACATCAAACATCATGGTGCACAAGTCAAGTTACATCAAAACACGGTTAACTCAATTCCTTAATAAAAGAATACTTATTGTTAATTCACCCCAAGGTATCATTATCTCATCAAAAGGATAATACACATCATCATCTCAATGATATCGTATCGTCATAAGGAAAACACATATCAAGTTATATCATGACACAGTTATGTCAAGTCATAACAAAGAGCATACTTACTATGTTATCACTACATTGTCTGATTACTCAATGCTAATACAAATAATATGAGTCTACACCTTATGAATAATTTTATTCTACCATGGTATAGTTCATTGTGTTAGCTTTCCAACGCTTCGAACGACGCATCAATCGGACACCCGAGTCAAAACTTATGGATTTTTCAAGTTTTAGAATTTTTCAGAATTTCGCTCAGAAAATGGATTTCCCACAGTGGTAAATCGCTTTCCAATAGTTCAGTAGCAAAAATACGTGTTTTCATCTCAGGAAATGGATTTCCACTGGGGTAAATCAATTTTCAACAGTCCAGTGGCAAAAAAAGTATTTTTTGTTCAGGAAATCAATTTCCCACAGTGGTAAATTGATTTCCACACTATGATAGTGAAAAAATCTGCAACTTTTTCCTTCTACGGTATTTCATCTTCTACACCCAAAAATCCAGTTTTGAAACACATTAAAATGCACCATTTCTTAAAATTTCTAACACATACATAACCATGTATTCCTAAAGCATCAATTTCATCGATTATAGCCAATTTCAATGGATTAAATCAAAACAACCTACAACAAAATCTAACATGCATATCACTACATCCCTACTATTATACCATAATTTTAACACCAAAAAAGTTCTCTATTCTACACAAATTTGGGCATAAACATTGCCCCATCATCATACTCATCGATTTCACAACAAATTCATCAAATTACAAAGGATTCACACATCATTCATCATCAATATCATAACATCACATGCACACAAAAATCCAAATTCACATAAAACATGAACACAAAATTATGAGTCCTATCTCTACCATAAACCATCATCATATAATCTCTTATAGTGTTATAATCCCACCCTTACCTTAGTGTTCTTGGTTCTCTATGTAATCTCCTTGCCCTAACCTTCGTGTTCTCCCTTTTTCCTCATTCTCTCTTTCTCTGGTTTCACGATCGATACAATTGTATTCTCTCTCTTGTTTTTCTAATATAAGTCCTTAGACCCCTAATATGATAATCTCAATTTACCCTTCCTTACTCTTTTTATTATTTAATTAAATCTAATTTATTTATTTACGAACCATATTATTGTTACTATTAAAATAATAATAACAACAACAATTCTACTAATATTCTAATATTTACACATCCACTTTTATTCTCAATTTCTCATCACAAATACCTTATTCTAAGGTTTCTACCCCATAATCCACATCGTAACACACACATCATATCACATCACTTATTTTTAAATATAAAATAAATACGATAAAAACGGGGCTTTACACTCACCCTATGAAAGAATTAGCCATAATAGATAAGACAATATTTTGTAGCTTTCACAAAAGCCATGAGCATTACACAAACAAGTGCATGCACCTAAAGGACGCCATTGAAGAGTTGATAAAGAAAGGAAGGTTAGGTTGGGACACTTAGAGGGGTTCACCCTGAAAGAAATGTTCTATTCGTTAAGAGAAGATATCCTCGAAGAAAAAGATTGAGGTCATGACAAAGCTTAAAGGAGGAAAATATAGTAGTGACAAGAGAAGAGGACCATAGAGGGAAACACCAATTTATAGCCTCTATCACAGCAGGATAAAGCTTTGTCACTGTCATCACTATAGGTTTTCCCCATCCAAAGACTCCATCTAGGGGGAAGGTCAAGAGAAAGATCGTTGAGATGATGGTGGTCAATAAGAAAGAGAAAATGAATTTCGAAGAAAAGCGACAAAGACATATCCCGGACTCAAAGATAGTGAGAATACATATGGGATTTCAAATGAGATTTTCCTCTGGTTATAACAGCAACAATGGTAAATTTTGACGTTCCAAGAATCTTCTTTGACAGAGGAAGATCGCATGATATCATGTATACCACCCATCTCTTTGAAAATCTATGACTGGATACAAAAATCCATAACATTATACGAATTCCGAACTACAGGCTTTCAACGACACATTAACCCGTCCATGGGGCTTCATAGAGCTTTTGGTCACACTCGGTGAAGGATGAGACACTAGGATGAGAGATATAAAATTCTTGGTAGTTCAATGAAAAAGTGTTAAAATTGTATTCTAGGAATGCCCTTTCTGCAACACTTGACATCGTGGCTTCCTCCTTCCACTTGAAAATGAATCACCATAACGTTCATGATAAGCTGATAACAGTTTGTGCTTACCTATTTGAAGCCAGACGAATACAAAAATGTATGTAGTGTAGCCAAGAAGTAACATCGATCAAGCAGGAGAAAGAAAACATGTTAGAAGTTAATGTCACCAACCCCAACAAACGCTTAGAGACATTGGTAGTAAATCATCACAATAAATGACCAACGTCCCATGGTAGGTACAATATGAAGTATTATAACTCGATGAATGCATGCGGCACTAGGGAAAGGATAACCTAAGATTCATGTCCAGAAAAATAACCAAGAGATAACTTTGAGACAGGCCAGAGCCCACCATAATTGTTAACCTAAGAGAATGCGAGGGGAATAAATTCTTCTCTAAAAAGACTTTACGTGAGCCAATAAAGCAGCGACTTGATCTTTTACATCAAGTAGTTTTACTTATATATGTAAAGACTTACTTTAATAGGTAATATTTTTATTTTTAGCAAAGAAATTGTATTTTTCACCAAATACCTTAGTACTTACCCCGTTCATATAAAAATACGTAATGGGCTTAATATTTATATTGTTCCAGACCAACACAACATATATATATATATATATATATATATATATATATATATATATATATATATATATATATATATATATATATATATATTAAAAAATAGATCAATGTCAAAACATTACTTATTCAATATAAGTGTTTGTTTATTTCATAATTCAACAATAAATTTATTAAAATTTTTTAATGTTTTTAAAACTTAAAACAATATGATACTTTATAATTGATCTATTTATTTGATTAGAAATGTGCGTAACATGTAAGGGTATGGATACTTACGTATATCAATACGACAAAAGTTCTAACGATTATGTTCAAGTGGATGTGGGCACGAATGGAGCCAATAATTTTAAACTATGGGAAAAAATTTATAAGTTTGTTATATTAAACTAGAATATATCATTTATAAATAAATATTACCATTACTTTTTATAAATTTAAAAATATTAATGGTTTACCTATTTACTTTTATTTTTTAATTATAAGTATATAATATAATATATTTTGTCTTCACAAATAATTTGACAGTTTACATTAATTTTTCTTTAATTAAAAAAATACTAAAAAATTATAAGATAAAAATATTCAGTACATTAAGAACTTTTTATTGTTAATGTTATTCCTCCTTGTATTGCATCTTTATTGATTAATGAAAGAAGTTAATTTTGTTTAAAAGAAAACAAAGAATTTAGAAAAAAAAAGTAGAGTAAAAATTAAGTCTTTAGAAAAACACTTTAATTTTTAAGTTTAAGGTTTAAATGCACTTTTATTCTATTTATATTTACGCGTTTTAAACTTTTTGATCTTCTATTTTGAAACTCAAATTTTTTATCATTTAGCTTTACTTCCCTTAGAATTTTTTTTATCCCTCAACTTTATTTTCTTTGGAATTTTTTTGGTCTTCCTCTATTTTAGCAGACGTGACAGTGATGATTTGGATAAAAAATTTAGTTCAAATGATGTAGTAGTGATGACTAAGATAATTTATTAATTAATATTTTTTACATAACATATAAATTAATAATTAACTGTTTTAATTATGTTTTTTTATAAATTTATTTAGAAATTAATTAATAAAATCGAGCTTCAAGCTCAAGTCAATGAAGCAATTCTCCAATGTACATTAATATAATACATCAAGTATGTGAAATTCAAGTGTTCGGATCTCAGATGTCTTAAGAGATGTCGAGACAGTGATCTTTGAACAACACACAATGACAAGGTATACAATATAAATAGTGTTGAAACTTAAATGAACACAGGAAATTGTTCACCCAGTTCGGTGTATAATAACACCTATTCTAGGGGCTACCAAGCCAAGGATAAGTCCACTATGATAGTATCAGTTTGAAGTCCTATGTAAACAACATCTGTCTTACACGTAAACAACCTCCGGTTTACAACCTTCGCACTAAATCACTACCCGTGTTTAATTTCTACCTAAGACTCGCCTATCTATGAGACCCTTCTCAATCCCCCTCAATCACAACTGTGATAATCACTTTAAAAACTTTAGAAGGCACACTTCAAACACACACAATTACTCAATGCTTAAAAGCTTTTAATGATCACTGGAACATACAATTCAAAGACACAGTCCTACTCTTCAATCAAGATGATAATAGAGTGCATCAAAATTCACAAGACTACATAAAACCTAACACAAAATACAATGTAAGTTCCACGCAACAATTAGGTATGTTGCTTGCTATTTAAAATAATCTTCTGGACTGGAATTGGCTTTCAAATTGCAACAGGGCACTACTGAAAATTCTCCAAAAGCTTCTCCATAAAGATAGGGCTTCAATCATTAGTTTCCTAAATATTCTCTATAAATAGAAACTAATCATACATCTTGAAAACAGAGACAATATGTTATCCCTAAATCAAGCGCCACATAGGATTACACAATATTCTAAAATATTCTGCACCTGTAGCTAAATATTAGACTTCAAAGATCCAGCTGTACATATCAGTCACGATGTCGGATGATCCTCCATATGTCATCTTACTTGATATGTCTCTTCAGTTGAAGTGGATAGAACATCTTGTTCAACATGTCTATCTAGAAGTTAGTTTTACCAATCATAAAAATAGAGAATTAACAGTATGTATGCCCTATATAAACATTAGTACTATTTTCAAACAAAACAAAGTGGATTAGAGTTTCATAGAGGAATGAACCTCAAAATGGGGTAGATTCATTTAGAGGAATAAACCTCAAAGTGGGTTAGAGTCATATAGAGGAATGAACTTCAAAATGGGTTAGTGTCCCACGGAGGAGATAATTTCATAGTGGAAAAGACAAATCATTGTACAGAAATTTGTGACTTGTGTCCATCGTTTGAGACGTGGGATCAGTCAGAGAAAGATGTGTCATACGCCAAAATTTTCCCATCATATTTCAAGATATTTTGACTTACATGACTTTCAACTGCTCAAAACTATGCAAGAATTGGACACACTTACCTGTCTCCTAAGCAACAAGCCACAACTAGGGTTTTTTCTTCTTTCAAGGTAAAATCATGTTCTGATACCTCAAGTGGACTTAATGGCTTTCTATATGCTTCAAAGAATCCCCATACCAATTTTTAAGCCTTGATCCACAAGATTGCCCAGTCAAAAGCTCAAATGTCCAATAATCGACTAGTTTGACCTAAAGGTCAACTATGGTCAACTTACAGTCAAAACTCCTGATTTTTTGGTCAACATTAAGAATATGAAGTCACATTCATCATCTGATCAAGATTTGATCATGATTCATCAAGGAAAACTCAAAGATCATCAAAAATCCAAGTATCTAAATTAGGGTTTTATAGGAGAAAGTCAACTAAACTTTGAATGGTCATAACTCTCACATGGTTCATTAGAAATTCCCCAACCAAAGCTCATTCTCAAGGAAATTAAATTTTGTACCATTTTGATGTTGGGCCCAAGACCAAGAAATTCACCATTTGAGAGATATGAGCTAAAACATTACATGTCCTTCTAGAAGTTCAGAAAAAGCTATTTTTTCAGGAGCAATATCGTCAAGATAAAATCTCCAAATTCAAACTATGTTCCAAACTGGCTTGTAGACGACATCTTGGGCTTTCTAAAAAGTCCTCGAACACCTTCATAGGATAAATATTGAGTGAGTTATGATCGGTGCAAGTTGGAAAAAATTCAAGAAAGGCATAAAACCCTAATTGATGAAATTGAAGATTTTGAGTAATGGGCTTATATTTATGGATTATGAACGTGACAAGGAGCTCATAAAAGGCCCATAAACCCATTTACATCTATTTTATGTTTTTTTATTTCTTTTATTTTGAGTTTATGCCTATAAATTCAAATAAAACCAAATAAAAATCATGATTAAATGATGAAAGATTGTGAGATTGATTTTCTATTTTTTATTTTGATCTAAAACATCTTGAGGACCCACCAAATGATCTCATAACATATTATGATATTTTATTTTTATTCTTTGTTAGAACAAGAAATGTTTTGATCAATATTCTTAGTTTTGATGATAACATTATATATGAATTTTGTATAAGAGAATGTGGTACTCTAATTATTCACATTTTCCATTTCAGGAAAAGTATAAAAGAGTATGCACAAATCAGTGTTCAGAAGCACTAACCCAGAAGTTCTAGATGGCTTCATCAGAACATGGTCATGCAAGACATCAGAAGATGGTCCTGCAGAATCAGAACATGAACTGTAAAGCATTAGAAGATGGCAGACAGAAGCAAAGCTCTGAAGCTTTGATGGTATCACGCTCAAAGCACTTCAAAGTCTGAAGACAGAAGTTGCATTCTGCACCAAAGCTGAAGACTCTGATATTCAAACGTCTATTCTACATATTCTGAGTCTAGAATCAAGTACAAGTATAAAAGGCTATAACGTCAAATCTCTGACTAACAAAAGGTACGTTAGAAGCTACAAAAGGCAAAGTCAGTAAAAACAGTGAAAGCATGGCTCGAGGTAGTTGACAAAAGTGTGAAACATTAAATGCAGCAGTGTACTATTCACGTAAAGCATTAAATGCTCCCAACGGTCATTTCCTCTCAGCGCCTATAAATAGAAGTTCTGATTTAGAAGCAACAACAACTCTCTCATGTGAAAGCACCAAAACGCTGTCAAACTGAAATCAAAGAAAAGCAAAGAAGAACTTCATCTTCAACCTCACAACTTTGTAATATTTTAGTGGTTGTTACGATCTAGAACTTAAGAGAAATATCACTTGGTGATTACAACTTTATTAGAAGCAAATCAAACTCTTGTAATATTTATTTTACATTGATGGTAAAAGGATTTCCTAGAGTGATCAAGTTGTGATCTGTAGACTCTAGAAGACTTAGAGGGTATCTAAGTGGAGAACCATTGTAATCAATTTGATTAGTGGATTAAATCCTCAGTTGAGGTAAATCACCTTGTCAGGGGTGGACTAGAGTAGTTTAGTTAACAACGAACCAGGATAAAAATAATTGTTTTATTTATTTTTATCTACCATTTTTAAGAAGTTACACTTATTTAATCCCCCCTTTCTAAGTGTTTTCACTCCTTCTATTGGCATCAGAGCGCCGGTTCTAGGTGCAAGCACTTAACCGTGTTAGACAAAAGATTCAGGGAGAAAAACACAAAATGGTTGAAACAAGTACTTCTACTTCTACTCCTGAGCAAAACAATGGTAACAATGGAAGCAGTAGCTTCAATGTTTACAATAGACCACCAGTCTTTGATGGTGAAAACTTTGAGTATTGGAAAGATAGACTTGAAAGTTATTTTCTATGTCAAGATGGTGATCTATGGGACTTAGCGTTGGATGGTTACAGACATCCTGTAAATGCTCGTGGAGTCAAGATTACAAGACAAGCTATGAGTGATGACCAAAAGAAAGAATTCAAGAATCATCACAAGTCAAGGACTATATTATTAAATGCTATCTCTCATGCTGAGTATGAGAAGATAACAAACAGAGATACTGCTCATGACATCTTTGAATCTCTGAAGATGACTCGTGAAGGAAATGCTTAAGTCAAGGAGACAAAGGCTCTAGCTTTAATCCAGAAATATGAAGCGTTCAGAATGGAAGATGATGAAAACATTGAAGCAATGTTCTCTAGATTCCAAACTCTAACTGTTGGATTGAGAGTTCTTGACAAGGGATACACAAAGGCTAATCATGTTAAAAAGATAATCAAAAGTCTTCCCAAAAGATGGGGACCAATTGTTACAGCATTCAAGATTGCCAAGAATCTGAATGAAGTATCTCTTGAAGAGCTGATAAGTGTCTTGAGAAGTCACGAGATCGAGCTGGATGCAAATGAGCCTCAAAAGAAAGGTAAGTCTGTTGCATTAAAATCTAATAATAAAAAATGCACTAACGCTTTTCAGGCAGAAGAAGAAGAATCTGACGAGTCAGAGTTAGAAGAAGAAGAAGATAAATTATCTCTCTTATCCAGAAGAGTAAATCAACTCTGGAAGAGCAAGCAGAGAAGATTCAAGAACTTCAAGAACTTCAAGAGGCCTGAAAGGGAGAATCTTCTGAACACAGAAGATCTAGCAAGAAGAAAGTGACGTGCTATGAATGGAAGGAACCTGGACACTACAAGAATGAATGTCCAAAGCTTCAGAGGGAAAAGCCCAAGAAAAGATTTGAAAAGAAGAAAGGTCTAATGGCTACATGGGATGACTCAGATTCATCAGATCAAGAGTCAGACTCTGAAGATGAGCAAGCCAACATAGCACTCATGGCAACAGTTGATGCAGGTGAAGAGTCTACTTCTGATTCAAACTCTGATGAGGAATTTTCTGAACTTACTAGAGATGATCTAGTTTCCAGCTTATCAGAACTTCTGGAAGTCAAGAGTCAACTTAGTATCAAATACAAAAAGCTTAAAAAGCTCTTTGAATCTGAAACTAAGAGACTTGAAATAGAAAACTCTGAACTGAAAGAAAAGGTTTTAAAATTAACTAAAGATGTTGAATCATCTTCTAGTTCAGAAAAGTCTATTCCAAGCACTTGTTAGAACAAGATTTGTTCTGATCAATATTCTTAGTTTTGATGATAACAATGTATATGAATTTTGTATGAGATAATATGGTACTCTAATCCTATGCAATTTCCATTTCAGGAATTACATAAAGAGTATGCACAAAATCAGCGCAAGAAGCACTGACTCAGAAGGTTCAGCATGCAACATCAGAACATGGTCTGGCAAGACATCAGAAGATGGTCAAGCAGAATCAGAACATGGTCTATGGAAGCATCAGAAGGACTTGAGATCAGAAGCAGAAGCACTGAAGTTCTCATGGTATCACGCTAAGAAGCACTTCAAGGTCAGAAGACAAGAAGACGCTCTGCACCAAGCTGTTTGACTTTGATGATATTCAAACGTTGTTTACACAAACATCAGATCAGAAGCAAGTACAAGATGGCAGGCTACGCTGACTGACAAAAGGAACGTTAGTAGCTATTAAAGGCAACGTCAGTAGACACAGCGAAAGCAAGGCTCGAGGTAGTTGACAAAAGAGTGAAACATTAAATGCAATGCTGTACGGATCACGCAAAGCATTAAATGCTCCCAACGGTCATCTTCTCAAACGCCTATAAATAGAAGTTCTGATGAGAAGCTGAATACAACACTTGCGCAAATATACAGATACGCTGTCAAATTCAAAAAGCTCTCAAACTTCATCTTCAACCTTACTACATTGCTGTTGTAATATATTAGTGAGATTAAGCTTAAACTTAAGAGAAAATCACAGTTGTGATAATAGCTTTTTAAGAAGCATTGTAACTCTTAAAAGAATTTGCTTACATTAATTTGTAAGAACTAGAGTGATCAGGTTGTTGATCAGAATACTCTAGAAAGTCTTAGAGGGTATCTAAGCAGTTTGTTCCTAGAGTGATCAGGTTGTGATCAGTATACTCTAGAAGACTTAGAAGTTGTCTAAGTGGAAAACCATTGTAATCTTTTGTGGTTAATGGATTAAATCCTCAAGTGAGGTAAATCACTCCAAGGGGGTGGACTGGAGTAGTTTAGTTAACAACTAACCAGGATAAAAATCATTGTGCAAATTGTTTTTTATCTTACAAGTTTTAAAGCTACACTTATTCAAACCCCCCTTTCTAAGTGTTTTTCTATCCTTCAATTGGCATCAGAGCGCCGGTTCTAAGGTGCAAGCACTTAACCGTGTTTAGAAAAGATTCAGGAAGAGAAAAACGCTTAAGTCAAGATGGCTGGTGAAGATCCAACAAATACATCTACATCTGGCTCTGCTGAACAACAAAATGGAAATGGTAACAATGGTTATACTAGACCACTAGTATTTGATGGTGAAAACTTTGAATATTGGAAAGATAAACTTGAAAGTTACTTTCTTGGTCTAGATGGTGACTTATGGGATCTGCTGATGGATGGTTACAAACATCCAGTGAAAGCTATTGGTGTAAAGCTTACAAGACAAGAAATGAATGATGATCAAAAGAAGCAATTCAAAAATCATCATAAGTGTAGGATTGTTTTGCTGACTGCTATCTCTCATGCTGAATATGAGAAGATATCTAACAGGGAAACTGCCTATGATATATATGAGTCATTGAAAATAACCCATGAAGGAAATGCCCAAGTCAAGGAGACTAAAGCTCTTGCCTTGATCCAGAAATATGAAGCCTTCAAGATGGAGGATGATGAAAATATTGAGAAGATGTTCTCAAGATTTCAAACGCTAACTGCTGGATTGAGAGTTCTTGACAAGGGATACACAAGGGCTGATCATGTCAAGAAGATCATCAGAAGCTTGCCAAGAAGATGGGGTCCTATGGTGACTGCTTTCAAAATTGCCAAGAATCTAAATGAAGTCTCTCTTGAAGAATTGATCAGTGCTCTGAGGAGTCATGAAATTGAGCTGGATGCTAATGAACCTCAGAAGAAAGGTAAGTTTATTGCATTAAAATCTAATTATAAAAAATGCACTAACGCTTTTCAGGCTGAAGAAGTAGATTCTAAAGAATCAGAATCAGAAGAAGAAGATGAACTGTCCATGATCTCCAGAAGGGTAAACCAACTCTGAAAGAGCAAGCAAAGGAAGTTCAAGAGCTTCAGAAGTTCAAAGAAGCTTGAAAGAGGAGAATCTTCTGGAGGCAGAAGATCTGATAAGAAGAAGGTCATCTGCTATGAGTGCAATGAGCCTGGACACTTCAAGAATGAATGTCCAAAACTTCAGAAGGAGAATCCAAAGAAAAAGTTGCATAAGAAGAAAGGTCTTATGGCAACATGGGATGATTCTGAATCAGAATCAGAATCAGACTCTGAAGGAGAGCAAGCAAACCTTGCACTAATGGCCACAGTGGATGATGGATCAGAATCTACATCATAATCAGATTCTGAAGAGGTATTTTATGAACTATCTAGAGAAGAATTAGTTTCCAGTTTAACTGAACTTCTGGAACTCAAGGCTCATCTTAGTATCAAATACAAAAAGCTGAAAAAGCTATTTGAATATGAAACTAAGAAGCTGGAAGTGGATAATTCTGAACTGAAGGAAAAAGTTTTAAAATTATCCAAAGACATTGGATCTCCTTCTGAATCAGAAAAATCCATTCCTAGCCTCAATCATATTCTGAAGGAATATGACTCGAGCTTCAGAAAGTTTTTATCTAGAAGTATTGGCAGAAGTCATCTTGCTTCTATGATATATGGAGTTTCTGGAAATAAAAGGACTGGCGTTGGCTATGAGGGTGATACCCCATGTAAATTTGAACCTGTAGATGATTTGAAAATCACATACAAGCCATTGTATGATCAGTTCAAATATGGCCTATCACATGATATTAGGCTCACTTCACATGCTAAGAGCTTTCACACTACACACACTAAGAAGCATGTGACACAACCTAAAAAATATCATGCTTCTAAACCTAAAGAATATCATGCTGTTCCTCCTGTTACTTATTATACTAAACCCAAGTTCAATCAGAACTTGAGAAAAACTAACAAGAAAGGACCCAAGAAATTTTGGGTACCTAAGGAGAAGATAATTTCTG
This sequence comes from Vicia villosa, assembly GCF_029867415.1. Taxonomy (NCBI): domain Eukaryota; kingdom Viridiplantae; phylum Streptophyta; class Magnoliopsida; order Fabales; family Fabaceae; genus Vicia; species Vicia villosa. The sequence goes on from NW_026705535.1 coordinate 517,782, forward strand.
TTACTGATATCCTTAGCAGCAAAGAAGACAAAGCACAAAATGTCATGGTACCTGGACTCTGGGTGCTCGCGACACATGACGGGAAGAAGGTCTATGTTCCAAGACCTGGTGCTTAAGTCTGGTGGAGAAGTCAAGTTTGGAGGAGATCAGAAGGGCAAGATTATTGGCTCTGGAACCATAAGTATTGGTAACTCTCCTTCCATAACTAATGTACTTCTTGTAGAAGGATTAGCGCATAACTTATTGTCCATAAGTCAATTAAGTGACAATGGTTATGACATAATCTTCAATTAAAAGTCTTGCAAGGCTGTAAGTCAGAAGGATGGCTCAATCCTATTTACAGGCAAGAGAAAGAACAACATTTATAAGATTGATCTTTCAGATCTTGAGAAGCAGAAGGTGACTTGCCTTATGTCTGTTTCTGAAGAGCAATGGGTCTGGCACAGAAGATTAGGACATGCTAGTTTGAGAAAGATTTCTCAGATTAACAAACTAAATCTGGTCAGAGGACTCCCAAATCTGAAATTCAAATCAGATGCTCTTTGTGAAGCATGTCAGAAGGGCAAGTTCTCCAAACCTGCATTCAAATATAAGAATGTTGTCTCTTCCTCAAGGCCGTTAGAACTTCTGCACATTGATCTGTTTGGACCAGTCAAAACAGCATCTGTCAGAGGGAAGAAATATGGATTAGTCATCGTAGATGATTATAGCCGCTAGACATGGGTAAAGTTCTTAAGACACAAGGATGAGTCTCATTCAGTGTTCTTTGAATTCTGCACTCAGATTCAATCTGAGAAGGAGTGCAAAATCATAAAGGTCAGAAGTGATCATGGTGGTGAATTTGAGAACAGATTCTTTGAGGAGTTCTTCAAAGAAAATGGTAATGCCCATGATTTCTCTTGCCCTAGAACTCCACAGCAAAATGGAGTTGTAGAGCGAAAGAATAGGACTCTTCAAGAAATTGCCAGAACCATGATAAATGAAACCAATATGGCTAAGCACTTCTGGGCAGAAGCAATAAGCACTGCATGTTATATTTAGAATAGAATCTCTATAAGACCTATTCTAAATAAGACTCCTTATGAATTGTGGAAGAACAGAAAGCCCAACATTTCATATTTTCATCCTTTTGGATGTGTTTGTTTTATTCTGAATACTAAAGATCATCTTGGTAAGTTTGATTCTAAGGCACAAAAATGTTTCCTTCTAGGATATTCTGAACGCTTTAAAGGCTACAGAGTATACAATACTGAAACATTGGTTGTAGAAGAATCAATCAATATCAGATTTGATGATAAGCTTGGTCTTGAAAAGCCAAAGCAGTTTGAGAATTTTGCAGATATTGATATTGATATATCAGAAGCTGTAGAACCAAGAAGCAAAGTTTCAGAAGCTGAAAATCTCAGAAGCAAAGGATCAGAAGATCCAGTTGCCGCATCTTTAGAGAATCTCAGAATTTCTGAAGAGCCAACAGTCAGAAGATCTTCTAGACTCACCTCTGCTCACTCAGAAGATGTGATTCTTGGAAAGAAAGATGATCCTATCAGAACAAGAGCATTCCTTAAGAACAATGCAGAATGTCAATTAGGTCTTGTTTCTTTGATCGAGCCAACCTCTGTTGATCAAGCTCTAGAAGATCCAGACTGGATAATTGCCATGCAAGAAGAACTAAATCAGTTTACAAGGAATAATGTATGGGATCTTGTTCCTAGACCGAAAGGATTCAACATCATTGGTACAAAGTGGGTTTTCATAAACAAGCTTAGTGAGAAGGGAGAAGTGGTAAGAAACAAAACCAGACTGGTGTCTTAGGGTTATAGTCAGCAAGAAGGTATTGACTATACAGAAACCTTTGCACCAATGGCCAGGTTAGAATCTATTCGCTTATTAATTTCTTTTGCCACTCAGCATAACATCACTCTGTATCAGATGGATGTTAAGAGTGCATTCTTAAATGGTTATATAGATGAGGAATTCTATGTCCACCAACCTCCTGGTTTTGAAGAATCTAAGTCTCCAGAACATGTTTTTAAACTTAAGAAATCATTGTATGGATTGAAGCAAGCTCCTAGAGCTTGGTATGAAAGATTAAGTTCTTTCCTTCTGGACAATGGTTTCACTAGAGGACAAGTGGATACGACTCTCTTCTGTAAAACATCTAAGAAGGACATTTAAATTTGTCAAATTTATGTTGATGATATTATTTTTGGAACATCTAATGCTTCACTTGGAAAGGAGTTTGCTAAGTCTATGCAGGCTGAATTTGAAATGAGCATGATGGGCGAACTCAAGTATTTTCTTGGGATTCAAATCAATCAAACTTCTGAAGGAACATATGTTCGTCAAACTAAGTATGTGAAAGAACTTCTGAAGAAGTTTAATCTTTCTGAAAGCAAAGAAGCCAAAAATCCTATGCATCCAACGTGTGTCCTAGGTAAGGATGAGGTAAGTAAGAAGGTAGATCAGAAGTTGTACAGAGGTATGAGTGGATCTCTTCTATATTTATCTGCTTCTAGACCTGACATTTTATTCAGTGTTTGTTTGTGCGCTAGATTCCAACCAGATCCTATAGAATCTCACTTAACTGCTATTAAGAGAATTCTGAGGTATCTGAAAGGTACTACTAATGTTGGTTTAGTCTACAGAAGATCTAAAGAATACAACTTAGTAGGATTTTGTGATGCTGACTATGCTGGAGATAGAATTGAAAGGAAGAGTACTTCTGGAAGTTGTCAATTTCTAGGAAGTCACCTGATCTCCTGGTACAGCAAGAAGCAAGCTACCATTGCCCTCTCAACAACAGAAGCAGAATATGTTGCTGCTGCTGGTTGTAGCACACAAATGCTCTGGATGAAGAGTCAGCTAGAAGATTATCAAATATATGAGAGTAACATTCCTATCTTCTGTGATAATATTTCTGCCATATGTTTATCTAAGAATCCTATCTTACATTCCAAAGCTAAACATATTGAGATTAAACATCATTTCATTAGGGACTATGTTCAGAAGGGTGTTCTCTCTTTAAACTTTGTAGATACAGACCATCAATGGGCTGATATCTTTACAAAACCCCTTGCTGAAGATAGGTTTAAGTTCATTCTAAAGAATATCAGTATGGACTTATGCCCAGAATGAGAAGATGAGAAGATCTTACGTATGGCTAAGTTCTGAAATGTGTTGGGATTATGTTTTTATAAGAAGTTCTGATAATGATCAGTTAGAAGTTCTGATTCTGTTATTACTAACGTTTCATTATCTAAGTTGATTCAGAATCTCTTTTAAAGTAAAACAGCTGTCACCAGTTTTCCAGAAAATGAACACGTGTTCACTATTTTTGGACAACCATGCGTGCAGTTGAGGAGACGCCGCCCTAGGTAACTGTGCAAATCATTTCATTTTGTCGCTTTATCTCTCCTAACGTCATATCTCATTAAATGCAAATTGTTGTCATGTTTTTCTGTAATCATTTCACTTAAACCATATTGCATTTATTATTTTCTTGTATCCAACCTTTTATATACTCCTCTTCATTTTTCATTTCATCTTTTTCACTCTCTCTCTTCATTCGTCCCTCTCTTTCTTTCTGCATTCAACGCATAAACCCTAGTTTGTGTCTGCATCTTTGCATTTCACCATGAATCCTTCATCAAGTTCTTCAAGCCAAGCAAAAGTTTCTTCCACTCATCTGGTTTTCAGCAAGCATGGGTATGCTCCATTGAAGACCTGTTCCATTCCTCCTTCAGAAATGGAAGTTCTCTGTGAATCTTCAGTGGATTTTGAAAATCTGAAAGTACATGGTTTCAAACCCGAAGCAAAGACAATGGCTCAAGGCTGGTCAAACTACCTTGATAGATTGGTTGGACCAATTTATCCTGCTCTTGTGAAAGATTTCTGGGCTCATGCAACGGTTACCCCAACTGCAATCATCTCCTTCGTGTTAGGGCATGAAGTTGTGATAACTGAAAAGTTGATAAGGAAGCTGTACAACCTGGAGGATGAAGAAGGATGTACTGGTCCTCTTCATGGCAGAGTTTGTTGGCCACAGGTTGATAGACAAATATCCCATGCTACTGGTATTGAATCTCATAAAACTGGTGTGTTAAGGCCGTTCTACCAAGTTTGGGCTGAGATTATTCTGGGATCTCTCCATCATAGAAGAAGATCGTTCTCCTCATCGTACATCAGTCCTGACCATAAATATACTCTCTTCTGCATTGGAAGAAGAATTGAACTCAACATCTCCAACATTCTTTTTCAGAATTTGAAGACGTCTATTGAAGAGTCAAGAGATGAAGAACGTGAGAAGTATCCTCACCTTCCAAAAACTGCTATTCCTTTTGCCAGAATGATTTCAGACATTCTGATAGAAAGTGATTTGATGGATTCCCTAAGGACTATTGGAACGTCCAAGTTCTTTGGAGTTATTCAAGGGCACGTTATTAATGGTTTTGATCTGCAAAGGTTGGAACTTATCAGGGAGGTAACTTCTGTTCCTATAATCTTCCCAGATATTCTGACCAGGAGAATTCCGGTTGAAGGCTTTGCTACCTTGTTCCGGGATGAACTTAACAAGGCTGTCAAACATTATTTGGATGCTTCTGTACGAGCTCAATCTTCTGTTGATCCTGCATGGATTCGTGGAAGAGTGCTTCCTTCTCTGGCTGACCTTCAGAAGAAGGATAAAAAGAAGCAAGAAGCAAGGCTGAAGAGAAAGGCTCAAGAAGAAGAAGCCAAGAAAGCCAAGAAGCAGAGGGTCACCTTTGATCCTGTCAAAGTAAACTCCAAAGAATATCAAGAGCAGTGCATCAGGGAATCTTTCCGTGCTGAAAGAACTAACAACTTTCTCAGGCAAGTTTACCAACCACCTCCTTCTGAACCTCAATCTTCTATCCAACCTCCTCCTTCTGAACCTCACAACTCCTTCACCATACCAAATCCTCCCCCACCATCTATTTCTACACCTGTTTTAAACCCCACACCGCTAAATATCTATCCCCAACACCTTCTGATATCCCATCCTCATCAATCCTCCCCACAGATATTCCATCTTCATCCACCACAGCAGCTCCACCTTCTCTATCCCATCCCTTACCTTCCAGAAAATCCAATCCATATTGCCTCCTTTACCCTGACTACAAATTCACCTTTAACCCTCCTGAACCTGAACCTCATATCTTCCTGGAGTTGTTCAAGCATGAATTTGTCTATAGGCTGGATCTCTTGCGAGATGCCTTCCTCTATGATCTTGATGATGTTTCTGCTAGAAACCTTTGGAGAAGCTTTTGGCAGGATTTTTAGGTTGAAGCAATGAAAGTCCAGAAGAGACTAGTGGCTGCTGCACCTGGTTATGCTGGTTATCGACTAGAAGCTGATGATGGTGTATACTATCATCCCATCAGAAACAGGAGAGTTCTTGAGGAGAAGATGTTTGTTGATGAATTGCTGGACAATCCTTGTAGGGAGATTGTGGGTTGGAGACCTAGGTATCCAGTTCTGACTGGAGACTTCAAGTCACTGTTTGACTTTCTGAGGGAAAATCCTTCTGCGAAAGACCCCAATATGGTCATTCTAGAAGTTGTTGACCCGCCAGAAGTTGAAGGTCCTTCTGCTCCAAGGAATCTAGCAGCCATTCTTCAAGCTCTTGAGAATGGAGATTCTGATCTTCCAGCTGCAGAATATGCAGAAGATGCTTCTATGGAAGAAGCTGATGCTGAAGATCATCCTGCTGAGACTATTCCTGTTGAGGAAAATCAAGATGATGATCTCACAATGGAAGCTGCAGTTGTGAATGCTGTCCCTCTGAACAGAAGTTGTGAAGCTTCTTCTGGTGAACCCTCTCTTCTGGTGAAGACTCTAGAGGTTATTCAGAAGAACCAAGCTGAACTGGCTTCTCGTATGGACAAGTAAGAAGACATCAATGCTGAGTTCCGATCTTTCATGGAGAGGCAGACTGAGAGCAATGCTGGGATTCATGACATGCTGGCGAAGATTATGTCTAAGCTAGGGTCGTCTTAGTCCTTTGTGTCTTAGTTGTTTCTTTGTTTCTTGCATCTGTCTTCTATGCATCTTCCTTGTACCTTCTGATAATTCTCTTTTGCTATCAATGAAAATTATCTTCTTTTCTCTCATATTGTTTTGTTTTTCATCTGAATCTTTTGTGTTTTTGATGTTATGACAAAAAGGGGGAGAAAATGTGATAAATGATCTGATTTATATTATCAGTTGCTGGGAGAAAGTCTTCACATTTCTAACAGAACTTGCAAGTTCTATGTCTTTGAGTGTTTTGCAGGAATGAAGACATTCTTAAAAGCTCAACATGAGAAGCAAAGACATGGGGAAAAGCAATTCTGTATAGAAACAAGCTCATGGAAATTGAAGCAAGCTGAGTGCTATGAAGCTTCAAGATCAGAAGCAAGAAGGAAGAATGTTATGATATTCTGATGATAGAGTATGCTCTAACTTATTCTTATTCCTTATATGTTCTGATGCATGTTTTTGTTCTAAATATGCTCTGAAACATTATTGTTTTTGCTCTGATACATATTATATGTTCTGGTACATATTTTATGTTCTGATTCATTCATGCTCTGACTTTTGTCATTTAGTTTATTCTGTAACATTTCAGGATGTAGAGATGCTCTGATGATGCTCTAGTACATTCAACAATGTTCTGATACAATCTAGCATGCAATGATTCAAGAAGAAATTCAAGCTCTGAAGCTGTCCTATGGAAGCAAGAAGTAGAAGCTATGAATGTTCTGAAGATCTAAGCATATGTGATCGTCTCAACTGAAATGGAAAATACTCAGGGAAGTCCTTTATTTATAAATTTCTTCCAGTATTTATTTCAGGGGGAGATTAGTTATCTCAGGGGGAGATTGTTAATCTCAGGGGGAGACATATTCACACACTATGTTTATATGCTTATGCTATAACTGTGTAATTGTCTTTATCCGTCTGATATTCTGATTGCAAATTCATATCATTTATACATGTTTTTGTCATCATCAAAAAGGGGGAGATTGTTAGAACAAGATTTGTTCTGATCAATATTCTTAGTTTTGATGATAACAATGTATATGAATTTTGTATGAGATAATGTGGTACTCTAATCCTATGCAATTTCCATTTCAGGAATCACATAAAGAGTATGCACAAAATCAGCACAAGAAGCACTGACTCAGAAGGTTCAGCATGCAACATCAGAACATGGTCTGGCAAGACATTAGAAGATGGTCAAGGAGAATTAGAACATGGTCTATGGAAGCATCAGAAGGACTTGAGATTAGAAGAAGCACTGAAGTTCTCATGGTATCACGCTAAGAAGCACTTCAAGGTTAGAAGACAAGAAGATGCTCTGCACCAAGCTGTTTGACTCTGATGATATTCAAACGTTGTTTACACAAACATCAGATCAGAAGCAAGTACAAGATGGCAGGCTACGCTGACTGAAAAAAGGAACGTTAGTAGCTATTAAAGGCAACGTCAGTAGACACAGCGAAAGCAAGGCTCGAGGTAGTTGACAAAAGAGTGAAACATTAAATGCAATGCTGTACGGATCACGCAAAGCATTAAATGCTCCCAACGGTCATCTTCTCAAACGCCTATAAATAGAAGTTCTGATGAGAAGCTGAATATAACACTTGCACAAATATACAGAAACGCTGTCAAATTCAAAAAGCTCTCAAACTTCATCTTCAACCTCACTACATTGCTGTTGTAATATATTAGTGAGATTAAGCTTAAACTTAAGAGAAAATCACAGTTGTGATAATAGCTTTTTAAGAAGCATTGTAACTCTTAAAAGAATTTGTTTACATTAATTTGTAAGAACTAGAGTGATCAGGTTGTTGATCAGAATACTCTAGAAAGTCTTAGAGGGTATCTAAGCAGTTTGTTCCTAGAGTGATCAGGTTGTGATCAGTATACTCTAGAAGACTTAGAAGTTGTCTAAGTGGAAAACCATTATAATCTTGTGTGATTAGTGGATTAAATCCTCAGGTGAGGTAAATCACTCCAAGGGGGTGGACTGGAGTAGTTTAGTTAACAACGAACCAGGATAAAAATCATTGTGCAAATTGTTTTTTATCTTACAAGTTTTAAAGCTACACTTATTCAAACCCACCCCCCCCCCTTTCTAAGCGTTTTTCTATCCTTCAACACTAACAATATTTTGAAAGAATATGACTTGAGCTTCAGAAATTTTTTATCTAGAGGTATAGGCAGAAGTCAGCTAGCCTCTATGATATATGGTGTAAGTGGAAACAAGAGAATAGGCATAGGCTTTGAGGGTGAAATCCCATTTAAACTCGAACCTGTTGATGAGATGATTATCAAATACAAACCTTTGTATGAACAGTTCAAGTATGACCATTCTCACGATATCAAGCACACATCACACTCTAAGAGTTTCCATATAACACACACAAAGAAATATGGTGTTGTACACTCTAGAAAATCTTATGGTAAATCTTATGTTAAATCTCAGTTCAATCAAAACTTGAGAAGGACTAACCCCAAAGGAACCAAAAGAATGTGGGTACCTAAGGATAAGATAATTCCTGTTTCAGATCTCCTTCAAAGCTCAAAAGACAAACATGTCATGGTACCTGGACTCTGGGTGCTCATGTCACATGACAGGAAGAAGGTCTATGTTCCAAGACCTGGAACTTAAATTTGTTGAAGAAGTAAAGTTTGGAGGGAACCAAAAGGGAAAAATCATTGGCTCAGGAACCATATGTATTGGTTACTCTCCCTCTATAACTAATGTTCTCTTAGTAGATGGATTAGCTCATAACTTATTATCCATAAGTCAATTAAGTGACAATGGTTATGACATAATCTTTAATCAAAAGTCTTGAAAAGCTATTAGTCAAAAGGATGACTCAGTCCTATTTATAGCCAAGAGAAAGAACAACATTTATAAGATTGATCTTTTAGATCTTAAGAATCAAAAGGTTACTTGCGTTCTGTCTGTTTACAAAGAGTAGTGGGTCTGGCACAGAAGATTAGGTCATGCTAGTTTGAGAAAGATTTCTCAGATTAACAAACTTAATCTGGTCAGAGGACTCCCTAATCTGAAATATAAATCAGATGCTCTTCGTGAAGCATGTCAGAAAGGGAAGTTTTCAAAACCTGCGTTCAAGTCTAAAAATGTCGTCTCTTCCTCTAGGCCGTTAGAACTTCTGCACATTGATCTTTTTGGCCCAGTCAAAACAACAACAATCAGAGACAAGAAATATGGATTGGTCATTGTAGACGACTATAGAAAATGGACTTTGGTAAAGTTCTTAAAACACAAGGATGAGTCACATTCTGTGTTCTTTGACTTCTATAATCAGATCCAATCTGAAAAGGAATGCAAAATCATAAAAGTCAGTAGTTGTTATACCCCAAAATTTGCCCACTTCTTTTTTCAGGAAAGTTTCAATATGAAAATTAAGAGTCTCATATAAACATGGATTTTTTCAAAATATCCTGACATATGAAGAACTTGGTTTTCAGAATTTTTCTTACACAGTAACTTGGCTTACAGTGGAATTTATTCTTACGCAAACGCCAAATACTGTTCTTTATTACTTCACAAATACTATTTATTTATTTTACAGATAAATAGTACTAACACAGTTCATGCAGGGTTAAATCTTTTTGCAGGCGCAAAAGCAGGAAACTCACACTGTACTGGTCATGTAAATAAATTTTCATGCTTCACACCAAACAAAAACAAAAATAACAACAAAAAAAAAAAAAAAAAAAAAAGAAAATTAACTTTGACGGTTGATTTTTCACTTTAACTGCTGCTTCAGTACACGAACAGTCGGTTGACAGACAAACTGCAGACAGTACAATTCACAGTGATTTGTACAATCAATCAAATCAATCATTCACAATTCAAATTTCCAAGATTTTTGTGTTAGAAGTCTTCTGAATATCACATGATTAGCAGAAACTCAACACTGCACAAAAATCAGGTACGCTTAACTGCCTCCTATACAGACAGTCCCTAATCAGGGTTTTTCTTGTTTTAACAGGAGCAACAAGTTTTGAGAGCTCAAATGGATTTCATATACATCCATACATCTCAAAGTACCATCATACAAATTTTCAAACTTCAATTCACTCAGACGCACCGTCAGCAGCTCAAACAGTCAACAGACGACCCGTTTGACCAAAAAAGTCAACTGACAGTCAAAAATGAAATTTTTTGCCAAAGTCCATATTTTGTCAAAGGATTCAACATTTGATCATTGGATGATCACAATTCATCAAGGAAAGATCAAAAATCAACAAAACCCTAAGATTCAAAATTAGGGTTTTTGCCTGAAAAGTCAACTCAACTTTGACTGATCATAACTCTCTCATCCTTCATCCAAAAAATGTCAACCAAAGCTCATTTTGAAGGAAATTCAATTATCTTTCAAATGCAATTGATCCCATGGTCATAGCATTCACCATTTGAAAAATATGATCAAAGACATTACAGGTCATTTTCAAAGTCAACAAAAAGACACTTTTTTCAAATGGACACACAAGGAGAACCAAAAATCATTTTGATATGAGACCAAAGACATTGGTTAGAGGACTCTTTGAGGTTTCCAAAAAGTGCAAGATCTCCTTCATATGACAAAAATTGAAGGATTTACACCTTGTTGAAGTTGGCTAAATTTTGGGAAAATGCATGAAATCAACATTGCTCAAAAATGTTTTTTTTCCAAATGAGTCCAAGTTTTTATGGTCCAAACATCTTTGCCATGTTACTATGGGCCTCCCACGACCAAGACAAAGCCCACATCTTTATTGGCCATTTTTTGCATAATTTTATCTTACTTTAAGATTAAAATTAAAAGGAAAATGCATGGATAATGGTTGCTTGGCCTCCAAGTATGACTCACTTCAAGGAATCTTCATTTTTTCTGCAAGAATTGAAGAGCAAGACAAGAGCATTGAATGGAGTCAAGCTTGGTCAACAATTCAAAGATTTTTAATATTTTAAAAATCAAACTTTCAACAAAGACAACAAAGCTTCTTAGCTTGAGTTCCAAGCAACTTTGGGCTATAAAAGAAGCATCATACTTCAGCAAAGAGGAGACACGAATTAGAACAAGAGCATAGCCATCTTTATCATAAAATTCTCCAAAAAATACATACACTTTGTAATTTTCCAATTCTATATTTCAATCAATATTAATACAAACAAAGCTTTCCAATCATCTTCTCAAACAACATAGAGTAAGATTGAACTCATAATATAGTCCCATGAGAGTCGTATAGTGCACATAAAGTTCTTCATGTACATATGCCCTTTACTTTCGTTTTCTTATATGCAATCAATTTCCATGTAAACTAACCATCTTAATATGTTCATGAGGTCCTATATGAGTGATCTGGGCTTTAACATGAGAGTTCCCACGTGAGAATCACCCCATACCATTAACACGAGCTCATGAGTGTTCATACTTGAATCTCTTCGAATCCATGGCTACAGACCTCAAATTGCAAAACTAATACCACCATCGTGTTCAGGAGGTGATTTTAAGGGATCTGGGTCACTTTCATTCATTGCTAACGCTTGTTTTTTGCAGGTTCAGAAGTTATCAAAAACTGCATATTTTATCGTTCAAATAAGGGAGGTTAAAAACCCCCGCTATTTGAGTCCAAAAACCACACTTCTGGAGGTTGAAGACGACCACGCGTCCCAGCGTGGTTCGTCAGCCCCAGCTTTGACTTTTCAACGCTGCATGCGTGGCCCTTCCCTCAATTCTCATTCGCTGGTCAATCCAGCGTGGGCCCCACGCAGAAGGTTTGAATCTCCTTGGATTCAGTGTGTGTTCCCCACCATCACATCATGCGCCCTCAAATCTGGGTCCTTGATCTCATCAATCCCACCATCCAACGCTCCAAAACATGCAACCACACCATGCACCTTCATCAAATTCCACACTTGATAAGTATCCTTTTTATATTTTCTATTTTATTTTATTTTTATTGCAAAAATAATTAAAAATAGTTTTAAATTCCAAAAAATTCCACAAAAAATATTTTAGACTTCTAAAAATATATATTATTTTCTGAAATAAAAATATTTTATTTTTCTTCATAATTTCAATATTTTACATAATTAATTAGTATATGTTTATATATTTACTTTTTAATTATTCTAACCAATCAAAAAATCATAAAAAAAATTGTTCTTTGTGTTAAATATTGTTTATATATCATAAACTAATTTTGTACATATTTAGGATAATTTTCTCTTTAAGTTTTAATTATTTGTGTAATTATTTGCATAATTATGTTTTGATTAACTTAAAATATCCAAAAACAAATTTCAAAAATTCCAAAAAAATTAGTTTTGTTCTAAAATCAATTAACAAACATTTTGTACATATTTTTAAACTTATTTGCTAGGTTTAATCATATTTCCATCTTTTCTTTATTTTAAATTAATTAATAATGCATTAATTATATTTAAAATAAATCACAAAAATACAAAAATATGCCTTTTATTTCTTGCAATTTAAAATTCCTAGATAAATGTATAGGATGTCAAATTCATGTAAATAGGCTAGTTTACATTTCCCGCACAATCGATGTAATAGCGTAGATTTACTTTCTGCACTTTACATTTCCGCATTTTAATTTCCAGCACCCATATAAACTGCGTGTATGTCAAAGATAAAACTGAACCGTCAGATCACTAACTTCAAAGATAAATATCTGAATTCAATCACAATCACATTTGCACCTCCTAGGGTAACCCCTTTTCACTCTTTTCAAAATCAAAGTTACATTTCTACTGTTTCGAGTACAAAATCGAACCTTTTGTTTATATCCGACGAATGGATAGATTTTTAAAGGGAACAAGGATAAAGACCTCCTAACTCAGGGTAGACCTCCTAGTTTGCTTGCTCAAAATCAAAACAAACAAAATTCTCATACACTGTTGTTTTTTTAAAACGAATTTTCCAAAAGACAATATTTTGTATACATCCAAACACGGATCATTACAAAATTAACGATCTTTTCAAAACATCTTTCGAAAGATAAACAAGCATTTGTATATATCCGCACAAGGATCATTACAAATTCTATTTGCAAAGGTATTTCAAAAACACAGGTAAAGCATTCCGAATCAATTGAAAAGTAAAGCAAATGAGCTAAGCAAACTAAAGAGCCCATGGATAACCATGGATACAAAGGGTGCTAACACCTTCCCTTTGTATAACCTACCCCCTTACCCAGAATCTCTCAAAGGTCTTTTTTCTGTTTCTTTTATAAACCTTTCCTTCATTGGATAAAATAAAAGGTCGGTGGCGACTCTGTAAACTTTTTCAAAAGTGACGCGAAAGCGTCCGATCGACAAAAAAGAGTCAGTTCACGTATCCCACCCACGGAGGGGTATGGCCCGAAAGGACGGTCCACAGAACTGGCGACTCTGCTGGGGAATACAAATTCAAAATGTTTTCAAAAGGGGTTACCTTTAGAGTATAGATCATTTCGATGTTTTCAATTGTTTGATCTGATTGCTTTACTTTTCACAGGTTTGCTTGGGTACTTTGCTTGTGTGAAAGATTCTAACCCGAATCTCGAGATACCTTAAGTATATGACAATAGACCAAGGAAACTGTACGGCATGTACCGATACGGTTGATCTGGTAGTCATCGTTAGTGTGATACTTTGGTTTATACTGATGTCCCTTGAAAGCGATCAAGGAGTATATTAGGCTTCCGAAGTGTCATTAACACTAATTTGTCTTAGAACCTTTTAGTTGAACTTGACTTGTGGCCTATTAAGTGGCTAGCTTTGAAATTGATCGAAGCTAGTTATCCTCGAGGAATATTCTTGATCGGCCGTCCGAGCGCCGTATTGAGATGTTGTCTCCAAGGATCATAGAACCCGAATACTATTCTAGGACAGGTTTTCAACCAACTCAACTTCAGAGGGGAGGGTATCACCTATCAACCTCATGCAAGCCTTTAAACCTAAGGCTATTGTTTGATTTGTTTTTGTGTGCCACATGTTTGCATCATAAACACATCATTTTTCACTACACATTTCAAGGATCAAAGAGTTTACTTTTGTTTTTGCAGGTAATGGCTCCCGCCACCAGAGATTACATCCGAATCAATATCTCAACGGTGCCATCTGAACTCAAAGTCTTGGTAGCAGAATTCCCCAGGAATGCTCAATTCACTGAAAAGCATGGTCACCTACTCCATTTGGTTACCTCAAAGTTTGAAGAAGACATGATACGGGTCCTGTTCCAGTTCTTCGACCCTGAACATCATTGCTTCACATTTCCTGATTACCAGTTGGTACCCACTTTGGAAGAATTCTCTGAATTAATTGGATTACCAATCCGAGATCAATTACCTTTCACTGGTTTAGAAAGAAAACCAAAACCTGAAGTCATTGCTGCTGCTTTACATCTGCAAAAGTCAGAAATCAAATCCAATTGGGAAACAAAGAGTGGAGTTGAGGGTTTGCTTGCCAAATTCTTACTGGAAAAGGCTCGACTACTGCTAGAAAACAAAAGTTATCCAGCTTTTGAAGAAGTTATGGCTCTTTTGATCTATGGGTTGGTTTTGTTCCCTAATTCCGACCAGTTCATAAGTGTACACATCATCAACCTTTTCCTAATTCGCAACCCGGGTACCAACATTGCTGGGAGACATCCTACACTCTCTACACACTCGTACCACGAAGAAGCGAGGAACTCTCATGTGCTGTATACCACTGCTGGCTAGGTGGTTTACATGTCATCTTCCCCGATCAGTACTGAGAAATGAACAAAGAGCACAATGGTCTTACAGAATCATGTCTTTATCTCATTCAGATATCCGATGGAACAACTTCTTTCAAAGAGACATTACTATCATTGATCATTGTGGAGAATACCCTAATGTGCCACTCCTTGGCATTAAAGGAGGTATCACTTACAATCCCTCTCTAGCTCTACGCCAATTCGGATATGCAAGAAGCAACGGTCCTCATGACATGATTATCCGTGGCATTGTGTTTGATTACGAGAATGATTCTCACAGACACCGACGAAGATTCATACAGGCTTGGGACAGTGTCTATAGAATAGAAAGCAAAACTCTGGGGCAATGGAATTCTATTCCTATGGAACTTTACCTCAGATGGGTGCGTACTCATGCTCAAAAACTCATGATGCCCTATCCCGCTGTTCTACCTGTGACTATCGAATCAGAAGTCGAAGGTTACGAACCTCAAGTTATTCTACACCCGGATATGCCAACTGACTTGGAAGAGTTGCAAAAATCCTGGGTTCAACTCAAAGAGGAAAGAGACACCTTCAAAGAACACTGTCAGGACTATGAGAGAAGGCTATTCGAGCTCACCAGACAGCTTCAAGAAGAACAAAGAATCAACGCATTCCTGGGGACAAAGAAAAAGCGCCCACGGGAGACCTGAAAGATCATTTATTTTATTTTCTGTCTTGTAAGCCCAAATGAGGCAAAGAAAAAAGAATAAATTGATTAACTAACGTTTGTTGCTTCTTTAACAAATCTAGACTCTATGATCCTTGAAAACATTGCACACATGCATTCACATGCATTGCATACACATTGCATTTCATACATTGCATTTCATACATTGCATTCATATACATTGCATACACATTGCATACATGGCATCCAGTCATACACATTTCATAACAGGTTCTCATGACGGGTTTCTCATCTCTTCGCTGTTTATTTCAGTCAGAAGAGATGGAATCTGAGGCAAGCATCAAGAATCTCGAAGTACAGAATGCCCAAGTTCAAGTGGCAATTCTGGAACTGGCAAAGGGGCAACAAGAGCTGAAAGCCCTGATACTCAAGAAGAAGAAGAAGCCCAAAGAATCTGCAGGCTTGAGTTACCTGAGAAGGAAGATCAAGATCCCTGTCAAAAAGATCAAAAAGCCACCAATCCCTGAAATAGTCGGTGATGGTGAACAAGAAGATAATCAAAGCAACCAGGGTTCTGCTAAACCCTCTCTCTCTTCAAATGAAGAAGAAGATCATTCTGGAGACGAACAGGATGATGACAAATACCAACAGTTGGAGGATCGTATGAAAGCTATGGAAATACAAAAAATACCTGGCTTAGATTTCAATGATCTGGGACTCGTGTCGGATGTTGTCATCCCTCCAAAATTCAAAGTTCCAACCTTTGCAAAGTATGATGGAGTTTCTTGTCCAAAACTACATTTGAGATCTTATGTGAGGAAGATACAACCTCATACAACAGATAACAAATTGTGGATTCACTTTTTCCAAGAAAGTCTGTCAGGTACACAACTCGAATGGTACTACCAGCTAGAAAATACCAAGGTTCATACTTGGGAAGAATTAGCTGCTGCTTTTTACAAACAGTACCAATACAATGCTGATCTTACACCCACTCGTACTCAATTGCGAGGCATGTCTATGGGACCAAAAGAAAGTTTCAAAGAGTATGCACAAAAGTGGAGAGATATGGCTGGAAGGGTTCAACCACCCTTATCTGATCGCGAACTAGTCGACATGTTCATGGGCACTTTAACTGGCCCATTCTATAGCCATTTGCTGGGAAGTTCATCATCAGGTTTCACTGACCTAATACTGACCGGAGAACGTGTCGAAAGTGGCATTCGAAATGGAAAAATTCAAGTAGGATCCTCCTCTGGTACTACAAAAAGGCCCATCAGAAATGAGGTCAATACAGCGCAAATTCAGACAAGTCACAAAAGTGATCAGCATCAATCTGTAGGGGCAGTTATGATCTCCGCATCTGCACCTCAAAAAGATCAACAGCCAAAATATACGCATCGACCAGATGCACCAAGAAGAACTTTCACCAAAATCAACATGCCAATCTCTCAGGCATTGCAGCACTTGCTTAAAGCGGATCTGATCACATTAAGGGGTCCTCCGAAGAATGTCAATACTTCTTCTCTGAATTATCGCCCTGATGCAACATGTGCCTATCATTCAAACTGTCCAGGACATGACGCAGATCACTGCTGGGCCCTGAAAAATAAAATCCAAGACATGATAGATGCTGGAGAAATTGAGTTCGATCCTCCAGAAACTCCAAATGTCATCACAGCACCTATGCCAAAGCATGACAAAACTGTTAATGCTATCATAGACACAGTTTACATTTATGATGTGAACGAAGTATCAATTCCACTCCTCGAAGTCAAAAGAAAGTTCATCCAAGCTGGTTACTTTCCAGGTTGTGATCCCGACTGCTTTTATTGCTCACGCCAACCCAATGGTTGTGAAAATCTAAAGATGGGAATTCAAAAACACATGGATCGCCGTATCATTATGTTTGAGAGGCTCCCTTCTATGGACATGTTGGGCAAAGTCTTTGCCAACGGGATAAGAATGGAAGACGTCTCAGTGATCTCCAGCTTACCATTCAAAATCTCTACCAAGGCTCCATTCAAACTTTCTGCTACACTCAAAGTGGCATCAGTAGTCATTGCTAGACCAACTCCATTTCCATACTCCTCAGACAAAGCTGTCCCATGGGGATATGACACTAATGTTTACATTCATGGAGTTAAGCAGGATCCCTCGACTAAAGAGGACGCAACACTAACTACTTCAGCTGTAAGTAACATTGCAGGCACTAGCAAGATCACGAGAAGTGGAAGAATCTTTTCACCAGAAATTTCTCCAAATATTGCTGCTAGTCCAATCCAGGTTCCAATTCCTATTCCAGATATCAACACTCGAGGCAAAGAGCCACTGATCGAACCAGTTCAAAATCCGGTAGAGATCACTGCTGAGGATCCATCAAAGCAAGAGATGGACGAAATATTGAAAATCATCTGCAAAAGTGATTACAATATTGTCGAACAACTGGGGCATACTGCTTCAAAAATCTCAATGTTATCTCTGCTAAAATATTCAGAAGCTCATGCTAAAGCTCTAATGAAGTTCCTTCAAGCTGCGCATGTGCCTCAAGAAATCCCAATCGACCAATTTGAGAATTGTGTCGCCAGTCTTACAGTGCCCAATGGTCTTGGTTTCTCTGATGTGGATCTAACTCCTGCTGGAAGAAATCACAACAAGGCCCTGCACATCTCTATCGAATGCAACGGCACCACTCTGTCTCATGTGCTAATAGACAATGGTTCCTCTCTAAACGTGTTACCAAAGGTAATACTGGAAAAACTTGACTTCAAAGGAGTTGTGCTACAACCAAGTGATGTGGTTGTAAGAGCCTTCGATGGGTCAACAAGAACGGTGTACGGAGAAGTTAAGCTCCCAATCAGAGTGGGCTCTCAAACTTTCGATGTTATCTTTTCCGTAATAGACGTTCTTCCAACATACTCCTGTTTACTAGGACGCCCTTGGATACATGGGGCAAACGCTGTAACTTCTACCCTGCATCAGAAGTTAAAATACCCAGTAAAAGGAAAGGTTGTCACAGTCTATGGCGAAGAAGAATATATGGTCAGTCACTTGAGCAACGACAAGTATGTTGAGATGGAGGGCGAATCCATCGAAACTCCGTATCAAGCTTTTGAGGTTGTATCTCCAGATATCTCTACCACCAAGCATATTCCTGCTACTCCAGCTACAACTATGGCTTCTCTCAAAGATGCCAAAGCCATGATTGAACAGGGTGATCGCACAGTATGGGGACAACTCCCTGATATACCCTACAAGTCCGACAAGCTAGGTCTGGGCTATAATGGTGAAAATCAAAAGAATGATCAAAATCCTCGCTCTGAAGGGTTAATATCACACTTCGCCAGCCAAGAAGTAAACGCCATTGATGATGAAGGGACATACTTGAACCACATCATTCAGCCATATCCAGACGAAATTCCACCCATTACCATGGGAATGTGGGATGCTGTGGGAGGACCAAATGACGGTTACAACTACCAGTATATCACACCTCAGAATTCTTACATTGCTCTGGAAGATCTTACTCCAACAGAAGAGGGTAATCAAAATGACGGAAGTATCACAAGTCCCGTCACTCAGCAATATCAAAATCCACCCAAAGAAGTATGGGACACGCTAGGAGAACCCAGCGGCAAATACGACTATATGGTGAAATATTCCGCTCCTCCGAGCTTTTCAACTCCCATCAAAGACATTGTCCCGACTGGATGGGACGAACAGTACGACGACAACTTCGCTCTTGAAGAAGCCAGGAAGATGCCAAACAACGAAGGTTATTTTCTGTCACAGTACACTCCTTATCAGGATGCACAAGTCTCTATTCAAAACATCATTCCTACTGCATGGGACGGCCTTATCGAGCATCTCGCTCAGCCAATAGAGGGACCTCCACCTGGATTCTCATATCCAACAAATCATCCAACTTATCCTGAAGAATTACCTACGCATTTTCCCACTAGCGGAATCAATGCTACGGAAGACGAAAAGAACAACTGCAACTGGAACAGCTGGGTGCTCCCTGCTAACAACGGTGGATTGAACAACTGGAAAGCAGAGGATGTGATCTCCTTTGATCAGGAGTAAATGCCATTTCCTGTTTTCTTTGTGTATATTGTGCAAAGATAAAAGTGGTTCCTGAACAATCGAACCATGAGCTTGAAAGCCGTGTGCCTTAGCACAACGGTCCTTCTACAAAAAGGGTTTGTCATATCATGATTATGTGCATTCAATAAAATCATGGGATGCTTGCATGTTCAAAATTTTGTGATCCTTTTTCTTTCTTTATTCGCTTTCAAATAGCTATGTTTTTCTCTTCATACACACTCACATATCTACCATGCAGATTCACATACACGCTGGATCCAGTCAATAACGACTCTGCTATTGCCCGTCATGACTTTGAAAATCCGATCTACCAAACTGAGGACGAAAGTGAGGAAGATTGTGAAGTGCCAAGAGAAATTGCAAGACTTCTAGAACAAGAAGAAAAAGCCATACAGCCTCATGAGGAGCCGATTGAGGTCATCAACTTGGGCAGTGACGAAGAAAAGAAAGAGGTCAGAATTGGGGCTGACTTAGAAAACAGTGTCAAGCAAAGACTGATTCAATTGTTGCAAGACTACGCCGAGATATTCGCCTGGTCTTATCAAGATATGCCTGGCCTTGACACGGACATTGTAGTTCATCGCCTGCCAATCAAAGAAGGAAGCACTCCGGTCAAACAGAGACTGCGAAGGAGTAAGCCTGATATGTCAAAAAAGATCAAAGACGAGGTTGAAAAACAATTCAATGCCGGATTCCTAAAAGTTGTAAGTTATCCTCCTTGGATAGCTAACATCGTGCCTGTACCCAAAAAAGACGGGAAAGTCAGAATGTGTGTAGACTACAGAGATCTGAACCGGGCAAGCCCTAAAGATGATTTCCCTTTACCGCACATCGATGTACTAGTTGACAATACCGCACAATGCAAGGTATTCTCCTTTATGGACGGATTCTCAGGGTACAATCAAATCAAGATGGCACCCGAAGACATGGAAAAAACAACCTTCACAACTCCCTGGGGAACCTTTTGTTACAAAGTAATGCCCTTTGGTCTAAAAAATGCTGGAGCTACCTACCAACGAGCAATGGTAACACTATTTCATGATATGATTCATCAGGAAATAGAGGTGTATGTCGATGACATGATCGCAAAATCCAACACCGAAGAAGAACATTTGAGTCATTTACACAAGCTGTTTGACAGACTCAAGAAATACAGATTGCGACTGAACCCGAACAAGTGTACCTTTGGAGTAAGATCCGGTAAACTCTTAGGTTTCATCGTCAGCAGTAAAGGTATTGAGGTTGATCCTGCCAAGGTCAAAGCCATTCAAGAAATGCCTATACCCCGTACCGAGAAACAAGTCAGAGGATTCTTGGGACGTCTAAACTACATAGCCAGATTCATTGCCCATATGACTCCTACTTGTGTGCCAATCTTCAAATTACTGAAGAAAGATCAAGTGGAAAGATGGAATGACAAATGCCAGTTAGCCTTTGATAAAATCAAAGAATACCTTCAAAAACCGCCAATCTTGTTACCTCCTGTGGAAGGCAGACCTCTGATAATGTACCTAACTGTGTTAGAAGATTCAATGGGGTGTGTACTCGGACAACATGACGATTCCGGTCGAAAGGAGCACGCAATCTACTATCTTAGCAAAAAGTTTACCGATTGTGAAACAAGATACTCACTACTCGAAAAAACTTGCTGTGCCTTAGCATGGGCGGCTCGCCGACTAAGACAGTATATGCTAAATCACACCACTTTCCTGATCTCCAAGATGGATCCAATCAAATACGTGTTCGAAAAACCTGCTCTCTCTGGAAGGATTGCAAGATGGCAAATGATCCTAACAGAATATGACATTCAATACACTTCGCAAAAAGCAATCAAAGGAAGTGTGGTAGCTGATCATTTAGCTCATCAAGCAGTAGATGATTATCAGGCATTGAACTTTGACTTCCCAGACGAAGACATTATGCTAGTCAATGACTACAAACAACCAGGATCCCGATGGACTATGGTTTTTGACGGAGCTTCTAATGCGCTCGGCAATGGCATCGGAGCTGTGATCATTTCCCCCACAGGAGGTCATACACCCTTCACCGCCAGATTGTGTTTCAATTGCACCAACAATATAGCCGAATACGAAGCATGCATTCTGGGTCTCAAAGCTGCAATTGATCTAAAAATCAAATTCCTTGAAGTCTACGGAGACTCGGCCTTGGTAATCTACCAAGTCAAAGGGGAATGGGACACAAAGCACCCAAATCTAATTCCATACAAAGAACATGTGTTGAGTTTGATTCCTTACTTCGAGGAGATCACTTTCGAACACATCCCACGCGAAGAAAATCAACTAGCTGATGCCTTAGCTACCATGTCATCCATGTTCAAAGTCAATTGGGACGACGAAGCTCCTATGATCACCATTTACAGGCAAGACGAACCAGCCTATTGCAATGAGATCGATACCAAACAAATGGAAGACAAATCATGGTTCCATGAAATACAAAGGTATCTCGAAACCCAGGAGTACCCTGAAGGGGCATCTATTAACGACAGAAAGTTTCTAAGGAGATTTGCCTCCAAATTCTTCCTAAGCAATGGAACTTTGTACAAGCGCAACCATGACTCGACTTTACTTCGTTGCGTAAACAAGAAGGAAGCAGAACAAATCATGGAAGACATACACAATGGTACCTTCGGTACTCATTCCAACGGACATACAATGGCTAAAAAGATCTTGAGAGCAGGTTACTACTGGTCTACCATGGAGACAGATTGCCATCATCATTCCAAAACTTGTCACAAATGCCAGATATATGCCGACAAAGTGCATGTACCTCCAGTTCCATTAAACGTTCTGACGGCTCCTTGGCCTTTCGCAATGTGGGGTATTGATATGATTGGAGAAATCAAACCTACTGCTTCCAACGGACATCGCTTTATCCTGGTCGCTATTGACTACTTCACAAAGTGGGTAGAGGCAGCTTCATATGCTTCTGTCACCAAGAATGTGGTAGCCAGGTTTATCAAGCACAATCTCATTTGTCGGTACGGCATCCCCGAAAGGATCATCACTGACAATGGCACGAATCTAAACAACAAAATGATTACTGAACTCTGCACGCAGTTCCAGATCAAACATCATAATTCTTCTCCATATCGACCAAAGATGAACGGCGCTGTCGAAGCCGCCAACAAAAACATCAAGAAAATCATACAAAAGATGACAGTAACCTACAAAGACTGGCATGAGATGTTACCTTTTGCTCTTCATGGTTATCGCACATCTGCGCGTACTTCAACAGGGGCAACTCCATTCTCGTTAGTCTACGGTATGGAAGCAGTTCTCCCAATCGAAATCCAGATTCCTTCCTTAAGGATCATGAAAGAAGCCGATCTAGACGAAGACGATTGGATTCAAACTCGATTCGACCAAATACACTTGATCGATGAGAAAAGACTTGCAGCTATCTGTCATGGCCAGCTATACCAAAAGCGCATGATCAAAGCATTCAACAAGAAAGTCAAAAGTCAAGCATACCAAACTGGTGGCTTGGTTATCAAACGCATCATCTTACCACAAGGTGATCCCAGAGGCAAATGGACCCCCACCTACGAGGGACCATTCATAATCAAGAAAATATTCTCCGGCGGTGCCATGTTGCTTACCACCATGGATGGCGAGGATTTCCCACACCCTGTGAATGCGGACATAGTCAAAAAGTACTTTGCTTAAAAAAAAAAAATACAGCTCGCTAAGTTGAAAACCTGAAAGGGCAACTTAGGCAAAAATGAGCGTCTCGGTGGATTGAAAACCCGAAAGGGCGATCCAGGCAAAAATTAGAGACAAAACAAATACAATCCCGGTAGGCTGAAAACCTGAAAGGGCAGCCTAGGCAAAAATTAGGGAATAAAGCATACAACTATGTCCCGCTCAGCTGCCTACTCACCGACAAGGTTCAACACCTCAAAGACACCGATCAGTCCAATCACTTTCTTCCAACAAGTGAGGGATGAGATGCTCGAAGACAGATTGGCAATAGCAGAATTGAAACTTGACTGGATCGTTCTCACATAGCTATTTCTTTTCATAAATACTTTTCAAAACTTTCTGACAATTTCCTACTTCTAGGATTGTTGTCTCCCTATACTAATCCGCCTATCACGGCACCTTTTCAAAAATCAATGCAGCTTATAACTAACATTTTCATTTTTTCTGTTTTGAATACGCGAGCATCCCAATGATATTTTGAATGAACATATGCATTTGAATATGATTGATGTTTACCAGGAAAAACAGGAATAGCATTCCGGACATGTCCCAATTATTTGGACATTATCCTAAACCAGCATCAGAAGGAAGTTTCCCCAATGGAGACACATTCCTCAACAAATCCCTCAAAAAGATTTTTCTTTCGAAAGAAGTCTTATTCCCCAGCAGGGTTGTTCCAGATTACTGTCTTCAGAAGGTGTGATCTCCGCACCCAAACTTGGTCAGATAGTGCATCGGAGGATTATGCATCTTCCTCATTCCCACTCCAAAGGGCGTCACAGTCCGAACTCTCAAAACTACTGTTCATCCCCGAGCAGTAATCAAAGATCCTTCAATAGAACATCCTGGTTCTCAAAGAATTTCCCCAACCCAGGGTACTCAAGCGAGACAGAAGATCATCAACAACCACGATGCCTTCACTTCCAAATGGCTAGCAGGGATTTATTTTCCCAATCACAATGCCTTCATTTCTTGACGACTAAGCTGGGATTTATTTTCCCAATCAGGAGCTTGACACGCTCTAAGCTGCATAAACCATGCATCACATTCACACTCATATTCACATTCACAATCATGCATCATACGCATATTCATACACAACATAACTTGCATATTTCTCCTCTAGCTCG
The DNA here is from genome assembly GCF_029867415.1 of Vicia villosa. NCBI lineage: Eukaryota > Viridiplantae > Streptophyta > Magnoliopsida > Fabales > Fabaceae > Vicia > Vicia villosa. The sequence continues at coordinate 542,158 of NW_026705535.1, forward strand.
AGGATCTCATATCATACATGCATCATAGACATCGCATATTATTAACTTGATTTTTCAGGTAGACAGATGTCTTCAGCAAAGATGTTCTCACTCACATGCAGTGTTCATCCTGAATCTTATTCAGACAAGCAGTCCTTTCAGATACAATCAAACCAAAGATTCACTCTGAAGAACTCTCATTCTCAACTCATTTATCATCTAACATTGCTAGTCTAAGGCGATACCTCAGACGGTTCCAGAACGATCTAGCATTTCAGATCTAAGGCGATACCTCCGACGGTTCCAGAACGATCTAGCATTTCAGATCTAAGGCGAAACCTCAGACGGTTCCAGAACGATCTAACATTGCAGATCTAAAGTGATACCTCAAACGGTTCCACAATGATCAACTTTCAAATCCTTCATCAAGATATAATCAACAGATTCATTCTGATGAACAAACCATCAACACATTGTCCAGGTGGCATCCGAAAGCCCATCTCAGGTAATGTTTCAATCTGCCAACAACATTTCACAGACAACATTCAAATGCAACTTCCAACATCTCTGCTGATCAAGGTAAGTGCAAATTTTCAGGGCATCTATTTATTCAATCATCTTCTACCCTCAGATTTCAGACAATCTCTTCAGGTTTAAGAAGATTGAATAGGGGCAACTGTTATACCCCAAAATTTGCCCACTTCTTTTTTCAGGAAAGTTTCAATATGAAAATTAAGAGTCTCATATAAACATGGATTTTTTCAAAATATCCTGACATATGAAGAACTTGGTTTTCAGAATTTTTCTTACACAGTAACTTGGCTTACAGTGGAATTTATTCTTACGCAAACGCCAAATACTGTTCTTTACTTCACAAATACTATTTATTTATTTTACAGATAAATAGTACTAACACAGTTCATGCAGGGTTAAATCTTTTTGCAGGCGCAAAAGCAGGAAACTCACACTGTACTGGTAACAATTGTTTTTGTTTTCCCACTAACTTTTGTGCTATATTCCATTATTTTCAAAATCTTTTCAAATCTATCCTTTCAAATTCAAATCTCAACTTTATTCTATCCATCTCTCTTTTCCCAACAATACCTTACACTTTCTTTCAAATCTCACTACCACTCAAATTTCCTTTTGTACGGAATCACATCATTCCCCAACGTCTCTTTCCTTCTTTCCATTCTATAAATACTTCTCATTCTTCCATAAAATCTCACATCAAATTCTAATTCATTTCTCAAATTTCCACTTCATAATCCATTTTCTCTTCTTCCCTAACAAAAATGGCAAAATGGATAGAGACACTGTCTCTTACAGTCATCACCATTGCTACGGTGATCATGACTTTCTTCTGCCTGCACAGTCCTGAGGAGTGTGGACCTGCAATGGTTATGCTCCCAATCATCTACATGCTATTGTTCATAGCATGGGTCATCAATCGTCATTCTTAAAATTTGCCGTATTTCTTATTTCTTAAATGTACCGTTTATTCGTCGTACTGTTCAATATAGTATGTAATATTTATACTGTCAGTATTAAATGTTGTACTAGTTGTCATAATATTGCTTAATTACTAAGATAATATTTTGTGTATTTTCTGCCAGTCAAATATTTCTATTTCTGTGCATTAAATAATTTTCAGGTTATTATCGGTAATTTTGCCCGCATACCGTAAATATCAGTTATTTATTATGTTTCTGTTTTCTAACAAGTCATGTAAATAAATTTTCATGCTTCACACCAAACAAAAACAAAAATAACAACAAAAAAAAAAAAAAAAAGAAAATTAACTTTGACGGTTGATTTTTCACTTTAACTGCTGCTTCAGTACACGAACAGTCGGTTGACAGACAAACTGCAGACAGTACAATTCACAGTGATTTGTACAATCAATCAAATCAATCATTCACAATTCAAATTTCCAAGATTTTTGTGTTAGAAGTCTTCTGAATATCACATGATTAGCAGAAACTCAACACTGCACAAAAATCAGGTACGCTTAACTGCCTCCTATACAGACAGTCCCTAATCAGGGTTTTTCTTGTTTTAACAGGAGCAACAAGTTTTGAGAGCTCAAATGGATTTCATATACATCCATACATCTCAAAGTACCATCATACAAATTTTCAAACTTCAATTCACTCAGACGCACCGTCAGCAGCTCAAACAGTCAACAGACGACCCGTTTGACCAAAAAAGTCAACTGACAGTCAAAAATGAAATTTTTTGTCAAAGTCCATATTTTGTCAAAGGATTCAACATTTGATCATTGGATGATCACAATTCATCAAGGAAAGATCAAAAATCAACAAAACCCTAAGATTCAAAATTAGGGTTTTTGCCTGAAAAGTCAACTCAACTTTGACTGATCATAACTCTCTCATCCTTCATCCAAAAAATGTCAACCAAAGCTCATTTTGAAGGAAATTCAATTATCTTTCAAATGCAATTGATCCCATGGTCATAGCATTCACCATTTGAAAAATATGGCCAAAGACATTACAGGTCATTTTCAAAGTCAACAAAAAGACACTTTTTTCAAATGGACACACAAGGAGAACCAAAAATCATTTTGATATGAGACCAAAGACATTGGTTAGAGGACTCTTTGAGGTTTCCAAAAAGTGCAAGATCTCCTTCATATGACAAAAATTGAAGGATTTACACCTTGTTGAAGTTGGCTAAATTTTGGGAAAATGCATGAAATCAACATTGCTCAAAAATGTTTTTTTTCCAAATGAGTCCAAGTTTTTATGGTCCAAACATCTTTGCCATGTTACTATGGGCCTCCCACGACCAAGACAAAGCCCACATCTTTATTGGCCATTTTTTGCATAATTTTATCTTACTTTAAGATTAAAATTAAAAGGAAAATGCATGGATAATGGTTGCTTGGCCTCCAAGTATGACTCACTTCAAGGAATCTTCATTTTTTCTGCAAGAATTGAAGAGCAAGACAAGAGCATTGAATGGAGTCAAGCTTGGTCAACAATTCAAAGATTTTTAATATTTTAAAAATCAAACTTTCAACAAAGACAACAAAGCTTCTTAGCTTGAGTTCCAAGCAACTTTGGGCTATAAAAGAAGCATCATACTTCAGCAAAAGGGGGACACACGAAATAGGGCAAGAGTATAGCAAGAAATATCACAAAAATTCTCAAAATTTGCATATACTTTGTAATTTTCAAATTCAAATTTCCAATCAATATCAATACCAATAAACACTTCTAATCATCTCCTCAAACATTATAGAGTAAGATTGAGCTCTAAATATAGACATATGAGAGTCGTATAAAGCACTTAAAGCTCTTCATGTACATATGAGTTTTATTTTCGTTTTTGTATATGCAACTAATTTCACTGCAAACTAACCACCCTAACATCCTTATGGGGACCTATATGTGTGATCTGGGCCTTAGCATGAGTGTTCCAACGTGAGGATCAGGCTCCACCATTAAAACGAGTCCATGAGTGTTTAAGCTTCATCTTCTTCGTATCCATAGCTAGGAGCTTCAAACCTTAAAACAAATGACATATTTGGATTCAGGACACTCTAATTAGTGGATCTGGGTCACTTGTTTCTATTGCTAACTCGTATTTTTTGCAGGTTCATAGGTTGTTAAAAAACTGGAATTTTAACGTCCAAATAGGGGAGGTTAAAAACCCCCGCTATTTGAAGCTGAAAACCTCACTTCTGGAGGTTGAAGACGACCACGCGTCCAAGCGTGGTTCGTCTGACTTTTCAGCGCGCCAAGGTGGCCCTTCCCTCAAATCTTATTCGCTGGTCAATCCAGCGTGGGCCCCTGCAAAGACTTTGAATCCCCTTGGATTCAGTGTACACCATCATACCATGCACCTACAAATCTGTGCCCTTGGATCAATCTCAAAGCCAATCCAACGCCTCACACATGCAAGCTCACCATGCTCCTTCATTAATTGCCACACCAGATCAGTATCCTTATATTTTTAATTTTATTTTCTATTTTTATTTTAGTTTCTTTGATAAATTAATTAAAAATAGTTAAAAACTTCCAAAAATTCCACAAAAAATATTTTAAACTTCTAAAATAATATATTATTTTATGAAACAAAAATATTTTATTTTTCTTCAAAATTTCAATATTTTTCATAATTAATTAGTATGTATTTGTATATTTGCTTATTAATTATTTTAATTAGTCAAAAAATCATAAAAAAAATTGTTCTTTGTGTTAAATATTGTTTATATATCATAAACTAATTTTGTACATATTTAGGATAATTTTCTCTTTAAGTTTTAATTATTTGTGTAATTATTTGCATAATTATGTTTTGATTAACTTAAAATATCCAAAAACAAATTTCAAAAATTCCAAAAAAATTAGTTTTGTTCTAAAATCAATTAACAAACATTTTGTACATATTTTTAAACTTATTTGCTAGGTTTAATCATATTTCCATCTTTTCTTTATTTTAAATTAATTAATAATGCATTAATTATATTTAAAATAAATCACAAAAATACAAAAATATGCCTTTTATTTCTTGCAATTTAAAATTCCTAGATAAATGTATAGGATGTCAAATTCATGTAAATAGGCTAGTTTACATTTCCCGCACAATCGATGTAATAGCGTAGATTTACTTTCTGCACTTTACATTTCCGCATTTTAATTTCCAGCACCCATATAAACTGCGTGTATGTCAAAGATAAAACTGAACCGTCAGATCACTAACTTCAAAGATAAATATCTGAATTCAATCACAATCACATTTGCACCTCCTAGGGTAACCCCTTTTCACTCTTTTCAAAATCAAAGTTACATTTCTACTGTTTCGAGTACAAAATCGAACCTTTTGTTTATATCCGACGAATGGATAGATTTTTAAAGGGAACAAGGATAAAGACCTCCTAACTCAGGGTAGACCTCCTAGTTTGCTTGCTCAAAATCAAAACAAACAAAATTCTCATACACTGTTGTTTTTTTTAAAACGAATTTTCCAAAAGACAATATTTTGTATACATCCAAACACGGATCATTACAAAATTAACGATCTTTTCAAAACATCTTTCGAAAGATAAACAAGCATTTGTATATATCCGCACAAGGATCATTACAAATTCTATTTGCAAAGGTATTTCAAAAACACAGGTAAAGCATTCCGAATCAATTGAAAAGTAAAGCAAATGAGCTAAGCAAACTAAAGAGCCCATGGATAACCATGGATACAAAGGGTGCTAACACCTTCCCTTTGTATAACCTACCCCCTTACCCAGAATCTCTCAAAGGTCTTTTTTCTGTTTCTTTTATAAACCTTTCCTTCATTGGATAAAATAAAAGGTCGGTGGCGACTCTGTAAACTTTTTCAAAAGTGACGCGAAAGCGTCCGATCGACAAAAAAGAGTCAGTTCACGTATCCCACCCACGGAGGGGTATGGCCCGAAAGGACGGTCCACACAAGGTCAAACGGATCTACAAAGGAGATTGACCCTAGGATTAATAGGTCTTTTCATACTCAGGATTTCAACCCCTACGATCGCTAAGTGTTACTCAGGATAAAAGTTGTACTTTCGGATTAGCAATTCTAATGGGATGGCCATGCAGGCTTTGGAGTCAATTCATTCGCTCACTACTACGACTTTCCACTCGCGCACTTCCACTTTCAATTTCAAATTTAGGGTTATTAACAAACTTAAGGGAGAATGACGAATACAAATAACTAAGTCCAGCTAAACATATGCTTTCAAGGTAAGACCAAGCCGAGGATGTACAGGCATTGTTTCAATTCCCAAACAGTGGAGATATAAGGATGTTAATCCCTCATCACCCCATCGAGCCAGGAGTTGGAGTTTGTTTCTACTTTTTTCAAATAAACCTTGATTTCAACCAGGGGCAGGGTAGATTTCGATTAATTCAATGGTGTACTTTGGTTGTCAAGAGAATCAGTCAATCCAAGCAAAGATTCAAGCATAAGGATCAAGCAAAACAAAAGGTTCAAGCATATCTTCCTCGCGTTCATCTAAGAATGAGGAAGAAATGGAGATAACATTCACAATATCTTCTTCCTCAATATATCATTCAAGATCGAGGACGTATCAAAGACGAAGCTTGCAAATCGAAATCGACATGGCAGTCATAATATTCAAAATCCAAGGATTAAAAGGAGCATTCAAAAGAAAAAAAGAAAGACGCCCGCTAAGTCAAAATGGAAAATTCCATAAAGAGAAAACAAAAATGACTTAGGCAAATTTTAGGGCATCCCGATGGATCAAACTCAAAGGAATTCGTTCATGCAAAAAAAAGGGATAAAAACAAAACAAAGGCGAAACACAAAGGACAATCTTGTGACTGCTAAGTCATGAAAGCTTCACATCAATGCTTGGATCTTTACAACATTTTCATCACTGCTTGGATCTCTACTAAGGCTTCCGCTCAACATCAAAAGTGAAACGATTCTCTTTACAAATAAAGCACATTCATTGGATAAGGTGAATTTTTAGGATTTAGAGAACATCAAGGAGAAAAGAAAGGGGGGGGGGTTAAATAAATTTTGGGTCTTATATCCGTTGTTTCTTAAAACCCTGAACCAAGGCCAAGTTACAACATTCAAAAGTCCTAATTGAGGTAAGGTTAACTATGAAAGCATATTAAGCAGGATTTTGTTATACTGACTCCTAAGGTTTGTTAAAACTATTTCCAACCACTACGCTTCTTCAAGAATTCACTTCTAATCATCAAGTCCTAATTCATAACGGACTTCGATTCCAAAACTTGCATCCGCATTGCGTTGGAGTTACTCCTCAAAAGGTACCACGCCATCTACGAATATACACTTAGAATCAAGGAGATCTCGAAATTGGTTAATCAAAGACTCTGGAATGAGGGAACCACATCTAGTGGGGTCTACTAAATAGGGGCAAAATTTCAAGGATCACATGGGTATGCAATCAAACATCCTATTAACTAGGGGCATTCTTCCTAAGGTTCAATCGACTTGGGGCATACCTCGAAGCAATAATAAACAGGGGCATGTCAAACATGGGAAGAATTAAAATTCAAAAGGATAGAACACTATGGATAGCCCTCCATATCCTGGAGATCAAGGGGATACCCTTCAATCTAAAACGTCGAAGCATATGACAAGGTTATTTCTCGGGGCACTTCCTTCATAGTTTAGAGATCATAGGCACCTTTTCCACTAAACATTGGGGCATTGGATATCAAATCCATAAGGTAGACCATTAAAAAGGTTAAAGGTATGGAGAACCTCGAAAAGGTTAAAGGTGCGAATTGCAAAAGGTGAAAGACACGGAGGACTTCGAAATTTCAAAGGCGTGGAGTAATTCAAAGGTCAAACCGGGGCAAGGCGCACAACATAAGGAAAAGGCGTTCTCACGCTTTACAACATCGAACAAATCTTTCTCCTAACTACCATCTGCAAAATTCAAAAAAATAGGGATTGGGAAGTCGCGCTAGCATCACACCCCGCCTTATCAAACAAACCTACAACTCTAGCGAGCTATATACGCTTTGGTTATTAATAACCTATCACTGGAGCATCATGAAAATACATATAAATCATGCATTACATACATTGGTTGATACATTACACCACACCTTTTTTAGGTAGTCTTCTTTAGGACAATTCTTACGATCCTTTCAAGGAACCTCTTCAGGCAGTCTTATCTAAGACAAATTGTCATCCTTTCCAGGAACCACTCCAGGTGGTCTTCTTTAAGACATTCTTTTTCTAAGAATATTTCTAGGTAGTCTTTTCTAAGACATTCATTGTCCTTTCCAAAAACCTTTTTAGGTAGTCTTTTTTTAAGACATCTTTCAGCCTTTCCAGGTAGCCTTCTTTAAGACATTCCTTATCCTTTGATAAAAAATAACCTTTTCAGGTAGTCTTCTTTAAGACAAATTTTATCCTTTCTAAGAACCTTTCTAGGTAGTCTTTTCTAAGGCATTCATTGTCCTTTTCAAGAACCTTTTTAGGCAGTCTTTTTTAAGACATCTTTTAGCCTTTCCAGGTAGTCTTCTTTAAGACATTCCTTATCCATTGCTAAAAATCTTTTCAGATAGTCTTCCTTAAGACAAACATTCACATCCACTCCAGAAACCTTTTCAGGTAGTCTTATAGAAGACATTACTTCGTTTCCATTCGTTACATCAGCCAACATATACATGAGCATAAGCATTATCCACATACATTACCAAGCCGGCATAAGCATAGTCGTGGTGTAGGTGCAAATACGGTTTAAGCAGGTTCAATAAGGAGATAAAATCTTAGGATTGACATCAGCATCAGCATACATACATACGCATTAGCATATGCATATCATCTAGTGCATTCACATACTACAAAAGCCTAGTTTCCAACCCTCGTGTTGTGATAGGTGTGTTTTCCGACCCTCGAGTCGTGAGTTTCCAACCCTCGAATTGTGATTGAGGTGTTTTCCGACCCTCGAGTCGGGAATGTCCGACCCTCGAGTCGTGAGTTTCTAAACATACCGTTTCCTTTCCGACCCTCGAGTCATGAATATTTGACATGCTATTTTCTCCGACCCTCGAGTCGTGAGTCTTCAAACAGGTGAATCTTTTTCATGCAGGTACGCTTGTCAGAACCATGGCAGGCAATTCCTTTGATACAGGTAAGTTTGCTAGAACTATAGCAAATGATCTCTTCTTATGCAGGTACGCTTGTCAGAACCATGGCAGGTAATTCCAAATGGTGCAGGTAAACTTGTCCGAACAAGGGTAAGTGACTCCTAATGGTGTAGTATAAATTTGTCCGAACAAAGGCAAATGATCCAAATGGTGTAGATGAATTTGTCCGGACCAGGGCAAATGATCCAAATGGTGTAGGTGAAATTTGTCCGAACCAGGGCAAATAATCTAAATGGTGTAGGTGAAATTTGTCCGAACCAGGGCAAATGATCCAAATGGTGCAGGTAAACTTGTCTGAACAAGGGCAAGTGACTCCTAATGCTGTAGGTGAAATTTGTCCGAACCAGGGCAAATGATCCAAATGGTGTAGGTGAATTTGTCCGGACCAGGGCAAATGATCCAAATGGTGTAGGTGAAATTTGTCCGAACCAGGGCAAATGATCCAAATGGTGTAGGTGAAATTTGTCCGAACCAGGGCAAATGATCCAAATGGTGCAGGTGAAATTTGTCTGAACCAGGGAAAATGATCCAAATGGTGTAGGTGAAATTTGTCCGAGCCAGGGCAAATGATCCAAATGGTGCAGGTGAAATTTGTCTGAACAAGGGCAGATGATCCAAATGGTGCAGGTGAGCTTGTCAGAACTATGATAGGTAATCCTATTGGTGCAGGTGAAATTGCTAGAGCTATAGAAAGTGATCCTTTTGAGGGTTCACAAACTACGGAAACTTACTAAATCGATAGTAAGTGGGGTTCACAAACTACGAAAGCTTGCTAGCGCTATAGCAAGTTAACTATCTTCTACACAACAAATTGTGAGTTATCCCTATTGATAGTTACGTATACCCATCAAGTTAGTCCCTCGGCAGTGATCAAAGGGTTTTAAGAAGGGTTCATCAATGGGGTTTATCACGTTAGTCCCTCGGCAGTGATCTTCTTCAAGACTACAAAGGGTTTCTTCAATGGGGTTTATCACGTTAGTCCCTCGGCAGTGATCTACTTCGAAAAAACAAAGGGGTTTTACAAAGGGTTTACAATAAGATTTTCAAAGGGTTCCTCAATTGGGTTTATCACGTTAGTCCCTCGGCAGTGATCTTCTCCAAAACATCATCAACAACAAACAAAGGTTTTATTTTTCTTCTTCAAAGTTGTTAACATACTTCAACTAACATAACTGACAATCATGCATCAATCAATTGCATACCTCATTCATACATAATGCATATACATACATTGCTCTCATTTATTTTGATAAGCTCGCTGCATCATACATCGCATTGCATAAAATTCAGGTTGCCTTTTTAGGCTGTGCTACGATCAAAACACGTGGTTCTTTCCAGAGAGCATATGCTTCGCATTCAAAAAAAAAAAGAAGAGGGGTATTTACCTCAGGTGGCATCTTTAAGCCCATCTCCCACAGAACTTTTTCCTAACAAATGCAAATTTCAGGGCATTTCAGTGTTCAATCATCTTCTACCTTTAGATCACGATAGGCGAACGTGCCTATCTGACTCTTCAGGTTTAAGAAGATTGAACAGGGGCAGCTGTCATACCCCAAAATTTTCCCGTCTTATTTCATCTTTAAGGGTTCAAGCCTCAATGGTTAAACTCAAGTCACTCTCTCCTAATCAAAGGTTCAAATCAGGGTTTCTTAACTAAAAAAGTCAACTCAACTTTGACCGGTCATAACTTGCACATGGGGTATCAAAAATTTCTCACTCAAAGCCTATTCTGAAGGAAATTGGATTCTCTACAACTTTGTCTCTCACGAGCCAAGGCCAGAAATGCTTCATTTGAGAGATATGGTCAAAAAGATTATAGGTCCTTTTCAAAGGTCAACCGAAAGTAGTTTTTTGTCAAAGGGCATATCATCAAGATAAAATCTCCAAATGAAAAATATGTTCCAAAGTGGCTTGTAAGGGAGATCTTGAGGTTTCGAAAAAGTCCTAGAACTCTCCCATACCTTAAAAATTGAGGGAGATATACCTTGTCAAAGTTGGGCGATTTTGAAGGAAAAATGTGAAGTAAATATGATTCAAAATGGATATCTTTACAAATCAGCCTGGCTTTTTATGATCCAAACTTGTTTATGAGGTCACTAATAAGGCCCTAGACCAATCCCATTATTATGTGATTTTTATTACATTTTTTAATGAATTTTATTCATTTAAAATATCATTTAAATCAAATAAATCAAGGGAAAATTAAAGGATTGATTTAAAGAATATATTCCAATCATATTCAATCATTCAAGAGGCCAATATTTGATTGAAATTCGTTCAAAAAAGATTAGAGAGAGATTGGTACAAATTAGGCCAATTTTGGATAGTTTGGAAGTGATTTTTTCAAGATTCAATCTCTTGATTCAAAGAGATTTGGATCAATATTTTTGACCTAAGTCCATCTAATATATATAGGGAACTCGTGCCAATGCAGAGGGAGAGGATTCATAAGGTTTTGCAGTCAAGAACACCCTAAAAAAATTTCAAAAAAGAACTCAAGGAAAGTCACACTCGGTTTGGAGTATGCAAAGGTTCTCAAGCAAAATTAAAGACTAAAACACACTCCTGAGACCTTTACGAGACGATTGCAACTATCCTTGAAGCCTGCAGCGTCGAGAATCTCCTCCTACAGGAACACATTTTGAGCTTTTAAAGAAAGCTTCGATTTTAATGATTCACGAGTGATCAATATAATTTGTTTGCATACTTGTGCTCTGGTTGTTATTTCAAAGATTTTCATGTAGGTTTATTGGAGTTTGATTGCAGGTGTGATGAAACACCATTGTTAGGTCTTTGGAGCTTTAAATTGGGGTTATTCGATACAGGTCAAATTGGACGAAACCAAGGCAATTATCTTAGGGGATCAAACCGAGTTGATCCATGCCCTTCAATATCATTTATAGTTAGTATTTTGCAATTTATGATTTTCAGGTGAAGGCTACGAAGAAAAAAACGTAGTTAAATGGTAGCAGGGCCGTAGCTAATTGTCCATTCGCATTGGGGATGACAATGAACAGTGGAGGCGCGAAATTGGTGTTTGAATTTTAGAATTATACGTTTTTTATATATTTTGAATGTTGGTGGATGTTATATCAAATAACATGTATAGCGCAGATGGTGAAGGCACTAAGCGAGCGAGTCACAGGGCCTGGGTTCGATCCCCAGGTTCCAACCTATATTTTTATGAAATAACAACTCCCTTGTTTCAGTGCGTAACGTCTAAGGGGATGCATGGTGCGACCTCAGATCTGAACCTCATAGATTCTCGTGTTCCAGATCTAATGGCTATGAAACTGAAGGTATACCATAGAGCATCCCAGGTGCGCTACGCAGGATCTCACCACCAGGTTTTTTTTATTTTTATATTATTTATATGTTATTTATATTGTTTAATTGTCTTAATATATCAATATATATATATATATATATATATATATATATATATATAATTTAATTCATAAATTAGGATTAGAATAATAAAATTAGGTTTAGGATTATTTATTCCATTATTTCGATTATTCGATTTAATTGTTTTAATTAATTTTTATTATTAAATAATCACAAAAAAACCCTAGAAAGGTTGTCAACGTATTAGGGTTTGTCCGATCCCACTGCCCATTTGGCAAAGAACATTAACCCTTAATTAATTCTCTTCTCGACCCGACTAAATCTATTAGTCGCATTAGACAAGAGATAAAAATATAAATAATGGAATTCATCATCGTGTAATAACTGAATCTATTGGTTATGAGAGGTGATGGTAAAAATACAAAATTTAAAATAATTTATTTGCTGCCCGTGACGATTGAATCTATCGATCAGAGCAACCAGCAGTACATTACTTAATTCGTTAATTATAATGATCAAATCTATTGATCATCGCATCTAACGGTGACATATCAAATCAGGGTTGTACGCCCAAATCTAAAACATTCAAAACACTTCAAATCAAACTACGGATTTTCATCCTTTTCGACAAGGCAACTCAAAATGCCTTGGAAACCACAATATTCAAAACTACGATAGGCCATTCAAAAAGCCTTCCAACCAAATCATATCAAATTCAAAGGCGTACAACCCTGTGCCCGAACTACGTTGACTCTGATTCTCCATAAGGAGATACGTAGGCACTTGGTAACAATGCCAGTCCCCTTCCTCCAAACTCTAATCAAGTTCAAACTTTGCCTTTAACCCTATTACTTTCTGTCTCCTTTCTTTATTTTAGCCATAAACCTCGATCTTAAAATGCAAACCATAGGAAAGGGTTGAGGGTGCCTAACACCTTCCCTCGACCTGATTATAATAACTTACCCCGAATCTCTTAACTTCGTAAGGTTTCCTATTCGTCTTGGTAGAATAGGTGGCGACTCTAAAAGCTTAATTTTTAGGGCAGGTTGCTACATTCACCAAGTACTTAGATTAGGGTTTCAAGCCAGGAATTTCAAGCAAATGATCAATCAATGGTTGAAATTGATCCTCTACACAATCATAGGGCTCAAAATGCTCCATGAATCTACACTTTATGTCCAATCTCAAAGCATCAAGCCTGAAGTCCATCAAAGGCACCAGATTAGAGTTTTAAGCCTATCAAGGACTGAAATCAGGACTTTCACTTGGGAAGACTCATATAGCTTCAAACCGTGTTTCAAAGAGTTCAAGAATATTCAAATGATTTCCACATCAATATCTAATGGAAGATGTACTTCAATTCAAGTTTAACAACTCCCAAATTCATCTCGTCCACAATTAGGGTTTTTGACTTGGAGAGTTGACTTTTGATCAGGACAAGATCCCATGGCTCAAATAAAAGTTCAAGGGTCTCCATAATTCATTATAATGAACTCACATAATTCATTTGATGACGAGATCTTGATTCAACTGTAATCCAGAAGATTACAGTTCATTAGGAAAAAGTCAACTATTTGAGATCACCTTTGACTTTTTAGAAATTTAGTCAACTATAGACTTTTAAGGATCAAAATCATCAACATATGATTATTGAAGTCATTTCATCAAAGAAATTCAATCAAGAATAAAAAGGTCAACAAAAGTCAAAGTAGGAAAATTCAAAGACTTAGAAAAATTCCATGTGTTTTCAAGTGTTTTCGTCATAACTTCATGGGCAAGCAACTTCCATTTTCAAGTATGCAACTGAATTAATGCAACTGAAAAAACTTTAAACATGAAAGTTGTAGATCTTGATCCAATGAACAACTTTGTCACATACAACTTTTCCTCAAAAGATCAACCATTTAAGAGATATGGGCTCATGATGTTCCTTCCAAAAACACTTAGGAAAATTTCAAATCTATTTACAACTTTTTCACCAACTTCCAAAATTTTTTTCTCCAAGATTCAAGATGAATCCTTCCAAGACCTTAACAAGTAAATTCAAGTACATCATTTAAAATTTCCTAAGAGTCCTAAAATACCTCTTAATTCAGTTTGAGCAAGGAGTTATGCATGGTGGAAGTAAGGCACTTAAAGTTGGATTATAGGCATAACAAACTTTACATTTTTCCAATTCTGTGCAAGTACTTCTTCAAATTGGTGCACCTAAATTCAAATAGTATCAGAAGGGATCAAGTAGAATCAATTGCATCATTACATCAAAATGGCCAAGTACAAAAAATTTCAATTCCGATGTGATTAAGTAATGATTACAAAATGGGAATTTATAGCAAATTGGATCAATTGGAATAGAAAATCCATCATTGCATACTAATAATGTATGCTGTGAAGGATAGAAAAACACTGTAAGCCAACCTCACATTTTCCATATACTAATAATGTATGCTGTGAAGGATAGAAAAACACTTAGAAAGGGGGGGTTTGAATAAGTGTAGCTTTAAAACTTGTAAGATAAAAACAATTTGCACAATGATTTTTATCCTAGTTCGTTCTTAACTAAACTACTCCACTCCACCCCCTTGGAGTGATTTACCTCACCTGAGGATTTAATCTACTAATCACACAAGATTACAATGGTTTTCCACTTAGACAACTTCTAAGTCTTCTAGAATATACTGATCACAACCTGATCACTCTAGGAACAATCTGCTTAGATACCCTCTAAGACTTTCTAGAGTATTCTGATCAACAACCTGATCACTCTAGTTCTTACAAATAAATGTAAACAATTTCTTTTAAGAGTTACAATGCTTCTTATAAAGCTATTATCACAACTGTGATTTTCTCTTAAGTTTAAGCTTAATCTCACTAAATATATTACAACAGCAATGTAGTGAGGTTGAAGATGAAGTTTGAGAGCTTTTTCAATTTGACAGCGTTTCTGTATATTTGCGCAAGTGTTGTATTCAGCTTCTCATCAGAACTTCAATATATAGGCGTTTGAGAAGATGACCGTTGGGAGCATTTAATGCTTTGCGTGATCCGTACAACATTGCATTTAATAGCTTTCAACGTTCCTTTTGTCAGTCAGCGTAGCCTGCCAGCTAGTACTTGCTTCTGATCTGATGTTTGTGTAAACAACGTTTGAATATCATCAGAGTTAAACAGCTTGGTGCAGAGCATCTTCTTGTCTTCTGACCTTGAAGTGCTTCTTAGCGTGATACCATGAGAACTTCAGTGCTTCTGCTTCTGATCTCAAGTTCTTATGATGCTTCCATAGACCATGTTCCGATTCTGCTTGACCATCTTCTGATGTCTTGCCAGACCATGTTCTGATGTTGCTTGCTGAACCTTCTGAGTCAGTGCTTCTTGCGCTGATTTTGTGCATACTCTTTATATAATTCCTGAAATGGAAATTGCATAGTATTAGAGTACCACATTATCTCATACAAAATTCATATACATTGTTATCATCAAAACTAAGAATATTGATCAGAACAAATCTTGTTCTAACAATCTCCCCCTTTTTGATGATGACAAAAACATATATAAATGATATGAATTTGCAATCAGAATATCAGACGGCTAAAGACAATTACACAGCTATAGCATAAGCATATAAACATTGTGTGTGAATATGTCTCCCCCTGAGATTAACAATCTCCCCCTGAGATAAATAATCTCCCCTAAAATAAATACTGGAAGAAATTTATAAATAAAGGACTTCCCTGAGTATTTTCCATTTCAGTTGAGACGATCACATATGCTTAGATCTTCAGAACATTCATAGCTTCTGCTTCTTGCTTCCATAGGACAGCTTCAGAGCTTGAATTTCTTCTTGAATCATTACATGCTAGATTGTATCAGAACATTGTTGAATGTACCAGAGCATCATCAGAGCATCTCTACATCCTGAAATGTTACAGAACAAACTAAACGACAAAAGTTAGAGCATGAATGAATCAGAGCATAAAATATGTATCAGAACATATAATATGTATCAGAGCAAAAATAATAATGTTTCAGAGCATATTTAGAACTAAAACATGCATCAGAACATATAAGGAATAAGAATGTGTTAGAGCATATTCTATCATCAGAATATCATAACATTCTTCCTTCTTGCTTCAGATCTTGAAGCTTTACAGCACTCAACTTGCTTCGAATTTCCATGAGCTTGATTCCATACAGAATTGCTTTTCCTCATGTCTTTGCTTCTCATGTTGAGCTTTTAAGAGTATCTTCACTTCCTGCAAAACACTCAAAGACATAGAACTTGCACATTCTGTTAGTAATGTGGAGACTTTCTCCCAGCAACTGATAATATAAATCAGATCATTTATCACATTTTCTCCCCCTTTTTGTCATAACATCAAAAACACAAAAGATTCAGATGAAAAACAAAACAAAATGAGAGAAAAGAAGATAATTTTCATTGATAGCAAAAGAGAATTATCAGAAAGTACAAAGAAAGATGCATAGAAGACAGATGCAAGAAACAAAGAAAAACAACTAAGACACAAAAGGACTAAGACGACCCTAGCTTAGACATAATCTTGTCCAGCATGTCATGAATCCCAGCATTGCTCTCAGTCTGCCTCTCCATGAAAGCGCGGAACTCAGCATTGGTGTCTTCTTGCTTATCCATACGAGAAGCTAGCTCAGCTTGGTTCTTCTGAATAGCCTCTAGAGTCTTCGCCAGAAGATAGGGTTCACCAGAAGAAGCTTCACAACTTCTGTCTAGAGGGACAACATTCTCAATTGCAGCTTCCATTGTGAGATCATCATCTTGATTTTCCTCAACAGGAATAGACTCAGCAGGATGATCTTCAGCATCAGCTTCTCCCACATGAGCATCTTCTTCATACTCAGGAGCAGGAAGATCGGAATCTCCATTCTCAAGAGCTTGAAGAATGGCAGCAAGATTCCTTGGAGCAGAAGGACCTTCAACTTCTGGTGGGACAACAACTTCTGGAATGACCAAATTGGGGTCTTCCTCAGAAGGATTTTCCCTCAGAAAGTCAAACAAGGACTTGAAGTCTCCAGTCAGAACTGGATACTTAGGTCACCAGACCACAATCTCTCTGCAAGGATTGTCCAGCAGCTCATCAACAAACATCTTCTCCTCAATAACTCTCCTGTTTCTGATAGGATGAAAATATTTTCCATCATCAACTTCAAGGAGATAACCAGCATAACCAGGTGCAACAGCCACTAGTCTCTTCTGAACAGCCATAGCTCCCACCTGAAAATCTTGACGAAAGCTTCTCCTGAGGTTTCTAGTAGAAACATCATCAAGGTCATTGAAGAAGGCATCTTTCAAGAGATCCAGCCTACTGATAACTTCATTTCTGAACAACTCCAGGTAAAAATGAGGTTCAGGTTCAGGAGGATTGAAGGTGAATTTGTAGTCAGGGTAGAGAAGGCAGTATGGGTTGGATTTTCTGGTAGGAAAGGGATGGGATATATAAGGTGGAGGTGCTGTGGTTGAAGAAGATGGAATATCTGTGGAGATGATTGATGAGGATGGGATATCAGAAGGAGTTGGGAGATAGATATTTAATAGAGTGGGGTTCAAAGCAGGTGTAGAAAGAGATGGTTGAGGAGGATTTGGAATGGTGAAGGTGTTGTGAGGTTCAGAATGAGAAGGTTGGACAGAAGATTGAGGTTCAGAAGGAGGTGGTTGGTATACTTGCTTGGAAAAATTTGTAGTTCTTACAGTACGGAAGGATTCCCTGATGCGCTGGTCTTGAAATTCCTTAGAATTTACTTTGACAGGATCAAAGGTGACCCTTTGCTTCTTTGCTTTCTTGACTTCTTCTTCTTGAGCCTTTCTTTTTAGCCTTGCTTCTTGCTTCTTCTGATCCTTCTTCTGAAGATCAGCCAGAGAAGGAAGCACTTTTCGAAGAATCCACGCAGGATCAACAGAAGATTGAGTTCTTACAGAAGCTTCCAAATAGTGCTTAACAGCCTTGTGAAGTTCTGCTTGGAACAAGGTAGCAAAGCCTCCAACTAGAATTCTTCTGGTCAGAATACCTGAGGAGATTACAGGAACCGAAGTTACCTTCGTGATAAGTTCCAATCTTAGCAGATCAAAAGCATTGATGACATGCCCTTGAATGGCTCCAAAGAATTTGGACGTTCCAATAGTCCTTAGAGAGTCCATCAAATCACTTTCTATCAGAATGTCTGAGATCATTCTGGCGAAAGGAATAGTATTTCTTTGAAGATGAGGATACTTCTCACGTTCTTCATCTCTTGACTCTTCAATAGCCATCTTCAGATTCTGAAACAGAATGTTGGAGATGTTCGGTTCAATTCTTCTTCCAATGCATAAGAGAGTATATTTGTGATCAGGACTGATGTACGAGGAGGATAATGATCTTCTTCTATGATGAAGAGATCCCAGAATGATTTCAGCCCAGACTTGATAGAATGCCCTCAATGTACCAGTTTTGTGAGATTGAATACCAGTAGCATAAGATATTTGTCCTTCAACCTGTGGCCAACTAACTCTGGCAGGAAGTGGACCAGTACATCCTTCTTCATCATCCAGGTTGTACAGCTTCCTTATCAAATTCTCAGTAATCCCAACTTCATGCCCTAACACGAAGGAGATGATTGCAGTTGGAGTAACCGTTGCATGAGCCCAGAAATCTTTTACAAGAGCCGGATAAATTGGTCCAACCAATCTATCAAGGTAGTTTGACCATCCTTGTGCCATTGTCTTTGCTTCCGGTTTGAAACCATGTGTTCTTAGATTTTCAAAGTCCACTGAAGACTCATAAAGAACTTCCATCTCTGCAGTAGGAATGGAACATGTCTTCAATGGAGCAAAACCACGCTTGCTCAGAACCAGTTGAGTGGAAGACATTTCTGCTTGGTTTGAGGAACTTGATGAAGGATTCATGATGAGATGCTAAGTTTCAGACACAACTAGGGTTTATGCGATGAATGCAAAAAGAGAGGGACGAATGAAGAGAGAGAGTGAAAAGAATGAAATGAAGATGAAGAGAGATATTTAAAAGATTGAATAAAAGAAAATAATGAATGCACTATGGTTTAAGTGAAATGATTACAGAAAAACATGACATCAATTTGCATTTAATGAGATATGACGTTAGGAGAGATAAAGTGACAAAATGAAATGATTTGAACAGTTACCTAGGGCGGCGTCTCCTCAACTGCACGCATTCTTGTCCAGAAATAGTAAACACGTGTTCGTTTTCTGGAAAACTGGTGACAGTTATTTTACTTTAAAAGAGATTCTGAATCAACTTAGATAATGAAGCGTTAGTAATAACAGAATCAGGACTTCTAATTGATCATTATCAGAACTTCTTATATACACATAATCCCAACACATTTCAGAATTTAACCATACATAAGATCTTCTCATCTTCTCATTCTGGGCATAAATCCATACTGATATTCTTCAGAATGAACTTAAACCTATCTTCAGCAAGGGGTTTCGTAAAGATATCAGCCCATTGATGGTCTGTATCCACAAAGTTTAAAGACAGAACACCCTTCTGAACATAGTCCCTAATGAAATGATGTTTAATCTCAATATGTTTAGCTTTGGAATGTAAGATAGGATTCTTAGATAAACATATGGAAGACGTATTATCACAGAAGATAGGAATGTTACTCTCATATATTTGATAATCTTCTAGCTGACTCTTCATCCAGAGCATTTGTGTGGTACAACTAGCAGCAGCAACATATTCTGCTTCTGTTGTTGAGAGGGCAATGGTAGCTTGCTTCTTGCTGTACTAGAAGATCAGATGACTTCCTAGAAATTGACAACTTCCAGAAGTACTCTTCCTTTCAATTCTGTCTCTAGCATAGTCAGCATCACAAAATCCTACTAAGTTGTATTCTTTAGATCTTCTGTAGACTAAACCAACATTAGTAGTACCTTTCAGATACCTCAGAATTCTCTTAACAGAAGTTAAGTGAGATTCTCTAGGATCTGATTGGAATCTAGCACACAAGCAAACACTGAATAGAATGTCAGGTCTAGAAGCAGTTAAATATAGAAGAGATCCAATCATACCTCTGTACAACTTCTGACCTACCTTCTTACTTACCTCATCCTTACCTAGAACACACGTTGAATGCATAGGAGTTTTGGCTTCTTTGCTTTCAGAAAGATTAAACTTCTTCAGCAGTTGTTTGATGAACATAAGTTCCATCAGAAGTTTGATTGATTTGAATCCCAAGAAAATACTTGAGTTCACCCATCATACTCATTTCAAATTCAGCCTGCATAGACTTAGCAAACTCCTTTCCAAGTGAAGCATTAGATGTTCCAAAAATAATATCATCAACATAAATTTGACAAATTAAAATGTCCTTCTTAGATGTTTTACAGAAGAGAGTCGTATCCACTTGTCCTCTAGTGAAACCATTGTCCAGAAGGAAAGAACTTAATCTTTCATACCAAGCTCTAGGAGCTTGCTTCAATCCATACAATGATTTCTTAAGTTTGAAAACATGTTCTGGAGACTTAGAGTCTTCAAAACCAGGAGGTTGGTGGACATAGACTTCCTCATCTATATAACCATTTAAGAAGGCACTCTTGACATCCATCTGATATAGAGTAATGTTATGTTGAGTGGCAAAAGAAATTAATAAGCGAGTAGATTCTAACCTGGCCACTGGTGCAAAGGTTTCTGTATAGTCAATTCCTTCTTGTTGACTATATCCCTGAGCCACCAGTCTGGCTTTGTTTCTTACCATTTCTCCTTTCTCACTAAGCTTATTTCTGAAGACCCACTTTGTACTAATGATGTTGAATCCTTTTGGTCTAGGAACCAAATCCCATACGTCATTCCTTGTAAACTGATTTAGTTCTTCTTGCATGGCAATTATCCAGTCTGGATCTTCTAGATCTTGATCAACAAAAGTTAGCTCGATCAAAGAAACAAGACCTAATTGACATTCTGCATTGTTCTTAAGGAATGCTCTGGTTCTGATAGGATCATCTTTCTTTCCAAGGATCACATCTTCTGAGTGGGTTGAGGTGAGTCTAGAAGATCTTCTGACTGTTGGCTCTTCAGAAATTCTGAGATTCTCTAAAGATGCAGCAACTTGATCTTCTGATTCTTTACTTCTGAGATTTTCAGCTTCTGAAACTTTGCTTCTTGGTTCTACAGCTTCTGATATATCGATATCTATATCTGAAAAATTCTCAAACTGATTTGGCTTTTCAAGACCAAGCTTCTTAGTTTCAAATTCAAATAGCTTTTTCAGCTTTTTGTATTTGATACTAAGATGAGCCTTGAGTTCCAGAAGTTCAGTTAAACTGGAAACTAACTCTTCTCTAGAAAGTTCAGAAAATACCTCTTCAGAATCTGATTCTGATGTAGATTCTGATCCGTCATCCACTGTGGCCATTAGTGCAAGGTTTGCCTGCTCACCTTCAGAGTCTGATTCTGATTCTGATTCAGAATCATCCCACGTTGCCATAAGACCCTTCTTCTTATGAAACTTCTTCTTGGTATTTTCCTTCTGAAGTTCTGGACATTCATTCTTGAAGTGTCCAGGCTCATTGCACTTATAGCAGATGACCTTCTTCTTGTCAGATCTTCTGCCTCCAGAAGATTCTCCTCTTTCAGGCTTCTTTGAACTTCTGAAGCTCTTGAACTTCCTTTGCTTGCTCTTCCAGAGATGGTTTACCCTTCTGGAGATCATGGACAGTTCATCTTCTTCTTCTGATTCTGATTCTTCAGAATCTACTTCTTCAGCCGGAAAAGCGTTAGTGCATTTTTTATAATTTGATTTTAATGCAATAGACTTACCTTTCTTCTGAGGCTCATTTGCATCCAGCTCTATCTCATGGCTTCTCAAGGCACTAATTAGCTCTTCCAAAGAGACTTCATTTAGATTCTTTGCTATCTTGAATGCAGTCGCCATTGGACCCCATCTTCTGGGCAAGCTTCTGATGATCTTCTTTACATGATCAGCCTTGGTGTAGCCTTTGTCCAGAACTCTTAATCCAGCCGTTAGCGTTTGAAATCTTGAAACCATCTTCTCAATGTTTTCATCGTCCTCCATCTTGAAGGCTTCATATTTCTGGATTAGGGCAAGAGCTTTGGTCTCCTTGACTTGAGCATTTCCTTCATGGGTCATTTTCAATGACTCATATATATCATAGGCAGTTTCCCTGTTAGATATCTTCTCATACTCAGCATGAGAGATAGCATTCAGCAAAACAGTCCTACATTTATGATGATTTTTGAATAGCTTCTTTTGATCATCATTCATTTCTTGTCTTGTAAGCCTTATGCCAGTAGCTTTCACTGGATGTTTGTAACCATCCATCAGCAGATCCCATAAGTCACCATCTAGACCAAGGAAGTAACTTTCAAGTTTATCTTTCCAGTATTCAAAGTTTTCACCATCAAATACTGGTGGTCTAGTATAACCATTGTTACAATTTCCATAGTATTGCTCAGCAGAGCCAGATGTAGATGTATTTGTTGGATTTTCACCAGACATCTTGACTTAAGCGTTTTTCTCTTCCTGAATCTTTTCTAAACACGGTTAAGTGCTTGCACCTTAGAACCGGCGCTCTGATGCCAATTGAAGGATAGAAAAACACTTAGAAAGGGGGGGTTGAATAAGTGTAGCTTTAAAACTTGTAAGATAAAAACAATTTGCACAATGATTTTTATCCTGGTTCGTTGTTAACTAAACTACTCCAGTCCACCCCCTTAGAGTGATTTACCTCACTTGAGGATTTAATCCACTAATCACACAAGATTACAATGGTTTTCCACTTAGACAACTTCTAAGTCTTCTAGAGTATACTGATCACAACCTGATCACTCTAGGAACAATCTGCTTAGATACCCTCTAAGACTTTCTAGAGTATTTTGATCAACAACCTGATCACTCTAGTTCTTACAAATAAATGTAAACAATTTCTTTTAAGAGTTACAATGCTTCTTATAAAGCTATTATCACAATTGTGATTTTCTCTTAAGTTTAAGCTTAATCTCACTAAATATATTACAACAGCAATGTAGTGAGGTTGAAGATGAAGTTTGAGAGCTTTTTGAATTTGACAGCGTTTCTGTATATTTGCGCAAGTGTTGTATTCAGCTTCTCATCAGAACTTCAATATATAGGCGTTTTAGAAGATAACCGTTGGGAGCACTTAATGCTTTGCGTGATCCATACAGCATTGCATTTAATGTTTCACTCTTTTGTCAGCTACCTCGAGCCTTGCTTTCGTTGTGTCTACTGACGTTGCCTTTCATAGCTTTCAACGTTCCTTTTGTCAGTCAGCGTAGCCTGCCAGCTAGTACTTGCTTCTGATCTGATGTTTGTGTAAACAACGTTTGAATATCATCAGAGTCAAACAGCTTGGTGCAGAGCATCTTCTTGTCTTCTGACCTTGAAGTGCTTCTTCTGATGCTTCCATATACCATGTTCTGATTCTGCTTGACCATCTTCTGATGTCTTGCCAGACCATGTTCTGATGTTGCATGCTGAACCTTCTGAATCAGTGCTTCTTGCGCTGATTTTGTGCATACTCTTTATATAACTCTTGAAATGGAAATTGCATAGTATTAGAGTACCACATTATCTCATACAAAATTCATATACATTGTTATCATCAAAACTAAGAATATTGATCATAACAAATCTTGTTCTAACATGCTGTGGTGTGGATCACTGCCTTTTTATATACTATTAACTTATCCCCGCCTCGAATAACTTCTTCATAACTTCATTGACGGCTGCCTTTAACATTTACATAATCTTATTCAATGTCTTATCTTTATAATTACAAGCAAATGTATTCTTGAATCTTTACAAGGTCTGAATATAATACACTACTAGTAAAAAGTTTCTGAATTTTTAGGATTTTGAAATCTGAAATATACTTTGTTATAAAAAATAAACATATAAATGTATCAATATGGTGTGAATATTTTTGAACCTCTATACTAATTAAAAAATGACCTCAGCTTAAGTTTGAATATACTAATTATAAGGTGTGTATATGTTATAAATATTGAATTAGTTTGTTTATCTAAACATGACCTCAGCTCAAGTGTGAGTTTGATCTCAATAACATTTGGTCTGCTTCTTTCTAGATGGTTTTTAATCAGAGTTTGTGACAGTGTCCACACAAGTTGGCAACAAACTTTGATTAACAAAGAACATTATAGTTACAGCCAACAGTTGACCAATATCTAAGTACTTTGAATATGTATATATAGAACATGTCATTAGTATGCTTGTTGTATATAAATCACATGGCCTCTTCATCAAAGATTGGTATCTAAATCTAAATACAAAGAATAATCTTCACCAGTGGCAAATAATAGTCCAAAACTGCACATATATTGCCCCTACAAGAATGATGTGCTGAATCACATTTCTAAGTGAATCAATTAGTGATGTGATGTAACTAAAATTCTAATCACTTATTTATAGATATACACATAGGTCAGACTATCAGAAGCGCTGAATCACATTGCTAAGTGAATCAATCAGTGATGTGATGTAACTAAAATTCTAATCACTTATTTATCCCTTTTACACTCTCCTTATATATTTATAGTTACCTTTCTTCACAGGTTATTGATTCTAACTCTGAGCTTGTTTGCGTCCATGATTCAGCAAGACCTTTCGTGCTACAAGGAGATGTGAAAAAGGTTTGGATTTAATAAGTTTCTCTCGCATATGTTACTAAGTTCACCGCTTAATTTTTCTGAATGTTATGCATACGTCAAGAAAATCAAACATGTTACATTAACTTATTGAGAGTGTTATGGAAGAATTCCCACCTACAAGCAGTGATATTTCAGGAAATACTAACTTGACATTTGTGTTATTGTTATTGTCAATGATTTATATGGAACAAGAGCTAAAGAACACTATATGCTTTAGTATTTGAACTTTAATCACTCAGAAGTCCACAAATCATGTTGATTCTCTTTTTTACCTCTAGAATTAAAGGACGACCATTGCCAACGACTGAGTCTTTATATAAGGGGTCATGTTGTTTAGATTGACATGATGATATGTTTTGTGCCTGTACAATTATAATAGACTCAAATGCACTTTTGACCTAGTTTTGTCTGGGTTCCACTAGTGACCATAATTAAAAAGAAGAATATCTACTTCTTTCCATTGATTGGAATACCAATGCAACTCATCAAGTCTGATTGTCATTTTGATGTCTTTAGTTGAATTGGGTGGTGGACGTCCTATAATGGACCCACCATTACTTTTTTTATATAGACCTACCATTTTGTAAATTGCTTCTCCATGTTTTACACTATAAATTTTCTGTTTTTTTTAACTTATCTACTAATATATAACCATTTTATAAAAACATTTTAACTTGATCAATTAGCTGGCAGTGACTTATATAGGAGCTGCAATGGAAATGGAAATTCCTCTGCATCGAACATGGATTTATAATAGGCTTCTCCCTGGCCAGAGCGGACATACATATGAATTTTTAAAAGGAGTTGAAGAGTTTATAACCTTTTCTTGTCAACAAAAAGAGTATTTGAATGATGGTGTAATAAGATGTCCATGTAAAAAGTGCAAAAATGAAGCAAACACTCATATTCACAAACATGGGTTTACACCGGAATATTGGAATTGGACATGCCATGGAGAGATAATCCCTCACATCAATGATAGCGACAATGATGATATTGATATGGTTGCACCTTGCAGTAGTAGTCAACAGTGGAGCAATGAACATGTTCATAGATACCAAGACATGGTGTTTGATGCTGCCGGTTTTAATCGCGAGCAACATTTTGTACAACTTGAAGAGGAACCTCCTAACATGGAAGCAAAAAATTTTTATGACATGTTGAATTCAACTCAGCAACCATTGTGGCCAGGATGTAAAGATAGATTGTGGCATTGGTGGGTGTATGTTGTATTACAAAGAGGACGTAAATTTGAAGGAGTGCAAGTTTTGCAATGAGCCTCAATACAAAACATGTATTTTGCGTAAGCGTAAGCGAAACTCTAAAGATGTTCCTCGCAAGAGATTGCACTACTTGCCTTTATTCCCCCGCCTTCAAAGATTGTATGCTTCGGAAAGATCTGCAGAGCATATGAGGTGGCACTATGAAAATCGTAGGGAAGATGGTGTGTTGTGTCATCCTTCAGATGGGGAAGTTTGGAAACACTTTGACCAAGTATATCCTGCATTTGCTTCTGAACCTCAAAACGTTAGACTTGGTCTATGTGCTGATGGCTTCACCCCTTTTAGCCAATCTGCAAAACCATATTCTTGTTGGCCAGTGATTATCACACCCTATAACCTACCTCCTGAGCTATGCATGATGATGCCTTATATGTACTTGACCTTGATCATTCCAGGTCCAGACAATCCAAAAGGTAAAATTGATGTGTATTTACAACCGTTGATAGACGAATTGCAACAATTATGGAATGATGGTGTAGTAACATATGATTCATCAAAGAGGCAAAATTTTCGATTGAGAGCTGCACTATTGTGGACAATAAATGATTTTCCTGCCTATGGGATGTTGTCAGGGTGGAGTACTGCAGGAATATTTGCTTGTCCAGTATGCAAGGGAAGTTTAAAAGCTTTCTCATTGAAAAAAGGAAGAAAGAGATCTTGGTTTGATTGCCACTGTCGATTTTTACCTCATGATCACGCTTTTAGAAGAAATAAGGTTGCGTTTTACAAAAATAGAATTGAGACAAGGGTGCCTCCTCTAAGGTTAAGTGGCGAACAAGTGTGGAAAAAGGTTTGTGGGCTTCCTAAGGTAACTAACACGCGAAATTGCATTGTTTCTGGCCGTGGAATTTCACACAATTGGACCAAAAGAAGCATATTTTGGGATTTGCCTTATTGGAGACACAACTTATTGAGGCACAATCTTGATGTTATGCATATAGAGAAGAATGTATTTGAAAATGTTTTTCATACTGTTATGGACAACAAAGAGAAAACTAAGGACAACGAAAATGCAAGGTTGGACTTGGAAAAATATTGTCATAGAAAAGAGTTGTTGTTGAAAAAAAAGCCTAATGGGAACTATATGAAACCCAAAGCCAAATATGGTTTGACGAATGAATAGAAAATTGATGTGTGCGAATGGGTGAAAGGATTGAAGATGCCTGACGGTTATGCTTCCAATTTGGGTAGATGTGTAGAATCAAAGCAAAAAAAGCTCTTTGGTATGAAAAGCCATGATTTCCATGTTTTTATGGAATGTCTACTTCCCATAGCTTTTAGTGCTCTCCCCGAACCAATATAGAAGACCTTAACTGAGCTTAGTCAATTTTTGTAGAGACTTGTGTTCAACCGTGTTAAGAGAAGATCACTTATTACAAATGGAAAAAAACATTCCTTTGATATTATGTAAGATGTGTCGCGGGGAAAAATCGTTTGTCTTTTTTTTCTGGATGAGACACCTGATGCCTTCTTTGGGCTCGAGTGCTCAAAAAATGATTTTTCTTTTGTACCGACCAAACTTTTTATTGTTTCCAAAGTAGGAAAAGGAAAAAAGCTGCAATAACTCAAAAAGTGGGGGAGAGATTCCGGGTAAGAGGGTTGGTTATACGAAGGGAAGGTATTAGCACCCAACGTATCTATAGTACTCTATAGGTTTCTTTGTTTTGTTTATTCCATTCTTGTTGTGGTGGAGGTTCTTGTGAAATAGGTGGGACCTAAGGTGTTTGTTTGATTATGCTCGCAAAGATCATCGCGATCCTCTGCATACATATCCCTTAGAGGGAATCAGAGCATCTGTAGCTCGGGGTCTACGGGTGCTAAGGTTTGAATGGTTTTTTTTTGTTTTGTTTTGCTCGCCAAGGATCGACCTTGTGCCTACGTATTCTCAAAGGGATGTTGAGAAAGTCAGAGCAATCGTAGTTCCCACTTATGCTAGTGGAAGCAAAGGAAAATAGACAAATGTCGTCTAAATGCTAGATGTATCTAATCTATATCATCACATACATCTGTTTGATTTTTGTTTGAAAATCTTTTCATTATAAGCCCGGGGCCATGCCACTTAGGGTGCTTAGAATGATAAAGATGTTTTTGTGTTTAACCAGCCTTGTGGCAAAAGTTTCAATGAAGTCAGCCTTGTGACAAAAACTTTGATTAATCAGCCAGCCTTGTGGCAAAAGTTTCAATGAAGTCAGCCTTGTGACAAAAACTTTGATTAATCATCCAGTACGGTGGTAAAACAGTTTGATTGATTAGCCAGCCTTGTGGCAAAAAAGTTTGATTTTTGATTGATTGATTGTTTGTGATGATATAGAAGAGATACTCCTAGCATAGAGATGAAAAATGTCTAATCTCCTAGGGTATTTGTTTTGGATATTGGGGATGCTTATAAGAAGCCCGTGGGTCCTTGTACGAAGCCCAAGAGGAGGCTATCCGACGGTCCTTGCATTGTAAGCCCAAGAGGAGGCTATGGGAGGGACAATCCAGGGTCCTTGCATTGTAAGCCCAAGAGGAGGCTAGGGACACTCGTTTGTACAAAGCCCAAGGGGAGGCATGGTATAGTTGGTTTGAGCTCTTAGAGCGATTTCACCGGGAAACCATACTCTATGTCCTAACCTAAACTAGGGAGATTCTTTGCTCGAAGCCCAATAGGAGGCTATGGGGAACCTAGTGTTGTACTAAGTTGAATAAGCATACACATCACACATATGAACAAACATGAACAAGTATGAACAAACATGAACAGGTATGAACAAGCACATATATATGACAAAGTGTGTGTATATAATGGAGTTTATGAAGGAAATATACCTGTAAGCATGATCCATTTGTATACACAGGGGCTCGGGACTTATACTCGGGGAGAAGTCCACTTGAGTTTATTCAAAGCTATGTAAACAGGTATTCACAAAAGGGCTTGGGACTTATACCTACATGGAGGCCCATGGTATATTTTTGGGAAGATTTAAAGAAACCTTCATTTTTGGTTTGTTATTCAAAGTTAAAAAAACAGATTGAGATATGTACAAAAATGTATGTGTACAATGAAATACCTAATTTCATGTACAGGAATGGGTATGTACAAAAGGGGCTTGGGACTTATACCTACGTGGAGGCCCGTGGTATTTTTTATGAAACATGGTTGATTATTTTTAACAGACGCGAGGTTTGAAAAACTGTTTGAAAGTTATTATTTTGAAAGAGTTTTCTGTACAAAGAAAAACTGTAGAAAAAAGGAAAAAAGGAGTGGGTCTTATACTCTCTAATATTCGAGAGGCCCCACATCGTTTTGAAAATCAATTGATCAAATAAAAAGATTTAATCAATAGTTTCTTTTGAAATCAAAAAGAGATGGTTTATCGTTTTTTTGAAAAGAATTGCGATCGCTTGTTTTAAAACGATTTGAAATTGAAAGAAATCAAATTAATCAAGATAAACAAAAAGATTATGCTTAATTAATACCTAAATGATTAGGGCTTGCTCAAAAAATATTTACAAGTGTTTAAGTTTGAAAATCAAATGAAAAATAGTATTTAAAAGTATTAAAAGTACTTAAAAACAAGTCATTTTAAACTCAATTAAAAATATATTAAATGAATCTTTTTTTGTGATTTTTTTTGATATTGTCAAAATATGTATATTAAATAAAGAGTGTAAAAAAAAAATGAAGTGAAAATGATGAATTTTGATTGGTTTAATTAATTGATGAAGTTTGTTAAAAAATGAAATAAAATTAGTTGTAAAAAAAAATAGGTTTGGTCCCTAGAGGACTTGAACTCGTGACCCTAAGGTCACCAACCAAAACAATAACCAGCTGAGCCACGCTTGTGGCTTGTTAGTAATACGCGCTTGGTAAAATATATTTTCCAACTAAATTTCAAAACTTATGAACCAAAAAACGCGCCAAGAACACAATCCCCATTTGAATTTGAATTTTCTGAAAACTGAATCAAATTGAACAAGTGAAAGGTCTATCTTGCTCGTTTTTTCACGAGGAACATGATGGTGCCCTCAAAATTCATTTTGTGATGAACATGAAGAACCCTAAAACTGAAATTCAATGTGAAATCGTGTATGATCATGTTATGATGCAATTGATTGAGGGTTAATGATCCTCATAGGTGCAGAAACAAGATGGTATGCTCATATTTCATTTATGATGCGTGCAAGTATGAGTTTGAAGTTCAAATGGCTTACCTTCAAAAACGGCAAAAGTGAGAATCGAATTCTGCAATAGAGGTGTTACAGAAGTTGTTTGATGATCTGGATAGCTTCAATGGACCATATGGAAGGTGTCTGGATGCTTGGAGTGGATTGAAAACATCTGGATCATTCCATGGAACCCGATCTGTAGTAGAGCCAAGTATGAATTGAGCTTAATGATTCTGAGGTTTCTGGGCATGGATGATGATTGGAATAGTTTACATGAAGTATATGGATGATGTTAGAAGTGATAGTTTGGGCAGATATGGCTTGATGTGAGAATTGGCATGTTAAGGTTCTCTTTATGCAAACATGGTGGTTGAAGAGTGATTCTGAGATTTAGGTGTTTTTGGGGTGTGTGGATGGATCAAACACATCACATTTGATGTTTATGAGATGTTAGAACCCTCACTTTGGCCAGAAATTGCAAGAGATGGAAATTGCAATTCTCCCTCTTTGAAACTCATGAAACTTGCAACTTAAGAAAGAAGAGAGAAAACCTATGATTATGAGGTTTTGGTGTGAATTGAAGAGTGGAAATGACCTCTATTTATAGGCCAAAGTTTCTGAATACAAAGCTCTTGCAAGTTGATCAAGAATGATGATTTGGCTTAAGAGATAAAATGGAATCTTTCACATTAAATGCAAATGGTTAAAGTAACTAAACCATGGTTATTTTGGCCAAGCTTCTTATCTCTTTCCATTCTGATCTCAAATCAGAAAATATCATTCAATCATTGCTTTGGTGTGTCATTGCTTGAATTATAGGCCATATAGTATTGAACTTAGTGAAAATGGCTTGTAATTTCATGCATAATGACCTCTAATTGCAAAATTCAAAACCATAGCTACACTCCATATTTTTTCATGCTCTTGGACATTTTGGAAAGCTCATATTACACACTTCAAAACCCTAGTTGAAAGTTTCTTCAAGATCCTTAAGGAAGTGGGTGAAAAAGATCCATGAACTTTGAGAAAAATGAAGTTTCAAGTGAATTTTTCCAAAGATGCCAACTTTGAAGCTCCATATCTCTTAAATGGTTGATCTTATGGAAAACATTTATATGTGTCAAAGTTGTTTATTGGATCAAAATCTACAACTTTCATGTTGGAAGTTTTTTTCAGTTTGTAGGTGAAATTTTGAGTTATTCCCCTCCAAAGTTTGGAAAAAACCATGAAAAACACTTAGAAAAATTTTCTAAGTATGAAAGTCAAACTTTTGACTTTTTGATTCTTGATTGATTTTCTTGATTTTTCTTGATCAAATGACTTCTCATATCATATATTGATGATTTAAAACTTCAAAAGTCATGGTTGACCAAAATTCCCCAAAAGTCAATGGCAATCTTGTACAGTTGACTTTTTCAGACGAATCGCGTTTCTGGAGATTTCAAATGAAACAGGCTACCCTCACCAAATGAATGGTATGAATGGATCATATTGAAGCATTAGAGGATATTGATCCATGGTTTGAGTTGTGGCACCATGTCCTGATTAAAAAGTCAGTTATTCAGTGAATTAGGTCAAAAAACCCTAATTGTCGACCTGATGAAATTGATGACTGTGGATCTTGAATTGAGACACAATCTTCATTGGATATTGTCATAGGGATTATTTGAAGATGATTGAAACCTTTGATTGACTTCCTGGGGATTTTTAGGGTTTCCCAAATGTGATCCCTGATTTTAGTCCCTGATAGTTCAAAACCCTGATCTGAGGATTTGTCTGATCAATCTTGGTGTAGGAGATGTTATGAGCCAATGGATTAGGTCAAAATGATGCACTTGAGGTCTTGATATCATGTCCCAAGTCATTAGGTCAAATCCTGAGCAAAAGTCAGGAGTATGCTATCTTCAGTGAAAACCCTAATTTGGTTGGTTCAGAGCCTTTGAGCTTGTTGAAATGAATCTGAGGACCAAATGTTGATTGCTGATGAAGATAGTTCTTTTGAGATAAAGGGAGAACAAAACCCTAATTGATTTGTTACTTGTACTGATGAGTGATTTCTTGATTAAATCCTGCTGAGTCACAAGTAGCAAACACAAGCTATGCAATTTGTTAGAGATGCAAATGATGCATATGCAAATGATATGAGGTGGTATCTTAGGTCAAAAATTGGGGTATGACAAGATGGAGCGTATATTTCCACCTGCATTGTTTGACTCAATGGAGCACTTGCCAATTCATTTAGCTGGTGAAGCTAAGATGGGCGGACCGGTTCAATATCGTTGGATGTATCCATTTGAAAGATTTTTAAACAAAATTAAAAAAACAGTCAAAAACAAAAGAAATGTGGAAGGTGTATTTGTGAAGCATATTTGGTGCAAGAGACATCCTATTTCAGTTCCCATTATTTTCTATCTCATGGGGAAAACAAGGGGATTCATCAAGACTATATTCAACCAACTTTGTCTATCTTTGAACATTTAAATGGCCAAACAGCGGGAAAATACTGTGAAAGATGGCTCGAGGATAGAGAAATGGCAGCTGCCCAACTACACGTTCTCTTAAATTGCAAAGAGGTTAAGCCCATTATTGAGTAAGTATTGAGCAATAAATATATCTATATTTATTCAACTAATAATGACACTAATTCTTAACAATATCTTATGTAGTCTGTATGTCCAAAGTTTGAAAAGCATGTACGGGGATCTCAATGACGATATTGTTGATAAACAACTAGAAGTTGACTTTCCACAGTGGTTTCAAGAATACGTAAGCATATTTTTTAAAGTGTTCAATTCTAGGATCTTTGGGTTAGAACAAAGATGTAGAATTTTCGTCTAAACTAAGATGTATGAATTGATTTATTTGACTAGGTGACGATGAATCACAAACTTAGGAGAGAAAATTCTGACTTGTATGATTTGGCAAGGGGGCCTTTGAGACTAGCGAAATCTTGGTCTATTTATTTTTCAAATGGATACAAATTCCACACAACTTATTGGGGTAAAGGAAAAACAACATATAACAGCGGTGTGTGTGTTAGTGGAATAGGACAAGACGAAACCTCAAATGACTATTATGGCGTTATTACCGAGATTCTGGAATTTGAATGGCCAAGTCAAACAACAAAAAAGTTGGTTTTATTTTACTGTGATTGGTTTGACCCTTCAAGACATGGGATGCGAATACATCGTCAGTATAAGATTGTAGAAGTTCACAATTTAATGCAACAATTGAAGATGACCCAATTGATCACCTACAAGATGATGAAGTTGATGGTGAAGAGGTTAGTTTGCCAATGATGCAAGAAAATGAAGATGATGATGATTCCAACGACGATGGTGACGATGAAGATTAATTGGCTACTAAATTTTCATGTCTATTTTTGGGAAAAAAATCAATGGCTGTAATAATATATGATTGTGTATTTAAATATTATAAATAGAGTTCAGTATTAAGTGTTATGCATTCCTTTGAATTCTACCATATTCATCTCATCCTTGATTTATGTTATCTTTCCTCTGTTGCACCCCAATTTTTGACCTCTGAGATCCCATCATTTTTCTAAGTATCATGATCATTATCATTATCATTTATCATCATGCATATTTTTATTTACTAACAAAAAAATAAAAGAAAAAAAGTTTGTTACTTGTGTATTAAAAACAGGAGAATGATCAAGAGGAAGCTGAAGAAATTAGGGTTTTGAGGCCCACAAGAGGTTCAATATTCTCTCAAGATTCAAAGGTTCCTTCAATCAATATTTGGTCCTCAAAGATTCATTTCAACAAGCTCAAAAGCTTTGAATCAACCAAGCTGGGATTCTTCATTCATTCACTCGTTCATTGCAGGATAATTTCGTGTTCATTTGAAGTGTGCCATTTTCAATTGGTGAGATTTAAGATACTTGTTTGGAATTTATTTCATGGTTTTTTGGCTCATGGTGAAGAATTGATTCATATGGATTATTTGAAAGTTGGTACAAGTTTGAAACAATTCATGGAAATTTCACCGAAATTGCAAGAAATATCTTTTAGTCCATTTGTTGAAAGATTATTTCAAGTATGGTTTAAAACCATAAATTCAAGAATTAAAAGTTCATTGGTGCAAGAACATTCTTCACATTACTTTCAAGGATTTTCCATTCAAGAATATCCAATATTCATGGTTCATACAACTTCATTCAAAGATTTTTAAAGGAAATTCAAACATTCAAAAATGAAGTTCATTCTTTACAAAGTTCCAAATTTCAAATGAATTACAATAGAGACTTTGTCCAAAATTCAAGATTACAACATTTCAAGTCTAATTCAAGGTTCAAAGATATTACAACTTTCAAATTCTATTCACTTTCAAGAATACAAGTTCATACAATTCTAAAGTGGAATAAATTCGGATTACAAAGAATAAAAGAAAATGCAATGCTTTCTTGAATTCTTCAATCTTCAAAGTCTTCATCCTTCAAGATCAAGCTTCTTCATGCTTTCTTCAAAGTCCTCGTGCAACATGAAAAAAGAAACATAAGAGGGGTGAATTTAGCAAAAGAATAATTCAAGACAAAAAAGGGGTGAGATTAGCAAAAAGTTAACAAATAATTGAAAAAGAAATCAAAGAGATATTTCATGTCCACTTGCATAGCTCATGTCATAAGAAATATCTCATAAAGAATATTCTTTGCCAATCAAGTTTACCAAATGCCAAACACATCCTTAACCTTTCCTATAAATAGAAGGCCTCACTTCATTGCAAATGACACACAAAAAGCTACTATACTACTAGCTTTCTCACTTCTCTCTCTTTTTATAATTTTCAAGTTACAAAGTTCCATAGTTACAAAGAAGGGAGAGGTAGTTCTTCATACCTCACTTGAAGATCTTCATCTTCAAGCTTCCAACCACTTGAAGTTCATCTTCAAGTCTCCCTAATATCCAAAGAGGTGTTGAGGCATCACCTTCATCAAAGAGCCTACCACAATTTCAAAAAAAAGAGAGGTTGTTAGTAACAACAATTCAAAGTTGTTTCATCATCAACAACCACACAGTTTCAATTCAACAAACCGCAAGCAGCTCACGGTTTTGTTCATCTTCATATCACCTTCAATCAAACTGCAGCAACAATATAATCACTTCAACACAAAAATTCAGCAACAACAGTTGCAATAACAACATCACCGAAGGTTCTTGCTCACCTGCAGTCAAAACACCGACGCTGCAAGCGGTTCAGCATCACAACAACAATCAACAACAGTTCCGAAGCAGTAGAAAAAAAAAGGCGGTTCAGCATCACAATTAATTCAAAGACAGCAGCAATAATCCAGAAAACAAAAGTAGCAATCAACACGTACCGGCAAAAATCTCCTTGCCGTAGGAAAGTCAATCCAATTCTTACTCTCAAAAATATCGTTGCTGTTATGAACATAGTTCCTGTTAGAACAAATTTTTCAGAAACCTGAGAAATAGCATGAGTTGTTGTTGCTATACTGTTAAATAAAAGTAAAAACGAAATTTGGAAAGAAACGTACCTGGGTTCTTCAAGCTTCTTCCATGGCCGCAAGTGAGAGCAAACCGAGAGGTTATCAATTGTTGTTGTTTAGCAGAGAGCAACGTTCGCTGAGAGGAGAGATGTTCTTGCAGTAGACTTGGTTTCACCGAGAGAGGCCATAGTTGTTGTTGCCGTCCGCGAGAAAGATGATGATGAGAACGAAAATCCACCATGGTTGAATCTTGGTAAACGCCGTTTGTTCACCGTGAGAAGAGGAAAATTGAAGTTGTTATTGTTGTCCCAAAAGGAGGAAGTTTGTTCTCCTGAGTTTGTTTCTTTTTCTCTCAGAATCGTGAAAACAAGGAAGGAGAGGCGCTGCCTCTTTTGTGTTTTTTAGGGTTTCACTAACCCATCTCTTGCTTACTAGAGTTGGGCGGATCCGGGTCACATTGACCCGACCCGGTCCGGCCCAATTCTTTTTTTATTGTCTTTCAGCTTTAATTTAATTGGGCTGCACCCTCTTTCAGATTTTAAACCCCTTGGCCCATTCAATTAATTTTTCTTTTTACTAATTTTCCTTTAACTTTTTCTATAAATATTTTTTATGAGGTTAAGTGTCTTAATTTTAAATATAGGATTTTAATTTTCTTTTCTAATCCTTATTAAAAATGACAAAAAAATATGTTTTTAAGATTAAAAGTTTTCTTTTAATATTTTCATATGTTTATAAGTGTGTTTTTTTTTATTATTCTTGTTAAAACAACAAAAATATATATTAGATGCATATTTAAGTTTGTGTTTCTAATTATCTTATCTTTTCATGAAAAATCACAAAAAAGAATGAATTAAGTTTAATTTGTTTTATATTTATTTTTGTATATTATTTGATATTATTTCTTATCTTTTTTCCTTTGTCCCGAATCAGAATAAAAGATCAAATATGGCAGAGATTGTATGCAGTTGATTTAAGACTTTTGGAAATTTATCGTGTAGTCGCTATGATTCTATCAAGCTTCTGATAAATTTTCATTAACTTTAAATCCGAGATCATCATTCACTCAACATCGACCTTCACTAACATCGTGAATATACTTGACTAGCTTCAAGATGATTCACGTGCTAACATACTAACAATTGACTTTAATTTCCGCATTTTATTATATTGTTCTTTATATTTCTTGCTTTATGCTTTATTTTATTATTTATTATATATGTTTCTGTTATTTTTTTCTTTGTCCATTTGGACATATTATTTATATTTCTGTTATTTTATCTTTGTCCATTTGGACATATTATTTATGTTTCTGTTATTTTTTCTTTGTCCACTTGGACGTATTATTTATGTTTCTGTTATTTTCTCTTGTCCATTTGGACATATTATTTATGTTTCTGCTATTTTTTCTCTTTGTCCATTTGGACATATTATTTATGTTTCTGTCATTTTTTCTTTGTCCATTTGGACATATTATTTATGTTTCTGTCATTTTTTCTTTGTCCATTTGGACATATTATTTATATTTCTGCTATTTTTTCTTTGTCCATTTGGACTTATTATTTATATTTCTGCTATTTTTTCTTTGTCCATTTGGACATATTATTTATATTTCTGCTATTTTTCTTTGTCCATTTGGACATATTATTTATGTTTCCGCTATTTTCTCTTTGTCCATTTGGACGCTATGTTTATGTTTCCGCTATTTTCTTTTTGTCCACTTGGACCATACTTTACTTTTATGCTAAAAACACTAATAACCAACAAAAATCTAAAAAAAACGCTTAAGGTTCTCTCTCGGACTACTGGTTACTATCCCTAGCATTTTTGAGATTCGGACTTATGGACTTAGTGCCTCTGGACCCCTATTCTGTTATTACTCTATGGTTGTTCTGTCTGTCTGGCATTGGATTGTTGTCTGTTTGTGTATGCAGGTATTTCCTTGAAAGTCCTTGATGGTTAATTCCAAGGCATTAAGATAAGGATTTTACCCGAAAACAGCCGTTACTCTGCCCGATTTTCATCAGAATTTTAATGTGATTGATGCAAAGTGGTGCTAAAGATAATAAGTTCATCTGGATCCCCAAGTGGTAATGCGTCGGTCAACTGTTGGTTTCTTATTTTGGTCAGATCATTCTCTCCTTAAACTTTTATTTTAAGCACTAGGATAGCCTCTTCATCTCCTCCCACTTCTTAAATTTTCAAAATCTTCTCCTTTTTTCCAAAATTTTCTTATGTTTGTAAAACGTCTTTTAAAAATCTTTTCTTATAAAATACCTTTTGCCCTTAGTGGCTTTTCTTTCAAAGTTTAGACATGATTAAATGTTGTAGTGAGTTGTGATACCCCACGATTTTGAGATTGATTGATATAATGGAATCTTTTCCACGTGAGAGAGATAGTGTCATACTCGTTGATTTTCATCCGAGTTGGAGCTCTTCTTTCATTTGTGATGCAAAGAATCTATTTGTTCTCATGATCAAGATCAATGGCTGAGTATTTCTCTCCGACGACGATAAAGTGTTTATTCCTTTTAAAAAAACCGTTTTCCCTTTTAAGCGGAACTACATTAGCTCTGACTTCTCCATTGCACCGAGGAGGTATGTAGGCACAAGGCTTAATGTCTTGCCGAGCTTATTTTAAAAATCAAACAAGAGCAAAAGTGATCTAAGCAAAACTAAGAGCCCATGGATAACCATGGATACAAAGGGTGCTTAAAACCTTCCCTTTGTATAACCAACCCCCCGAACCCAAAATCTGTCAAAAGGTCTTTCCTGTTCTTTTATGCCTTTCCTTTTTTGGGATAAAATAAAAGTCGGTGGCGACTCTTGCAAAAAATAAAGAAAAATAATAAAAGAAAAAAAGAGCAAGGAGTCAGTTCGTTGCCAAAAAACCGAGTTTACATCCTCCTATCCCAAACAATTTTGTATGAGAAGTTCAGGTTTTGTTTTGAACATGGCATACAAGAAGCAAGAAGCACAGGTTTTGTTTTGAACAGGGCATACAAGAAGCCAAGGTTCGTCTTTGTTTTAGTTTAGTGTCTATAGTTATAACACACTATCGATTCTGCACAATCAGTTACTTTTCCACATCTCAACCAAATACAATATCTCAGTGAACCTCACTTCTTCACTCATTTAGACTGCACTTGCTTGTAATTCATAAGTATATACAAGAGAGTAAATCTCTTCAAACACCATTTGAGGCTCAAGTGCTATGATCACCCAAAAACCAAGTGCTATGATTCACAAGCTGATACTTACTGATAATCTTCCCCTGAAACATTCTTTCAAACTGATCCAATCCAAGTGATGTTAGCCACTTGTTCAACCCACCAGCTCTTTGTCACAGTATGAATCTCTGTTTGGCCAGCCAAGTGTGTGTCGTTTCGGGCAGTGTGTGTCGTTTCGGCTGTCTATTATTTGCTGTTTTTTGTGCATATGTGGCTATAATTTTAAAATACTTGTTTTTTAACAACATTTCCATTTACTCAACTATGCAGTATAACAACATTAAATTTCAAGTCTGGGATTTAGGTAATGACTCTAATTAGCTTGTTTTTATTTTATGTATGTTTCTTGGTGTATATGTACAAAGTTGTTAAACATATTTTAAACCTACTAGTGTCTTGGAGATGAACATGTAATTTTAAAAAGGAAGAAATCTAGACACATGTTATCTTTCTATCCTTAGGTACATAGAAAGAATGAAAACTACATATGATAAAGAGTTTCTATCCTAACAGTGTTGCACTCTAACTTTTCAGGTTTTGCATTCCTTTGAATTCTCTCAAACTATGCCGCCAAAAAAGTCCAAGAAGAAGAATATATCAACTCAAGATGAAATCACACAACCTCAATTCACTCAACCCCAAACCAATCAATCCCAACCTATTCCATATCTTACTCAACCCCAACCCACTCCACCTCAACCTATTCCATATCTTATTCAACCTCAACTCACTCACCCCCAACCTAGTCCTCATATCATTCAACTCACTCAACCCAAACCTAGTCCTCATATCATTCAACTCACTCAATATCAAGCTCAACCTCAACCCCAAACTATTCCATATCCAAGTAGGCCTCAACTCACTCAACTCCGACCACAACCCCAACCTATTCCACATCCAATTCGATCTCAACTCACTCAACCACTGTCTAGATCTATATCCCAATCCCATCATTCTCATGCTCGTCCTCATTCCACCCAATCTCACCCTTTACCAACTCAACCCCAACCCAATCAACCTCAATCTCGATCATGGCCTAAACCCACCCAATCTCACACTCAACCTTCTCAACCTCAACCTAATCAACCTCAATCTCGACCTATCCCTTCTCAACTTCATCCTAGTCAACCTTAATCTCGACCTATCCCTTCTCAACCACATCCTAGTCAACATCAATCTCGAGCTATCCCTTCTCAACCTCAACCTCATTCTCAACATCCATCTCGACCCATCCCTTCTCAAGTTATGGTCATTGAAGCCCCATCTTCATCTAGCCATGTTAGTGGAGACACCGTTGGAACTAAAATCCAAATACTTCCGGAAGGTGATGGGTGAGTCTCTTACTCGCATTATTTTCACCACATTAAGTCAATATTTGTGCTTAAAATGTCTTTTTTCAGGTTTGATCATCATAAATTGGTAGTTGCAGAAATTTCCCACATCATACGCACTCATTTGAGTGAGGGAAAACCATCATGGAAGAAATTATCATCTAATCAAAGAAATTCTTTCGTTGACATATTTCAGGTAATATAAACATTTCCTAAACATTTGAGTTAGGTTAGGATTGATTAATCTATGGCTTGTTTATTGATTTTTGGAGAGGTGCTTTTCTTAATGTGTCAGCCTTCCTCAACTAAACATTATTTTAAATTTAAACACTTGATATTGTTTATTTGCCCAATACCAACACTTTTTCTTTTTACGTATCTTCAAACTTATTTGATAGCTCAATTTACATAAAGGCTTATTTTACAATATGTTTTAAGATATGTGACAGAGCATTCACAGATAATGTGACAATTATAAAACATAGCCATAGCTCCATTTAATTTATTGAATATATTTTTCTCTTATTTGCTTTTTTTAATAAATAGTTATTACATTTGTCTTTAGAATCTAGGTTAACTCTTGGTTAAGAATGTCTCTGTCAAGTTAGTGGAAAACACATGATATGGATCATACTATAAGTTTGCTATGACTTAGGTGTGGAGAACACATGATACCAACTCAATAATTTGCCACGCACACCTACCCTTCGATCTCTTATGTGGCTTCTTAATCACTTTTCTTTGGGTTCTATCTGAAATTTGGATAACGATGCTATTCTGGATAATTACCCTTCAATCTCCACTTTGTAGTACAAAAACTATCTGTTCTGGACCGGCCCAATCCAATGAATTAGGCCATTCCCGCCTTCGGCCCAATTTACTTTAGAGCGCACGTGGTGGTTTCCATCCGACCAGAATGGGCAAACTTGCCAAGTACCTGACCACGAGGACCCCTCGTGCTCGGTAAATAACCAGTCCATGCGTCTCCTAAATATTCGCCCCAGAAGGAGGAGTCCAATCCGCTCGAAAAACATCTTATAAATAGCCCTCTGCATACAGAGGGCAAGGTAATCTTTTCTTACCCCAAAAAAGCCCTCTCACTTTGTTGTACCTTGTGGAATACACACTTACTTTGGCATCAGAGTGCCTTGCAGGTACAACACCTTTTTCCCCTCTCAACCGCTTGGAACTTCAAGCCTTCATTTTTGCCGGCCATGTGATCTGCTCGGTAAGATCAGTGGCGCCGTCTGTGGAAAATCTAGCTCCCCCGTTCCTTATTCTTGCACTTTCTTGATCCATTCTTGCCTCCTACAAGAAAACAAGGAACCAAAGCTTTAATCAAATCATTACTCATGGCCGGTAATAACGAAGATCTCTCTTCATTAGACACTTCAATACTCAAGAAGAACGACATCTCCATCGTTCCTCCTTCCAGAAACACCGTTCCTCGAGACGGTATCACAGTGTCCCCGTCCCCTAAAGATCTCCAAGATGATCAATCTCATCATTTCGAAGATACCAGCGGGAAGGGAAACCACGAAGAACGTCTGGGCAACCCCTTCCTCTCCAAAGGACAGCCTCCTCATGACCAGAATATAAACGCTGTTCTAGCTGCTCTTGCCCAGACCAATGCGCTCTTATAAC
The DNA here is from genome assembly GCF_029867415.1 of Vicia villosa. Taxonomy (NCBI): domain Eukaryota; kingdom Viridiplantae; phylum Streptophyta; class Magnoliopsida; order Fabales; family Fabaceae; genus Vicia; species Vicia villosa. Next base: position 583,950 of record NW_026705535.1, read on the forward strand.
AGCAAAGTAATCGAATCGGGGCCCTCGAACAGAAGCGCCGCTCAAGAACTCCCCCCGATCACAAAACTCGTTCTCAACACGAAGTGGTCGCCAAGAAACGCCCACGTTCCCCTTCTCCCCGGGAGAAGAATAATACCTTTTCCAAAAAAGGGTCGAACGACCAGCGTTCCCGACACCGTTCACAGTCCCCTCGGCCTAGAAAGAAATCTAGATCACCCCCGGCCAAGCACGACGACAACCGGAGGCGACGCAGGCGTAGCTAGAGCCGATCTTTTTCTCCATCCGCCAGTAACGACGAAGAGGAGCGCCATGGTCCTCTATCCCAGGCAATATTGGAGCCTCCCCTGCCAACCGGTCTCGAAAAACCCCCTCCGCTGGGGACCTACGACGGGACCACCGATCCGGAAGAGCATATTGAGAACATCGACGCCCTTATCGACTAAAGAGGAGTGCCCGGTGCCATTGAATGTCGTTTATTCCCTACCACCCTGCGAAAAGGAGCCATGACCTGGTATAAAAGTTTTCCCGACAAGTCCATCACATCATGGAGAGTGCTCGGAAAACTTTTCTCCAAACATTTCACGGCCTCCCGAAGACACCCCAAGTCAGAAGCCTCCTTAGAAGCCATTATCCAAGGAAAGGACGAGTCTCTACGGGCGTACATAGAAAGATTCAATAAGGAAGCCGTACACGTATCCACCACTGCCCATATAAAGAAATTCTTGCTCGAGTGCGGCCTTCGACCATGCTCGGACTTCGCTAAAGCGGTCGGAATTGAAACACCGGCCACGCCGTTCGCAATTCCGGGCGCGAAGAGAGTAGTAAAAACGGACACCAAGATGAGTCTCGCCAGGGAAATGACAAAAAGAAAGATGATAAAACTCGGGACCCTAAGGATTACAAAACCCCTACAGGGGAATTCCGAGAGTACACCCCGCTGAACGCTTCAAGGGAGCGCATCTTGAACGAATGCGCAAACGCCGAGTTTCAGACGGGCAAAGTCCGATTCCCGAAGAGCATGACCGCCCGACCAAACGTGGAGAAATCGAAATTCTGCCGATTCCATAAAGGCCACGGGCACAACACCGAGGATTGCATCCACCTTAACGATGCCATAGAGATATTAATTAGAGAGTGACATCTGAAGCAATACGCGAAGAAGCAGGAGGCCGCTAGAGAAATTAAACCAGTCACCGAGGAAAAACCGGCGGAAGATACGCCCGCCATGCAAGTGGCCCTGTGCGTTACCAGGCCGGGAGATCTTTATCTCCCTGATTGGGCAAACACGGTAACTACCAATCCCTCCTACAGCACATGGGAGAGGTTCCCATTGGCAATGGTCATATCCGGCTGGGATTTCAGCAAACTGATCGTCGGATCCGTAAAACGCAAGTTCGACGAGCTAATCTCGGCCAGCATGAACATATCCTCAACCTTCGACCACGCCAAAGGTAGTCCTTCTTCAATATCTTTTTACAAAGAGGAGTTTCCCGGAGGAACACCTAACGCGACCATCCCTCTCCTCATCCGAGCCCGGATGGCTAATTTTGACGTGCGACGCATATTGGTCGACCAGGGAAGTTCAGTGGACATCATGTACTCCCAACTATTCAAAACATTACAGCTGAATGACAGTCACCTTACCCCATACGTGGGGTCAGATTTACAAGAAATCAATGGCACGGTAACCAAGCCATGGGGGTTCGTGGAACTCATAGTTTCGATCGAATCGGCAGAGGCCACAAGGGCAGTGAAAGTCCAATTTCTGGACATCGACTGCCCATCAATATACTAGTGCATCCTCGGACGTCCCACTCTGGCCGAACTGATCGCGGTCCCCTCAACCGTACACCTCAAGCTTAAATACTATACGACCAAAGGACAAGTAGCAACAATCAACGGCGACATCGAAGCGGCCAGGAGATGTTTTGAAGCCTCCGCCTAGGGCCTGAGCGGGATAAAGACACCAGCCCAAGGGAAGACAGCGACCAGCGCTACCTCAGGAACCAACAAATCTATGCCTCGCATCGACACTGTCGACCTCGACAGTCGTTTTCTGGGAGAACCTGAGCAGAATGTCAACCCAAGCGCATCATAAGGGATCCTCCGGCCGATCCCTGACGGAAACTTCAAACTCGTGGCGTTCAAAGAAGATCCGACCAGAGGAGTCAAGATCGGATCAGACCTGCCAGACCTGGCCAAAAGACAACTCAAAGCTTGCCTCTGTGAAAATGCCGACCTATTCGCTTGGAGCGCTGTAGAGATTCCCGGACTCGACCCATAAGTGGCTTGTCATCACCTGACCATCGACCCTGCCTGCAAGGCCGTCGCTCAGAGGAGAAGAAAACAATCACCAGAAAACACGGCTGCGGCCGAACTAGCTGTAAAAGACCTCCTAGAGGCCAAGTTTATATCTGAGGCAAAGTACACTACTTGGCTCTCCAATGTTGTAATTGTTAAAAAATCAAATGGAAAATGGCGCATGTGCACTGACTACACCGATCTTAATAGGGCTTGCTCAAAAGATGCTTATCCTCTCCCTAACATAGATAAACTAGTCGATAACTCCGCCGGTTTTAAATTACTTTCATTTATGGACGCATATTCCGGGTATAATCAAATACCCATGGCTAAAACAGACAAGAAATACACGGCCTTCATGACCAAATCGAGCAATTATTACTACAACGTAATTCCCTTCAGTCTGAAGAACGCTGGTGAGTGTAGCGGGGAAAATCTGATATCGAAGCCATGAGATTGACTCGAATCAATATTCCGTTTGAAATCGCCACCGCGCTTTATTTTTTCAAAGGAAAAGGGAAAAGAACGTAAAACCCAAAGTTTTGTTTTTAAAACAAAAAGAGAACTCAGTTTCGGGTGTTGATTATACAAATGGAAGGTTTAAAGCACCCCTCATATCTGTGGTACTCCACAGGAACCTTTTTGAAAATCTGTGTTGTGTGTGTGCTAAAAAAACGGGTTTGTTTTATTTTTAAAATAAGCTCGGCAAAGCGTTAAGCTTTGGGCCTACATACCTCCTCGGTGCAATGGAGAAGTCAGAGCTAATGTAGTTCCGCATAAAGGGAAAACATTTTTAAAACGAATAAACACTTTATCGTCGTTGGAGAGAAATACTCAGCCATTGATCTTGAGCATGAGAACAAACGAGTTCTTTGCATCGCAAATGAAAGAAGGGCTCCAACTCGGATAAAATCAACGAGTATGCCACTAGCTCTCTCACACAGAAAAGATCACATTATATCAATCAATTTCAAAATCATGGGGTATAACCACTCGTTCCGACAATTAACAGTGTCTAAACTTTTTGAAGAAAAAGGCCACCAATGGGAAAAAGATATTTTTTAAAAAAAGGTTTTGAAAAGATTGCAAACATAAGAAGGTTTTTGAAAAAGGGAGAAGATTTTGAAAATTTAAGAATGGGAGGAGATGAAGAGGCTATCCTATTGCGTAAAATAAAGCTAAGGAAAAGAACGGTCTAACCGAAATAAGAAGCCAACACTTGACATTGTGAGTCAAGGTAGATTTCCCATCCTTTGGACTATCAAATACTAAACCAACATTATCACTTGGGGATCCAGATGAATTTATTATCTTAGCACCACTTTGCATTAAGCACATTAAAATTCTGGCGAAAATCGGGCAGAGTAACGGCTGTTTTCGGGTAAAATCCTTATATCAATGCCTTGGAATTAACCATCAAGGGCTTTCAAGGAAATACCTGCACACATAAACAGACAACAATCCAATGCCAGACAGACAGAATAACAGCAGAGTAATTAACAGAATAAGGGTCCAGAGGCGCTAAGTCCATAAGTCCAAATCTCCAAAATGCTAGGGAAAGTAACCAATAGTCCAAAAGAGAGCCTTAGGTGTTTTTTAGATTTTTGTTATTTATTAGTGTTTTAGCATAAAAGTAAAGTATGGTCCAAGTGGACAAAGAGAAAATGGCGGAAACATAAACATATGTCCAAATGGACAAAGAGAAAATAGCGGAATGTAAATATGATGAAATGATAAAATAAAGTGATAAAGCGAGAAATATAAAGAGCGGTATAATAAAGTGCGAAAATTAAAGTCAATTGTTAGATGTTAAAGATAACCATCTTGAAACTTGTCAAGTATGTTATCAAAGTTAGTAATAAAGATCGATGGTGAGTGAAGGATGTACTCGGATTTAAATTCAATGAACATTTATCAGAAGCTTGATAAAATCATAGCGACTACACGATAAACCATCACAAGTCTTAAATCAACCGCATACAATTCTCTTCCATGTTTGATCTTTTTGATTCGGGACACGAAATATTGCGCTATGTTAAGCAGATCGCCAAGTGATTTAAGTAGAAATCACCCTACAACGAGGCCGGTCAAAACTTTATGTGCTAATGCATGCGAGAGGAATGATATGTAGATCATTCTCCGAGAGCAATACCGCACGAAAAGAAAAATGGTGGGTGATCTAGTCTTTACCAAGAATCCATAAGAATTCTCAAAGTATTAAGACTTTCATCGATCAAAATAAAGAGAAACAAAAGATGGAACCACATTAAAAGCTCCTTTCATCCATAATTTCAATCACATAATTTTGCGGATTTGGATTCTCATCCTATCGACGCCCTAAGTCCATTGAAATTAGAGAGAAATTAGGCCTCTAGTTTGTGATTCAAAGAAAATATCAAAAGAATGGAGTAGAAGAAGAGTTAGAACCAAAAACAAGTCAAAAATAGCAAAAACAAGCATTCTGCCTCACTGGAAATCGATTTACCTCTGTAGGAAATCGATTTCCTGCCTGCAGAATATAGATCTGGCGCAAAATACAGAGTGGAAATCGATTTCCCTCTGTAGGAAATCGATTTCCTGCGCCCAGTTTTCAAAAAAACAGCATTATGAACTTTGAAACTTGATTTAGGCAAACATACAAACACCTTATGATCACATATCCACTGGAGCACGAATTTTCCATCAAAACACCATCAAATAGGACCAATATAGCATCAAAGATGCATTGAACACAAACAACAAAGAATCACATTATGGTAGATGGAAAAGGATGATAAAAATTACCAATTCTTGAACAAAACTTAGATCCACTTCAATAATCACCAACACAAATCTTGATCTCTCAACAATTGAAGAAGAAAAGAGTGAAATGGATGGTGGTTTAGCTCAAAGTTTGGGAGGTTCAAGGTGTGACTCACAAACTTTATGAAAGAATAAGGAGCTTTGGTGAATTTGGTAGGGATGAGGAGAGAAATTGCAAGGGGTTTTTTGGCTCTCAAAGCTTGAGAAATGAGAGAGTAGAGGTCTCTATTTATAGAATTGGAGCAAGAGTAGTGGCAAATTGGTCTTTTTGTGTTTGGTAATTAATTTGTGGTTAATTGGTAATTAAAGTGGGATTTAAATGGTAAAATGATGTTTAAGTGGGTTTAATGAAGGAGTTAATTTTGATGAGGTGGAAAATTGGTAAAATGATCAAATAAAAGGTGCCAAAATGATGTCAAGCTTCCCTCCTTATATTTTTTTGAATTTTGCGCACAGGAAATCGATTTCCCACAGGGGTAAATCGATTTCCACCTTCAAATTTTCAAAAAATTGTTTTCTTGCACTGTTTTGACTTTTGCCCGATCTTTCACCTGTAAAATATAAACAAAAAGGGACAAAACACATATTTTTTGATTTTTGGTTAGCACTAAACAAATAAAAATCTAAAAGTGCTTAATGATTCCCCTCAGAGATAATCACAATATCAAAGACAAAGCCTCACAATGGTGCTTTTGATTGATGATTGAATGCAATTGATGTATGATCTTAGGGTCAAAAATTGGGGTGTGACAGTGAGACATACCAGCGCATGATGAACAAAGTATTTTGAGCAGAGATAGGCGATATGCTCGAAGTCCATATGGACGATATGATTGTCAAATCCCATAGGGAAACTGATCATGCCGCCCACCTTAAATGCAGGGCTTTCTCGGATTTGGCCACTCCAAATTCAAAGAAGTCAATCCAAACCTTGAACGGCATGCTCACGTCACTATCCAGGTTCGTGGCCAAATCCGCGCAGCACGCCCAGCCACTTTTCAAACTTCTGCGCAAAGAAACTGCATTCGAATGGACGGAAGAGTGCAAACGTGCCCTCTCCCACCTCAAGCGGGCACTATCCAGCCCGCCAGTCCTATATAGGCCAGAAGCCGGGGAAATCTTATACCTTTATCTCGCCGTATCCACCGAGACCGTCAGCGCGGCCTTGATACGAGAAACATCGGAAGGCCAGAAACCCATTTACTTCACAAGCAAAGCACTCCAGGGCCCCGAGATCAGATATCAACAAATTGAAAAGGTCGGACTCGCGTTAATAACTGCAGCCCGAAGACTCAGACACTATTTCCTAGCACATACCATAGTCGTGTGAACCGAGCAACCCGTAAAACAATTACTGTCACGCCCCGACATGGCTGGAGAATGCTCCGGTGGTCGGTGGAACTTGCGGAGTTCGACATCAAATACGAAGGACGAAAAGCCCTTAAAGCCCAGGTCTTGGCAGATTTCGTACCCGAAATGGCCTTCCCCGAAACAACAAACAACAACGCCCGAAGATGGACCTTGTACGTGGACGGTGCTTCAAGCTCAACCGGCAGCGGAGCGGGGATCATTCTTGAAAATGGAGAAGGAACCCTCATAGAGGTATCCCTTTCACTATCATTCCCGACATCCAACAACCAAGCAGAATATGAGGCCCTGCTAGCCGGGCTGCGCCTTGCAAACGACTTAGAAGCCGAAGACATTGAGGTATTCACCGAATCTCAACTGGTCGCATCCCACATCTCGGGCGAATATCAGGTTAAAAGCGAAGACCTCGCCGAATACCTGACCCTCGTGAAAGAAAGGCAGGCCTGATTCAGGAGCGCCAAAGTAAAACACATCCCAAGGGAACTCTAACACCCATATATAAATACATACATCAAAGCATATATGTATACATGAATCCAAGTATTTGGTACTGAAAATACTTATAAGTTCCTAGTCAACACATTATACATATTAATGCCCTAACACGAAAGTTCTACCAAAAGGCATAATACATACAAGATGTCCAAAAGAAAATACTAAGAACTAGATCAAACAATGATCTCAAAAGAAATCCACAACGGAAGCTTCGCCATATCCAAAAGAACATAAGGTATAAGGAAATCAAACTGCTTTCTCCTTACCCTTCGCGGAACCTGTAGTACCTAAAATCAATATATAATGGGGTGAGATAAAATAATCTCAGTGAGTTCCCTATCTTATGGATCCTCTCGGCTTTACAAGGTTCTAGCCTATCAATCTCAAGTCATAACAAGGAACTAGACCTTGAGTTCACACACTAACATTATATGGAATCATACATAGAGTTCAACAACTCAAACACAAAATTTCTAATCGGAAACCGTTACCAAGGTATCCCTCTATTCCCGTCCCCTTCTACATCTAGGAGGTGGCACGAGTCATGGATCCTTTGGAAAATCTTGACATACGAAATGGATTTGGACTCATGGGCCTTCCCCCACGAATCGTCACTTCACATGTCCCGTACACCATCACAAGTCTCTACCGTGTTAGGTTCCATTTGTACACAAAAGCGGGAATCAAACCTGCCAAGATTACTTGTGCCTCTACTGCACGTGAATGCCTGTTAGCATTAAAAGAAAAATACAATACACAATGGTTCCATAATTACATTAAATAATTGTGATTGCACATACCAATCACGAGGCCTGCCAGCCCTTATCACTAGGCCTGTTAGCCTTTCGCAAGGTTCAACACACTTATGTTCCATATAATGTCTCATCCTAGGTTTTCTTTGTTAAGTTACACATATCTAACAAATCCTAGTTTTCCTCACTTATCATTTTATTCATTTAACAAATGAAATTACTCAAACCTCTTTGATATATACATATATATCAAAGGCATACCAATCCACCTGCAATAGGACTCAACCAAACAATTATCATCATTGTCTGTAAACAATGGCAATTTATCACAATTATAAGGTAATCACTCATCATACTAAAAGTATACAGTTCACATATTTCCGAACGATAAAATGATCCAAGGAAAAACAAACAAACTTCCCAATTCCCGATTAAATAATTTCCCCTTTGATCCCAAAACCTACACTACTAGAAGTACATGCTTCTAGCTCCGTACTACTTCGAACGGCGACCAAAACAGAGCTATGGTTCAAAAGTTACGGTCGAAACAGTTTTATGTTATTGAACTAAAATTCTGGTTAAGGAAGCTTCAGTTCGCGCCGCGCAACAGCTGGGTCGCGCCGCGAACCGCTGGCAGTAGCTTACCTTACAATTTCTCATGGTGATCGTGCCGCGAAGCCTTGTACGCGCCACGTACTGTTGGCAGAACCAAACCCTATAATTTCTCTGCATAGTTCGTGCCGCTACCCATTGTTCGCTCCGCGAAGCGCGCGAAAACAGAATTTCCAGTTCTGTTTTCTTGCTTTCCCCATGGTTCAATCAACCATTTCCACATCCAAACCTGTTCCAGACCACACTAAAGCCTAGAAACATCATACACATGATACACTTATGGTTTACAACACTTAACCATGAACATTCAAGATTTGATTCAAAACCTAGGTATTTCTATAGAAAACCCCAAAATGCAAAACTTATGATTTTCATCCATAAATCAAAAGCTATAAGTTTCTAACCAGAACCTACCTCGATTACGAGTCGTTGACAACAAAGATGAGTTGATTCGGTGAAGAAATGATTGAAATCCAAGCTTTCCTCTTCACAAGCTTTCTTTCCTCTTCTCCTCCTTCTCTCTACTTTATCTCTCTATCTTTCTCTTCTTGTTGTAAAAATGAAGAAGAAAAGCAAGGGAAATGAATATAAGAAAATCTTCAAGTTAACACTACTAACTTAAATGTCCAAAAGTATCTCTAATGTACCAATTAATGAAACCTCAGTGTCAGTTAATAACATTAGAGCATTTATTAAATACGGGGTATTACATCCTCCCCCCCCCCTTAAATAGAAATTCGTCCTCGAATTTAAGAATTACCTGAAAAGGTGAGGGTAAGCATCCTGCATCTCTGATTCAAGCTCCCACGTAGCATCACCCGGATGCGTCACATCCCACTGAGCCTTAACAAGAGGAATTTCCTTGTTTCTCAACACTTTAGTCTCTCTTCCCACGATGCGGCTCGGTAAGGGTTCAAAAGTTAAATATGATTTTATCTCAATTGCATCTGGTAACACCGGCTGAAGAGGATCGGGAATAAACTTACGTAGTTGAGTCACGTGAAAAACATCATGCATTTCTGATAGAGATGGTGGTAAGGCTAAACGGTAAGCTACTTCACCAATCCTTTCTAGAATCTCATACGGTCCCACGTATCTCGGACTTAACTTCCTCGACTTAAACGGTCCTTTCAATCTCAATCTCGGAATAACCTTCAAGAATACATGTTCACCTTCCACAAACTCCTAAGGCCTCCTACGGTTATCCGCATAACTCTTCTGACAATCCTGTGCTTGCATAACCTTATCACGAATCATTCTAATCTTGTCCGTGGTCTCTTGAATAATTTCGGGTCCCAAAATTCTATCATCACCAACTTCTGACCAACACAACAGTGTCCTACATTTCCTCCCATACAATGCTTCATAAGGTGCCATACCAATACTCGCGTGATAACTGTTATTATACGCAAATTCAATCAAAGGTAAAAGCTCCTTCCAATTTCCTCTACTTTCAAGCACACAAGCTCTTAACATATCTTCCAAGGATTGTATCGTTCGTTCCGTTTGACCGTCTGTTTGAGGGTGGTTCGACGTGCTCAAACACAATTTAGATCCCATAGCTTGTTGAAAAGCTCCCCAAAACCTCGAAGTGAACTTTGGATCTCTATCCGACACAATACTAGAGGGCACACCATGCAACTTCACAATTTCTGCAACAAATAACCGTGCAAGATGACTTGCCTTGTAAGTAGTCTTCACGGCTAAGAAATGTGCAGATTTCGTCAATCGATCGACAATCACCCAAATAGAATCATATCCACCTTGAGTACGAGGTAATCTAACCGCAAAATCCATTGAAATACTATCCCACTTCCATATTGGAATCTCTAGTGGATGTAACAATCCACCTGGTATTTGATGTTCAATCTTTACTTGTTGGCACACCGCACACTCCGATACGTACACCGCGACATCTCTTTTCATTCCAGACCACCAATAATCTCTTTTCAAATCTTGATACATTTTGGAAGAACCAGGATGTATGGTGAAAGCACCTGTGTGAGCCTCATCCAACGCATCGTCCGGAACGCAAATCCTCTGGTTAAACATAATCACTCCATCCGTAGCTCGTGCAAAACCCGGCTGAACCAACACCTCTTGTAACTTAGCATCTGACACTTATGCTTGTTGAATGTCATTTCTCAAAATGGAATTAACATTCAAGTTTCCCATCAACACTCCATTTTGGGTCCAAACAAATTGAAGGTTGAGATCTCGAAATCTTTCCAATAATGCATATTCTAACATCATCAATTCGGCCCTCTTTAACACCTTCCGACTCAAAGCATCCGCCACTTTATTTTCTTTGCCTGAATCATACTTCAAGTCAAAATCATAATCCTCCAAGTATTCCATCCACCGTCTCTGGCGCATGTTCAACTCCTTCTGATCGAATAGGTACTTCAAACTCTTGTGATCACTGAACATTTCAAAATGAACTCCATACAAGTAATTTCGCCACACCTTTAGGGTAAAAACAACCGCAGCTAATTCCAAATCATGAGTTGGATAATTCTCTTCGTGAACCTTTAACTGTTGAGATGTATATGCTACCACCTGACCATCCTGCATCAATACTCCTCCCAATCCTTTCTTAGAAGCATCACAAAATACCACATAGGACTTATTTGGATCAAGAACGATTAAAACAGGAGCAGTCGTCAATCTTTCCTTCAAGCCCATGAAACTCTGTTCACACCCCGAATCCCAATCATAAGGACACTCCTTTCGGGTAAGTCTAGTCATTGGTAAAGCCAATTGAGAAAACCCTTTAATAAATCTTTTGTAGTAGCCGGCTAAGCCCAAAAAACTTCGGACTTCTGAGACATTACTCGGTCTCTCCCAATTAATTACCGCTTCAATTTTTGACGGGTCCACTGCCACACCTCCTTGAGATATGACATGACCAAGAAATTCATCCAAAATTCACACTTGCTCAACTTAGCAAACAATTGATTTTCTAGCAATACCGACAGAACAATCCTCAGATGTTCTTCGTGCTCTTGTGGAGTACGAGATTAGATAAGAATGTCATCAATAAAGACTACCACAAATTGATCTAAGTAAGGCTGGAATATCCGATTCATATAATCCATGAAAACAGCTGGAGCATTCGTCACACCGAAAGGCATTACCAAGAATTCATAATGACCATAACGGGTTCTAAAGGCAGTCTTTGGCACATCTAAGCTCTTCACACGGATTTGGTGATAACCTGACCGCAAATCAATCTTCGAGAACACACAGGCTCCTTTCAATTGATCTAACAGGTCGTCTATCCTAGGTAAAGGGTATTTGTTCTTGATAGTGGCTTTGTTCAACTGACGATAATCAATACATAGTCTCATCCCACCATCCTTCTTCTTTACTAACAACACTGGAGCTCCCCACGGTGAGACACTAGGTCGCACAAAATGTTTAGCCATCAGCTCCTCCAATTGCCCCTTCAATTCTCTTAATTCAAGCGGTGTCATCCGATACAGAGAAACGGATATAGGAGCCGTTCCCGGTATCAGGTCAATAGAGAATTCCACTTCCCTTTCCGGAGGAAGAGAAGTGACATCCTTGGGAGAAAAATCAGGAAATTCTCTAACAACAACAATTTTTGAAACCTCTAACTTGTCACCCGTCTCCTCAGTAAGAACCAACAGAACAGACTTCTCTTTCCCAAACAAGAAATTAATCATGCCTACCGTACCTTCCAGTATGGTAGTAAAAACATCTTTCGGAGTAGCTTCTTCAGATGGAATAATGATTAACTTCTCTTCACACCCACTGAATACGGAATTAGAAGAAAGCCAATTCATTCCCAAAACAACATCTATTTTCTTAAGTGGCAAACAATTAAGATCAATCTAGAAATTTCTACCACCCACAGATAAGGCACAATTCTCACACACCAACGGTGTCTCTGAAGGATAGAAAAACACTTAAAAAGGGGGGGTTTGAATAAGTGTAGCTTTAAAAACTTGACAGATAAAAATAAATTGCACAGTTATTTTTATCCTGGTTCGTTGTTAACTAAACTACTCCAGTCCACCCCCGCAGAGATGATTTACCTCAACTGAGGATTTAATCCACTAATCGCACGGATTACAATGGTTTTCCACTTAGTCAGCAACTAAGTCTTCCAGAGTCTTCTGATCACACACTGATCACTCCAGGAACAACTGCTTAGATACCCTCTAAGACTTTTCTAGAGTATACTGATCCACACGATCACTCTAGTTACAACCTGCTTAGATCACTTCTAAGACTTCCTAGAGTATTCTGATCCACACGATCACTCTAGTTCCTTACAACTTAATGTAATCAATTCTAAGAGTTTACAATTGCTTCTTAAAAGCGATAATCACAAACTGTGATATTTCTCTTAACGTTTAAGCTTAATCTCACTAATATATTACAAAAGCAATGTAGTGAGCTTTGATGAAGATGAAGATTCTGAGTTTTGATTTGAACAGCGTTTCAGCAAGTTTGATATGAGTTGTTTTGGTGCAGAATCGTTAACCTTGCTTCTCATCAGAACTTCATATTTATAGGCGTTGGAGAAGATGACCGTTGAGTGCATTTAATGCTTTGCGTGTTCCGTACAGCATCGCATTTAATGTTATACGCTTTTGTCAACTACCTCGAGCCTTGTTCACGCTGTGTCTACTGACGTAGCCTTTAGTAGCTTTTAACGTTCCTTTTGTCAGTCAGCGTAGCTTGCCACTTGTACTTTCTTCTGATCTGATGTTTGTGAATACAACGTTTGAATATCATCAGAGTCAAACAGCTTGGTGCAAAGCATCTTCTGATCTTCTGACCTTGAAGTGCTTCTGAGCGTGATACCATCAGAACTTCAGTGCTTCTGTTCTCTTGTTCTTCTGATGCTTCCATAGACCCATGTTCTGATTCTGCTTCGACCATCTTCTGATGTCTTGCCAGACCATGTTCTGATGTTGCATGCTGAACCCTTTGAGACAAAGCTTCTGAGCGCTGAATTATGCGTACTCTTTATATATTTCCTGAAAAGGAAATTGCATTGGATTAGAGTACCATATAATCTTAAGCAAAATTCATATTATTGTTATCATCAAAACTAAGATAATTGATCAGAACAAATCTTGTTCTAACAATCTCCCCCTTTTTGATGATGACAAAAACATATATAAATGATATGAATTTGCGATCAGAAAGAACAGACGGCAAAAGACAAATTACACAGCTATAACATAAGCATATGAATATGTCTCCCCCTGAGATTAACAATCTCCCCCTGAGATAAATAATCTCCCCCTGAAATAAATACTCGAAGAACTTTAATAAAAGACTTCCCTGATTATTTCGGTAGAGACGATCATATAAGCTTTTGTCTTCAGAGAATTCATAGCTTCTGACTTCTGCTTCCATAGGACAGCTTCAGAACTAGAATTTTTTTAGATCCCTAGAACACTCACAGCTTCTGATTCCTGCTTCCATCTAGGACAGCTTCAGAACTTGAATTTCTTTGATCTTCTGAACATTCACAGCTTCTGACTTCTGCTTCCATCTAGGACAGCTTCAGAACTTGAATTTCTTTGATCTTCTGAACATTCACAGCTTCTGATTTCTGCTTCCATTTAGGACAGCTTCAGAACTTGAGTTTTCCGGATCTTTAGAACATTCGCAGCTTCTGATTTCTGCTTCCCTCGGATAGCTTCAGAGCTTTGAATTTCTACCAACATCACTTCATGCTAGATTTGTATCAGAACATTGTTGAATGTACCAGAGCATCATCAGAGCATCTCTACATCCTGAAATGTTACAGAACAAAAACTAAACGACAAAAGTCAGCATGAACGAGTTAGAACATAAAACGTATATTTGAACACATTATATGTATCAGAGCCATATAGGCTAAAATAATGTATCAGAGCAAATAGAATTTTGTCAGAACAAATAGACAAATATGGATCAAATTCTATTATCAGTGCTTCTGATTCATTCTTCTTTCTTGCTTCTGATCTCTGAAGCTTGACAGCACTCGGCTTGCTTCAGTTTCCATGGTTTTGCTTCTTGTGTTTGCTTTGAAGATTCTCTTCACTTCTCTATACCTGCAAAACACTTAAACCATATAGAACTTGCAGTTCTTGTTAGTAAATGTGTGGGAGCTTTACCCAGCAACTGATAGATTAATCAAATCATTTATCATTTATCTTCTCCCCCTTTTTGTCATAACATCAAAAAGAATATTTCAAAAGATTCAGATGAATAAAACGACAAATAAAATCACTGGAATGTAAAACAAGGAAACTTTTTCATTGATAATAAAAAAGGTTACAAGAGAGGAATGCAGGAAAACAGATGCAACAAGGAGAGGAAACTACAAAGACCAAAAGACTAAGATCCTAGCCTACGCAAAATCCGCGCCAGAACATCATGAATCCTGTTAGTGCTTGTAGCTTGCCTTGTCATGAAGGAGCGAAACTCAGCATTGGCTACTTCTTGCGCGTCCAAACGAGAAGCCAGCATAGCTTGATTCTGATGAAGAGTTTCCAAGGTCTCCATCAGAGCTGAGGTTTCACCAGAAGAGGAGGCACCAGAATTTCTGCCAAAAGTGACAGCAATCTCAGCAGGGTGATCTTCTGGAAGATCTTCAGCTTGTGCATCTTCCATTTCCTCATCTGAGTCTGACTCAGAAGTCGCCTAAGCATATTCTGGTTCAGGCAGCTCAGAAGTTCCAGCTTCCAACGCTTGAAGAATAGCTGCTAGGTTTGTTGGAGGAGTAGGACCAGCAACTTCAGCAGGATAAACCACTACTGGAAAGACCATGTGAGGTGATTTTTCAGAAGGGTTCATTCTGAACCAGTTGAACAGCCACTGAAAATCTCCAGTCAGCACAGGAAACCATGGTCTCCACACCACGATATCTCTGCAGAGATTTTCTTCTTCCAACTCATCTGCTGGTATCTTCCCTTCAAGAACACTTCTGTTCCTGATGAGATGGTGATGGCTGCTTTCACCAACTTCCAGCCGAAGACCACGAACACCAGGAGCTTCAGACATAATCCTTCTCTGAGTGTCTGTAGCCTTAGCCAGAAAATCCTGACGAAAGGTATTCCAAAGGTTGTTTGTAGCATACTCATCCAGATGGTTAAGGTGAGCAGCTCCTAGAATCTCCAACCAGCCATTTACATCAGAATGTAAAAGCTCCAGATATGATTGAGTGGTAGGGGTTGGAGGGTTGACAGTGAACCTGGAGTCGGGAAGAACAACGCTATAGGGATTAGGTGTTCTGGTGGGAAAAGGGTGTGAGAGAGATGAAGAAATATCTGATGGATGGGTTGAAGGAGAGGAGATATCAGATGGTGAAGAAGGTGGTTCCGAGAGGATGAATGAGGAGGAAGAGGTGGTGGAGGTCTTTGAAGAGGGAGGTGATTGAGGGGAACCGTCAAGGGGTTGATACACTTTGAGAGGGTCATAGGAGATCCTTACTCTTTTTGGTTTGGTTTCTGGTTCAGCAGATGCCTTTCTCTTTTGTTTCCGATCATTATCTTGATTCCTAGAGCTTGACGATGGATTCATGATGAATTTGCAGATATTGGAAACTGCTAGGGTTTATGATGTGAATGCAAAGAGAGAGAACGAAAAAAGAAACTGAATGCAAAGTGAGAGAAATATGAGAGGGAAAAGAAACGTTTGAAGAATATAAAAAGAAAACTGAAAGAGAGTAAATGATGAAAAGCATTTAATGTTACGTGACATGAGGAGAGATAATAATGACAAAAGACGTGATTTGCACAGTTACCTAAGTAGACGTCCCCTCAACTGCACGCACGCTTGTCCAGGGATAGTGAACACGTGTTTACCATCTGGATAGCCAGTTACAGCTGTTTTGCTTTTATGGAGATTCTGAATCAACTTAGACAATGAAACGTTAGTAATAACTGAATCACAATTTCTAATTGATTTCTATCAGAACTTCAAAAAAAAAAATTTCATTTTAGAAGATACTCATACATAAGAACTTCTCATCTTCTCATTTTGAGCTTGTTTCTGAAGACCCATTTTGTACCAATTATATTGAATCCATCTGGTCTAAGAACAAGATCCCAAACATCATTCCTTGTAAACTGATTCAGTTCTTCTTGCATAGCAATTATCCAGTCTGGATCTTCTAGAGCATGATCAACAGAAGTTGGCTCGATCAAAGATACAAGACCTAATTGACAGTCTGCATTGTTCTTAAGGAAAGCTCTTGTTCTGATTGGATCATCCTTCTTTCCAAGAATGACATCTTCTGAATGACCAGAGATGAGTCTGGATGATCTTCTGACAGATGGTTCTTCAGAAATGCTTAGATTCTCCAGAGAAGCTGATACTTGATCTTCAGATTCTTTGCTTCTGAGAAGCTCTGCTTCTGATGCGTTGCTTCTTGGCTCAACAACTTCTGATATATCAATATCACAATCTGCAAAATTATCAAACTGCTTTGGTTTTTCAGAACCAAGCTTATCATCAAACTTGATATTGATTGATTCTTCTACAATCAATGTTTCAGTATTGTATACTCTGTAGCCTTTTGAGCGTTCAGAATATCCAAGAAGGAAACATTTTTGTGCTTTGGAATCAAACTTACCAAGATGATCTTTAGTGTTCAGAATAAAGCATACACATCCAAAAGGATGGAAATATAAAATGTTGGGCTTTCTATTCTTCCACAGTTCATAAGGAGTCTTATTTAGAATAGGTCTGATAGAGATTCTATTCTGAATATAGCATGCAGTGTTTATTGCTTCTGCCCAGAAATGCTTAGCCATATTGGTTTCATTGATCATGGTTCTGGCCATTTCTTGCAGAGTCCTATTCTTTCGTTCTACAACCCCATTTTGCTGTGGAGTTCTAGGACAAGAGAAATCATGGGCAATACCATTTTCTTTGAAGAATTCTTCAAAGGATCTGTTCTCAAATTCACCACCATGATCACTTCTAACCTTTATGATTTTACACTCTTTTTCAGATTGAATCTGAATGCAGAAATCAAAGAACACTGAATGAGTCTCATCCTTGTGTTTCAAGAATTTTACCCACGTCCAGCGGCTATAATCATCTACGATGACTAATCCATATTTCTTCCCTCTGACAGATGCTGTTTTGACTGGGCCAAACAGATCAATGTGCAAGATTTCTAATGGCCTTGAGGTAGAGACAACATTCTTGGACTTGAATGCAGGTTTGGAGAACTTTTCCTTCTGACATGCTTCACAAAGAGCATCTGATTTGAATTTCAGATTAGGGAGTCCTCTGACCAGATTCAGTTTGTTAATCTGAGAAATCTTTCTCAAACTAGCATGACCTAATCTTCTGTGCCAGACCCACTGCTCTTCAGAAACAGACATAAGACAAGTCACCTTCTGACTCATAAGATCTTGCAGATCTGTCTTATAAATGTTGTTCTTCCTCTTGCCTGTAAATAGGATTGAGCCATCCTTCTGATTTACAGCTTTGCAAGACTCTTGATTAAAGATTATATCATAACCATTGTCACTCAATTGACTGATAGATAAGAGGTTATGTGTTAATCCTTCTACAAGAAGTACATTAGAAATGGAAGGAGAGTTACCAGACTTTATAGTTCCAGAGCCAATTATCTTGCCCTTCTGATCTCCTCCAAACTTGACTTCTCCTCCAGACTTAAGCACCAGGTCTTGGAGCATAGACCTTCTTCCTGTCATGTGTCGTGAGCATCCAGAGTCCAGGTACCATGACATGATGTGCTTTGTCCTTTTTGCAGTCAAGGATATCTGCAATAGGAATAATCTTATCCTTAGGTACCCACATTTTCTTGGGTCCTTTCTTGTTAGATTTTCTCAAGTTCTGATTGAACTTGGGTTTAACATTGTAAGCAATAGGAGGAACAGCATGATAATTTTTAATGTGAGTTTCATGATATTTCCTAGGTTGTGTCACATGCTTTTTGGTGTGTGTTATGTGAAAACTTTGAGCATGTGAAGTGTGCCTAATATCATGGGAGTGGCCATACTTGAACTGATCATACAATGGCTTGTATGTGAATTTCATTTCATCAACAGGTTCAAGTTTGTATGGGGTTTCACCCTCAAAACCAATGCCGACTCTTTTGTTTCCAGACACAGCATATATCATAGAAGCTAGCTGACTTCTGCCAATACTTCTAGATAAGAACTTCCTGAAACTTAAATCATATTCTTTCAGAATATGGTTTAGACTAGGAGTGGATTTTTCTGAATCAGAAGGAGATCCAACATTATTGGATAATTTTAAAAGTTTTTCTTTTAATTCAGAATTTTCCAACTCAAGCTTCTTTGTTTCAAATTCAAATAACTTTTTCAGCTTTTTGTATTTGAGACTAATCTGAGACTTGAGTTCCAGAAGTTCAGTTAGACCGGAAACTAACTCATCTCTAGTAAGTTCAGAAAATACCTCTTCAGAATCTGATTCTGATGTAGATTCTGATCCGTCATCTTCTGTCGCCATCAGCGCACAGTTGGCCTGCTCATCTTCAGAGTCTGAATCATCTTCTGACTCATCCCAGGTTGCCATAAGACCTTTCTTCTTATGAAACTTCTTCTTGGGATTTTCCTTCTGAAGATTTGGACATTCATTCTTGAAGTGTCCAGGCTCATTGCATTCATAGCACATGACCTTCTTCTTGTCAAATCTTCTGTCATCAGAAGATTCTCCACGTTCAAATTTCTTTGAACTTCTGAAGCCTCTGAACTTCCTTTGCTTGGTCTTCCAGAGTTGATTTAGCCTTCTGGAGATCAAGGACAGTTCATCTTCTTCTTCAGATTCTGATTCTTCAGGATCTTCTTCTCTAGCCTGAAAAGCGTTAGTGCATTTCTTGATATTGGATTTTAATGCAATAGACTTACCTTTCTTTTGAGGCTCATTTGCGTCCAGCTCTATTTCATGACTCCTCAAGGCACTGATAAGCTCTTCCAGAGAAACTTCATTCAGATTCTTTGCAATCTTGAATGCAGTCACCATAGGACCCCATCTTCTGGGTAAGCTTCTGATGATCTTCTTTACGTGATCAGCCTTGGTGTATCCCTTGTCAAGAACTCTCAATCCAGCAGTAAGAGTTTGAAATCTTGAAAACATCTTTTCAATGTCTTCATCATCCTCCATCTTGAAGGCTTCATACTTCTGGATTAAAGCTAGAGCTTTAGTCTCCTTGACTTGAGCATTTCCTTCATGAGTCATTTTCAAGGACTCATATATGTCATAGGCCGTTTCCCTGTTAGATATCTTCTCATACTCAGCATGAGAGATAGCATTCAGCAAAACAGTTCTGCATTTATGATGATTCCTGAAAAGCTTTTTCTGATCATCATTCATTTCTTGCCTTGTCAGCTTTACGCCTCTGGCATTCACTGGATGTTTGTAACCATCCATCAGAAGATCCCATTGATCACTATCTAGACCAAGAAAGTAACTTTCCAGTTTATCTTTCCAGTATTCAAAGTTTTCACCATCAAATAGTGGCGGTCTAGTATAACCATTGTTACCATTGTATTGCTCAGCAGAGCCAGATGTAGATGCAGGTGTAGACTTTTCACTTTCATCAACCATCTTTTACTGAAGCGTTTTTCTCTTCCTGAATCTTTTCTAAACACGGTTAAGTGCTTGCACCTTAGAACCGGCGCTCTGATGCCAATTGAAGGATAGAAAAACACTTAGAAAGGGGGGGTTTGAATAAGTGTAGCTTTAAAAACTTGACAGATAAAAATAAATTGCACAGTTATTTTTATCCTGGTTCGTTGTTAACTAAACTACTCCAGTCCACCCCCGCAGAGATGATTTACCTCAACTGAGGATTTAATCCACTAATCGCACGGATTACAATGGTTTTCCACTTAGTCAGCAACTAAGTCTTCCAGAGTCTTCTGATCACACACTGATCACTCCAGGAACAACTGCTTAGATACCCTCTAAGACTTTTCTAGAGTATACTGATCCACACGATCACTCTAGTTACAACCTGCTTAGATCACTTCTAAGACTTCCTAGAGTATTCTGATCCACACGATCACTCTAGTTCCTTACAACTTAATGTAATCAATTCTAAGAGTTTACAATTGCTTCTTAAAAGCGATAATCCCAAACTGTGATATTTCTCTTAACGTTTAAGCTTAATCTCACTAATATATTACAAAAGCAATGTAGTGAGCTTTGATGAAGATGAAGATTCTGAGTTTTGATTTGAACAGCGTTTCAGCAAGTTTGATATGAGTTGTTTTGGTGCAGAATCGTTAACCTTGCTTCTCATCAGAACTTCATATTTATAGGCGTTGGAGAAGATGACCGTTGAGTGCATTTAATGCTTTGCGTGTTCCGTACAGCATCACATTTAATGTTATACGCTTTTGTCAACTACCTCAAGCCTTGTTCACGCTGTGTCTACTGACGTAGCCTTTAGTAGCTTTTAACGTTCCTTTTGTCAGTCAGCGTAGCTTGCCACTTGTACTTTCTTCTGATCTGATGTTTGTGAATACAACATTTGAATATCATCAGAGTCAAACAGCTTGGTGCAAAGCATCTTCTGATCTTCTGACCTTGAAGTGCTTCTGAGCGTGATACCATTAGAACTTCAGTGCTTCTGTTCTCTTGTTCTTCTGATGCTTCCATAGACCCATGTTCTGATTCTGCTTCGACCATCTTCTGATGTCTTGCCAGACCATGTTCTGATGTTACATGCTGAACCCTTTGAGACAAAGCTTCTGAGCGCTGAATTATGCGTACTCTTTATATATTTCCTGAAAAGGAAATTGCATTGGATTAGAGTACCATATAATCTTAAGCAAAATTCATATTATTGTTATCATCAAAACTAAGATAATTGATCAGAACAAATCTTGTTCTAACAGTCTCGACCATCTCATCCATAGCAGTAGTAACCGCCATAGGAGGAAACAAAGAAATAGCTTGCAACCCAAGTCGCTTCATACATTGCAATGACACAAAAGAGTGTGTTGCTCCACAATCAAATAGCACAAAACAAGAATGCCCATTAATGAAACACGTACCCGCAATCAAAGAGTTATCACTCTTGGTCTTCTTAGCATCCAAGGTATACACTCTACTAGTACCCCTTCCTTGGACTTGGTTCCTATTCTGAGGACAATTCCTAGCCATATGCCCTTGTTGCTGATAATGAAAACACTTCACCCCTTCAAAGTTACACCTTCCAATGTGATTCTTACCACAAACACGACATATCGGAGGTGCACTAGACCGAGAACTTTGCAATTGCTTCCCTTTGAAAGCTCGTGGCCTAGGCCGAAATTGTTGGCTTGGCCTTCCTCTCTCATTTTGATTCTTCTTCTTCAAATCTTCCTCAGTTTGAACTTTCTTCAAACTGGTCTCAGCCACATAACATTGTCGCAACAATTCTGTATAAGTAGTGAACTCTATCTGTGATACACTATGAGAAATATCAGCCCTTAAACCAAACAGAAACTGGTCCACCTTCCAACTCTCATCAGGAGCATACGCGGCCTGCCTAGAATAAGCAGCCAAAATTTCAAACTTTTCAGCATAAGTAGCCACTGACATATTTTCCTGACTTAACTGTTGGAACTCCAATTCCTTCTTAGTCCTCAACGAACTATGGAAGTATTTCTCCATAAAAGTGGTCTTGAAATTTTCCCATTCCTTAGGTACTTCCTGAGTAGTCATCAAAGCAGAAGCACCTTTCCACCATCTCATAGCTGGACCTTTCAGCGAATGAGAAGCAAACACCACCTTGTTCTCTTCACTACAATGCACGATCTCAAAGATTCCTTCCACATTGGCCACCCACTCATGTGCTTTTATAGGATCTAATCCGCCATGATATTCTGGAGGATTCATGCGAATGAAATCCCTATAAGTCCCACCTACAGTTTCGGGCACCACCACTGGAACATTATGACCGCCATTCATCTGTTGCTGTTGCATCTGTTGCATAAACTGATTCTGCTGCTGTTGCATCTGTTGCATAAACTGGGGCCATGGGACATTCGCACCGCCATCCGGTGGATTCACTTGTGGAGGCCGTGTGGGGGGTCGACCACGAGTCCTGCGTCCGTCCGCCATGTTCCTGAAGGTCATCAAAATGGGATTAAGTTGATCAGGCTCAATACCATAGTCATAACACAACAAAAATCATGGGAACACAACACATCTTGGACAGAAGAAGCACTTATAATATCTCATGGCTAGGTCGAGGATATGACCTGCTCTGATACCAACTGTAACACGCATATATAAATACATACATCAAAGCATATATGTATACATGAATCCAAATATTTGGTACTGAAAATACTTATAAGTTCTTAGTCAACACATTATACATATTAATGCCCTAAAACAAAAGTTCTACCAAAAGGCATAATACATACAAGATTTCCAAAAGAAAATACTAAGAACTAGATCAAACAATGATCTCAAAAGAAATCCACAACGGATGCTTCGGCATATCCAAAAGAACATAAGGTATAAGGAAATCAAACTTCTTTCTCCTTACCCTTCGCGGAACCTGTAGTACCTGAAATCAATATATAATGGGGTGAGATAAAATAATCTCAGTGAGTTCCCTATCTTATGGATCCTCTCGGCTTTACAAGGTTCTAGCCTATCAATCTCAAGTCATAACAAGGAACTAGACCTTGAGTTCACACACTAACATTATATGGAATCATACATAGAGTTCAACAACTCAAACACAAAATTTCTAATCGGAAACCGTTACCAAGGTATCCCTCTATTCCCGTCCCCTTCTACGTCTAGGAGGTGGCACGAGTCATGGATCCTTTGGAAAATCTTGACATACGAAATTGATTCGAACTCATGGGCCTTCCCCCACGAATCGTCACTTCACATGGCCCGTACACCATCACAAGTCTCTACCCTGTTAGGTTCCATTTGTACACAAAAGCGAGAATCAAACCTGCCAAGATTACTTGTGCCTCTACTGCACGTGAATGCCTGTTAGCATTAAAAGAAAAATACAATACACAATGGTTCCATAATTACATTAAATAATGGTGATTGCACATACCAATCACGAGGCCTGTCAGCCCTTATCACTAGGCCTGTTAGCCTTTCGCAAGGTTCAACACACTTATGTTCCATATAATGTCTCATCCTAGGTTATCTTTGTTAAGTCACACATATCTAACAAATCCTAGTTTTCCTCACTTATCATTTTATTCATTTAACAAATGAAATTACTCAAACCTCTTTGATATATACATATAGAACAAAGGCATACCATTACTTAACAAGTGACCAGACGTCCTATCAAAATTGGCGAGCACAAGTGTGGTGTCGTTTTCTTTACCTCCCCGTTTCACTTGGGAGGACGGCACGCTAAACCCTTTCACGCGAAATTTGGAAGGAGAATGCGCCCGTGATGGGATGAATTTTATTTCAGTTCTTCCTACGATATCACACGAACTTTCTTATTTGTCCTACGAGTAGGAAAGGGGAAAAAAGATCTCAACTAAACCCTAGGAGTTTGCTAAGTGTGGGGATTTACACCTAGACTAGAAATTCTGGAGTCCGGGAGGTCGGTTATACATAGGGAAGTGTTTAAACACCCTACATATCTGTAGTACTCTACAGGAACCTTCTCTGTGTCATTGTGTTTGTGTTTGCTGCTAATGATTGGGAAAGTTTCTCCTTTGTGTTAGGAGAGAGAATTGAATTGATTTTAAAAGACAGACAGATAGACAGACTGACTATTTTTGGTATTTTATTAGCTCGCTGAGATTCCTTGTGAACCTCATGCCTACATATCCCTAGTGGAAGTCAGAGCTTAATGTAGTTCGGGGAACTAACTAGGGAAATTAATTGTTTTTGGTGCCTTGCTTGAAGCTCAAGGTTGAAGCTTGGAATTAAATCTCTGTTTACAGTAAAGAGACATGAGATTATCTCTGCAGAGAGGTATTTGTACTATTCTACCACAAACATTTTGAAAGAGTGACAGAATAACTGAATTCATTTCATTCAAGAGGGGGACCTTACTTGTGTGTGTGCAAGTATGCCAGTCAGATGCCTCTTAAATGAAAGAAAGATGCTCGTCCAAATTAGGGAAAGTGTACAAGTCTGGGGATGTGCCAGAGCATGTCTTTCAGAGTCCTAAATGGGAGACTTTGATTGAAATTGAAGTTGAAATGTTTGTTTATTTGAATGTGGTAGAGTAGTAAAAATATCTCTCTATAGAGATAAGCTATGTCTATCTACTGTATAAAAGATTTGACTTTAGCTGGCTTGTATGAGGCCCAAGCTTGAGGCTTTTTGATTGATTAATTAATATTATTGACTCTGGAGATGACTCCACTGAGGATTAATTACAGGGTATTTTTGTGTTCTGTACAAAGCCCAGAATTGAGGCTGACTCTACTTAGGGAGACTCTATTTGTGTGCCTTGTACAAAGCCCAAGGTTGTGGCTAACTGTTGAGTATAATTGAATGAATGACTCTATTTTATGTGCCTTGTACAAAGCCCAAGGTTGTGGCTGACTCTAGCTAGGGAAAACATTATTTTCTGCCTTGTACAAAGCCCAAGGTTGTGGCGGACTCTTAAATGAATTAAGTATGGATGACTATACGGGGAAAGATCCTAAGTGTTAGGAATCTTTGACACATGAAAAATATGGTTTATCTGCCTTGTACAAAGCCCAAGGTTGTGGCTACTGAGTGATGAAGAACTCACTGGGGAGACTCTATTATCTGCCTTGTACAATGCCCAAGGTTGAGGCTGACTCTTGACAGGGGAGTTTTATTGTTTGGGTGCCTTGTATGAAGCCCAAGGTTGAGGCTAACTGTTTTTGTTGGTTTTGACTCTACTGAGGAGATTTTATTTATTAAAAGACTGTTTTTCTTTGGAAGCTAACCCTTTCCAGGGATTTTGACTCAGCTGGTGAATTTGTCTGTTAAAAGACTGACTTTATCATGTTTTTTGGAGGCTGACCCTTTCCAGGGGTTTTGACTCTTTTGGGGAAACTATCTCCTAAGAGAAATGAATCTTTTTTATTGACATTTATTAATTGACTTTGGAGGCTAACCCTTTCCAGGGGTTTTTATTGAAATGAATTTGGGTAGCACTCCATTAATTATTAAAGGATGAAAGGATTGACAGAAAGATTATCTAGTGGAGACTTCTTGTTTAAAGCCCAAGATGAAGGCTGACTCAATGCTGAGGATGACCAAACATGGATCCTAGACTCTGCTAAGGAAAATTGATGAAGATAAGGGTGACAGAGACTGTCCATGTCTCTCATTCCAAAAATGTACTCAATGTGAAATTGAGACAAACTTAGCTTGTTTAAAGTCTGGTTTAAATTGGAAGAAACTCACCAGGGTAGGCTAAAAGGTGACTAAAGACCTGTTCCTATGTTTATAAGAAACCTGATGGGTCCTTGTATACAAGCTCAAGAGGAAGCTGGAAATGCTTTTAAGAAGCCTGTGGGTCCTTGTACAAAGCCCAAGAGGAGGCTAATCGAGGGTCCTTGTTATAGCACAAGAGAAAGCTATGTAGTTTTGAACTTATTTTGGCTCTAAGCAAATGGGTAAGAGGTTTCACCGGGAATAATTCCTCTTTGGGTGGATGTGTCCTATTATTTGGATTCTAAGGTTTTTGCCAAGATGTTTCACCGGGAATAATTCATCTTGGGGGTTTGAACTACAGATCTCTAATTAGGAAAGAGCCTTCACCGGGAAGACGTTCTCAATCCTAGGTCATATTCCTATAATATATATATAGTTTAACTGTCCTAAGGTTTACACTCAGACGTAGTTCTAAACAAATATATGCACAATTTATATTTGACAGTAATTTAAATAAAGACTGTAAATTGAAAGCTTGTAAAGCCTAACCTGGATGGAGTGGAGGCCATTGAAGAAGTATGTACAGAGCCTCAACAGTATTTTTGTTGTTTTGTTGATAACAGTTGAATATATATAATAAACAGTTAATGGTTTTTGAAAACAGAAGAAGTGAAGATGGACAAAGGTCACATAGGTATCTGAAGAGTTTCACCGGGAATAATGCCCTTCAAATACCAGAAGAATGTTTTGAAAACAGAAAGAAGATTTTGAAAATACAGTTTTGAAAACAAGCTAAGAAGAGAAGGTGTTTGGGACTTACACTCTATTAGAGGCCCAGTACTTTACAGTACTGGTGATGACAGAAATTTGAAAATGATTTGGAATGATATGAGGTTTTGTTGTTTGAAAACCTTAATCATTTGATTTAATCAGAGATTGAAAACAGTTTTGAGATTTGACACAAGTCAACTTAATTAAAGTAAAAATAAAGATTTTCACTTAATTAAGACCTAAACAATTAGGGTTTTATCATAAAATTATTCACACAAATAATTAGGTTAAAACAAAATGGAAACATATATTTAAAGTATTTAATAAAACACTTAAAACATACTATTTTATACCTAATAAAAATATATGAATTAAATAATATTTTTATGATTTTTTTGATTATACATAAAATAGGTATATTAAATAACAAGTGTGTGAAAAATGAAGTGAAAATGATTTAATTTGATAGGTTAAATAATTGTGTGAAGTTGTGAAGAAATTTAGTGTGAAAAGTGATAAAAAATATGCTTTTGTCACCTAGAGGGGTTGAACTCACGCCCTTTAGGTCACATACCCAAAACCAAACCACTGGGCCAGCGTGCGCTCAGTGTTAGTAACTTGCATTCAATTCATTATATTTTCAAACAAGTAGTAAAACCATGAAAAAATAAAAGGAACAAAAAGTCTGGGGCGAGGGGGATTCGAACCCCAGACTTGTGGCATGAGGAGACTAAGAGCGCATGTGTGGCCACTAGGGCAAGTTGTTTAGTCGTTAATAAAACGCATACCATTCAAAATAAAATAAACCCTGCCCTGAGAATTCAAATTTGCGCGCCACCACCATCTTCGTCTTCAACCTCAAGCTCTCCATTTTTGGATTTCTGAACTCACTCGTTTCTCAACCATTTGCAATGATGTAAACATGAAACTTGCTCTAAATTCACTCACGATTCTAAATATGTAACTAACATGAACTATCATTAACTACATCTAACTAATTTATCAGAAATCGTGAAGAACCCTAAAATTTCAAAATCAAATTAAATGACTATACTGAAAGATAAATGGATGATGATAGAGGGTTTTCAATCCTCTGATGATGCTGAACAAGATAGAATCGAGCTATTTCACAAAAGGTACTTAAATTAGAGAGGTGAAGTTCAGAAACTTACCTCTGAAAATGGAGATCGTGAGGATGATTGAGAGCACCTGGGTTTGAATGAATGATCTCAATAGCTTCCCTGAGACTCAATGATGCTAACTGGATGCTTATTGTAGCCTGAATCCTTCTGAATTGTTCTATGGACCTCCCTCGATTTGAGCTTCAAGTGGACATGGAGGTTGTTGAATCCTGAGTTACAGATGAGCTGCAGCCATCTGGTTAGCTTCACTATGACCTGAGGAGTGTGTCTGGATGATTGGCTTGCCTTGAAACCTTCTGAATCACTCCATGGACCTCCAACTGCAAGTGCTCCAAAGTGAGAGCAACAATGGTGTTCCTCCACCTACAGAAGTGATCCAGGTGCTTGGATCACCTCAAATGACCTCCCTTGAGATGTTAGAATGCTCACTTCCCAAAGATAAGCTTTGGTTTGAAGAAATCGATTCTTCTTGCCAAAGAACTTTGAAAAACAATGAACAAGAGGAGAGAAGGAGAAAGCAAGTAATATGTTTGCTTTGGTGTGTTTTTGAATGAGGAATGCATCTGTATTTATAGGCAAATGGATCAGTATAGCTGCAGAGGAGTGAGCTTCCTTAGTGAAGTTGATTTGCTTTCTTAGCCATGAAGGAATTTTGCAAATATCTCTTAGGCAATGATGAGAATTTTGATTCCATTTGATCAATCCCCTAGCCCTCGATTTTGCTTGATCTTAGGGGACAATTCTGAGCCAGAAATGAGCTCTAATTGGTTGGTGAGAAGATTCCTTGGGTGATTCATCAATTTGCCATAAATTCACAAATGTAATCATTACATAATCACATGTTCTTGTTTTTAGAATCTTCTTCAATCCTTATGGCATGGTGAAAATGAATGCATGGCATGGTTTCAGATGTGTTATGGGTCGTGTAGCATCCATAAGAGAGGTTATTTGCACAAAATTTGCAAAGTCCAAAAGTGTCCATGACCTATAATTTTACTTCATGAGGCCAACTTTGAACAAGCATAACTCCTAGCTCAAATTGAATTTGGAGAAGGTTGAACACAATTTGGAAAGCCCTAAACATCTACTTCAAATCATTAGTTTATGTCTTCTTCAGAATCATTTGGGAAATTTGTGAAAAATGAGCCCAAAGTTGGATGAAAACTAGGTTAAAACACTTAGAAAAATTTCTAAGTGTTTATGACCTAAACTTCAAAATTTCCAAAACTTCATAAATGGTTGATCTTTTGAAAAACGTTCCCTTGTAAGATGTTGTTTTATTTTGCAAGATCTACAACTTTCATGTTGGAAGTTTTTTGAGTTGTGTAGGTGAAATTTTGAGTTCTCACCATGCCTTCAAAAACCCTAATTCCCGACTTTTCGCTCCTTGATGAATTTCTTTGAATTTCTTTGGTCAAATGACTTTGACATCCATATATTGATGATATTGATCTTTGAAAGTCATTTTTTGACCAAAAACCTTAAAAGTCAATGATGATCCTTCACAGTTGACTTTTTCCTGACAAAGTGAATTTTTGGGCTTTTGTGTAGAAATAAGATCTTCTCCCCAAATGGATGATATAAATGGATTATATTGAGGTAGTAGAGATCCTTGAATCATGTCTTGAGTTTTGGATTCATGCCCTGATTAGAAGTCAACTATCTTGGTGAATTAGGTCAAAACCCTAATTTGTCGACCATGTGAAAGTAATGACTGTAGACTTTGAATTGAAGTGTGATGTCCAGTAGACCTTGTAATATGAGTTATTTGAAGATGATTGATGTCTTTGAATGACCCTCTGAGGTTTTTTAGGGTTTCCCAAATGTGATCCCTGATTTCAGTCCTTGATAGGCTCAGAACCCTAGTCTGGCGACCTGAGTAAACCTGTACTCATATGACTGGATGTCTAATCAATCATAGATGAGAAAAGTAAAGTCTTTGAGCCTCATGATTGTATTAGGGACTAATCCTTGTATTGATTGATCCTTTGCCTGAGCTTTCTTGTCTTTGAGCATCCTCGATTAGGTACCAGATGGAGAAATGACTGCTCTGGGTACTTGTCTTGACCTGATGAAAAATCCTGAAGATATGTCATCTCAGGGGGGTCAAAAATTAGGGTATGACAGATGCCCCTATTTAAGTTTCTTTTATCTGGAGGGAGAGAGATTGAGATCTCGATCTCTCCTGCGTAAAAGAGACTTAAATATCAAAGAATGCCCGAATTTTGGGCGCTCCTGAGATGTTGCAACTGACATAGTTTTTGCATGATTTGATCCCGTTGTCGCGCTTGGCGGGGGATGAGGAGACAAACTCCTGCAGAAATACTTGATGTGGATTCTGGTGAATGGATGGCAATGTTGGATGCGCAATCCATCTTCTTTAACTAAGTGTTGATACTTAGAAAAAGGTAAACAACCTCTCCTCGTTTCGGATGTCCATATCTCGAAACTGGTCTCGGTTGCGTTTGGACAATATCTCAGATAAAGAGAAAATCTCCAAAGGTTTGTTTCCTCATCAAACTTCTCATCAGCACTTGGAGACGAGACGCCATTTGATGGTAGTAAAGAAACTTCAAGGGTTTGTTTCCTCATCAAACTTCTCATCAGCACTTGGAGATGAGACGCCATTTGATGGTAGTAAAGAAACTTCAAGGGTTTGTTTCCTCATCAAACTTCTTATCAGCGCTTGGAGATAAGATGCCATTTGACGGCTGTAAAGAAACTTCATCATCTTCCCTTTTGACTTGACGTCTTTGAAAGATTGTCATATGGCCTCATGATCTTTTGAGGGGCTAATGACTTCGTTTGAAGGCGGACGAACTGTTTTCGGGGTGAAAACTGCCATTCGTCAACTGATGCCTGGGGAATCAACGAACTATTTTCCTAAGAGGAAAACTGCCATTCATCGACTTTGTGGGGAGTTAAGCATCCCAGAAACAGACAAACTGTTTGAAGAAACTGCCATTTGTCGATCTCTTGAGTATTTAACAGACAAACTGTCTTTTCTTGGGAAGAGACTGCCATTTGCCAATTGCTAGGGGAGCAAACTGTCTTCTGCTGGGAGAGACTGCCATTTGTCGACCCTGTCATGAAAGAAAGTGAACAAACTGTCTTTTGCTGAAAGAGACTGCCATTTGCTGACTTTGTTGTGATAGAAAGTGAGCAAACTGTCTTCTGCTGAAAGAGACTGCCATTTGCTGACTTTGTTGGGGAATCTGAACTATCTTCTGGATGAAGACTATCATTTGCTGACTCCGCTAGGGAATCATTTGTCGATCTGCTGGAAGATTCTGAATTATTTTCTTTGACGAAAAAGAAGGTGGCATCTCTCGACCTTGCTGGGGAAATACCAGACCTGTAGGGAGTTCCGGAATGTGAAGCAGACTATCTTATCTGAAGAAGACTGTCGAATGTCGCTCTGCAGGAGATTCTCGGTTGAGGAATTCCAAAAGTGAACAAACTATCTCTTTGAGGGAGACTACCATCTATTGACTTGCTTGGGGAAATCTCTCTACATGGATCGTTGTCTTGAAGGAAAAAAAAGTTTTTCCAGGACTTGCAGGGGAAACTTGAGTTCATGCCCTCATGACTCGGGCATTCTCATGATTAAAAGCCTAATTTGACTATGCAGTTGTGATGTAATGTATGCATGAATATTATGACAATTATAAAATGTAAAGTGAATGTGAATAGAATTGTCGCGGATGTGAAATCCTAAGATACGACTTGAATTCTTGTTGATCAGAAGATGTCCTCTTCTTGTAGTTCGAACTCTGTTTGGAATATCTGGCTATCAGTTGTCCGCTGTCCGAAGTAAATAATATGAATTGAAGTAAAGATCCGTCATCGGGAGATGTTCGCAAAGCGACCTCATGGGGAAATCTTGGTTCCCGGAGTCTCAACCGTTCTCGGAGCAACTGTTTGCATTCTTCCTATTGTTTGTAAACCTCAGAAAGAAATTTCACCTTTATTTTTTGCAAGTAAATTCATTTTTATTTTATGAAAACATTTGTTTCAAGAAAGTGACTGTTAAAATTTAAAATGCATTTCAAGAAACTGAATAAGACTAGATTGCTAAGGAAAAGCACAAGGCTCAAATTATTATGTATGGAATGGTAATCAGCCAAATGCTTGATTCCATGGAGTATTTACAAAGTTGGAAATTGGTAATTTTCGGGAAAAGGGCTACGATGAAACGTGACGACCGTTATCT
Source organism: Vicia villosa (assembly GCF_029867415.1). Lineage (NCBI taxonomy): Eukaryota > Viridiplantae > Streptophyta > Magnoliopsida > Fabales > Fabaceae > Vicia > Vicia villosa. Next base: position 615,731 of record NW_026705535.1, read on the forward strand.
TTCCTTTCCACTCCGAGTTGCGCTGTATTCGTGCTTCGTAGAAGATGACCTGCTGCTGATGAATACTCCGCTATGGATTTTGAATGATCAAGTTTGTCCTGAACACAGTTACTTGCCATATATCCCTAACTTTTGCGTAAACTACCCCTTTCGGGTTTTAAGTTTACCGGGATTGATTATATATATTTTTTTTATGTCTCTAACTTTTGCCTGAATCGCCCTTTCGGGTTTTCGATTCACCGAGACGCTCTTTTTTGCCTAAGCCGCTCTTTGCGAGTTTTCAACTTAGCGAGCTGTTCTTTTGTTTATTTAGGCGAAGTATTTCTTGACTGCGTCGACGTTCACAGGACGGGTGAATTCTTCTCCATCCATAGTCGTGAGTATTAAGGCTCCTCCTGAGAAAGCTCTCTTGACCACGTAGGGGCCGTCGTAATTGGGAGTCCATTTCCCTCTCGAATCTGTGAGAAAAGATTGAATCTTTTTGAGTACAAGGTCGCCTTCTTTGATTGCGCGAGGTCGAACCTTTTTGTCGAAAGCTTTCTTCATTCTTTGTTGATATAGCTGTCCGTGGCATAAAGCTGTCATGCGCTTTTCTTCGATTAAGTTCAATTCATCGAATCTGCTTTGACACCACTCGGCTTCTGTTAATTTTGCCTCCATCAAAACTCTCATTGATGGAATCTCAACCTCTATAGGTAGGACTGCCTCCATGCCATATACAAGGGAGAAAGGAGTTGCTCCAGTCGAAGTACGTACTGATGTACGGTAACCATGAAGAGCATACGGGAGCATTTCATGCCAATCTTTGTAAGTGATGACCATCTTCTGAATGATTTTCTTGATGTTTTTGTTAGTTGCTTCTACAGCTCCATTGATCTTTGGTCTGTAAGGAGATGAGTTGTGATGTTCGATCTTGAATTCTTCACAAAGTTCCTTCATCATTTTGTTATTCAAATTTGACCCATTGTCAGTGATTATCTTGCTAGGAACGCCGTAGCGACAGATGATGTGATTCTTGATAAACCTGACGACAACTTGTCTTGTAACGTTTGCATATGAAGCTGCTTCAACCCATTTGGTGAAATAGTCTATGGCTACCAAGATGAAGCGATGTCCGTTGGACGCTTTTGGTTCGATCATTCCAATCATGTCGATTCCCCACATGGAGAAAGGCCAAGGGGAAGAGAGTATGTTGAGAAGAGATGGTGGCACATGAATTCTATCGGCGTAGATCTGGCATTTGTGACACCTCTTTGCGTGCTGGTAACAATCTGACTCCATCGTCAGCCAATAATATCCTGCTCTCAGTATTTTCCTTGTCATGGTATGTCCATTGGTGTGAGTACCAAAGGAACCTTCATGTATTTCTCTCATGAGTATTTCTGCTTCTTTTCTGTCAACGCATCTGAGCAGAACCATGTCGAAGTTTCTCTTGTACAGAACATCTTCATTCAGGAAGAATCTACAAGCTAACTTTCTCAAAGTCTTTCTATCTTTCTTTGATGCCCCAAGAGGGTACTCTTGCTTTTGAAGAAAGTTCTTGATGTCGTAGTACCACGGTTTGTCGTCGATGATTGCTTCTACTGTGAACACATGAGCGGGCCTATCCAGGCGCATAACATCGATCCGAGGAATGTCATTC